>NC_133830.1:9832500-10457500 GCF_047830755.1 Zonotrichia albicollis
AGAAAGGAGTATAGGAAATATTTTCCCAGAGCAGTGCTGATTTCAGTAATGTGGATTGACTGTGCTGCCCTTTTTTTGGATAAGCGTAGGGAGGCTGGGACAGGATCACACATAAAATGTACATTGAGGCTGAGGCAGCAGAAGCAAGTAGCAAGTCAGGCAAGCTGATAAATGGCTGGGACTCACCATGTTCTCCATCACTCCTGTCCTGTTGGCAAGCTCACATTCCTCTGCATGCCCATTGCAAAAGCAGCTCCCCCGGATGATCAGGTCATAAATGGCATAGTGGGCAAATCTTTGGGGTTTCTCTACCAATCCTGAGCCATGGCAGGGACATTCCTGCCTTTTCAACAGAAGCAGGCGGAGGTTGGTGAGCTTCAGGAGATCCTGAGCCTCAGGGCTGTAAGGGTCTTCGATCTTGTTGGCCGGACTTAAGGCACGATAAATCACCTGAAAGAAAGAAAGTTCACATCCCACAGCTGACAATAGTGCTCTGCTTACACAGCAAATATCCCAAGCTGATCTTTAGGGAAAAGCATTAAACCCTCACTTCTTGCAGTTCAGGCAATATGTCAAGGATAAGGTAACTCTACTTCCTTGTGTTTCTGAGCCCAGTGGCAACAGTGTCACTCAGAGAAATCCAAGGTTTATTGGTATAAATGCAGTGTTCATGCCATCCCAATTTCTGGAAGCATTTTAGGAGCGTGACTTTGGCATGAGTTCTAGAGTCAGGTAAACAAAGGCACCAAGGGCATCTGTGAAAGAAGTGGGAACTGTGATCAGACTTTTTTCCCAGGTCACTTGAACTATGGTGGAAACACAGCTTAGCTTGGGGCAAGTGAGCACTGAGGGAGCCCTGTCTGCACATAGCCAGGTGGTTTATTACTCATAAACAGCTACAGAGCACTGAGTTCACAGGACTTGAGGCGCTTGGTGGCTGCTGGCTCTCTGCAGCTTGTTACTCTTTTGTCACAGCATTTCTGCTGTTTGACAGTTCCCCAGAGCAGCAACAGCTGGGCTTTGAGCATCACAGTTCTAACTTGATGTTTAACAGTGACTGTTGTATTTTAGCTCACCAGCTCTCTACCCTTCTCTATCTCTTGTGGTGTGCTTGTTTCTGTTGCTTTTGGGAGAGGTTGATAATGGAGGGCTGCAGCACAGTCCTGGCTGGTGAAATAGAGAACTGTTAGCACTGTTTCCAGGCTTAGATGTGCTAATTTGTCCAATACTGTCCAATTTGACAGTAGTTTTCTCCTCTGCTTGAATTTTTCCATCATGGCAGAGGTATTTACCCTTGGGATTCTTTGGCCCTGCTTTATAAGTGGTGACAGTCTCTGTCTGATTCACTCTGTTAGTATTAGCAGAGTGAAATCTTTGTTTCCATAGGGATTCCCTTTTTCTCCCTCTCTGTTTTGCTTTTTCTTTCTTCCTAGTGAACTGATCAGTTTAAATGTTTATAGCATGTAAAATACTTTTGCTCCTTTTAGCTTGCAGGAGCCACAAAAGAGCTTGTGGTGCATGCCTAGAAGATAGTTCAGTTGCATGTTGATGGCACATAGGGAGATAAATATCCTTAACTAACAGAATCAGCTGCCAGGCTTTGCACAGAACCCAGCAAAGGCAGTTGTACCTCTCCCACCTGTCCACAGTGTTTTCTATTTGATTAACTCTGTTCTTTCTTTTTTTTTTTTTTTAATTTTATTTTAATTCTCTTCTCTTATACTGTCAGCTACTTACAAAGCTGCAGATAGCCTTGCTTGGTGAGATCAGAGATGCCCACAGCTCCTTGTTTGATAGAGCTGTGGGCAGATTGCCCAGGCTGTGCAATGCAGGTGCCTACATTCCCCTGACCAATGAAGCCATGACAAAATAGCCCAGGCGTTTCCACCCTGATGTCTGCATTCCCCTGGCCAATGGAACCATAAGCAAATGGCTCATTCTGTTTTGTCCAGGTGCCCAGCATTCCCCTTGCTGGTGGATTCACAGGACAAAGACCAAATCTGCATGTCTGTCCAGTTCCCCTAATCCAGGATGGTCTGATCTTTTGGTGGAAGTCATTATATGAACCCTGTCTCTTTCCCAGTCCCCTGTGGATCCCACAGAGGCGGAGTGGATTCTGAGAGTCCTGAGCACCTGGTTGTGTACAGACACACACATCTCTCCTTCCCATTTGGTCAGCTAAACTAAGACCAAGGCAGGAAACTGGATGGAAAAGTTCTGAAGAGCCTTCTGAGCTCAGAGATCTTGAAGAATGGTTAAAAGTCCCTGTGAAACTATTTAAATTGGCATAAACCAGAGGAATTGAGGGTAAAGCAGTTTATTTAGTCACTAGCTCTTATAACACACTTTTTTTCTTACACTTAGCATTATTGTCTATGGTTTCTCTAATATACATACTTAGTTAAAATGGTATCTCCTTTCAGATGGACCTCCAGAGGATACCCATCACATAAATGGCTTAAGAACACAAATGCTAGAGGCACTTCACTCCATAAAATAGACATCTGAAAGGTAATTGATAAAGCATTGGTTTCTGCAAGATCTGTTCTGCTCCTGCCAGTCACCTTCTTATACTGTTGCACATAAGAAAAGCCTTATAAAATAAGGGCCTTGTTACCCTTGTAAAATCATGGCTCAGGGCTGCTACTTAGGCTAAGCAGAAGGGAAATATGGGAGAGTGACCCAGCTGGAATAGAGGTAGAGAGATGTGAGAGCTGTGAGAGCCGCGCTGTGTGACTGCCGCGTGCCCACATCGTGGTGCTTGCTTGGCTTGAGCTTGTTGTGCCTTAAAACTGTGTAAATTGCTAAAACTGCTTAAAAAGGCCTGGTTCTTGCAATAAAGCCACTCTCCTCTGCACTGCCTGGGGACTCTGTGTCACTTTGCTTTGTACCTTATACAAGGCTGGGCAAGACGCCCCATGTCTGTGCCAGAGATCCCAGCTGTGAGCAGCTATGGGACTCCTCACAGGAGATAGAGAGGAAGGGTGAATGAGGTGAAGGAAAGGAGTTTTTACTGGGTCTGTCTGAAAAAAATAGGCAGATAATGGCTAAAACATTTCTTTTTCCTCTCTGACACTATCTTCTTGATAGCATTAGTCTTGCACTGTACTATGGTAGGTGTGAAGAAAATCCTGTGTGCTACTAGAAACCTATTTTGTACATGGTATGACAAGTTTGAACAGATGGATTCATATTTTGGGGTCTCCAGTCAATTATCCATCCTCTCCATGTCGTAATTGGCATTCTGAGATCACTGAGGTCCTTAGGCAAAGAGCAGCTGTCAGGGGCTCTTCTCTCACCAAAGGGCCACTTGCTTCCACCAAGCTGTTTTGTTTCTCGTTTCTTTGCTTGACAGCTTAGAAAAAGGTTTGGTTTCCTGTGGCTTTATTGTTTTGCAAATATTTTCATTTCTGGCCTTGCCTCTCTTGAGAGGAGTTGCTTTGGCATTTTCCATATCCCATTAGAACACAGAACACCATTTGTGAGTGGAGACATTAATAGCTTGGAAGTCCCATAGGGATTGTGGCATCCTTTTAAGAAAAAAAACAGTATTCCATTCCAGCTGAGGTACAAGAGTTTGTTTGTATGATTAATTCATGACACATTTCTGTCTGGGATAAGCTCACTGGTGAGACTGGGTTTGCTTGTCCTTATTTCTCCCAAGGCAAGTCTTGTTAAGTGTTAAAGATCTGATTTGGGTGACATAACACTGCTGGGGTCTTCTGGGAGCTGCTTAAATGTTCTTCTAGGATTCAACTCCAGTAAGGAATTAACCTTCCTTAACTTTGTAAAAATCAAAGACATTTTGATCAGCAGATATATTGTGCCAATAGAAGTAGGTTTTGCACAGAGGTTGCAGTTTGATTTAATAATTAAATCAGTTTAGCATTTATTTCACATATGCGTAAAACTAGAAAATGGAATTTCTCTCTCTTCTGGATGCCCCATTCTCCTTGAAATATTGGTGGTTAAAATCCTTGGGCACTGGCAATTGCACAATGTAATCATCATCTCTTGGCTCACTTTTAATATTTGACTGAATGTTCCATCTCACATGAAAGTGCCAGTCAGAAAGTGGTTCCTTAACATATAGATTGCTGTACTGTCAAGAAAAAGATGTTAGTACCTGTAATTTTTCCTCATTAGTCTACTATATGTATTGATTCAAATAATTCTAGATTGGGATAGTTTTTTAAAAAGAAATGGTATCTCACCTTATATCCTAGGAATTATTTTTCCATAAATGCATAATTTAGCTAAAAATAAATAGATAACCCAACAAAACCAACTCCCTAAACTTTTTTCTGTGTTATGAATGCATGACTATGTTTTAAATGAATGTGTTTGGGTTTATAGTACCCTAAAGAAAAATGGATCCTAAATAAGGAGAGATTGGTGGTGGCTATACATATGGGTTGACCATTTAATATGATTTAGGGAATAATTTTATTTCTTTAAAAAAGGAGAAGGTATTGCTTTGATGAAAATACAAAGTGGGGAATGCAACTATTTGGTCCCAGCCCCAGCACAATTGCTCACTATAATGCTCAGCAAGTAACCAGGGCCTCATGCTGTTCTGGATTGATTTCAGTAGGAACTCAGTTTTATGCACTGTTTTCTTTCCATAAAAATGGAATATTGGTATTCAAGTACTTTGTGCAATGGGAGGAATATTAATAGATTTGTATCTGGAAAATTCCCTGAGAATTCCTGGAGATGAATATCCATACATGCAATTTTAATAATCACGGGCAAGAGATAAGATTTGGCCATCTCAACCATTGATGCATGAATGTATTAAAGATTAGATTATAAATGGATCTAAGTATTATTGAGCTTCTAGAGTCATGAGCTGTAGGAGGAGACATTTCACCTTTTCACTGGTTTTGTTCCTTATATTTCAGTACACAAGGTTGGTAATTCTAAAGCCCATGAAGCAAATTCATTCTAATACAGATAGACATTTGACTTCTGCCTTTTGCAGAAAAGCAGAAATATTATTACTTTTTCATTTCCCAGAGATACTGTGTGAATTTTCAGTTTTCCATTACATTCATGTAAAAGATATGAAGAGAGTATAATGAAAAATAAGCCTTTTCTTTTAATTAAGGTGCAAGTTTGGAAAAGAGCTTCCCATGATTTTCACTGTAAAGCTACTTCTGATCTAATGAAATCTCTATCTGGTAGCAAACTCCGTTCTCTTTTTTTTTGCTGTAATGGACTGCTCTGAAATCTCCCAGTTGTTTCCCTAAATATCAGTGTGCAGCTGTCATGAAAGCAGCACAGGCACAGCTGCAGAAGAAAATCTGATGGTGACTGAGTCTGCTTAGGGACACCCTAGAAATCTTTCCATTGAACTGGGTGGAAGCTGAGGGTGTGCAGCACCTCTGTAATTTAACCCTTGGTGCAAATCCATCCTAGGCCATGAGTTTCTCTTATAACCAGGAGCTGGCACTGGAGCTGAATGCTGAGTGGGATGTTCATGCTTATCTGCATATCTGCCACCGAGCGCATATTTGACATTCTCATTCTCAAAAGTCAGTCAGCTGCGCCTCAAAAAGATGGTCCCTGTCCTCTCCTGACCTTCCTCCGAGCAAGGAAGTCAGGAAAATGCTGTAAGTGTGCAGAGCTAAAAGGCAGCCACTGTTAGGTGACTGGGTTTGCTGTATGCAAGTTGGCACCGCCTCACATTGTTTTGTCAACAATCAAGAGATCATCTTCATTTTGGAGACAGTGTCTCAGATTTTTGATTTCTTGCCATAGGTTTTGCTTCTTCATTCCTGATGCATCTAATTCTGTTTTCTTAACCTGATCTTCCAGCCAGTATTAGTCAGAAGAGATGTGGACACAACAAATGTTCCCCCTTGCAAACTCATAGCCTAAGGTCAAGGAATATGAATCATAAATGGAGGGCAGTGCCAATGCATGGCCTCCTGAAAAGAGGATCCTTATGCAGAGCAAGAATTTGGTATTACAAATCATCCTTAAGCTGTGTTCATCATGTTGCACACACTCAGGTTAATGAGGTGAGAAATGTCTGTGTGCTTATATTGGGTCCATCAGAAGGAAGCTGCAATAAAAACTCTCATCACTCCTAAATCCTCTTCATTAAGAGATTTCCATGTGAGTTGATTTTGTTCTTAAAGGAACAGTAAGCAATTGTCTCAGGATTTTTCCTAGCCAGTGACTTATATCCTGTTTTATTTGATGGACTTCTATCTTGTGATACAGTAGTCTTTTTTTCTGATTTACTGTTTGGAGCACAGAGAAAACCTAACTTTTATCCCAGAAGGTCTATTCTGACAACTCATGGAATGGTGTTTTTCAGCCAAGGTCTGCTGCTTTTCTGTCCTTCCAGAGAACAAAGCTTAGAAACCAAAGCTTAGTATGGAATATGGAAGCTTGTTAAAGAAATAATTGTTCTTTTGATTTTTGAAATTTCTTTGATCTGGGTAAACTCAGCTACCACCAAGACAGTGGCATCCTAAATTCATTCTGTATTCTCCTAATCAGAAAGGATTGATGAGCCTTTAGTTTGCATTTGCTTTGAGGTTATTCCACTAATCCAGCTGATGTGGCATTTTAATATTAATATTTAGGCACAGCTGCTAATATGATTATGGCATAATTGAAGTCAGGCAAATCTAAGAGCAAGGCAGACTTTTTCTATTCCTCAAACAAATTGTATTCTGTAGGTTCAGGTTATCTGCAGATGTACATCCATGCAGGAAGGCAAAGGTTGTAAGGGAAGCAGTACCTTCTATGAGACAGGTAATGTAGTTGGAACACAAAATCTAGATTATTGGACAGAAAACCCTTCAGCTTTCAGTTTGTATAGAGGGAATGGGCAAAACTCCTTCCTTTCTAGGCAGCAGCCCCTTACGTGGGGATGTGAGAACATTTCCATGTTCCCACAAAATGCAATGTCCTTCTTCATTACAAGGGATGGTGCTTGCTCGAAATGGCAAAGGGTGCCAGAGGAGTTCTGTGATGCAACAGCCTGACTGGGAACTGGGCTGAGAACAGGGAGGCTCATTTCACTGTTTGCTGGATTGTCAGGGAAAGTTGAAACACCCCATCACCATCAGTGTCAGCCCATGTCAACCAAGCTGTGTTCTCATAGGAGAGCATCCATTTCTTGTAAGTGGAGCCATTTACATCTCTAGGTCTTGGCTGAAATCTTACACATGAACAGACTTGGCTAAATGTACAATCTCACTGTCACAGTGAAGTGTGGACAACTGTAGAGCAAATATTTAAGTGTTCTTTTGCCTGGAGTTTGAAAATCACAACAATAAATTACTACATTTCATAGCATTTTAGGCAACAATTTTTTTTCACACTTGAAACCTGGATTAAAAAAAAAAACAATGGCTTCAACTCCACTAAGATTTTATAAAAAAAGGTGATAAGAAAAAATAAGTTGATATCTGCTGCTTTGTGTGTTCAGAAAATTCATATGCAATGCTAAAAAACCCACTGCTGTGTCCTTCTGGCTGATTTACAATGTTCCAAACATTTCTGAAATGGTTCATCACAAAGCAGGTCAGAGTAGGACACTTGGTGCCCTCCTCCAGTTCACTTGCCAGGGATGGGATTGCTGGGCTAGTCTGAGTCAGTTCAAATTCCCTTCAGAGACAAATCCTTGAGCCCCTTAATTCTTCCTCCAGGGAAGCAGGGCTGGCAGTGCTATCAGCCTGTTTACACTGCTGCTGTTCACTGCTTCCTCTCAGCCTGCCTCTGCATTCTGCCTGCTCTGCAGCTCAAGTTAAACAAAATGCTGAACAGACAGCCATAGTCACACCAATCAGGCACTTACCTACACTAGTGACTAATCCCTCCTGGAATCCCTTCCAGCTGGAAGCTGGAATAACCTGAGCATCATGCAACTTTCAGAGGCCAGTCCTGGTGACTGTTGGATAATTCACTGAAGTGCTAGACTTTGAATCAATTCAAACACTAGGCTTTGAATCCTAGCTATGGGGAATTCAACCTTGTGATGTGCTGAGCAGGTTTCTTTCCACTGACCCCACTGCCATATGAGATCAGAACTCTAAGAAGTCACTGAAGCCTCAGTGGTGACCTCTTGAATTATTGATGTTGCCATTTAATGAGGGGTGTGGGGGTGTGTGTGTGCACAGGGAATACTTCTTTGTTTATCAAAAGGTTTGGCATGAATACAGTAAAAGAGAGGCTTGAGAAAAGACTGTGGGAAATGCAGGTCCTTGGAACAGGATCCATGCATCCCACACAGAGCCTTGTCCCTGGCCTGGTTTGGTGCTTGGGTGCAAGTGGTCCCTGTGCCACAGCTACTGCTCAGGAGGTCCCCATGGATGGAGAAAGGCAGCAGAGCTTCAGAGTCAGTGCAGAAGAAAAGCCTTTCCACAGGGTTGACTCTGGCTTCTCTCTGGTGGCTTTTGAAGCACCCATCACAACCTGTCCTGGTCTGGCATTCACCAAGGGGAGTGTGCTTAGAAGAGTGATTAAATGTCTTTTAGCTACAGAGGGTCCACTCATCTTTGACAAAAGGCACTGCTGGGGACTCCTGTCCCTAAAGAGGTCACCACAGGATACAAAACGGAGAATGAACAGGTCTCCTGTGCAAGGCACACTTAACATGTTGCCATAGAAACCAGTTCCTTAATTCAGGCATACACAATTCTTCCAGCCCCCAGTGAATTCCAGTAATGGGTTTATTATATCACACTTCATTGGTGTCATCTGTCACACAGACACTCACATAAATGAACCAGCCTTTGATTCAGAACTCCCTTCCACTGGCTGGACCCAGTAGGGGAAGGGTCTCCTTCTGGGCCTGGTGGTTATGAGCAGGTCAGTGTTCCACCCCACTTTGCATGCTAACGTCTTCCTTTCATGCAAACATCCCATTCAATGCAGGAGAACATTTGTTTTCATTTCCTGATATTCCAGTTTATTAAAAATGTGCTCTTAATCTCTCAGATCCTCAAGTGCACGTGCTGTCAGGATGCAGGTTCAAACATTTCAGTCCCTTTTCCCCCCAACATGATGTTTGAACTGCAGCTCACATTGATGCCTGATGCAATGCTCTGTTAATTTCTCCTTTTGTTTAGGCCAAAGTTTTGATTTATGTTAGCTGACCTGGAGGCTCATTTTAGGCTCCATGCCTATATAGTACAGTGTTTTTAAGTTAGAAGAACAGATGGATGGACAAGTGGGTAAAAAATACCTCAATTGATTCATAGGACTCCATGCCAATATTTCCTGTAGATGGACTTACAGATGATGAACAGACCTTGAAAATGTGATACTGGTTTTAGTTAATGAACTAATGATCAGAATCCTACGATTTCAGATAGATAGATTCTATCTACTAAAGTGCTCTGGATCTGAACAGGAGTAAGGGATTTAACAAATGCTTGAGTAAAAGAAAATGGAAAAGATGTATTAGAGAGTAATCTTGCATTTCTATATGAGGTGTTCCCCAATGCCTTCTGGCTCAGATGTATCTTATCTGAGATGGAATGGAGATATGTGACCCTGTCATAGGTGAAAAATAAGGGGGGGGGGCAATCTACCAGAGACAAGAGATATGCCTTATGTTCTGCTGTGACATTGTCATGTCACCCATCCAAATGTCTTTTGCTCCATTCTAGTCTCCTAAAATTTTCTCTTCTGACAAATTTTTTACCTTGCTTTTAGGAAGAAACTCTTTCTGGTCTTGGTGGCCAGAATGTGCTGAATGAGACGTAGTTCAGTTTAAAAAGTCTGGTTACTGCACCTCTCGCACCTTCCTCTTTCATGCCTACATTCTCAGTTCTGGAAGCCAGTTGACCTGAAATCTTGTTTCATGATGTGTCCCAGCATGGGTTTAATTTTTTTTTTATTCCTTTTGTACCCTGTTTGAAAAGGAATTTGTGTCTGTTCTCAGAATGAATAGGACCCAAGAATAACCTGAGTCTCATGTGGTGAAAATGACTTTCAAACCCCTCAGTAAGGAAAACTGGCATTTATGTCAGAGCATTAATTAGCACTTAAGTTGGAACAGTTTTGATCATTTCAGACGTGCTGTCAGCTTGTGATGTGAGCCCCTCAGCAATCCAAGGCTTAGCCAGAATCAGTAACTGGGTAGGTCAGAATGGAGGTGAAAAAGAAGCAGAGAAGACTGAAGGAAATCCTGGTGGGGATTCAGTCAGCTGCCTTCAAAGTCACTGGAGCCAGTGCTTGAGGGGATGCCCTGGTGACTTTTGTGACATCTTGAAAACAAGGTGTAAAATTGCAGTTCTGAGGTGTGTGGGCAAAGCTCTCCTGAGAGCTGCAGTAACAGCAGCAGTGTCACTCAGGCAAACCCTATCAGGTGTCACTGTAAATAGCCACACTCTGCTTTCCTTTATTTCAGTTCACAAAAGAATCTGCTATGTCATACTGCTGACCTGGAAACTTGGTGCTTCTGCACCCTTGCTACAGGGACATTTCTTGGATTGATTGAGAGGTCTCTGTAAAGTCTGTCCAGACCCTGACAACCTTTTTTGGTTAATGTGCTGTGAAACAGTATTTGTCTTGTCCTCTCTTAAGTTGCTGTACAGATTCCTCTGTGCTGCTTTAAAGCTCCAGCACTTCTCCCATGGAGGGAGTCACCTCTGCACTGATTCAATTCATGTTCCTGAAAGTATTTGGGATCTGTAACCTGTAAATTTAGGACTGTTCTTATTGTTACTATTGTTTCCTGACATCTCCTACCATGCCATAGATTGATTAAGCACACACATACTCATTTAAGTGTAGTTGCCATCCAAATTGACAGAATCACTTTGACACTTGTAATCAAGAGGCTTGCATAGGATGAATGTTTTAATATTTGATTTTCTGTCATCCACTTCTGAGATGTGTTGTAGCAGCAGCACATGGTCTTCATGATATTCCCCAAGGTTAAGTAAGCACTAAAGTCAGCCTAGTGCAGGGGATACTGTACTAGAGAGGGAAGGGTTATTTTGTATTTAAGGCCAAGGCATTTCCCTCAGACTCTGTATTCTGTCCCTAACTCAACCAGAATTGTCCTCTCTTACAAAACCCTTCACCTTCCTGTGCTGCTCTTTTCTCATCTGTGAAATGGCAGCAGAACCCTTGTGTGTGTGCTGAAGATCATTAGCCGGGTTTTGCAAAGTACTTCCAGATTTTTGATTGGAAGGCACACAAGAATGGAAAAATATATTACTTGCTGAGATTCTTGACGTGGCAAATTGTAACCTCCCTACAGAAGACATTTGGATGCATTTGACTTGCATTTAACTTGGACATGAAATGAATAATGATAACTGACCAGCAGAATGACTACTCCAGATGGTCCATTCCAGGTTTCTAATATGCAGAGAGATTTCTTAGCCTGTTACAGGCAGATGAATGATACCAATGATGTTTATGGTCTTTCCCATCTGAACTGTTTTAAGATTAATGGATGAAGAGGCTCTAATCAGTAGTTAATATTCTTCTGAGAGGAACTTATCAGAACAATTGTACATTTCTTTAGAAAACGCTCTTTTGCTTGTGCTTAAAAACAAATCAGAGTATTCATAGGAAGGGAGGGCTTTTCCCACCATTGAATAATGAATCCTGGCTGCTCACTCCCACCTCTGCTTCCAAGCAGTTTCATTCCTGCAGCCTATGGCTTGGTACAATCAGCCATAGTCACCACCAGCAAGAAAAGGGAAAGCAAGAAAACATTGAACTTGGAGGAATAATGTGTTTAAAAGTGAGCCAATCATCTAAGACTTTTTATATAGAGAAATAAAAGAAGGATCATGCAGTTCATGCCATCCTAAATTGGAAATGGTTTGGATAAATCAGACTCTATAGATGTGTGTTTCCCTACATTTGCTAGAATTCTAGTTCAGTTTTGGTCATCTGCTGTGTAAAATCAGGCAATGTTTATATTATCCTGTGAGCTCTCATAAAATGAATTTGCTAAAGCATTTCTATCATTGATGTGTATATAATTTCTCCTTGTCTTCCCCATTATTTGCTTAGCACAAAGCCTTCAGGGAAGGGATACCTTTCTTAATTTACATGCACAGTATCTCTTTGAGATACACTCTCTGGCTTTCTGGCAGTCTTGAGCTGTTTGACATTAAACTTAGTCCAAACCTCAATTATTGCTTACCTCCCCTCTGGTGCAGGGCACTGCATCTGAATACCTGGAAGTGCACATGGAGCCTTCCTCAACGAGATCATCCTGGAGCCCAAAAGTAGCTGTACAGTTGACAGAGAAATACTTGTAGGGCCTCCAAGTCTGCCCATAATCCTGGGACCTTTCCAACACCATCGCGGCTGGGCGAGGTGACTTGAACACAGCAATGACGTGGGTCAGGTAGAATTCTGTTTCAAAGTCCAGTCTGATTTCTTCTCTGTGCACCCCTTGGGCAGACTGCCACCAGGAGATGGGGTTTGCAAAGAAATCATCTGTCATGTCAGCAGGGAGATGGGAGTTGTCAGGCTGGTTGATGTTGCACTTGGCGCAGCGGGGCTGCCCGCAGCCGGGGGAGAGGTGGTGGAGGAGGTTCTGCTCTGGGTAGAAGCAGAAGAGCTCAGTGCTGTTCTGGCCACACGTGGTGCTGGTCACTGGTGTCCTTCCCGTGGCCAGGTTCCCCACAGGAGGGTTGCAGGCGCGGCCACTGCAGCGGAAGGCGCGTGGCCTCGTGGGATCTGAAGGGCAGGGAAAGGAAACACAAGCAGAGTTTCTCAGTTATTTCTCAACAAGTGACAACAGAAATGTTTGGAGTCATCATCTGGGGTCTGACATTTAAGGGGACACCTTTGAAGGAGAGCTGCTTCATATTTTCACACAAAGTTTTGGGATAGTGTCTCAATAAGTCCTTGTGTTTGGTGCCTAACTCAGAAACTGATCTCTAGAAAAACTCATGCTTACGGTGCTTAACTTTGATTTCTGTTGAAAATGCAATTGTGCCAGTCTATTGAATTTTATGGTTAACCAGAGAAATCTTGTGGTTTTTACTTTCACTCTAGTAAAACTCCATATTGAAGGAGTGAATCTGTTCAATGCCTTTATTTTCATGGTAATCAGAGAGCAAAGTCAAACTGGACCAGACACTGTAAATACATTAAGAAAAGGGATGATTCCTGCCTAACAGATTACAGACACTAATTACACATATGAACACATAAAGAAAGCCTGTATATCTATGTTGAGTAGCTGAGTAATTAATTTGTAGCAAAGCTGAAAATGAAGTGTCTCTTTTGTTTAAATACCTTGACATGGAGGTAGGTCATTACATTCTATTTGCAAGTTTGCAAATACAGATTCATTTTTGGTATCTTCAATGTATATGTTTACTTATTTCTAAACTAAGAAATGGTAGGGGTAACTACAAAGTCTAAATTCTTCTAAATTAAGAAATGGTAGGGATAACTACAAAGTCTTAATCTTGTTTGAAAATCAGTGGTGTCTTGTGAACTGGAATTAAAGGTCATTCCAAAACTTATTACTGCACTGGAGAAATCTGCATTTCTAATGACATACAATGCTCTCTTTGCAACTTAACACTCTAGAAGGAGTTAAAGACTGACCTTGCAAGGTCATAAATCTAATCCAAGAGGTCACAAGTCATATGATTGGATTTAGGTCCTGCAGGAAATGACCCTTCCAATGATACATAGGATGGCTGTAAACCCTGGGTAATCTAGGAGCAGTTCAAATGTCAGCTATAAGTTCAACATTCTAGGTCAAATTTTAAATTCCCCACTGCATTTGTATTCAGCTTTTCCTTAGGTAAAATTAGTTTAAATAACAAGTTAGGTCAAGAAAGGGTTCTCCAAGTTAGCCTTATGAAAGTACTGAGATTGCAAATGTTGTTGAATGAGATGGACATTCCTCTTTCCAAAAGGAAAGTTTAAAGTACAAAAATGCATTCAGCTTGCACGGTTTTTCTTCTGAGTTGATGCTGTCCTTAATTCCTCAGTGACATCTCTGCACAGGCCAGGAAAGAAAGGTAACACCTCATGCATTTTGCATTACATGGTTAGGATGCAAAGTAGTTATTGCATGCCCACTGAATCCCTTTGACCAATGTTTGGTGTCGTTTTAGCTTACATACAGTGTACGGCAGTCTAAAACTTCAGATAGCAAGGAAGGTGATCATCCACAAATGCTCTCGTCTGCTCTTAGAAACAGGTGGAAGCCACCTCCAAGGTAATTTGAAGTGTGTTGGCTGGTAATGACTTTCTTTTAGTATGGCAATGATGTCAGTCCCAGGAGCCTGTCAGAGCTCAGAGAGCAGCAGTTTCTGGATTACAAGAGCACCAAACAGTCCTCAGACCAAAGGAATGGAAGAGCCCCTGCCCAGTCCCACCTGCACTCCCTGTGCCAGCACAGACATGAGGAGCTGCAGAACCATCTGGAGAGCAATGAAGATGGAGATTTTTGGCTCTACTGGTTCTGTTTTGTGCTCCCCACCTTCAGCTGAGCAGGCGATTCTCAGCACCACCAGAAGTCAGCAAAGATAGAATGAGCTACAAGTGCACACCTCAAGGATGTCTTTGCAGGTGGCATTTAGCTTCCTGCCCAAACTGCTTGGTAAAAACTGCTGGAATTAAGGAAGGCAATTTCTGTATTGAAAGTAGATTCAGCGTTAACTGATTTTGCCCAGTGCTGCACAAAGCTGTCATCTTTGCCTCCAGAGAATTTTAGTGGGATTGGTCTCACAACTGAGCTTTGAGCAAGCATTAGTTCCCACTTAGAGTCAGGTTACTTAGTTTTGATTAAGATGGATCCATGTTACAAATGTTATTGGATTATGGATGATTATGCATAAATATACCATGTAATTAAAAGAAAGTCCATCTCTATTGATAGATGACACCACCTAGCTTTCATAGAAGAAATGGGATGCTGGAGTTCTAAATTAAGGACGTTGCATAAGGGAGAGTTTTGCAGACAAGAATGTGAGAAAACAGAAAAGGAAACATTTTCTAAAGGGAATGGCTGCTTTTTATATTTCCCATAAATGGACTATTAGCTTTGTATTGAATTTTTAGCTGTTTTTTTTCTGAGCCTTGAAAAGAAAGAAGGGTGTATTTTCTCCTGAACAGCAGTCACAAGAAGGTTTATCTGCTCTGCCTGCTAATGCAGCAACATCAATAAACAGTTCCTGCCTGGACTGCTGTGTCATTAGGAAAATGGGAGAAGAACAAAGTGCAAATTAGCAGAAGGGAGTTTGAGAGAAGGAGAGAGATTGGAAAACAAAACCTGCAGTCGATTAAAAGCTTTGTATTTAAAGAAATCAATTGGCAGAACATTGTTTGGCCACAAGGATAGTGCAGCCCGTCCATCACTCACTGGTTCTGTGGAAACAACATGAAATGTTGAGCCTGGACAGCCAGGGGAGACTGCTGCAGGAGACAAACAGCAGCCAGGCAAACACACAACTTACCCCAAGTGCCAGGAGGACTCACTGAATAATTCATAGAGAATTAAACAGTTTGATTAGGCATGAGCACTGCATGTTATTCTGAGTTTGATTAGCTTTTACTCCATGGAGGGTGGCTTGGCTCCATGAATGGTATGATTAATTTATTTGTTTGTTTTCTGGTCCCTCAGAGCTGTGCCACAAAGTGCAGGTCAATGGCACATGCCCAGCACGTGTTGTAACAATGGTGTTATCTGGTGATCAGGGAATCATACAGTTCAGGGGAGGTCATACTATTGATATTCCTGGGACACCATTTCAAACAGAGACCTCTTATTTCACAGCCTTGTAATGCACCAAAACATTGTAGACATTAAATAAAACCAGATTCAAATATTTTTTCTTCATTTCTTTTTCATCCTCCATTGGATACTCAACAGAAGAAAGGTCGTATTGCAACTCATCCAAAACCTGCTGATATGTCTGGAAAGATGCCTAATATTTTCTGAGTGACTTGAATTAGAATTTTTATTTCTTTTCCATATGCAGATTTCTGATTTTGTGTGTTCAAATCTCCTGCAGTGAGTCGGGGCAGTAAATTTTACATATCTCAGAAAGAGCAAAACCTTTGGGCATCTTCTGTTGTGTGTTTAATGAAACAATTTCAACATGTATGTCCAACCTGGATTTCACCTGTTATATATCTGTTCAGCTTTTTTCTTAATAACCAAGACCTTATAAATGTTATTCTAAATCTATCCACCCTGGGGACTTAAGTTGCTCAAGTTTTTCTTAGTCAGACCTAGAATTTTGCCCTTTAACACTGGTTTCAACAGCTGTTCAACTCTTGGTTTGTCTGGGGCCAACACGCACTAAGTTTGGCAGTTCTTCATCCCCTTAGGAAAATCCTGGTGTATTTCTGCACTAAAATAGTTCGGTAAACTGGAGCTAATGAGCTTGCTGTCAAAATACCTCTGAGGTTAAATTCAGAATGTGCTGTGAAACCAAGCTGCCTCCATGACTTGAGGCATGGAGAGGAGAACAAGATCCCAGGCTGGGGCAGGGCAGTGTGCCTGTGTCCATCCTTCTGGAGCAGCATGAGCTCCAGCAGCTGCAGCTTCACTGGCAGAGCAGCTGAACAATCTCAGACAGAGGAAAACAAGCCCTGCTAATAACCAGGTCCTGTAGCTGATTTTAAGCTTGAAGGTAGAAGTGACAATTTTTGGCCACATCACACCTTCTTTTCCAGGGCTCCCACTGGGATGAGAGCTGGCCCAGGGCACTGCTGACATGGGGAGGGCTGGGGCTGAAGCAGGAGCCCAAGCTGTGGTCAGCTCCACTAAGTGTCCCTTATGCAGGAGTTTCAGATCTCTGCAGAGCTGATTTGAGGGGAATAATGCCCTCCACCTACAAGACAGGGGGAAGGATTGTCCAAGCATCACATCTTGTGGTATAAACCCAAGTTGACTGCTCCAGCCTAATGAGCAAGGTGTTTGGATGTTTTTCCCCATTATGTTTGAAGGTCTGAGGGGTCAATGTTGACAGCTCAGACTATCTTTTCTGCACAGAGGCAGCAGAAGGCAAATACTGGATTCCCCACAAATATTATGTGCCTTGCACTCCTCATAGGCTAGTGAAATATGCCAAAACCATACTTCTCTGTACATGTCTCAGCTCTAAATAAATAATTAAAAATTAACAGGCAACTCTTGTGCTTTCACAGGCTGATAGTTTGTGCAACCATTTATTCAAACACCAAACACTTATTCAAGGGGATGTTAAATCCTTTGCAGCATCACCTTCAATATCCAGTTATTTTGCTGCTATCCACTATGTCCTACGCTATTATTTTCTGTGAGTTTATTTCCAAACAGAGCACACCCCCTCCCTGAAGATTCACTTTCTAAGCAGCCAGCTGGGAGCTGTGTTTCCTTGAAGATTCATTTTCTCTTAGGGAATTGGATGCAGAACAGATTTAGGCTAGTTTGTAACAGGCTGCCTTCCGCAAGAGTGTCAGCAGCTTCACAAGAGATCTCTGCAACCTTTCTGTGCTGCATGTCACCATATGGATCCTGGAGGGAAGCTACATCCCAGCCTGGGGAGCCAGGGAATGCCCAAAATAAGAGAATTAAGGCACAGGTACTTCTTCCCATCATTCCTGTCATGCTGTGACAGCCCCTTCCCCAAATGAGTTACTGGGTCATACAACAGGATGGAAATTCATGAGCTGTTCAGTTTTTAAGAACATAGCCCTCACTGTTATGGAAATGTGCTGTCTGTTATCAGAGGGGTTCTGGCTGGGGAATCACCTGAGCTGAATCCACTGGAACTGGCAGGATGGCTGAGCCCTTTCAAATCCCTGCATGAGCAGTGTTGTTCCTGTCCCAGTACTCTGAGCACACAGGTGAAATTTAAACCATTGAAGTTCTTTCCTCTACAGGAAGAGAGATTCCAAGACAGTGTCTCAAAGGAAAAGTCACCAAGGATGAATTTTTTCATCAATAACTGTTTTTATTTTTTCTGACCTGATTCCTGTAATTAATACTTTTTGAACTTAAAGATATATTAAAGCACAACAGAAAGGACAAAATTCCAGTGCTTTGCTTCCTTTACTTTAAGGAATTTGTCTTCATCATAATCCAGGTATTTTTAGAACCCCATGTAAATACCATTACAGCTGTATCATTCCTATATATGTTTATTTGTACACCCACATGTATACACACAGCTAATCAGTTTCTCTTTCTGTTTTAATCCATTTTTCTCTAATGCAAATTTAATCCTGTCCTCTGCATGTTAACTATTCAGTTAAGATTTCCTAAACAGAGTCTCTGATTTTTAATTATGCAATATTAAGTTAACAGAGAATAATTCAGATTCCTACACTGATGCTTTCCAAGGATGTTGTCATTTCACTCTCGTCCTGCCTAGGATGGCAGTGTTTCATCCTCAAAAAAAACATCCAGCAGATCTCACTCCATCTATCTTTTTCTTTCTCTCTTACTTTTCTTTTGTTTTCAAAAATGACACACTGCTTTCTTTTAAGGGTGTATGAACCTGTACATCAGGTTTGGAAGGACACTGAACTATAAAGCTGGGTATTGCAGGGAATAAGAAGAATTTGTATATATTGACTAACACAGATTCCTTGTAAAAATCAATCTAAAATAAAGATGTTGACACAATTTATTTTTCACAAACAGACCTGATTTCTATTCCCTTTCCCTTTGCTTAATTTAGGATAAATTGTTTCAGAATGGCAATATTGATTTATTTTGCTTACCTGCTTCTCCATGTCCAGAAATAAAATATTCCAAGAACACAATCAGCATGATGCCTTTATGCTGCATGGCTGTCAGTAAAGTATTTGTCCTCAGTGAAGCAAAAAAAGACCTGCAGTAATCTACAGGTTTGGTGCTTGCATGGCTTTTCTGTGTTTCCTTTCTTTCTGCTCACCTTCCTCTCAGCGTAGGGGTCAAGGCTGCTGTCTCATTCTTCTCCTTCTCGTTTGGGTTCAGAGGTGGTTTGATTTTTTTTTTTTCAGGGCTCAGATGCCTTCTGGGTGTCACCCATACATTGCTCCCAATAAATAAATAAATAAATAGCGAGGTGTTCCGGCGCCTTCACCCCTGTCCCTGCAGCGGGCAGGAGACGCTCACATCTCTGTCGCAGCCCCTGGGATGCACCATCGGGGGCTGGTGCGGAGCGCGGAGCTCTGCTCGCTCAGGCAGGAGCTCCTTCGGATGCTATTCCGAAACTTTCATTGCTGCTTCTCGCTTTCCGTGCGGTTTGGGCTCGGCTGTGCCCGGCTGGGCCCTGGCAGCCCTGCCCGGCCCGTGGCACGTCCCGGGGGTGCGGGCAGCCCGGACCCCGCTTTGTTGGCAGCTGCCCCCGGTGCCTTCTCTGCCTCTGCTCCCTGCAGCGCGGGGTCATAAGAAGAAGAGTTGGCTTTGGTCCCTGAGAGATGATGAAAAGCAAGTGCTTTCTTGGCTCTTCTCTCTTTTTATTTTGGTTTGTTTTATTTTGGTTTATTTCCCTCCTCCCTCCGCTGTCACGGAAGCCGCTTCTCCCCCCACCTCCAAGGGATTTGCTGCGCACAGCGAGCGCCAGGGGAGTGGAAAACAAGCGCAGCGCCAGCCCAGCGGGGCCGGAGCCCGGGCAGCCCCCGGGGAGCTCGGCTGGAGCGGCCCCGGCAGGGACCGGGCGGGCCGGGGATGGAGCTGCGGTGCCAGCGTCACCCCGGAGCGGGCAAAGGGAGAGAGCTGCGGAACCCTCCCTCCCTCTGCCACAGCAGGGCTCAGCGAGGGGGGTCCTGCCCTTCCCAGGGCGGGTTAGTTATCTGCAAGTTTTGTCTTTGCTCCCTTCAACCTCTACCTAGCACATCTCTCCGTCCTAACCGAGCAGTTCTGCTCAGTTCTCCTCCTCTCTGGTCCTGTCTGGCTGCAAAGGGGATTATTAAAACATGTGATCTTTTTCCTGGGCTTTATATGTGCGGGTTTATTATTTTTTTTCTGCTTTAATTTAATTTTTTTTAAGATCGGCTCCGCACCTCCTCTGGGCTGGGCAGGTCCTGGCTGGGCTGAGGGCGGGCGTGGTGTTCCAGCCGCATCCTCTGGTCTCGCAGCCGGGCCGTGCGTGCGTGTCCCGGTGCGTGTCCGTGTGTGCGCGCAGAAGGAGCGCGCCCGCGTCCGTCCGTCTGTCCCTGCAGCACCCTCTGCCAGCCCAGCCGGCACATGACAGCCGCCCCAGCACCCCGGGCGCTGCGGCTGGCTCCGGGGTCACCGCACAAACCGGGCAGCGGGGGGATGGCACAATCCCTGAATCCCCGAACTCTGGCACACTGAGACGCTCCAGTGTGCGGCAATCACGGGGTGAAAGCGTCCAGCCCGAGAAAACATCCTAATTCAGGATGTTTGTGAGCTCCCCACATTTTCGTTCTCTCCCTCTTCACCAGTGTAACACCACTAACTTCTGCTGGTGCCATGGGAGAAGCAGGTCTGATGGGAGTGTAAATACACACAGGGTTATTCTTGTGCCCCCTGTGTGTGCAGGATCAGACCTTAAAGGGATTTGAAGAATGTAGGTTGAACAAAGAAGAATAAGGAAAGATTTATATCCCTTTGGGGTGGGAATGTTTATGTAAGGCAGGGTTATCTGGCTACATTTTGGGGTAGAATTTTCTGACTTTAACCTTCCTCTTTTATTTTTTTTTGTGTTTTTAATATGAAAACTCAATAGAAAACTTTAAATTATAGGTTTTTCTGTCTCTTCTTTGTCTTTGCCTTTTGTTTGAAAGCAGCTGAAATACTGTATAATTACAAAACAAAATTCTCCTGCTGTAAATGACATTATCCTTCAGAGGGTCTGAGTCTGCTGTGTGCTCAGCTCCCCTGGGATGCTCTGAGTTCTTTCAACTTGAGCATCTTCACTGGGAGCTGGGGATGTGCAGGATGTCCTAGAGCTAAAGCGGATCTGACATTAATGAGAGGCTATCATTTAATAATTGTGCTTTGTTGCCACTGCTTGTTGATTGCTGCCTGTGTGGGGAATGCTGGATTTTTTCATTTGCAGGTTTTAGGCTCATTTCTAACTGAAATGCTTTGCCCAGTTAATTTCACCAGGCTTAAAATGTGGCACTTGTGGTTCAATGGATGTAATAAAGGTCAAGAAGCTTCTGTATATTTCAACAACAAGCCAGAATGGAGAGCAAAGTTCATGTTGCACTGTTAAGTGGAAAATCGAAGTTAAATACATTCATTTACCTGTGATGCCTGGATGGCAGTGCAAGACTTTCTAGTTGTTGTTGACTGTAGGGTATAAAAGTGACACAGGACTGAGATTATTGCCTGTCTTGAGAAATCCACTTCCAGTGCTAATGAGTACATTTCCAGTTCAATGCTATGAAAATCCATTCATGCCCGTGAGCTGAGAGGAGCTAACACCTAAGGGGGAAATTCTGCTGTTATGATGACCACTGCTGCTGTCTAGAAGATGAATTGGTGAGATCTGAGGAAGTGCCCATATCAAGGGGTGTCAAACAGGAATGCCCATCTTAACTGAGCAGTTAATCCTTAACTTTCATTAGTTCCTAAGCTATAGTAACATAAATGAACAATTCTTGATGTCTCAGTCAATATTCCTGCTCCAGACCACGACTCTGATATGAGCATTGAGGGGATCAGGTTATTTGGAAGGTGACTGAATTTTCTCTGATGCCTTAGCACAACACCAGTTGACAAAGCACCCAGAGAATAATCAAGCTGTGAATCATTCATTTTGGGGGAGGAGGGAAGAGCCAATGGCATGGCACAGAGCAGGGAGGTGTGTCACCTGTGCCACCTGCCCTCTCAGCCTGACAGCCCTGCTTGCCAAAGCCAGAGGACAGTCTGTCCTCCTGGAGATCCCCCCGGAGTGGTGGCACATTTAAATCGTGCAGCATCTTGATTTCCTGCACTCTTCCTTGTACCTTTCCTCAAACCTCTCCAGCTGGTCTTGCCTTTCCTCCTCCTATTTGCTCAGCATCTATGACCAGCCTGAAGGAAATCTGTCGTGGCCTCCCTCTAAACCCCCTGCCTGAAAACAAAGGTCGGAGAAAAGGAATACCCCATGCACCCGTGAGAACACCCAGTCTCACTGCCCAGGAGAAAAAGGTAACACGGCCTTTCACAGGGCCTCATTTCTCTTCCTTTCAGATAACGGCAGCTTGGGGCAGCAAATTGCCTCAAATAGTTTTCTGAATGGGAAGCTAACTTTTGTGTCAAATGTATTTCCTTGGTGTTATAATGCACTCTGAAATGGGACAAAGGACTGGAAGCCCTTCTGCTCTCTTCCTTTCTTCCTCCTCCAGAATAATTGGGTTGATATGAGGGAGATTTTCTGCACAGCACCTTCCATGACTTTAAACGGCTAAACAAGAAGCATTAGACTTCAATGCTGTCAATCCAGCATCGTTTCTCAGAGGCGAAATTCAGAATGCTGTTGTAAAACCATTGCATGTGTATGTGAGTGAAAGCTAACCCCTCCAAGA
The DNA here is from genome assembly GCF_047830755.1 of Zonotrichia albicollis. Lineage (NCBI taxonomy): Eukaryota > Metazoa > Chordata > Aves > Passeriformes > Passerellidae > Zonotrichia > Zonotrichia albicollis. The sequence continues at coordinate 9,854,926 of NC_133830.1, forward strand.
CAATAAACATCAAAGGTGATGAATCAGCATCATGGTAGCAGCCACACATATTTGCATAAAAAACCCAAAGATTATTTATTTCATACAGAAGTCTAGCATGAGTTTCAGGTGAGTTTGTAGGCAGTTAATGATTTGTCTTTAGTTGCGTAATTATTTTCCTTTCTCTTTTTGTTTAAATAGTCTTCGTACACACCAAAATAATCATTGCACTATTTCATGCTCAAGACTAAAAAAATCAGCAGCAGAAGATAATGGTCAATGGGTGGAGATGCTTAGGAATTTGTGTGGGAGAGGACAAGGTGGGTTCCTTAGCTTGGAAGTCTGTGCTTCATCACATGTAACATCACTTACACTGAAACATTCTGCTCAGAGCACACAAGTTCCTTCCCCAATAACCACTTGCACACAACTTCCTTGCCTTCGTGGGAGTTCCCCACTGGCATCAGCAGTCAAATTCTTTCAAAGTCACTTCCACAAACAGAGGAGAGTCCAGTTAAAGGGTAGAAAGAGGAACAGCTGTGAGATATCCAAAAAGGATTTACTTCAATGTCAGGAGCATTCATGGCTGAGGCATCCTGCCTGTGCCTGGGACAGCTCAGTCCCATGGAAATGTGGTTACTAAGTGTGCAGAAGGGCTGTGGTGATGGCTGTGAAGATGAGGGAGTGGGGAGTGAGTTTCACTGCATGTCAGAACATTGCCAATCATCTCTGTTTTATTCCTTGCCTTTCCTAAATCCCTTTTCCCCAGAAGTCTGATGTAGCAGAAAGGAGTCCCAGTTTCAGGAGATGGTGTCTCTCAAGAGGACGCCAAACCTTGCTCTCCAACCTGCGGAAGGGAAGGCAATGACAAGGTGTTCTCCCCCTCTATAGAAACTGGAATAATTTCCTGCCTCCTTTAAGGTTTGGAGCAGTAGACTGATTTTCTGCCCCCAGCTGACTGTATAACACCCATCTCTCATCTCTCCATTTTACCTACTGCACGTGATAAGAGATCATGCTAGTTGGGTATTTCATTAGATTATTAGAGGTTTTAAGGCTTTCTTTATGATTTACTTTATGGTTAGTCCTCCATCTTAAACTCTTAAGAGAATTAGAGGCACAGCTGCTATTTTTTTTCATATCTGAAAAGTAAAATCTCTTTTTTAAGAAGTGCTCCATGCTTAGAAAAGCATGTAGATGGAAGATTGTCTGTCTATAAGGTTTTTTTAAGTCATCTTGAGACAGGCTTCCAGATGTTGTTGACAGTGTGTAATGCTGAACATATTATAAGACTTGTCTTTATATATGGCTTCATGTTCACTTTCTAATTGAAATATTCAGGGGAAGCTTTGACAGAAGTGAAGTTCATAAGGCTCTGGTGATTTCCTCTGGATTTCTTCATCTTTTCATATACCTTCATTCCAGTTTTACTTCTTGTTACAATAATAAACCTTACCACTGCCAATGTTTTATTTTCTTGGGCCTCCTTTTGTGGTTATAACAGAAATCCTGTAAGTGAGATTTATAAAGAACTGTGTGTTTTGGGACTTGCTGAAGAAGTATCTAATTCTTCCTATCATACCAGCTTTAATCTTCTTGGATAAATTGAGCCATATCTCAGAACTGATTCTGATTATATGTTTCCTGAATTCTCTTCCTTCAGCATTCTTTGCCTAAGGCCTGAAACAGCCACATCCTCTCTCTTTCCCTCCCTCCACAGCTCAGGAAACCCTAGCCTTCAGTTTCTCAGCATCTGTATCTTTATGTAAACATGCCTCAAAGAAACTACCCTTAAAATCTAGGTGTGGTGTGTGCTTTGCAGGGCAAGGGTGTTGCATGCTTTGTACTCACTGATGTTCCAATAAAGCTGGAGCAACTTGGGAACAATGGGCACTTCTCTGTGCTGCTCAGGATCAGGAAAAATGGGATGGCTTTATCCAGACAGGAATTCCCTTATGGATCTCAGAGCCAAGTCATGCTACAGTCCCCCTGCTGATCCCCCCAGCAGGATCCCCTCTGCCCTGATTGCAGCATTCTGTGTTTCTGGGGCAGCATGAGCTCAGTAATGGCCCTGATGGCCCTGATGAGCCTCTCCTGAGGCCTCCTCCCACACCCTCTGCCCATAGGCTCAGGGGCTCCATTTAGGCTGAGGCCTGGGGGGTGGTCTCAGCTATGCTGGAGATGTTTTTGGTTCTGTTCAGGGTGTCCCTCAGCCATGGCCCTCCTGGGTCTGCTCTTCCTCCTGTGGGCTGACATTCCACTCTGAACCTCTCTGGGCATCTCTGTGCTCCATCTCTCCATGGTAACATCACCAGGCCTGGTTCTGACTTGCACTTCCAGCTTGTCCTGGGCCTGCAGGTCAGCGTGCTCTTGTCTGATGGCCAGCAGTGCTGGTGGGCCCTGGCTGCCATCCCTGGGCTGCTCTGCTCTCCTCCCTCAGGTAGCACAAGGTGGGTGAGCTGCCTGCCCTGGCTGTGCTGGCTCTGCTTGGGGAGCAGCTGGGGCCTCCTGCTTGGGCACATCTTGGGATGAGGAGCTGAAAACCAGAGCCTGTAAACTCATCCAGCACCTGAAGCTGTTCTTCAGCCTTCTGGTGGAAAAATGGAATGTTTGACCTTTATGATTTCTTTGCACATCCAGAACTGAGGCTGCTTCAATGAGTTTAACTGTGGTTTGGGCAGGGTGATGTATTAGCTCCTGTTTTGGGAATCTGGGGGATAAAGAACTTGGTAAAATTTTCACATCCATTTATGGCAATGACCTGTAAGAAATCTCCGTGTTTACTTCCCAGCTGAGCTGATTGAAACTGGGACCTATCAGGCAGAGTGATAAAATACACAATCTTACTTGCTGCTAGAGAATAGTGCCACCAAAGGTCCAGGGTCTGGAGGTCACTAGGCAGAGGATTACAGGTGGGAGGGAAGCACCATCCCCACTGGAAAAGGGGCAGAACTAAGGATGAAATTGCAGAGTTAAACCAGTCACTTCCTCTCCTTGTGCTCCCCTTTCCCTCAGTAAACAGAGACTGCAACCCTGAGTGTCTCAAGGGTCTTAAATTGCAAGTCCTGATGATTCATTTCAGAAAATGGAAATGAATGACATTCCTTCTGAAGAGGCTTCCTTCTGGCTCCTCAACAAACACCAATTAACAAACAGGCTGGTTTACTTGATTTCTCAAGAGAATACCCCAGCAAAGAAATTCACAGCTGATTGATTGGATTACATGGGCTGTCATGATTATATTTTAGCATTGAGAGGTCTAAATCTTGATTAAATAGCAGTAGAATCTTGTTATAATTTAAAAATTCTAGGGAGTATATAAAAAAAAGACACCCTAATAGTGATTATAGCTTAAACACAAGAACCAAATGCTAAATCCAGCTGGCAGATTTAAGAGGAAGACTTTTCATTTGCTTACATTGCACAGAGTTGAATTAAATCAGTAACTCAGCAAATTCAGAGCAGATAATTTTTTAAAACAGCCTATGAAACTCAGGATTATAACTGCAAATAATATTTTTGACACCAGTGAACTCTGGATCTGCTTTTTCAGAGGTACTGAGCGTGTGCAGTTTAAGCTTCTGTCAATGGAAGTTATGAAAAGGAAGATCACCTAAATATCAAATGCAAAAAAATATTCTGAATACCATGTGTCAGAGGTAAATAAATCCTTCTAAAAGGCTAGGATAATGGCTTTTTATTGTGCTTTAATGAAATATATTGTCTTCCCACAAAAGCATAATGATCAGCCTATTTGAATTTCCTCCTTGAGTGTCTTTCTCAGATTACTCCATTTATTTCTCAATAATGAATATGTAAAATTTTTCCCAATGCACATGGCCATTGCCCTTTCATAAAGCAGTCAGGTTTCATCTAAGCAATTTTGAGCACCCTGGCTCTTTTATTGAGAGATTGTTTCACGATACCTTACATTTAAATTCTTCTAATTTTGGGGCTACATTTTTTACAGGTAATTCACAGCAATTTATTTCTTTCCAGCATTTCCCTTAAGCTTCTTGCTTTGTCATTTATTCTGCAGTGAGACAGCAATCAAATATCACCTTTATTCTGGTCAGTTAAACAAGACATAGTCTTAATCCTCTTTTATAAGACCTCTATTGTCTGTGTAAGGTGCCATTCCCACACTTCATGTTACATTCAAGTTCATGTTTCATTAATGTTTGCATCATCAAAATTCAGGCTACTGATAATGTGTAACATTAATAGGATAGAGGCTCAGTCTAAGTGAATTTATTTGAAAATCAAAACAGATTTTTCTTGCTTGAATTAAATGGCGAAGAAAAATGTTTGCCCATCAGTTTCATTTTAATGCAAATAATATATTGATCAAAGACTGTGGGTGATCCTTGCCACAATGGAAGCCTTACAGTTCTTTGTAGCTCTCAAAGGCAGCCAAAATACCAGTGTTTGCCTGTTGGCTTTAGGGGTGCAGGTGATTTTATTTTTGCTTTAGAAATTTCTCATCTCTAGAACCCCCTGTGATGACTGCTCACCTCTGAGACTGACTTTGGAAATCCCTGTGTATTTTGTCATTGCGTGGATATAGGTGGTATTTTTGTGTTTATTAATAGCACACCCTTGAAAATCACTGCTTATCTAACTGGAAAAGAATGAAGTGGTATTAGAAGATGGAATTTGCATTTTCTCATCTGGTAAATAGATTTTTCCCCCTCATCATTTTGTGTGTGGAATGGCAATTCTAATTTGTAGAAGCAAACTTGATCTCTATCCTTTCCACAGCCATTAAAAAATCAGCCAAAGGAAGATATGAAATTCCATATTATTTGAGAATCTTTTCATGTAAAAGTCCTCTTTGGATGGTGCTGCCATTTGCCAGGGAACTTATAAGATCTTTGCATGAAACTGGCTATTTAAAGATGACAAAAATCTTTGTTCTCATTATGGTTTCAATCAAGTGAAACACAGAATACAGAGACATGCCTTAACAGGCTGTTACTAAAGATAATGATTTATTTATGGGTTCTTCCATGCAAAAGGACATATTGTACTTTGCAAACCATGGCTAATGTCTTTGAAGGCAATAGGGAGTGTGAGCCACGTAGTGTCATCTGCAGGATTTAGCTGAGTGCCTGGTAATCACTTTAGCTAATTTGGAAGTGATACATGTAACATCAATAAAATAATGGAACCCAACACCCTCTGCTATACATTACAATGCTAAATGGAGTGAATCTGCAATAAAACTTAGCCCAGGAACATCTTCATCTGGGAGTATGTCACATAACTCTGGGCCAAGGTCCTGTTTTGAATGGAAAGTACTGTAGGATCTTCAGTGTGTGGAGTTTAGGGATTTAGTTTTAAGGATTTCTGAACAATGTTTGCTTGGTATTCCAGTGCCCCGGCACTGCGAGAGAGAGTTTGTCTGTGATATTGATATATTATATATTGATAAGATTGAGCACTATTTACCAAATCCCCAAGGTCTCTCCATGCAGGTTTGGGGAGGCAGGTGGGAAGGGGATGGTCACACATTTACCCTAATTGAACCTACCAGGAAAGAGGCAGGTAGAAACACTTCAATAGGGAAGCAGGAATGAAGCTCCCCTGGTGTGAGCTTAGCCTTTTGCATTGCATTGTCCTTGCAACAGCTTAGGCAGGCTTCCAGCTGGGTCTGGTTAAAGTTCAGGGCCACCCACTTACCTCCATTTCTCTCCTACTTCGTTTTTCTCCCTTGTTTATTTGTGTGTGTGTTTTTTGGCAGCTGGCTCTGCGCAATGCCTTGCGTTATTTCCCACCTGAAATCCAGAAGAAGCTGGCACCAGAATTTGCTGAGGAGCTGAGGCTGTATGGCCACATTTACATGTACAGATTCTGCCCAGATATTGAGATGAGGTGAGGACTGGATGGTTCATGTTGTATTCAGCTGCCATTTGCTTGCCAGCTTTCTCCGGTGGAACTGACCTTTAGAGTGGCCTTGATGCATCCTAATTTACCTCTTGTAGAAGTTTTCATAATGTAATAATGAAGCTTATCTTCTGATAATTTGGATATTCTGTGTACTGCAGTGATTTCATTTCCAGGGAGGGTTACTGTGTATTTTGGGATGCTCCATGGGACTGGGAGGGAAGCAGAGTGTTCCCCTCTGGATTGGCTGTGGTGGGCCTCTGAGCAGTGTCACTGCTGGAGAGCTCAGTCAGCACAAAGGACTGAGCCAGGCTGTGTGTGGCAACCCAGCTTTGCCCCACACAGGGATCCCAAACACTCTGCCCCATGGCAGGGCTTGGTTTCCAGGGGCCAGTCATTACTCAGAGACCTCCAATGATAACCTTGACATCAAATTTGCAATAGTTCTGAGCTGGTGCCAGTCCCAGCTGAACCAAGAAGTAAGACCAGGTGAGTGGCTGGTTGGTTGAGCATGCTGTCAGAGCAGGGGAAGCTCTCTGGGCTTGAAAAGGAAGGCAGTGCATTTTTTCCACTGGGACCTTTAGGTGACCCTGGTGTGTAATAAGCTGTGCCTGTTGGTCTTGGACCATCACTTCATTCTAGGGCTGCTGGGTCTAATGTTTGTGAAGCAGAACAGATTTAGTGGGGGCTGCCAGGGGCTAGCTGCTTTTTTTAGACTGATTGATTCCTTTTTGCATCAGCAGGGGCCTGGTTAATGTCCATAGAGAAATCTGAATAAAGCAATAGAAAGCACTCTGATTTCCACAGACAACCATGTTTCTATGCTGTTCATTTTAGCCTGGGTGGAGCTCTTGCAGAATTCAGCTAAGGAGTGGAGAAATAGAAGACTATCTGAAAGTTTTTGCAGGGCTAGACTTCAGAGGACCCTGTACTAAACTACAGATGGTGACACCTTCCAAGTAGGCTTGGATGAAACACTCCAGCAGCTTGTTTCCATCACTGGCATCAGTGACCCTTTGACAACTTCAAGTATTTTTTTATTTTGTGATCATTTCACTGATTGTTTTCTAATAGATTGTTGTAGTCTCACTATGAGAAAATGCCTTTTGATCTCTGTAGTCTGAGAGTATTTGATTTTTGTTTTGTATGTCCCAGGGACCATGGCTCCATTTAAGTCATGTTCTTATGCCAGAGCACTCAACTGATGTTGGGTTTCTTATGCTCTGAGCAATATTATGTGTAAATATCTCTTCTTGATGAATTGGTATCATTCCACAGAAATGCTCTTTTATCAAGTTTAGAACAGCAGAAATCTTTAATTAAAAAAGCATTGTAGAAAAACTCAAAGGCTTTCCCTCCTGGTTTGGCAATGACTACAAGGCATTTGTTTTAGTACCCTGATGTAAAAAGCCAGGATAAAGTGCATGGGATCATGGGAGGAGCCCATTTGCTGAATCTGTGGAATATGCATTCCAGATCTTGGCTCATGAGCTGGACAGTGGATGTTCAATTATTTTTTTTGTCATTGGTACACTTCAGCCTGACCTTTTCAGTGTAACTTTCCCTGCACAAAGCAAGGGTCCAGCCATTGAAGATCTAAGGTCCAATAAAAGGAAGATCACTAGAAACCATGACAAAAGATCCTGTCCCTTTTTAGGAATTTTCAGCCTTGGTAATGATGATGTTGCTTGCAGAAAAGGAAGGACTAAAACTCTTCATCAGTGGTCTTACTTCCTTCTGGTGTCATTCCTTAGAGGCCTCAGCACAATTGTACTGAAACTTGTGCAGACACAGCAGAGAAACTCTCCCTGCCCTAAACAGCTACAGCATAAATCCAAGAGTAGGAGTTTCAGAGCAATTTGACACACAAACAGATGGGAGAGGAGAAGAAAACAATGAGATTATCACAGCAGGTGCATTAAGAACATCAGTGCCAGGCCACCTGAGCTGGGATAACTCTGAGGCTGTTTCCCATGCCTCACCTCTCAGCTTGTGGATGAGTGCATTTCAAAGAATACAAGGTCCATATTTCTCTAAACTAGTTCAGTCTTTGAGAGTTTCTTGGAAACTCTTTCTGAAACTCAAGCTGAGTAGTTTTTTTCTTAGATACAATCTTAAATAGCAAGGGTGGATGAGCCTGAAGGCAACTTCCAGTGGTGCTGCTTTCCTTGGCACTGCAGGGCCTGGCAGCTGTTGCAGAGGCTACTTCCACCACCCCTGGAAAAAATGCAGTTAAAGGGAATGAGCATTCTTGGCCACCACATTAATCAATTGTGATTAAATAATTCAGCAAATGATAAGCTTAATGCAATTTCTTGGTTTTGCTTAGTTCTGATAATAGTTAAAACCTGATATGCCTGTTAAGGTCCATATGTAACTTCATATCTGTGCATTTTTTCTTTACTCTTCCCCCCTGAATAAAAGCCTGCAACCCAGACAAGCCTGAGTATCCTTGGCATGCAGAGATATTTGAGTGGGGTGTGTTGTGCTGGTTGCTCTTGTGAGCTGGAGTTTTTCTTCTAAATTTTGTGCCTGCCCTTTCAGAGCTTACCCCATAGGAGAATACCCTTGCAAGACCAAATCAGCTGCTGCCATCATGCTGATGATCATGAATAACCTGGATCCCTCTGTGGCTCAGGTAAGATACAGTAACAGGAATCTGGATTCACAGGCAGCAGAAAATGGGCAAAATATTTCCTGTATGTTTTCTCACATAAATACTGAAAAATTTACACATACAGACACTGTATACAGGAGCTTGGTCACTGCCTGAGAGATACAGCTCAGGTCTTGGCACATTGCTTCTACAATTTATGTTGAAAGATTAGTGCTGATGCTTCCTGGGTCTTTGGAAGCTCATCCCAGTGACAGTGTTACAGTAACAAACACTTAATTTTGAAAAATAATTTTAATTTTTTGTTCTTAACTTATGCTTTTACAATGTTACTTCCTGATTTCAAGAACATAGAGAGTTTTGATGCAATAACCTCTAGAAAAGATTTATTACTGAGATAGCAAAAATAGCTCAGAGATACAGTAAAAGGTTTGGGAAAAGTGCTTGCCTTAATGTTGAATTGCCTTTTTTTAGTTTCCTCAGGAGCTGGTCACTTATGGAGGAAATGGTCAGGTCTTCAGCAACTGGGCACAGGTAGGACATTGCTGGGTTTGCAATTCACAGAGCCAGTTCCACCCTCCCCCACACACATTCTGCTCAGGCAGTTTGGGATCATTCTTGGCAGTTGTTCCCTAAAATACTCCAAAACATCCTGTTTGGGAAGGGGAATGCTCAGTTATGAACTGTGTAGATAGAGGGAGCTTTATTTAGCAAGGAGAGCACAGACAGCCCAACAGAAATCCAAACATGACACCATAAACACAGAGCTGTGTAGGATGATAAAAGGCCAGGTCTTTGTCTTTCTTTGATGCTTATGTATGGACCTGAGTATTTAGAACAGATAATTTTAGAGTCTAAATCTAGAAAAGAAAAAAATGTATCCTCTGTTTGTGGTACTTTTTGCAACATTTTTCACAAGTAGTGGAATAAGAAAAAGGCTTTGATTGAAGAATGTGCCATTCTGAGTCATTTTCCAAGTAAATCAAATTAGCTGTTAACATTTGTTCTAGTTCATGTTGCACTTAACTATGGACATTAGCCTCTACCTTCTAAGAAAAAAAGCCTGGTTTAAAGCCTCTCTAAAATCAGAGAATGTTTTAAATTGTATTTGTATGATCTGTTCTCTTTTATTAAAAAAGGTCAATAAATATACTCACTTTAGGTGTTGCAAAATGCAAATGAGAAATATTGTCAGGAGATCTTTAGAATCAGCAACATATTTAGAATTCTGTTTGCAGTGCAGGTTAGAATCAGCACAGGTAGGAAGCTGCATCCCCCTAGAGAGCAGCATCCCTCCTGGAGGCTGGGAAGGTCTTGAATTCTGACTCGAATTGGCAGAAGCTGGCCTAAGAAGGCAGCTTCTGTCATAAAGAATCACATATTCACCTTGCTGTGGCTTTATCTGAACCTGGCCTCTTCATTATTAAAGAGCCCAAGCAAAACTAATAGGTGAATGAAGTTCCTGACTTAGGGAAAAGAATGGATTCTTCAGTTTGCCATGGGGCTGAGTGACCTGGGATTTCTACCCAGTCTGGGATTTCTCATTTGTGGTTAAAGGAAAATTCATGTTTCAATTTCCTAATCTGGTAAATTTAATCTGGAAGTTAAATGGAAGCCTTAGGTAGATTTAGAGGCAAAACTATTCTGCCTTTATGTTTCAAAAAGAGGTACCATGGCAATGCTCACCATTTCTTTATTCTGTGCATTAATTAATAGATGCTAATTAACTATTGCCTGTTACCTATGAGTGTTCCAGCATTTCTGAGGTGAGAAGTGCCAGCAGTTTGTATATTGGCCTTAGGCAGCTGTTAGGGTGCAAGGTGAGGTAGAAGTGCTGCCAAAGTCAGAAATGTTATTTTCTCTTGTTCTCATCCAAGCCAGTCCTATGACTTGCAGTTGTTTCACAGGAGAGCAAACAAAACCTTTTTATTTTTGTTTACTTAGCGTAGCAATCACATGAATGATTCAGTTACCACAGAACATTTTATTCTGTTTGTGCTTGAAAACAGCACTAAAAAAAATTTTAAAATCCTAACATTGCAAAACTCACAGTAAAAAGGTTCACTTTGGTTTATATCATCCATTCAGACCTGTGCTTTCTTCTGGATAATTTCAAATGAAAGAATTATGTCCAGAGATAACTTAACAAGTCTTCCTCCTTGCTAGCTATGCCTTTCAATGCCAAAAGACCCATTTATCTTACAGCTCCTAGTTTTATTAGGATGTTTTTCCCAGACTGCTAGGGAGTTGAGAGTTCAGCACCTGTTCGGTCCTATGACGTGAATTCAATTATTCATCATTTTTCATAAACTAAACCATAAAAAGCAAGACAGTCACTTGACTAATTTTTTTCAGTTCAACTGAACATGCAGCTTGGGGAATTGGCTGTGTTAGATGGGACTGGCTTCAAATCTGTACAATTTTTAATTCAGATCACAGCCTCAGAACTCATGTGTCTATGTTTATTTGTCACTGATACTGCTGCCTCTTTGATCAGCAATTCTGGGGGGGTTTTTCCCCTCAAAATTTTGTCTCCCTACAGAAACTCTAGTTTCAAGTAATTGTTGAATTCCAAAATTGCACAGGGATGTTTCTCACAGGCCTAGTTGACACATGCTAGAAGTCCTGTGGAGTTTAATGGGCTTTGTCATAGACATGATGGATTGCAGTTAAATTTAAAGCCAAATTAGATGGTCAAAGTGTGCATTTTGGTATTAATCAAGAGTAACTATTGAATTATGCAGACAAGGCTGAAATACATTTGTGTATTCCAGGATGCATCCTCGATTTTCTTCTGTGTCCATAATGAAAGCTGTTTTTCTCCCTTGAGAAGAAAAGCTATTTCATTTTGAAGTGCACATTATAAAAACCATTTATTGCACTAGAACATGCTGAATTTCAGATTAGGATCAACAATAAGCATGAGTGTTTAATCACTTCTATAGGGAAAATTTTGCAGTGTTTCACTTTGGAAGGATTGCCAGAAAAGTGCCAAATACAAGTGGTTAATCTCAAGATAAAATTAGAATGGCTTTAAAAGTGAAGGATATCTGGGGTTTGTACTGGAGAAATTATTCTGGAACTTATTCAGACTTATGTTAGTTGCTGATTTGTGTTTCCTGGTGAGTGATATCCCTTAAAGGACTTTATTGAAAGCAAGAATGTGTTGAGAGCTCTGTTATTCCATATGTGGATGCACCTCGTTATCTCTATTGCTGCCTTCATTCTCCAAGATGAGCAGCTTCACAAAACCCAGGAAATGTAAGATGTAAAGTTCCTCTTTTCCTTGCTTTTCCTTTCAGTTCTGGTTGGTAATGCAGTATTTGTCAGAGATGACAGAAGAGCAGACACTGGTGATGTACAGTGGGCATCCCCTGGGGCTCTTCCCCAGCCACCAGCGTTCTCCTCGTTTAGTCATTACCAATGGCATGGTGGGTATTGGCATCTTGTCTTCTTTTCACCCCTATTCTGTTTCATTTTCAAGTGTTAGCTGAGTTAAAATATGATTTGTACTGTCTGAATTTGCTGCCACACAGGAGAATCTGGGGTCCTCATTCTGCAGCATTTTATTCCAGCACAACTGCTGTCACCTCACGGGTGCTGATCTTCAGTGATGGAGGGAACAACCTCCTCCTCTTTAGAAAACCTCTGTTCTGACTGAGTCTGAGACACTTCCTTGCCCCAAGGAGTTCATCTATGCTCACTCTGAAAGGTTTAAAAGCCCTCAGTAAGCAAACATGGTTATTAATCAGAGGCTCAGATATCTGGACTGCTTTGCTTGGAAGGCAGGGTGGCCAAGTGGAAATGCTGGTTCCTTGCCAGTCTCTTGAGCCATTCAGTATCCATTCCCCTGCAGGTTGGTTTTGTGGCTGGGGAACTGCTCTCCTTAAAACTTGTGTGGCAGTCACAGTGCCAGGAAGACTGGACGTCCTTTTTTCTAATGCTAGAATACATGAAATAAAACACCTGGATTACTCCTCCTGTTTCTAATGCTTTTCTGCTTAACTACAGAAATAGTTAAAGAAATTTAGGCCGTTTAAAAGACCTGCTTAAATCTCTAATTTACTTATGTGGATTTTATTTTGGTTGTTTTCTTAGGTTATTCCCAACTATTCCTCCAGAGATGAATATGAGAAGATGTTTGCTTTGGGTGTAACAATGTAAGAAGATAGCTCACTATTAAAATCTATCAAATATTTGACTAAAATATAAGTCAGACATCAAGCAGTGACTGGTTAAAATTTTCAATGGAAATGCATTTCAAGTGTGCTGTATGAAGTACTGATGCTGCAAAGCATTAATGCACACTTAAATGGAATTACTTCAGAGTTTGAGTTATGTTCAGCCACATATATATGGATGTAATTGAGGTCTGTTAGGATTTAATATTGGGTTTATGTGTGAAGCTTGGCTGAACAATAGCCTAAAGTCTTAATTATAACCCACTTAAGGCACTTGCTAGTTCTAATTTTCAGTGGTTGTTTTGCAGTCTATGGAAAACACAAGTTATAAAACATTCTTTCATGCTAAAAGAAACTTTGAAGTAGAAAGTGATAATTTTTTAATGATTTTTATGTACTCTTCTACTGTTGATGAGCACAAGATTGTCTTTCTTTTGTGCCCCAAGGACAGAATAAATTAAAACAGCCAAAGAGCTGCCCTGCTTCTCTGGGAATTTAGTACGAATGTGGTCAACCATTCTGGGCAAAAAGCTTCCACAGTGTCCCTGTGTCTGAGAGGCAGGAGTGCACTGAAACCCAATGACACACAGATTCTAGTGAGGTGAAAATGAGTGTCCTTTGGTCCCAGTCGCTGTGTTGAACACCAAGATTAAATTTACACTTGGGTTTTGATCCATGCATTTTTGAACTCCATTTAATGAGCTAAACACTCCTCCAAAAATATGTTGATGCATTGCTAATGGTAAAACTCCAAGTTGAGAATTTGGTAGCAGCAGACCTTTAACAACAAAGTGAAGCACAGAGGGTTTTTGTTGTACTAGAAACACACGTGGACAAGAGCAAGTGCCACTCCTGGCTGAGCAATGTGTGGTGTCACTGTGCTCCTTGCTGTCCCCAGGTATGGCCAGATGACTGCAGGGAGCTACTGCTACATTGGGCCTCAGGGAATCGTCCATGGCACCGTGGTAAGGAACTGGGGAAAGCTCTGGCAGCACTCTTGGAGGAGGATTTCTCCCCTGGTGGCTGGCTGTGGGAGTGGGTTGGGTTACTGTGAGAGGAACTTCTGGCTACTAAACAACTTCTCACTGTCCACTCCACAAAAAATTAATTTTTCACTTAGATATGTCTTATCCAGAGCACAGACTTGAAGGGATTTGCAACCAAGGTCTCAATCTGAGCTCATATTCAGCTACAATATGTGAAGTATGAATTGATATATGTGTTTTATATATGTGTTATATGAAAACATTTCTTGGCTGTTTTTCCTAGCTGTCCTTTGCAGCCACCCTTAAGTCTCTATTGCAAGAGCAGCATGTTGGGAAGCACTGATTATTTTATTTCATGGTGAGAGAAATGAGCATAATGAGGACAGATGGTTCACAACACCATTTTGAAACATATTTCCTTCTTCAAGAATTAAAGTGTTTTGTGGTGCTGATGACCCCAGAGTTTCCAAGTCTGTTTGCTGAAGGCACAGAAGCTGTTTAAATGCCAGGGCTGCTGGTGATGCTGTGTTTGTTGTGTGCAGCTCACAGTGCTGAACGCAGGCCGGCGGTACCTGAGGGCTGAGGACCTGTCTGGGAAGGTGTTTGTCACCTCTGGCCTTGGAGGGATGAGCGGGGCCCAGGCCAAGGCTGCAGTCATTGCTGGCTGTGTGGGCATCATTGCAGAGGTGAGAGCAGTGCTGCCATTCTGTCTTCTCATGCTGAGTCAGAACCCCCATTCTGATCTGACAGGTTCCTGAACTAATCCTGACAAACCAAACTCAGAAAATAGTCAATTTTCTAAGCTATGTCTCTTTTTCCCATTACTGAACGTTTTTCACTGATTTTCTACTCTCCATTCATTCATTCATTGGATCAGACTGTGAAGATATGGACTTAGAATTGCTTCACAAATGATGCAGAATGATGCTGTCAGAGGAGCCATTTGAACATTTGGAGTGGGAGCTTGGCTTTCTCAGCTAAAGTCATTTATAGCCAGTTAGCTGGGAAACCTCTGCTGTGGGCATGTCACATTGCATGGAAAGAATAAGAATATCACAATCTGACCCATTTGAGTTACAATTAAACTTCAAAACATAGTGAGTCAGACTGCCCATGTCATGTGCAGTAACCTTGGCTGCCTCAGGTCTTCCATGGAAGGCTTGGGCTTCATCAGCTTTACGGAAAGACTGCAAAGGTGGTTTTGTTAGCACCTGGGTTTGCATCTTTGAGATCTCATCAGGTACTCCCTGCAGATAAAATAAATTTATTCAATTTACTATTGAATAAATTATTAACAAATAAATTATCTTTATTCAGACTTCTGTCATCGTCGTCTTTCAAATGCTGGAATACAAAGGAAAGATTTCAGTGAATGCCATTCACAGTCATCCTTTGTACTTTTCATCTCTATGGCTGCAGATGATTTTGTTCAGGAGACTGAATTTTGCCTGGTTTTTATCTCCTGTGAGATGATCCTTGTCGGAAATGAGTCTCAGGAGCACATGTGGATAGCTATATATATGTACATATTATTTATTTAAGGAACTATTTATGCAAATGACATTGAATTGTGCAAGAGATCATTTTGTCAGGCAGGGCTTCCGAAGCCCTGACAGAAGGGATTAGTGCTGCAAGTATTTTACCTCTCTTGTTTGACAGGAAGCTGATTGTAATTTTATTAAATAATGGTGTGGAGGGCCAGATATCTCCTCTGAGCTGCACTGGGCTCTCTGGGATTACACTGGAGCCAGCATTAGCTCATCCTCTTCATGCAATTTTTTTAAATTACTGAGATGCTGATCCAAAAATGAGCATATTTTTGAAAGTGTGGTTCAAAGGAACTGAGTTTTCTTGATCCAGCAAGTCTAGAAAGACTAGGAATGTCAGAAGGAACTAAAGTAAAATATTTAGGATGTGGTAGCATTTAAATGGATCTGATCTGTATTATGTGGGGATTTAAGTGAACCCAATTCCTGTAATTCATACAGACCACTTAATATTTTTCCTCCTGTGCTGATTTAAATATCTCAGAAGAAGCTGTCCCCCATGGCATCTGACTTTATTGAATAATTCCATTGGCAGTGACACTGTTATTGTCATAATCCGGGGTTTGGGAAGGATAGTCTTCATTACTGATATGAAAAAATGATGGATGGTGTCCAATGCTAAGAATAATTGGGAAAGAAAAGGTTTCCTGGTGTTCAAGCAACTCCTGAATACAGAATTTATTTAATTTGCATATAAATACCTTCTTAATGAGAAGGAATTAAAATGATGGGGGAAGATTATAGAGAAGAAAAAAATGTTTTAATGAAATACTAGAAGATGCTCAGGTCATGTGTTCTCATGCACACACATCACTGTGGGGGGTTTAAATCTGTTGCTACCACAGAATATGGGTTTAAATTAATTTTGCCTCTTGCCTTATGCCACTGATAGCTCATTATAAATGTATTAATGATGTGCAAGCTTGTATATTGGACCATTGATATGGAATTTGTGCCAAAGCCTCCATCGTTTGTCCATCCATTTATATTTTTATCCAGCTGTCCCTTAGGCATGTACACACTGGCACACACAGGAGCTGAGCCCAGGAGAGAGCACAGATTTGGGATTGAGCTTGTTTGGAACTTCAAAGTTCAAGCAAGAGGGAATTAAAGACACAGTTTGGTTTTGCTCTGTGCTATTTTTCAGTGGCATTAGGCAGCTGGGACAGGAAAATGCTTTCCTTTTTTCTTTCCATATTTGGTTGAGGTTTTCGACCAGCAGTCCAAGAACAAAAGTGAGGGTTAATTTTATTCAACAAACCATAGCTTCACCTTGGGCAGCCTGGCAGAAATGTCTCTCTAGGCTGATCAATGAAAATAGTTTCTTAATTTTATTTTCACAAAAAATAGCCAGATTTGAAAAATAGATTTGAAACATTTTTGTCTTTTAACATAATCATGAAAAGAAACAATAGGAATACTTAATGCCTGTATTAAGTATTAATACAATTATACAATAATACAATTATACAATCTTATACAATTACAATGATAAATTTAGATTAATAAAATATTTCGGGAAGTGATGTATCAAAAAATTCTATTTCTTGCTTTGAGCCTGGAGTGAAAGAGAACAGAAAGCTTAAAAAAATCAGAGGTGAAAAATAAGCATTTGAACAATAGTTATATATATAATTATATCTTTACTATATATATGTATAACTCTAGGTAATAGTAGGGCTGTTCCCTTTATTTTTTGTTACTTTTTTCTGCAGGATCATTGAAGAACTAAAGGTAAAAATGACTGCATGGGGGAAACAGGAGTTTTAAGATCTCTGCTGTTTCTCTTAGGTTGATGAAGCAGCGCTTCTGAAACGCCACAAGCAGGGGTGGCTGATGGAGATCTCTAACAACCTGGACCACTGCATTGCTCGCCTTAGGTATGACTTGTAACCCAACTCTGTGAGTTTTGCTCTGCTTCCTAACCCTGCACTCACATCTTTCTGCCCTGTGCTATTGTAGGCAGACAGGAGGGGCTGAGGGGCACCTCTTCTCATTCCAGGTCTGCTTTGGAATGTGCATCCACCTTCCCAAGCTGCAGCAGCCTGTATTAGTGACTACTAATGCTGCACATCATTTGTACATGTTAAACGTGTCTTCGTTTAGTTTCATGAATATGCATGGAGCAATTACAACTAATGTTACACTTGCAGCATCACTCAAGCTTTGTGGAATCTGTGATTAACAATTATGTAAATGTTGAAAGATTTGTTTCTGAGATAAGTGTTGAAAACAATATACAGCTTTTTTTTTTTTCTGGGTCTGATTCTGTATGTGATTTGTACATTTCAAGGTAGAATGAGTTGCATTTTCTTTAAGCAATCTTTTTATTATTTTCTAGAGAAGCAAGAAAGAATAAAATTGCCCTCAGTCTGGGTTACCATGGGAATGTGGTAGATCTGTGGTGAGTAGTATGAGTGGATAATGAGTGCATTAATGCTCTGGCTTTTTGGTCAAGGTGGAATTAATTCCCAATCTTGGAAGAGACATTAAATATAGTGCCAAGTACGTTACTCTAGATGCTCATGGAAATGTGCTGTCAGAAAGGAGATCTTTACCCTTGTGTTCATTTTCTGTCCTCCCTAGGGAGAGGTTGGTGCATGAGCTGGACACAACAGGAGAGCTGCTGGTGGACCTGGGCTCTGACCAGACCTCCTGCCACAACCCATTCAATGGGGGGTACTACCCAGTGCAGCTCAGCTTTGAGGAGGGGAAGCAGCTGCTCTCCTCCAACCCAGGGAAATTCCGGACACTGGTACAAGAGAGGTGAAGGTTTTGATCTTTCATCTTCATAACCTTTGGGTTTAGCTGCTCTTCAAGCCATGCAGTCAGGGGGTACAGGCCACTACTGGAAAGAAAGGGTAGTTTGGGCCAAGGTAGAGGCCAGAACACTGATGTTCTGTTTTTCAGTTTTTTCTCTGCTTGCTTTGTGAGCTACTTAAACTGTTCTGCAGTTTTGTGCCAGCTGGTTTTTGTTATCAGCTTCCATCCCCAGAGTTAGTTGTGTTGCTTGGCTGAAAGATAGGAGTGACACCTCTTTGCTATTTAAGTTTTCCCAGTGACTGTAAATCCCTTCAGGATTTGGGGATAGCAGGTGCTACAGAGACTGAAAGCATCTCAATTGATGGCCTGTGGGTTATGTCTGAATTTATCTGGGGTCTTTCCATTCCCTCTGCCTCCTCCTACTCCCATGCCTTTGGTTAGTTAATGATATTATCCTTTTTCATATTTTATCAAGAATAATTGTTTTCCTTCTTTATTTCAGTCTGAAGAGGCATGTGGCTGCCATTAACAAACTAGCTGATAAGGGCATGTTTTTCTGGGATTATGGCAATGCTTTTCTCTTGGAAGCTCAGAGAGCTGGTGAGTAGATCCTGGAATTGTAGGTGGAAAGGAGGAGAATCCTACATGCATCTTCTCAGCTGTGTATGTTAAGTAGGACAGGGTTGGCCACTGTAATTCTAATCTTTAGTCCTTCTTTCTCTCTTGCTCTTTGAGACCCCTGACCCTCCCTGGCTTACATTTTATAGTTTTCCTCTGTCAAGTGACTGACTATTACAATTCTTTTATAGGTGCTGATGTTACAAAAAAAGGAGCAAATAAGACAGAATTTCGATATCCTTCCTATGTTCAGCACATCATGGGGTATGTTGGGCAGAGTTGGGAGTATGCTGAGTACCTTGTGCCTCCCTCTGTTCAGAGGGAGAGTACTGCAGAGATTAGTACAGACTGACAGTGATCTGCAATGATAAATGATCAAAAGGAGGCAACAGCAGTAGAAAAATGGCTCTCACAAGTGTTATGCCAGAGTTAGTGTAGGCTAGCCACTGTCACACTTTTATGTGAGTATCTGCATTTTGTCTTTGCATGACTTTTCCTTAAGCAGTTCTGCTCAAGAAGAGCCAGGTCACGGCCTCAAACTGTGACTAGAGGCAACTTCACTTCTAAGTGCTAAAAACTAAGGGTTTGTCTCTTCAGAGCAGTAGAGATCAATCCAAATCATCCAAGCCTTATATGTGCCCTGAAGTTAAAAGTATGATGGAAACAGGACACTCTTCTGCCCATGTCACCAGCTGTGCCTCTTAACCACACTGTGCATTGCTGCTTGTGGAAACAGCTGAGCTCAGGAGATCTGCTCAGGGACTGGATTTGTAACTCATTTTCCTCTGACTCATGCTTAGCTTGCCTATGCCATGTGAATAAGAGCCTGAGCACAGGGTAAGGCCCCAACCAGATTAGATCTTTTCTTCCGGCCCTCAAGCGAAACGTGCCCCACTATTGTACATAAACAATGTGGACAGCAAATGAGTCTGGGCTCAGGCACCCAGTTAGAACCTGCCCTTGTCTGACAGTGCAGATGCACTCAGGGTTGGCCTGGGTTAAGGACACCCAGACCAGGCAGCAGGGAGAATATATTTGATGAAACAGAAGGAAAGCTGCAGTTCATCTGATGATGCACTTGATTGAAATGTCCAACATGACTATCAGAATTCTGGCCTGACTATACTTTGATATACCAATGGATGGCTGCATGAAACCCCACTGTTTAATTTCTCAGCTAATGGTCCTTGATGCTTCTGTTTAGATTAGTGCACTGAAAATGTTTCAAATTCTTCCGTGTCCAGCTAATGAAAGAAAGAGCACTGCTAGCAGCCAGGATAAATAAGGAAAGAATTTCAACTATCTCTTAATGAAACATATTCTCTTCCCAGGGACATTTTTTCCCTGGGATTTGGGCCATTCCGCTGGGTTTGTACCTCAGGTGACCCACGGGACCTTGCTACCACTGACTCCATTGCCATGGCAGTGCTGGAGGACTCCATCCGCCAGGGAGGTGAGAAATCATCCCACTCCCCACCTGGGGGCTTTTGAGAGAACAGGAAACCCAGAGCTGGAATGTGTGCTGGCTTTTGGCTGAAAACATGGAAAGCAGGGCCTTCAGGTTCATGTCAGCAGGAAGTCTTGCTGCTGTTTAAACTCCTAGTAGAAGTGCAGCCTGAACAGAAAACCACCAGAGATGTTGATCCCAAAGCAATTCTGGCTAAGAGCTTTTCTATTTGTTACAGATGTTTTTAAACTTTGTTGCCTTGATACCTTAAGGCAATCAGTATTTTTCAGCATCAGGTCTCCAAGAGTAATTTAAGGACTCAAATTGCTTTGACTCATTTACCTGTCTCACAGGTAAATGAGGTATAAAAACCTAGGGAAGCTTTCAAAAGTTTAGCAAGGAGATCAGTGACAGGAAACCCAGGTTTCCTGGGTGTGGTGCTCCATCCAGTGTCATTTTTTTGTGATTACAATTTTGAGATCTTTTTTGTCATTTGTTAATAGATTGGCAGCTATTTCTACTGACTGGTGGAACCAGTTTGGAACACCTGCATGGCTCTCTGTGCTACTCTAGGATCTAGGAATTGCACTCTTCCACATCCCTGAAACTGGGCTATTGCTGATATCCCCTGCTTATGAATGGAACTGAGACAAAGCTAATTTTGTGTCAGCAAACATTAATCCTGGTGTCCCAGGATGGAGAGGAAGGCCCTACCCCTTTGCCTACCCTTGCACTTACCAAACAGTAGGGTCAAAGCCTTGTCACTGTCCCCAAGCGCTGAAATCCTCAGCTCTTCTGTTTTGAGCACCAGATTTTGTGCTTTCCAGAATCAACAACATAATCCTTGAATTCTGAGGAATTCTTCCAGATCAAAAGGAAAGGGATCAGAAACCCAAACCATATTTTGAGAACAAGAGCTTAATGATTTTTTCCCTGGTAATATTGAAATACTTGTTGCTTTTTTCATGACAGACATAGAAATACAAAGAGGAAGTGTGGAAATTTCGAATGCTCTCCTGTTTGTTCAGGAACAATAAGCACTGGGAGAACCTGGGTGGTATTTTTGTAAAGGATGTACCATGTTCAGATGTCTCTCATTTGGAATAAATCTACTCTTCTCATGATGTAAGGCTGATGTCCAGCCTCCTTTTCCTCCCAAGAGGTGAATTATTGGTACAGTGGGTCTGACCTTGCAAGGTCCTTGGTTCTGTCTATTCTCCTGATCTTTCCTTAGGAATAATTTTCAAGAAATACCACTGGAGAATGAGTTGCATTTAATGCAGAAGCAGCACATTGCAATAACCCAGATGTGCCTAGTCTGTTCTGTGGGTATTGAAGCTTCCATGTTTTTAAGCCTGGTCCCTTGGTTTTATTGAAGGGAGGGTGAAATCCATTACTGTACTGCTGGATCTGTCTTCAGAAATCTGCAGTAATTTTTCTGCCATGCACTGCAGATTCCAGAAATCTTCTCTCAGGACTGAACCATTGTATGACCTTTGGATGGTTTGCATTGCAAGGCTGGGAAATAATTCAGTTATTCTGTGCATAGGAGTATGTGGGTGTTTATATAGATGTAATGTAAAGCTGGGGAGAGAAATCTCTTGCACAAACAAAAAGCATTGAACAATTGCTTGTATATTCTTAATTTAAATGAAAAAAATTGCACATAAAAAATCCCAACAGGTGAAAACAGGCTTAAGGGCAAGATTACTATTTGATTTGTTGTTAAATTTTACAGGACAATGGGAATTTGATTAATAGAGAAAGAAAAACAATTTGATCAGAAAATAGACATTCATGCATATATATTCTTGAATAATCCACTTGCTATCCACTTTTTATGAAGCCTGGGTTTGGACCAAATTTTAGGGTCTGGATAGCCTCATACACATACATATCTGAAATCTGAGCCTACCTTTGAAATTTATGAAAGAATCTGTTCTACAAACTTAGTAAAAATTCCATAGAACTGAACTCTGTTGCATTCCAAGTCTAAACTTTTAATTTGGCCTTCAGTCCACTGTTAACCATTCTTCTTTTGTGGAGATTAATTTCTTTCAGGTTTTGTGAGATTTATGTAATTTTATTATCTCCTTCTACTTCTAAGCTACCTGAGCTTTTAAAAGGGCCTTTGCATGAGAGATGCAGCACTGATGATTGGGGTGTAACTTGTTTTAAACTCTGTGGTAGTTTGAAGGCTGAGCTGATGCAGAACAATGTAAATCTCTCTGGGGGAGCCAGTCTCTGTGTTACTTGGGACAGTTCCTCTGAATACGCAATGCTTTTCAGTATATTTTAAACCCTAGGTGTGTACAAGGGCCCATGAAATAGCAGAAGCAATATAAGTGCTTGCCTGACTTCAAAACACATTCCTGTTGGGATGGGAAGGTGGAGGCAGCAGTTAAGCAAATGAGATAGATGGAGTTACTATAAAGTTAAAGTCTTTCTAAAAAAACAAAATTGTGAGATTTTTTCAATTGCAGGAAATAAGACTAAATCAAAGGGAGTATTCACCACTTCCCCAGGGATAACTGATGAAATTCAACTGTTTATTGGGGCTGGCTGTAAGGGACAGATGTGCTGTGTTGGGATAGGTCCTTGTAGCCAGTATTCTCATCTGACTTCTCTTCTGTAGATCTTTTCCTCTGTAAGATCTTTTCTGTAAGTCTGTGCACTGTGAAGTATAAAGTATGCTAAGTATTCTCTGATAGAGCTTATAAAAGTGATGAAAAGGAACCCATTCTCTGTTTTGGTTTTGTTTTGTTGGGTTTTTTAGAGATATTTCAATGAACTCCCATTACATATCTATGGCAACCTAAGTGAACAGTGCCCATCACCTTCTACAGGCTTCTTCCCTAAAACTTCTGAGTGGCAGCACAATCCTATTAGGACAGCACTAGCAGCTGTTTCATCTTTCACTCCCTGCAAAGTGAAGTGCTGACATGTTAATCCTCACTGAGAGTTTAGGAGCTATCACTTGGAGCCAGCCCCTCAAGCACTGACAGGTCTCTTTAGGATCATTAAAGCTCTTGGTATGGAAGGCCTGCCTCTGCAGGAATGAGCATATTTTTCATTTCCCTTGAACAATGAGTTTAACACAGGTTCACTGTAAGCTTCTAACACTTTCCTCTTTCCTTTTTCTAGTTTTACCCTGCCTGACTGCTGTCATACTGCCTAGTGCAGCAGCAGTAGCCCAAACACTGTTCTCAGGGACAATTTCAAGTTAGCAGTGTGCAGTTTCTCCAGCTTGACTTTGAAGCACAAGTTATCTGTATGGTATAATTTGCCATGAAAAGGGGTGAGAGCTGGAACGTAACAGAGAACATTCTGTCTTGGCATCTGCAGAGATGATTGCCTTGAAGCTCCAGGGCATGAACAGGTCCCTGTGCTGTCCCTCAGCTGAGCCCTGGGAGCTGAGTGTGACTCTCAGGGCAAGCTAATGTGACACAGCTTAGCCCACAGAGAGAGAGCTTACAGACAGTAACTTCTTCAGGCACTGTAAGCCCATCTGAGCTGTAAAACCTCCTAAATGAGGACAGAAAAACACCTCTGTCCCATTACTTACCCCTTATCCCTTTTGTGACTCACTACAGATGGTGCTGGGCCTCTGGAGGCAGCTGATTGTGCTGAAGTCACCATGTGACTGATATGTACCATATTTCACTGTCTTTCACTTGAAATATTTTCTTGTTCCTTTTTAGTTTGGCTGATTGAGATGGAATGAGACAGATAGAAATGAAAAGAGAAGCTGTAGAATGCTAACATATAGAATTTAATATTATATATGTAATATAATTGTCTTCTTAGGTAACATATACATCTAAGCAAGGTGTAGGGTGGATTTATGTATAAAGTAAACCCTGAATAATAAATTTTCTGGTGCAGTTTTTGTTCCATAGAAATGTGGGGCAACAAACCTCTTCATTGGATAAAAGGCTTCAATTTTATCTTGGTACACGTTGTACAGAATAACTGCTGTGCTGTAAATGTGTCCCAGATATGGTGTTCATTGGTAAGTGTGTGTTGCAAGCTGCTTCTGAGAACTTCTGCTGGCTGCCTCAAAGGAGTTATTCACTATGTGGTACAAGACTGGATTGCAGTACCCAATGTCATGGAGTTTGATGAAACAACTAATTTAGCAAAGATTAGTAGTAGATTGGGATTAAGTAGGCAGTAAAACAGGTGACCAAAAATGGATAGTACATGTAAACCATATTTCATTTTAATTTAGTTTGCTGAACATCCAAATGGGAGTTACCATTCCAGCTGTGCCCTGAGTGGCATCCTGTACCTTTCTCTAAATAACAAAGCAGTTGCTGCATCAGCTGCACAGAGAACTTTATACAGCATTTCCTATATGCACTCTTGTATCTGAGAGCACAGTGTGACTCCCTAGTGCTGCCAGATGAATTAAAGTAAATTTAGAACATGTTGCATTAATTTCAAGCTGTATTTTCCCTTGTTTTCTCTCCCAAGTGAGCACATCTGTGAAGCAGCAGTACCATGACAACATCCGCTGGATTCGGGAAGCCGGCAGGCACAGCTTGGTGAGTGCACAGCCTCCTGCAGCAGATGGGCTGCTCCTGGAACTGAGGGCTGGGGGGAAAAGCAGGCATGGACAGGAGTGAAAACACAGTCTGTAGCTCTTGGGGCTGACAATTGAAACCCTTCTCTTCACAGCAGGATTTTAGGATGAGCTGAAGCAGCTCTTCCCCTTCACTTTCTCATCTGGAAATGTTAAAATAATCCAGCAATATCTACTCTTCTATCTGGAGTGAAACATATCTGTGATTCACCCTCCACCCCAGTTGTAACCACCTTTCTTACACAGTGCTGTTCAAAATATTCCGCTTGGCATGGCTGTGGACCAAGCCCCTCACAGGTGCAGTTCCCAAGCCCTTTCCCGAACAGGAGACAGGATTGAAGAGCTGCCATCCTTCTGCCCTGTGGGAAGCAGGACACCAGTGGATCATCCTTTGGTTTCCTTTTTGGGCAGGCTCTCCCTGTGAAGCCAACAAGTGATGCTGTAGAGCTCATTTGTGCTCTCCCAATCTGGAAGCACAGCAGAACTGTTCAGGACAGATGTTCCTTGCCACATTTCATTTCTCTTCCAGCCCACCATCTCCAGTTCCAAACCTCTACTTCTCAGCTGCTGGTTAAGGGATTTGTTGATAGGGGGATTATAGCCTAGCAATCAGGTTAAATTAAAAAGTGGAATTTACTGGGCAGTGGCAGCTGAATACAGAAATACATCTCATGGATTGTGTGAGTGAAGATAAAACTAAGTTCAAAGAGGGTTTTTAATTTTTTTTTTCTGGAAGCTGGGTGTTGGTGAAGAAATAATCTGCACTTTCTTCTTTGGAAGGAAAGGGTTCACTCCTGTGACTCCATTCATCTGGGACCTGAAGATAAGCCAGTGGCAGAGAATCTTATCCCTCTGTCACTTTTCTCTTCCAGGTCGTTGGCTCTCAAGCCAGAATCTTGTATTCTGATCAGAAGGGTCGTGTGTCCATAGCTGTGGCTATTAACAGAGCCATTTCTGAAGGGAAGATTAAGGTTTGTCTCTTTTGTCTTGATTTGCTCTGCTAATTGTGTTTAATATCTGAGGCTGGGGAGGCAGATGAAAGGAGAAAGCTTCAAGCACTGAGAGCAGCAGAAGTGTTTGTCATTCACATGGGGCCAGTTCGTGTTAGAGCTCAGTCCTCTCTGCCTGACACCACTATTGTGCTCTGCCGCAGGCGAGAGATGGGTTTAGAAACTCTGAAACTGTGTTTTGTGATGAGACAGTCTAATTTTCTGTTTGGGCACCTACAAGCACAACATATCATTCTGTGATTTGCAGAGAGCACAAAGCAGGGACTGTAACTCCTTAGCAGGGCCCCAAATATGAAGACTTAAGATAGAAGTGAATTGAACAGATAATGGTCCTCAGTAGCAGCATCAGTCTGAGGTATTCCACTGTCTTCTCCTTGGCTTTTTCCAGGCTCCAGTGGTCCTCAGCAGAGACCACCACGATGTGAGTGGGACTGACAGCCCTTTCAGGGAAACATCCAACATTTATGATGGATCAGCCTTTTGTGCAGGTCAGTGCAACAGCTGAGGCCTGTCTGCCTGGGCCAGTAAGAAAATGGCTTTAAAACAGAAATAGCTTTTTTTTGTATGCAACATTTTTTAAATGTTTTTGTTTAAAAAACACCCTTTAATCCAAATTAATCAGATTTCCTGAGAAGCTTTATGGGATTTAACAATACAGACATGAATGTGGAGCTGGTTACATGGGAAAGGTCCTGAACACTGCTGGAAATTTCATGAGAGTGCACCAGATGTATCTGAGTGCAAATGGAGAGGAATCTCAGAGGACTGTATCTTCTGTTTGATTTTAATTTGGAATCTCACTATTTCAAACAGGTGATCTGATTACAGCCTGATTTCCTTGGAATCCACAAACTCAAAATCAGGTCTATAATAATATTTTGCTGAAAGCAAAGAGGTTCACAGCTGTTTTCATTCCAGTGCTTGAGGACTCAAGAAAACAGTCTGGAGTTTCTGAAAGGAACTTTTCTGGTCATGAGGAAATATTGATAGTAAAGGCATAAGAATAAAATCCAGGCCTTGCTGCTCACTTAAAGTGTGACTATGGGCAAATAATGTAGATTTTCTCTACAAAAGGAGCTTTTTAAACCTGCACAAATGATCTGAGCCAACCAGACTCTGCTTTTCAGTTTGCGAATCCATCTTTTAGATAAGTAAACCCAAGAAATATCAGGTTGGAGACCTAAAAATGGATAAAGCACTAAGCACTTTTTAATCCTAAATCTACCTCAATTTT
Source organism: Zonotrichia albicollis (assembly GCF_047830755.1). Classification (NCBI taxonomy): domain Eukaryota; kingdom Metazoa; phylum Chordata; class Aves; order Passeriformes; family Passerellidae; genus Zonotrichia; species Zonotrichia albicollis. Next base: position 9,881,776 of record NC_133830.1, read on the forward strand.
CCATCTGTAAAGTGGAAATTAGGGTAATAGCTCTAGCCCCGTGGTGTTTCTCTATGTCAGGAGCTGACAATCACAAGGAGGTGTGAGATTGGAGGATCTGCTGCTGTAGAAGGAGAAATTATGATAGAGGAAGCTAAGCATATTGAATTACTTCCATTATGGGAATTCATAATAGAACTAAATTATGGCTCAATTTCAAGGAGGAAAGTTCCCTGTTAACTGGATTTCCTGGTGAAATGAGGCTTTTAACTGTGTCCATCAGTGCCACTTCAACACTTTCTGAGCATGTTGGCTAATTCTAATAGAGCAAATAGATGCCTTGAATAGTGCTTGTTTCTGACAAGCTGAGAGAAAATGGTGCAGCTGCACAAAGAACAGAAATTCAAAGTAATGTCTCCATCTTAGCAACATAAGTAATCATCAGGCAATGCCCTCTGAAGAAGGCAATAGAAACAAGGCTTGCTAAACCCCATTGCTTATCATGCTTTGTGGTTTTCTTTGCATTTTGTGATTTATGTGATCCATTTGGCTTCTTCAAGGGCTTATCTAAAGCCTGTTGGCCACTGATATCACTGGTCTTTAGAACCCAGCCTAAATCTGTTTTACCAGATGAGCCTCTGGAGGCAATAAAAGAACATCATAGTCATCCTCTCTCCTGTCTATCCTGTTCTAACACAACTTTTGAGCTGGTTCAGGTTAAATTTTGCTCCTCTTTAACACACAGGACATTTCCAGGATGTATGTTTGTCTCATTTTGTTTTAAATACCTCAGCCTGATGGGTCATTGCTGCTCTGCAAAGTGTATTTCAGCACAGACATTTGCAGCCAGTGACCTTTATCAAAGCCAAGGAGCAGCAACTTATTGCATTGTTAGTTCACTCCTTGTCCAAGCTCCACTCTTATCAGGCCAGTGGCTGAGGAGAAAATCTGTACATTATAGAAGATGGAGATTCAGATCTCTCCCATTCAATTTCGACAGCACTGTAATTATGATAATTGCGTTCTTAAAGTGACATAATGTCAGATAAAAGATGCCATAATGGGGCTTTTTAAAGGGTTTAACATAGATTAGCACTCAAGTAAACTCATTTTTCCATCAGGCACATAACTGTGGGTCTGCAGATGTGGATGGTGGAGATATCACTGTTTTGCTTATTTTTCCTGTTAAAAATATGGCAAAATATGTATAGAATCTTTCCTGAATTGAATCTGGATATTTTCAGTAAATTTTACTCTTATTCTGTGTGCACCTCTTTCCACCTTTCTGGGTATATGTTTTAGCACAAATTGCAGTGAGTATTCAAAATTCTGGTGAAGAATTCAGTGGAAACTATGCATTAATCAAATTGTATTTGTTTGCTAAACAAATACATATTTTATTTCTTTGGGGTTTATTCTAGACAAACCTTCTTAGTGGTTTCAGCTGTTCCTGCTCAGGGTAAAAGTCTGACATATTCAGAGAATTGGGGTGGATATAATTTTCATCCCAACTTTGTCCCCAAAATGCAACTCCTTAGCCTTAGGCTGCCTTTCTGCACAGGGCTGAAGTAACTCTGCCCTCCAATCTGAAAATATTTCAGACGTGTGAGAACTGCAAGGTGTGTAGTGTTCCAGGTGTCCTACCCATTTTGAATCCACACACATGGATGTGTCCAGCCTTTTCTTCCATGACAAGGTACCCCAAATGAGTGCATTCTACTTCTCTCCACCCTGAAGTATCTCAGAGCTGAAGAGTGTCAGGTCCTTCAGCTGCCTGTGTGGGAGCACAAATGCAGTAATCACCAGCACCCTCATAACCCACAGTGTAAAACTGGCATTTGTTGCCTCTAAAGTCAGGGCAGGGTGGGAGACAGATCTCTCTTGCCTGTTCCTCCCAGGACTGAGATGTTTAGTGTGTGTTGCATTCATATTTTCTGAAAAATCCCTTTGCCCAGGATTTTTCTCCTGGGAAGCTGAGAAGCCTCAGAGAAAAAGGAGAACAATAATTATCTCATTTGCTTCTCCTGTGTTTTGCCCCTTTGAAATGTGGTTGGAGATTGTTTACCCACAGGTGATTGTTTCATTGGATTCTGCTGTGAGTTGTTTTGACTCGATGGCCAACCAGTGCCAAGCTGTGTCGGGACTCTGGAGAGAGTCACGAGTTTTCATTATCTTTTTAGCATTCTGTGAGTATCCTTTCTGTATTCTTTAGCATAGTTTAGTATTCTTTAACATAGTATCATAAAATAATAAATTAGCCTTCAGAGAAGATGGAGTCAGATTCATCATTCCTTCCTGCCACAAGGGTCCCCACAAATACAAAATATCTGAGACAATCTGTGAGTAAAACTTGACTCCAACCCTGCTTTTCCAAGGTCCCAGTGGAGGTGTTGGTGGGAGGAGGAGAGCACAGCACAAAAATGAGTGTGGCCCATGGGCAGTAACCCCTTTGCTCTCCCCCCAGACATGGCAGTGCAGAACTTCGTGGGAGACGCGTTCAGAGGAGCCACCTGGGTCGCGCTGCACAACGGGGGCGGCGTTGGCTGGTGAGAGCTGGTTTGTGTTCCTAAGGCTGGGCTCTGAATCCTGCCCCTACTGCTCTGTGTGTGTGTGGGGAGGAGAGACAGAACTGCTGAGAAGATGTGTGGTACCAGAGGAGAACTCTGTTGTGATGATGGGAAGGATGGGCTTGGAATCGAGGACTAAAAGGACAAGCAAAGTATGGTGCTATATGACTCTTTTTCTAATTAATGCTCATATGTCCAGGAAAAGTGTTTTGAACACTGGCCACAGCACAATTTGAAGAACTTAATTTGATGGACAAGGACAGTCTGCTGTGGTCTTTTTTTCCAGCATTGTCTTCACACAGGCACAGCCAGAGTGTCAGTGGATGGATTGTGTTCAGGTCTCCTCTCAAGCTGTATTTAAACCTGTGACCTTAGGGACCCCAATAAAAGTGCTCCTGTGCTGCAGTGCATGAGGGGTTATTGGGACAAATGACCAGCTCAGGTGCCAGCAAACCCCCAGATTTTCTCTCCTTGCTCGTGCCCAGTAGCATTAAAAACCACAGCCAAGTAAGGACTGAATTAAACACCTCCTTCACTTGACATGCAGAGCTAAGACAATTGCTTAGACTGAAAAGCAGAGTGAAAGAAATATTCTATATGGAGATGGAAACTAATTTCCATCTGCCACTGAAAGGCTACCTGGGTTGGCAGAGCTGCAGGAAGTGGGAAAGCCTGGCCACAATGCAGTCTTTAGTTCTGGTTTGTACTTTCCAGCATATTCCAGCCAAGCCTCTCCCATTTTATAGTCATGTCGTCATTTGGTGGTGTCAGCAGTCAAAAGAGGCACTATCTTCTGTTAAATACTGTGGTGAACCCTCATGCTTCCCTCTTTCAAACAGTGCTGGAATATGCCAAAACCAGCAAGTCAAGGAACTTGTAGCAGATGTTATCCTCAGAGACATTTTATGATAATTGTTATTCACCTGGATGAGCTGAATCTAGAAAATATCCCTTCAGGTCAGCTGAAGAACTCCCTTGCTGCACTCTTAATTCCTTTGATTTCTTTGACATAAATACTGCATAGAAGGGTGCAAGAGAGCAAAACTGAGCAATGGGAAAAGAAAGCTTTGAGGACTTAAGCACATGGAGTGAAGATTTGACTTTGCTGATTTCAGTGATGAGGACCCACAGCCATGATTTCATTCACACTTTCCATAATTCTGAATGGAAAACACATACCAGAATGTCTTTCTATTCTGGTCATCTCAATTTGAGGCTCCAGAGGTAGCAGCAGACAAGTTCTGTCTTAATTTCCTCAGCTGAATTTAACCTTTTAAAATATCTGCTTATGAAATACAAGCAAGGAAAATCACTTTTCAAAACTTGTTGTGTCAAGTACTTGGGATATTTTTATGCTAATTATAATTATTATAATTGCTAAAATAATTGCTTATGCCACAAATGTTCTGTGCATTGAGGATGCTTAATTCAAAGGATACAAATGATCCTCTTTCTTTCTGGTCTCTCTAAGGCCAATCCTTCCAGGACACTTTTAGCCCTCTCTGCCATTCAATGACAGCTTGGCTGAATGGTGAGACTGTTCTTAGCTCTAGAAAACTGGCCCTGACCACACTGCAGTTTCAGTTTACTGTTTCACTTACTGTTTTAGTTGTTTTGTAACTGGAGTTACACCATTAAAAGAAACTTTGCCACAAGGCAGAGCAGATTTATGCTGTAATTTATGTAAAGCATCAGAAAATTAGTGTGTGGCTATTCAATGAAATCAAAATATCTCTGGAAAAGCAGGGTTTGGTTCTCCTTTTTGTCATTTCCTTTGGCTGCTTGGGGGCTGAACAGTACCTGCTTGCCTTGTTCTTGGAGCAGCACAGCCCTCTGTGATTAAATTGCTGTGCCTCAGTGCAGAATGCAGGGCCTGGAGATCAGGTGTGTGTCTGCAGAGCCTCCACAAGCCACCGTGCTGAGGCTCAGCTGTGGGGACCGTGTGCTGTCACTGAATGTCCTGACCTGCAGAGCCCCAGAGCCAGGCCAGGCAGGGGCTCTGCTTGGCTCAACTCAGGTGGCACCACCTGCCAGGTGAAAGGGCTGCATTTGCCTTCTGAGGAGACACAGGAGTAATTTAAAGGTGGCAAAAGAAGGAAAACAATCCCCAGCCATAAAAAATTGCTTTCTTTGCCTGGAAAAGATAGATGCTTTTAAGTTTTTGACCCTGTTTTGCTTTTTCTCTGGAGCACTAAAAATCCACCTGACTTTGCTGTAAAGGAATCTCTGTGTCTTTGATAAACTCTTTTGGTCATCAACTGGTTTGGAAATGTGAAAGTACATATATATATTTATAAAGAAAAACACATGTGACTAGAGTGAAATCCAGTTGTTATTGGCAAGGTTCTGCCCTGGGAATTCAGAAATGAGTGATTGCACTGTGTTTAGCTGCCAGTCCTTCCTAGTGAGGCTGGGCTTGCCTGGAACTGCTGGCAGATCTGCCGTGTCTTCCCTTTGAGACTGCACAAGTGCCCTTTACATGCTTTATTTTCTCTTACAGCCTTGTGGGACGAGCAGAAAAGGCAGGATTAATATTTATTTAGCTGGAATCTGCATCACATGTACTCTGAGAGAGACTTAAGATTAACATGGTCTTGGCTATAATTACAGCAAATGGTTGTTATTCATTTTTGCTGCCTGTTTGTTTGCAGCAGAATGTTTATTAGCACAGAGCCTGGATAACCTGTAGTAACAAAAAGGCAGAAGCAATTTCAGAATCCATCTGCACTGTTGACAGTGTGACATCTTGATTGTGAGAGAGGCCTTGTTTTCTTTGATCATCTTAGGAGGAGACATCTGGAAATTATAGGAGGTAGCTTAGGTCAAAATGCCACATGTTTCTTTAATTACCTGAAAATGTGACCCAATGCTAATGAAGGCAGAGAGAAGTTTTTCTAGAAAATCCATCATAACAAACATTGGCATTTAATGTAGCAGTGGTTTCAGGCAGTAGAACAGATCCTGGTGAGTAATTCTGATTTGCACTGGAGTAACTCCATGGAAATTGATGGAAATGATTTAAATGTACCTTTTTAAAAATAAATTTAAAAATTTAAATTTACATTTTTAAAGTGCAAGTAGATCAGATGCTCCTTGTTCATGCTTAAGCTTCACAGGATGATCTTTGGGATTCTGTGGACAGAGAAAATTTTGCCACTGAAGGAACATCATCTTTCTCTATGGAATACCTTGATAAAACACTGGTCCAGAGGTTTCTGTGGCTTTGGACTCTGACAGTAAAGAGCAGTGCTCTGTTCTTTGGCCTCTGTACACAGGAGCAGCAGAGTATGGTGGATCAACTGGCCCTGGCACAATTACATTTGTTGTCATCTAGTCTAGTCCCCTCTTTTGGAGAGGACAGTAACAACATGAGCTATTCAAAAAGTAGAATTTACAAGAAATACAGATGTTTGGCTGTTTGTACTCATAGCCAGATGAAACTACAAGCAGAGCTAGTGAAAGACTTGACACAGTGCAAACATCCTGGGAATTAAATTTCAGGCTGAAAAGAGTTGACAGTGTCAATCAAAAAGAACAATTTTATTTTGAAGAGTCAGATCTTACAATATTCAAACATCTCAGTTGAAAATATGATTTTGTTTCAAATTTTCCAGTTAAAAAACCTAATTCATTCAGTGATGTTCTGCTGTGAGAACTGTCACTTTCAAGACAACTGTGCCTTTCACGGAAAATGCATTTGTAATAGTGACATATCTGATAATGGAAAAGTGAAGAGAATTCAGAGAATGAATTTGATGTGATGATGGTGAGAGCAAGGAACTCAGGGCTCCAGATGAGCTCTGTGATTGGGTCCTACTTAACACACAAGTACTGCATGTGAGTAGTGGTAGAAATGCAATTAACATCACATGAGTAACAACATTCCATTGAAACTCAGAAAATGTGAGCTCTAGTTTCAGGAATTAGATCTCAGGTTTGTGAGGCTCTAGTTTAGCCTCAATTCCCTATTTCCTCAGAAGCTCAAGTTACTGCTAGAAAATACACATTAAGAAGCAATTCCTTCCTGGACTGGAAGACTCTTAACTCCTATCTGATTAATGGGCATGTCTGATGTTGTTCTAAGTAAATTTTGTAAACTTATATTAACTATAAAACTCAGAGGACAAAATCCTGCCTCCAGGGATTTCCATTAATGTCTCATACTGTGTACTGCTGTATGATGTGCCCTGTCACTCAGGTATTGCTGATGCTGAGCACCAATGCCAGAACTCTCACAGATTTACAGCAAGATTAATCTCCCAGCTGCATCCACCACTATTCACCATATGCCATGGAATGGGAGCTGAGCAGGCCAGATTCTGAAGTCAGACAAGATGTTTTGCTCTACGTGTTTTCCCTGTCCTTTAAAACCAGACTGATATTTCTCCCAAGAATAATCTGTTCATTTAAACATATTTCTGTTCTTCTTCTGCCAATAAGTCTGCTTCCTGAAAAGTTGGCACTGAATGTCTTTAAACATCTCTGTATCTCATACAAAATGAATGATGGTTTTGGAAATGATTGAGGCAGATGTGCATTAAGTGGTGGTTAACACTTTTTTAATAAAATGCTTATGCTCTGTCATTTGTCCCAAGAGAATATAAATAGATCCATCTGCCTGCTGCTGTAAGCACACTGTCACCCTCACGATCCTGGCTAGATGTAGTGCAGCAAACACGAGGAGCTGAACCTTTAAAAACACCCTGAGACAGGTAAATCTCTGGCCCATCAGACCTGTTAATCTTTCTCCACCTGTTTTTAGAGCCAGTACACAGTGCAGGACTCAGGAGATACAGAGCAAGCTGAATTTTTGGTATCCCTCCTCAGAGCAGATCCTGACTCCCAGCTGGGTGTTACAAGAAAGGTGGACTAGGTTTGCTGCAGGTCAGGAAATTAGGCCTTTGCCTGCTAAACACTCCTTTTCTTTTATCATAAGTATAAAACATCACTGATAGCCTCTTATTCAGAATAATTTCTGTATTCTCATCCCTCTTCTTGCAGTACAAAAAATGCTGTAAATTTCTTCCTGAAAAAATTCTGTAAATTTTATGGTATTGGTTTGAATTATTTTTATTTGATTCTCTTACAATTTTTTTAGGGGTGAAGTGATCAATGGGGGATTTGGCCTGGTTTTGGATGGGTCCAAGGAAGCTGAAGAACGAGCTAAGATGATGCTCAGCTGGGATGTTTCCAATGGAGTAAGCAAAACTCATGTATATATAATATATATATATATATATATATACACACTAATATTTTGTTTTTTGGGGGGGAATTGTGCTTGTACACAGATCAAAACACAGAGTTTTGCTGATGGAAAAGGGGTTTATGATTTCTCTGGCTGTTGGTAGAATTTCATCCTTACATGCTGGCAGAGAACTTGGCTCTTTGATTTCATCGTTGAAAATGCACTGAAGTGACATTTTCCTTTTAAAATATTTTTCCCACTACAAAAGCATTGACTGCTTAAAATGATACTGTTATCCAAAGCTAGTTCTAGTTTTACAGAGCTGGGATGGAGTGCACAATTATTTTTGGTGAGAGAATTTTGTAAGTTTACAAGGTACCTGGCTCTGCCAGTGTTTATCTCTCCAATGTTATGCATGGAAAAGTACCATATCCATCCAAATACTACTCATAAAAATGAAGTATTACAAAAATTACTTGCAAAATCAGAAGGGGAATTAAAACCTAGCAGAGGGTTGAAGGATTTATTGTCACGAGTTGGGTGCCAGTTTTTGCAGAAACATGTGGCAAGAGGAAAGTCTGATTTTTGCACCCTCCGTTCTGCTGTCTGACAGGTCGCCAGGCGCTGCTGGTCAGGCAATGCCTTTGCTTATGAAACCATCTGCCAGGCCATGAAGGAAAACGGCTCCCTGAGGGTGACCCTCCCTCACCAGGTGCTGGATGAGAACATCCTGGAGCAAGCCCTGAAGCTTTAGTGGTACTCCAAGAGCAGTGGTGCTCCTGCAGATATATTTGATGTTGATTCTTTGATGGCTTGTTTTGCTCTCTGGCCAAATGATAAAAGCCTTGCAAATGTCTGTTCCATGTGAGCTCTTTTTTTTCTCTCTAACTTATTAATGGGACAAATCTGTTTGTGACAGGTCCACCAGGAATAGTCTTTTCACTGATGTATTTGGAGCAATGTTTGCAATAACTGTTCATGATGGGAAAGGAATAGGAATTTTTTCCCTAAAAATTAAATGGGAAAAAATTCCGCAACAACAAAAAAATCACTTATTCCTGAGATATATAAATTAATGTATGTACAAAAGTAATTCTTAGCTGTCCTGTCTCATGCTCAGCCTGGTCCTTGCACAGCACATGGGCTCCATTCTGACACACACACAGTGGCAGCAGTCCCTTCTCCTGTGGACTTGCTCTGGAATGTCCCTCAGCCTCCTGTTACTGTGTCCATCACCTCTTGGAATGGAAAGGGGCGTTACATGCACAAACCTGCCTGTGCTGCTGCCACTGTGAATCTCAGGACTTTCTGAGTTTCAGTGAGATTCAGGACCGTGAAACTCCAGCCCTGCTGGAGCCCCCGGTACCCACAGGTGAGCACTCCGCAGTTTTGCACTGCCTCTGCTGCTGAGAAATGGAAGAGTTTATTTTGAATCATGAGTTCTTCACTCTGTTCACATACTGTGTCTCTCTCCAGATGAACAGTGAGAGTCTGGCATCTGCTTGAAACTGAGCCTTCTGTGAGGTGCAATCTGCACTTGGTAGGAATTGCTTTACATTATGGAAAAAACCTGCCCCCATTGCCAGTCCATATGATTGAGCTGGGAGCAGTTGTCAGGCAGATTTGACAGCCTTTGCTTTGACATATGTTATGCATTACCTTATTAATAATCACAGTGGACTAGGTCCAAAGTTAGTGTATTGGTATTATGTGAAACCATTCATCTTCATAGCCCAAAAACTCTGCTGGCTCTTGCCTTGTCAAGAGGAACAACCAGAAAATACACTGGCTTTTCTTGCACCAAAGACTTTAGAGCTGTTCCATAGACTCATCTCTTAATTCTGAGTTGAAAATGCCCCATAGACAAGGTGTTGAAGAAACATTTATCACAAATTCTTCACCTTTATATTATTCTATACTGAGGTACCTGCCAGCATGTTCATCTTTACATTCCAGGCACAAAAGGAACTTTATTTTTGTCCTAGTAGCCTTATTGCCCAGAGGACATAACCTCACCAGTATAGCCATGATTAATGTCTCCCTGGGAGTTTATAACTGTGCTGCCTGTAGGGATGCACAGAACCCATAGGGATGAGTGCTATAAACAGCTACAAGTTGAAATTCAGATTATGAAATCTATTAATGAGGCAGCATGAGTTAAGGCAAAATGGGCTACAGGGAGGCAGCGAACTGGTGAGCAGTTGGTGTTAGCTGTGACTATTCACTGGAGTTTATTTCAGTGATGTGGTGTGTAGTTATATGTGTATGTTTAAATCTACTTTGGTCTTTTAACTGCAAATCTCAAGCATTTAACAAATGTGAACTGGCTGGTGTTTACAATACCTTTGAGAGGGCACAAGGAAACATTAACCTGTTGCTGTCAGGGATGAAATAGCAGGGAAACAGAAACCATAAACAACCCCAGTGCAAAGTTCCCTTTCTGAGCCCTGCTGAGCCTTGATTTATCTGTCCTCTACTTGTGTGCAGAGAAGCTCGGACTGTGAATAGGCTGTTGCTGTGTGGGGGTGCTGATGTCATTTTTAGGTAGCTGACCTCACTGCTGGACAAAGCTAATTGAGGGAAAAATTTCAAACCCATCCATCTATAGGCATTGCGTTGGATCTGATCTGGGCAGGGGCTGCACAATCAGTGAATTTCTGCAGTGCACTGAAGCCTCAAGCTTGCCAGACTGAACCATCCTTCCTATGAATCTCAGCACCTTAACTTTGCTAAAATCCAGACACTTACCCTGACAATCTGCATGGTTGCAGCTGGAGGAAAGAGCTTGCTGACAGGTTTTACATCCTTCAGCCAGGGATGCACCTTTGTGCGAAGCAATAAACTCGGGTGCAGACCCATCTCTTCCTAGGAACCTGAAGAAGGTACTACAAAGACCTCCACAGGCAGATTGGGATGGCTGGGGCTGCCGAGGACAGGGAAAACCCAAACCCAGTTGAGCTCTGGGTGTACCCACAGCTGCAGCTTCCCTGGAGCTGAGTGTGTCTGGCCCTAGTCCACCGGGCTGCAGGAGGTTCGATGCTCAGAAAGGAAGAATTGTCTGAGCAGGAGAAGGATCACAGCACCATCTGCTGGGACTGCTCGACAGTCCCATGGCAGCAGGGGGCTAGTAAATAGCAAATACAGGATTTTACATTTTCCTTAAGTGTTGGAGAGCCATAAGGCAGCTGAACATTCTCCCAGAGAAAGTTTTGCCCCAGAATAAAATTTAAAAATTATATATGCCTTAGCTGAATTTGTAGGATTTTTTTTTCTTTGGTGCTGTTCTATCTTGGGTGATGCTGTGCCATGGTCATGCTTGAACAGTGACTTTGCATTGCCCAGGGCTGGCCTGTAGTGCTGTTTCTATATTTGCACTCATGGTGTGCAGGGTGTTTTGCTGAAGAATTTCCCTCTCCCTGAGCGTGGCTGCACCCTTAGCACACACAATCCTACCCCTCTATTTGTGAGGCCACATCTAGGATGCTGTGTCCAGTTCTGGGCTCCTCAGTATGAGAAAGACATGGAGCTGGTGGAGAGGGCTCAGTGAAGGGCCACAAAGATGATTTTGGGTCTGAACATCTCTAACGGGAAGAGGGGCTGATTAATTCTAGACAAGAGAAAGGGGCTCTCATGAATCCATATAACTATCTCAAAGCCAGGTGTCAAGGGGATGGTGCCAGTCTTTTCATGGTGCCCAGCAACATGATGAGGAGCAATGGCCATGAACTAGAACACAAGATGTTTCACCTCCACACCAGGAAGAACTTCTATACATTGAAGGTCCCTTAATTCTGGGACTCTCCCCGGCTATTAGCAGGGACATGGGCAGGCTCCCCAGTCCCTGCGGTGACTCCAGCGGTGCCAGCTGGATGTCGCAGAGCCTCTCCTGCCGTGCCACCCAGCCACCAACCCCTGGCCGGCCCTGCCCCGGGGCAGCCCCGCTCCGTCCCGTCCGCCACTCCGCTCTCCGGGTTTCCCCGGCACCGCCCGCGCCGCGCCCGCTCCGCGGTTCCGCGCTCCGCGTTTCCGCTGCAGCCCGTGCCGGCCCCGCCCCGCGGCTCCGGTTTCAGGCGCTGCTACAGGGACCCCCAAGATGGAAACGCAGGGGCTGCCGGCCGCGGAGGCGGCCCGGGCCCGGCCCGCCGCGCAACATGGCGGCCCCGCCGCGCCGCCGCCGCCCGGCTGGGACCCGCCACCCGCCGCCGCCTCCTCCGCCGGCAGCAGCCCCGCGCCGGGCCTCTACGTGAGCTTCCCGGTGCTGCTGCTGGAGGAGAAGCCGGAGCCCGCCGCCAGCCCGGCGCCCAGCGCGCCGCCGGCAGGGCCCGCGCCCGACAGCGACGGGCTCCTGCTCGTCTTCAACGTGGTGCGAGGCGCGGCCGAGCCCGGCGCGGGCGGCGGCGAAGAGGGGCGAGCCCAGCCCGGCCCGCCGCCCGCCGAGCCGTCGGAGGAGGCCCCCGACTCGGCCCCGCCGCCGCAGCCGCCGCCGCCTCCTCCCCCGCCGCCGGCACCGCTGCCCCCCGCGGGCGGCGATGGCGGCGGGCCGGAGGACGGCGCCTTCTCGGGGACCATCACCATCAACAACCAGAGCCTGCTGGTGCGCATCGAGAACGGCGTCCTGACGCTGGGGCCCGGCGCCGAGCAGCCCGCGGGCGCCGCGCCCCCCGCCGCCGCCAGCCCCGCCGAGCCGCCGGGCGGGCCGCGGCCGCGCTCGCCGCCGGCCTTCGCGTGCCCGGAGCCGCGCTGCGGGGAGGCCTTTCCCCGCAAGCAGCAGCTGCGTCTGCACCGGCTCTCGGCGCACGGCGGCGGCGAGGACGGGCGGGGCGGCGCGGCGCGGCCCTTCGGCTGCCCCGTGCCGGGCTGCGCCTGGTCCTTCGCCACGGCCTACAAGCTGCGGCGGCACCTGCACTCGCACGACAAGCTGCGGCCGTTCGCCTGCGCGGCGCCCGGCTGCACCAAGCGCTTCACCACCGTGTACAACCTGCGGGCGCACAGCCGCGCCCACGAGCAGGAGGCGGCGCACAAGTGCGAGGCGTGCGGGCAGCGCTTCCCCAGCGCCGCCCGCCTCGCCGCCCACCGCCGCCGCAGCCACCTGGAGCCCGAGCGGCCCTTCCGCTGCGACTTCCCCGGTAAGCCGCCTCCGGGGCTGGGCTCCCTTCCCTCCCCTTCCACACACTGGGATCATCCCTGCCCGGAGGCCCTGCGGCGCTCGGCTCACTTCTTCTGCTCCCGCTGCTCCTTCCCCTTCGTGGTACCCCAGAATGTCAAGGAAGGTTCTCCTCCAAAGCACCTCAGTTACCAAAGGAAAAGTTTGGGAGCTGGAGGATGCTGTGCCTTTCCCCCTGTGACTTTGTGCTGGTGCAGTGAAACACCGCAAGACTCGGCGCCAGCGTTCAGTGCGCCTTAACCCAGGCTATACCTGATTGCCCACCCTGGCAAAACATTGGTTATTCCTGGGAATAATATGTAGGACTTCACTGTTTGGTTTTTTCCCCTTTCCCTCGTTGTAATATCCTGAAAAACGAGCCTGAAAGTAACTCGCTAAAAGCTGGGAGGGAGAAAAGAGAGCAGTTTTGTGAGTGAGTTTTGTCAGGCAGATTTGCTATTTCCCTTTTCTCCCCAGGCTGTGAGCGGACGTTTATCACAGTGAGTGCATTATTCTCCCACAATCGAGCCCACTTCAGAGAGCAAGAGCAGTTCTCCTGCTCATTCCCTGGCTGTAACAAGCAGTATGACAAGGCCTGCCGACTGAAAATCCACATGAGGAGTCACACAGGTATTCATTCACAGGGATGATTTGTACACAGGGAATTACATAAGGCATGGTATGAGGAAAGTGGACTGCAGTGTGCTGGAAAACCTGGAAGTCAGGAAGGGTGACATTAGTTATTTGGAGTAGAGAAAGGATTTGATTCTTGGCCTTCTGGGGGTAGGATTCTGCTGAATCAAATTGTCATATGCAAAGTAGTAAAGCACATATGCAAAGCTGTGGCTTTTGTCATTGTGCATTCTGTCCAGAAAAAACTATCCCAGCTCTATTCCTAAGTTCATAGATGTTCAAAACATTGCATTAATTTTACTCTTGATACAAACAAACAGCTCAGAACATGTGAAAAACTCTCAGAACATGTGGAATGTATGTACCAAGGTTTGGAACAGCAAGAAGATAAATTTCAGCTCTGGCAAGCAAGCCTGACTTGTAAGGACCGCTGCAAAGCTGAAATACAGCCTTGTCATGTTACTGGTGTGTCCTCTCTTTTCCTGGTTTTGTGGTTTTACACTTTTGAGGTTTTTTCAAGTGTCACTTGAAGTTCATAGATGTGATGGAAACCAAATCACACTTCACAGTCTTGTGATCAAGACACAGTGGCAGACCATGAAAACAGGAAAAAACAGTTCAGTTGTGTTTCTGAGTGACGCTGTTAGTGACTATTGAAGCATTTCAGGATATGAGGTGGATTGATAAATACTTGTGCTCTCTAATGCAACTCCATGGAGTTAAAGCCCAGATTGTAGGAGGGGGAAGGGATATGATAGCACTTTGCAGTGCATTGCAGGAGGGGCTGGTTGAGTTGTCTTTTCTTAAATTAATTCAACTTAAGCAGGTTTTAATATTTTCTAGTAGCAGTATGTATTTTGTATTAGATTATTAATGTAACATTTTTTATTCAAGGTGAAAGACCTTTTATCTGTGACTTCGAAGGCTGTGGCTGGTCTTTTACCAGTATGTCTAAGCTTCTGAGGCATAAAAGGTAAAGGAAGCTTTTTCTGATTATACTGTCCTAAGCCACTGGCTGTTTGCTTCTCTTTGTTTCTCTTCCAGTAGCTAAGCAGTAGTGGATTTAATCATGCCAATGACAATTTCCTTCCCTTGTAGGAAACACGAAGATGACAGGAGATTCATGTGCCCAGTAGAAGGCTGTGGGAAGTCGTTCACAAGAGCAGAACACTTGAAAGGCCACAGTATAACTCACCTTGGTACTAAACCATTTGAGTGTCCAGTAGAAGGTATTGCTCCACTCTCATATGTATTTCCTGGTAACTGGTGTGTATTTTTGTCTAAAGGCTATGTGTGCTTGGTACAGGACTGGAACAATTAAGAGTGAGTCCCATAACAGGGTTTGAAGAGGCAGAAGTCTTGAACAAGTGATCATTCCCAGAGTTAGGAATGACAGAGCAAAAGCTCTGTTTCATACTGTAGCTTGACCACCCTCACCACTTCAGTGGGACTCCAGAACCAAAGATTTTTGGGTGTGATCTGGATTATTCAGCTCTAAAGTAAAGCAGCTCTACTTGATTGTTTCTCCTTTTTATGGTGTTTCCAGCAGTTGTCATGAAGAATTTCAGATGCCATAGTGTTAAAAGGTTGTGCTTTCCACTGAATGACTTTAGAATTTCATGTTGTCATAAGGAGGTTGTTAAACTGTCCTACCCTTTGACAGGTTTATTTTCTTGTGGTTCCTCTGAGTGTACGCACAGGTGCTGAAAAACAGCTAGCAGAGGATATTCTGATTTGTTAAGACATTAAATATGAATATTAAATAGAAAATTCATTAAATTTGAACCTTCAAAGCCTTATATATCTTCTTGCAGGCTGTTGTGCAAAATTTTCAGCACGAAGTAGTTTGTATATTCACTCCAAGAAACATCTTCAGGATGTGGACTCGTTGAAGTCGCGGTGCCCCGTTTCCAGCTGTAATAAACTGTTCACTTCCAAACACAGCATGAAAACGCACATGGTCAAGCAACATAACTTCAGCCCAGGTAAAGTGTTTGTCTGTGGCTATCACAGGGTGCAGTGGAAAAATTAAGTGCTTTATTAAGGAAAATGGGTAATTACTGATGTTGAAATCTGAGTTCCATTGATATGAATGACAGAATCTTCTCTGATACTGAAATTGGCTTCACGTTCTAAAATTCAGTGGGATCTCTGAGTATCAGAAAGTGATACTTGAGGATGACCTCTGAAATTGTGAGAAATTGCAGCATTTTTCAATGAAGCAGAGCTTGTTCTTTTCCATGCCATGTGTAAAATACGAATAAGGACTAAAAGGATTTCTCTTTCCACCCCTTTCACTCCTCTACAATCTGTACTTAGCCATAGTATTATTTTTTGGCAAGTGCTTTTATAAGCACACTTTTCAGTAAAAGAATGAACTTATTTTGGTAGGCTGCTTTTCCCTAAATTTGCTTTCAGGGGAGGTGGGCAATATTTTAGTAGGCTAAGAATATAGAATTTTATAGAATTTTAGCTTCCTTTTCTTCCTGTTGTCTGTAGAAGCTCTCCTATAACCAAACCCTTCTCTTGCAGATCTCCTAACTCAGCTAGAAGCCACCTGCTCCCTCACCCCCAGCAGTGAGCTCACTAGTCCAGGGCAGAGTGATCTCAGCAACATGGACCTCGTCTCCCTGTTTTCCAACGTGTCCGGTAACAACTCTGGAATTGCAGCAGACATGGCGCTGGTGAACTCTGGCATCGTCACCATCGACGTGGCCTCGGTGGGCTCCACGCTGGGGGGCAGCCTGCCTGTCAGTAGCAGCTCGCTGAGCCAGGCCGTGGATCCCTTGATCCTGGTGGCCAGCAGTGACATGCCCCAGAGCCTGGACAGTTCTCTCCTGCTGGGAACCAATGCAACGGTTCTACAGCAAAGCACTTTAAATTTGGATGATGTTCAGACTGTCAATGCCGAAGCCTTGGGTTCGCTGGCGTCTCTGTCAGTGAGGAATTCCAGCCAGGATGTGCACGGGCTGACATGCAGCAATAATTTAACAATGGACACAGCCACTTTGACTCCTTCCAGCAGCCTGGGCAGCACCAACGTGCCTGAGTTACTGACACCAGTTAAAGCTGAACGGAATTTGCTCCCCAGCTCGGATGTGGTTGGTCAGCAGGAGGGCAGCAAAGTCGTGACACAGTTTGTGTTCTCCAACCCCCCAGGGAGTTACAGTGCACAGAAGGAAATGGATCTTGGTGCAGTGACTGGCAGCTCGTTTTTGGTATGGAGTAACTGTATTCACCCTTGGATGAGATAGCCTGACTCTGAGGGTATCCCTGGCTGCTCACACCTTACTGGGAGACCTCTCAGATTTTGTAGATCATGCATTTTGTCTCTCTTCTGATGAAAGATGTAAAATGATGTATTGAGTAGTGTGTTTTCACAGGTAGATTCAGTGTGGTGACAGGTTCTAAGAAATACTGAAATTCTGGTGGGGACAGTTCAGGAAGAACCTTTCAAATTAAGCAGCCGCCCATCTGAAAAGGAATTTGCAAGAACACCCAAGAATGTGTTACACGTGTTACTTGTTCATTTCATTCCAGGGAAGGATTTGGGCTGTAACAGTAACTGCAGCGTTTTCATTCCAGTCTGCATTCCTCTTTTAAGTACTTTTCCCTTTCTGTTTCACTGTGTTATTGCAGACGTAACTTTTTGTTTATATTATGAAGTACATGTTTACACTCTTAAAATCTGAGCACTTACAAATGTGGAGCTAACTTCTTCTTGTGTGGGGCTCCAGATATTGAGTAAATACAGGGAATTTATTGAAACTAATCAGAAGATCAGGGGAAACTAGAATTCAGTGTTTGCAGCATAGAAGATAAGTGCATCTGAGAAGTCATTAGTACGTGTTTTCATTATCTTGTTTTGTTCTTAATTCCAAAAACCTTGCATCTCTGGGCTTTTTTTTTCCCTTAAACTAGGAGAGCAGCGGGTCTGCGAGAACAGACTACAGAGCCATTCAGCTGGCCAAGAAAAAGAAACAAAAAGGGAATGGCAGCAGCACAGGTGAGAAGCCATTAGTTCTGTTACATTTACTGAATAAATATATTTAGTAATTTTGGCAGTGCAGTGGGAGCAGGTTTCTGAGTAACATTCTTAAATGTCCTGTCCTGTTTATTGATAGTTAAAATAATTATGCATGTGGTGTACAATCTGTTACTCAGGATAATCACATACTGTGGAATATCAGATTCACAGGAAGTTTACAAAGAAAGCTGTGCCATGTGTTTCATGATTATTAACAAGACACTAGCTGTCCATCTCTTCATCTGCTTCTTATTACAATTAAAAATTATGTTACTGTGCTTTCTGTTGTTTATGCTTTTGGTCTTATCTAGGGGGTTCTTTCACTCAGTACAGACAATGGAAATTTTACCTAGATTTTGCTTTTGTGTTTCACTTAGTAACTGTGAAGGAATTTATTTTTTGATTATCTAGATATACTCAAACATCTCTCTTATATTTTAGCCTTGTAGAGCGTTTTTGTGCAGGGTGAGTTTAGGTCATGATTCCAGATGTGCCCTCTTAGTTTGACTCAGAGCCATTTGATGTGAATAATAACCATTCCTTTGTCAGATGAAATGTGGTCCATGTGAGCCTGGACTTGCACAGGCTCAGGTGTTTGAGATGTGTTGGCCTTTGGGGCTGGGGTGGAATATTACAGATTTATGATACATCAGTATCATATATATAGAGTTTAGTGCTGCCTTACTGTGTCTTAGACCTTCCTCCTCTGAAAATCAAGGCAAAAGTTTTTGAGGCAAGACTAATTCTGTTTTGAGAACTGTTGTGTTTGTGTGTTTGTAAAATACATATGTGCATACATTCTGTCTGGTTCAGCAAATCATCCCATGGAAGGTGAAGTGCTTTATGAAGCTAGTTCTAAGGGGCCTTATATTATCAAACACATGCATGTATCATCAAACATGTCTTTTGGACATTAGTTTAAGAAATATGATTGCACTTTGCATGACTCCTAAGATAATCTCAGAAAATTCCTGTTCCTGTTCAAGACTCCCAATAGTCCACTTTTCACCAGCTGTTGCCTTCATGGTATGCTGTGCCTCTCAAAGAGGTCTAGAGAGTCTTGTATTTCTGATTGGTTTAACTAGATTGAGTGAATACTGTAGAGGGAAGTTCAGGGTTTAAATACAGGTTATACGAGCCCTTCATTTATTACAGATTTTTTTTTTTAATCCAAACAAAAACCTGAGCTGACAGGACTGTATTCTTATATTCGTTTTGATTAGGGTTTTGGTTTTCAGCTTGTGATGCAGCAGCTGGTTCATCCTGCTTTAAACTGAAAAGAAGCTTAAGGTTGTGATAGTTGTACTTGTGTAGCCTGTTCTACGTAGTAGTCCTTGAAATCCTCCTGTAAATAATGATCTTCAGTATGCTTTTTTTACAGTTTAGAAAAATCACGTGCATGACTTCTCAGGAAATGAGTTACAGAGTGAAAGATAGAAAATGCAATCCTATTTCCTAATTCCTTTCTATAACACCACAAATTTGCTGATATTTCTGTGCTACCACAGGGGAGGGCCCTAAGCTTGCAGTTTGTGATGTTTCAATGGTGTTCAGGTAAAAAGGTGCTCAGTAGGCAGCTGGAGTTCAGCAGCTGAGTGCTCTCTGCCTTTGAGCAGTTGTCAGGTGGTGCTTAATTATATTGCACTGCTGTGGGCATTTGCTGTGTGCTATAAACAGCTGCAAAATGTTGAAAAATACGAGCAGAAAACTCTAGCAAATTTATCTAAATATTAAAATTGCTTTCTTTTAGGGGCATCTGGTTCTGGTCAGAGGAAAAACAAGGGTGGTAAAGTAAGCCCAACCAACTTTTCTTCCTCTACTCCTGGCAGTCGACTGGGTGGTAACATAGTTTTGCCAAATGGAGGGCTGACAATAAGGGACCCTGCCACAGGAGCCCAGTATGTGCAAATTCAGCTTCTCCAGGTAAGAGCTGAGGAAAAAAAAAACATGCTAAGCTTCTCTGTTATCCAGACTTCCATTTATGGAAGAATTTGAATGTTTGTGAACTCAGGTCCTACTATTGTCTCTGGATGGATTCTTGAGGCCTGCAGTGTTCTTACATTGTTCTACCTTTTATTTATAAAGTAAATGAGCTGGACATGAAAATGTTCCTGCAAAAAGAAGTTTCAGCCTAAATTGTTATTTCTCTTATCTGTTGAAATAAAGCCTAGAATTTAAAAAATCCAGAGCCTCTTAATTGGTGGGGGCTGATTAGTGGTGCATGGCAGGTAATAGGTTTTGTGCCAGGTGTAGCTGTGTAGTATTCAGAGAAAGGATAAGTTCCTTCTCCTTCATCGCTAACAGCTCTGTTGTGGAGAGACCTATGGGCAGAGTTCTCCATTGATCTGTTTTTTGATGGATGTACACATTTGTAACTTTCATGTTAAGTATCACCTTCATGAAAACGTGAAACTTCTTGCATGTTTCTGTGTTAGATTTGTTGAAAGAGGAACCCTTCCTTCCTCTGTAGATCTTGCCAGTGTTCCAGGTTGGTGAGGACGGGATAATAGGTTGTACACTGAGCTAGGTTCAGATTTAAGTTGTAGGGCCTTTCTAGTACAGTGCAGTGGCTTTATCAGATATTTTAGGGTTGTGAGACTGAGTGAAATTTGCCATATTGTGCTGAATTACCTGGGGGTTGTGTAACTTGATCATTTTTCTGCATTCTCAGGATGAGTCCCCAGGAGAGGGAGATCTTCCCTTTCAGCTGAGCTCTCAGTCTTCCTCCTCACATTCTCAGCTTACAGTGGATTTACCTGTTTACATACTTCAGGTACAGCATGTCAAGCCTCTGGGTTTTATTTCCTTGCTTGAATGTAAAGACAGTTTACTGTGAGCACTCTCATGTTCTGCCTGATGAAAATACCTTGTTTTCCATTGGGAGTTGAATTCCATTCACAAGGAATATTAAGCAGAGAGCTGCACTGCACAAAGTATTTTGTGTCTGTTACCAACCTTTGACACATCAGAAGTGGTTGGGTTGTTTTTTCCTCTGTTACTGAGTAATGAATAACTAAAACTTATTTTTTCTGAAATGCCCCACCCTTGTTTTCCTGATCCCATCCTGCAGATACTTGGTGGGTCAAGGAAAGGGACAAGAATTGGAATGTTACAGGCTACAGAAGTGTGGGGTGGGAAATGGGAAATAGAATCTTGAACTTAGATTTTGGAGTGGTGCCCTTGTGGGAGTGTTAAGTTTAGAAGCCTGCTTAGGGACCTCATTTTTTATAAACTCTGCAATGTACCTATTCCTGCCAAGTGGATTTCACCAGGACAGAAAATAAATCTTTTTTGTTGAGGAGGGGCACTTTCCTCAAAACCTATAAGTACAAGACAAGTAGGGAAAGCTTTGGGTTTCCTCTGAGCCATTCCAAGCATTCTCTGATGTTGAATAAATGTCAAGATAATCTTGCTGATAAGCACTGAAACCATCTAGAGGTGAAAGTAGTTCATGCTGTCTGTTTGCTTTAACAGGAACCACACAATTCCACCGAAGATGATGCAGGTTCTGATAACTCTCAGTTCACTGGAAGCACAATAAATTTACAGGATCTGGAATGAGGATTATTAAGAGCAGTTACTTGAAAACAAATTGGGCAATCATGACAGAGTGAGATTACTGTGTGGGTCTTTTTCCAAGGAAAATATGAAAAATAGGAGAACTGAAGTATGGTTGCACTCTTTGTGATTTGCTTAAGACAGTTGCAGCTGAAAGATTTTTCTTTAAAAATCCCACTTGATGTGCCTGTGTAAGATACCCTGTCTGCCTGGTGGTTGAGAGGCTGAGGCAGACTGCTGTACAGTGTTGTTTCAGGGAGAAGTACTTTATTACACTTCAAACTGAGGTAATATTTACTGTTTTCACAGGAAAGCAAGTATTCTACAGCTAACAAATGCAAATTTATAATCCTGCCTGCTGACAGTTAAAACTTTCCTTCCATTGGTCTCCTCCTGAAGCCAGTGGCATCAAGGAGATAAGAGCTAAATTTTGCAAGTGTTTTCCACACACAAAGAAAATGATTGTTTTGGCCCCTGTGTTTGGCAGAAAACCAGAACAAAGTGTCACATGTAACAAAATTAATGTTCTATGCCATGAAAATGAGATGCTCTAAAATCTTTGTTTTAGAAAGCTAGATTCTAAATGTTAACTTAGCTGTGAATCAGTTTGTAGCTCATGTTGAGTTTCTCCCTTTCCTTGCTCCTGCATCCCAAATACTTTGCTGAATTCTTCCAGCAAAACTTGAAAAAGAAAACTGCAATAGAACTGTACTCACTGTAAGTGATTTGCTAAGAGCCCAACAGCATCTGAGAGAGGTTTATTTTATCTTTGTGTTCCCTTTTTTGGGAGGAATGTTGACCGTCATGTAAATTTAAGCACCTTGATTTTTATCTCATCTATAAACAGCTGCCAAGTTACCTGTGAACTGGTCACTACTTTTTTATTTAGGGTTGTTTGGTGTTTTTGTTTTGTTATTGGAACACTGTTAACACGTGTTCTTTATTGCTGTCCCAGAGTGTCAGATGCACCTGGAGCTGGTTTACAAAATATGCAGTTGACAGAGTATTTTTTGGGGGGGAAAGAGTTGTTACCCAGGAAGATTTGCCCCTGAAAAACTGCAGTTTCTCTTGGGGGTGGGGGGAGAGGTTGTATGTACTCTACTTACCTGGATTGCAGACACCTAAATAAGTATAGGGTTGTATAGGGAAAAATAAACCACCTTTGGTTACGTTTTAAGGTAGTAATTTAATTGTTTCCTATGGTGATGTTCTGAATGCCTGTAAAAGTATGTATAGGAGTTTGATAAAAGACTGTTTGTACTTTTTTTTTATTCTCAGTGAGGTGTGTGTATGCACGTATGTGTATTTTCTTTTTTTTTTTACAAAATAAGATATGTCACAGAGGAGAACGTTGTGGTCTTTTTAATCTTGCACATATTTATTTATTTTACAGTTATACTGATGTTAAATTCACATGAGGTCGTTCAGAAATGCTTTTACTTCCTGTGCCTTTTGAACTATGTATGTGTCCATATAAATGCTTTTTTGATTGCAGACTTGGGGAGGAAAACAAGCATACAGGTTACAGTGAACTTCAGCTCCTGATTTGTAGGCAGTATTATATCTCTGGTTGAACCAGCTTTATTTTTCTATCTTTAGCCTAACTGAGCATTGAGGTCTCTCTGTTCCTCTCACTCTGAGTTTACAGCTTACATCCAGGGAAAGTCTGAACCCTCTCAGGCTGGGTTTTCAAACCAGTTGGTAGCTGAGATCTGCTGGTGGCTGTGGCTGCAGCACAGAGTCCCCTCCTGAGAGGAGGAAGGATGAGGAGGAATTGTGCTGAGGGGTCACCGTGCTCTCCCTGGAAGCTGAGACACCTCGAGCTCCCAATGCCTGCATTATTCTGTTCTCAAGGACCATACCAGTTTGTAATCCATTAAAATGGCCAAGGAACACTCCATCTTTTTATGGGACTTGCAACCAAATCTTTCTACTTCTGAAAATGTACCTCACTCAGCTTTGTAAGTGAATGTAAAGTGCTAACCTCTTGAGGGCAGAAATTTGGATCACTTGGCTAGGGCTCCATTGCTGGCAATGGATACCTGAAGAACTGCTGGTGCAAAAGGGTTAATAAAGCTTTTTTTTTATGGTCACTTTGTCACTGGGTATTGTTCTTTGCATGGATGCATCTGACACAAAGCTAATTACTGGCAGCTTGATTTCTGCGGAGAGCTTGTGGTTTTCCTTCAGTTGTGTATTCTCCACTATAGTGGGGTAGAGTCTATAATGGCTTTTACAGTCCTTCAGAAGACCTGTGATTATCATAAATATCTATGAGGTACCTGCCTTGGCTGTGCCTTAACAAAGATTGTCACCTGGGACTGTCATAGATCTCACTGCTCAGGTTTGTACAGGTAGTGCTATTGGCATAAAAAACTGAATGAGAAAAGAATTGGTGCTTAGCAGGAGCTTGAGAAGCAAAATGAGAGATTTTTTTTATTTATTTTCTTAGGCAAAATACCAAAGGAGGGGGGAAAAGGGGTTGCAGACTTTCCCTGGAATCTTAGGGTAGGAGAAGGAAATTTCATGGGACAGTAAAGTTCAGCTGAGCAAAGACTGACAGATTGTAGAGCTAGAAAAGACTTCTAGAACAGCATCAGCCCTGTAAGCTGCGGTTAAAGCTGTGCCATCAGGAGAAATAATACAATTGTTCTTCCTTATCTATTTCCTTGGCTGTTCTTCCTGGCAGATGGGTTGGAAGGGAAGGCCACTTTCTTCTTCTGCAGAGGAGGAAGAGGCACTGCATCAGTGCTTGGTGTCTGAGCAGGCACTGGAGCTGCTCTGTGCTGCCAGCCTGGGAGGGGCTGTGCCCCTGCCCTGTGCCCCAGGCAGCTGCAGGGTGTCTGCTGAGTGAGCTTGCTCTATTGGGAGGTGAGTGTGAAGCACCTGAAGGCTGTGTGTGTGCTCCTGCTTCAGCTTCTGCAACTCACTGCTGCACCTACAACTGCTTTCTGACTAAAGCCTCATTAGTCCTGTGCCAGGAAGAGGATGGGAAGTTGGAAATCCAAATAAATTTTCTCTATTTTCTCTTGGCTAGAGGGGCAGGGATTCATGGCCCCTGTTCCCAAGTCACCTGTGCTGTCACTGTGACAGAACCAGGGTCTTCTCATGGCTGTGCTGACCTAGGGAAGGTGCAGCAGCAGCCATGGCAGGAGCTCTGCATGAGCCTCTCAAGGGGCCAGAGCTGAGTGTGGGAGGATATGGAACATGTCAGAAAATGTTGGTTTGATGTGGCTGAGCTGATCTAGGGCCTTGCTGCTGTCATCGGGAGTGTCCTGCTGCTGCCCAGTTCCTCATTTGCCAATTTTCATGCTTGGTTTAATACAACCAAGGGAATGAGTTGAAATGAGCTTACTGAGAACTGGCAGGTAGTGGAGGGAGTCTTGTGGCTGGGAGAAGGATGATGGAAGGACACTGAGCTGGAATCCTGTGCACTGTGGCTGACTTCTCAGCAGTGGCCTAAAGTTACATCACTCCTGCAAATTGGGTAAATCCTGCAAACTACACCTGGCTGCAGGTGCCGTCCCCACACAGCTGTGGAGGCCCCTTAAGAATACTTTTCCCTTAAACATTTGATATCCAGGTACCCCCAGCTTCTCCAAAGTGAGCTGTGAGGTGAGGTGTTTCCACAAACCCCTGCACTTACCTTATTTTCTTCAGGTACCTGTGATTTTTCCATATCCCTTTTCAATCCTTCATCCTGCTGATGCCTTGCTTGTTTCTGCTTTTCCTCTCTGAGCCTTTTGAAGAGAGGGAATAAAGGATGGGTTAAATGCAGCTTGCAGCTGCACCAGCTGTGCTTTTGGCACACAGCATCAACATCTAACACAACATTTACATCACACCTTCCATGCAACCACTGGAGCACAGGGGTTGGGGCACACCTGCTGCTGGAGCTGGTGGCTGTGAAAGGTAAGAGGGAAGTACTGCCTGCAGCTGGTCCTACTCTTTCTGGAGTGATGGGATGAAAATGAAGTGCTGGAACAGGAATGGGCTCAAGCTATGGAACACTGGTGCAGAGAAACTGCAGTCTTAACCATGTAAACTTGAGGAAAATGTTTAATGCTCTTAGTAGAGTTTGTTGTGTGTTGGTTTTGTTGGTGTTGTTTTTGTTTTGGTTGGTTTTTGGGGTGTTTTTTGTTTGTTTGGGGTTTTTTGGTTTTTTTTAATATTTTTATTTGGGGTTTAAAAATTATTTTTATTTAATTTTTATAATTATTCATATTTTATTTATATATATTTATATATTTTATATATAAAATCAAAGTTTTGTTTTTATTTTATATATGAAATAAAATATATTTATTTTATTTTGGGTATCTTTCCTTAATTATTCTCCTCCATCCCCAGCATAGAAGAAATGTTTTTCATACTTATTTTGCAATTTAAGAGTGCAAACCTATTCACAGAACATCAGGAAGAAGAACCATACCTTTTCTACTACACAGCTGAATAATAATGCAGAGAAAGAGAATAAGCAGAACCAAAATGTCACTGTCTGGCTTTAAATCCTCATGTTAATCTGTCTGATCCACTTGAGGATGGCCAGATGCAGTCACCAGTTCAGTTATCTTTGTTTTTTTGTGACGTGAAATTTTGTGTAACTGCGCCTATAAGAATGTGTCTCATCTTGGGACTTACACTGACTGTGTTTATTGCTACTATTTAATCTAGTAATACAAATTAAAATTAAAAGTTTTGTAGAAGAAACAATTCAAAGCTGGAGTTGTTGATAAATACCCTTATGTACGTATTAAAATCTGACAAAATATCAGGGGAAGGTGGACTGAGGTTTAAAACTTGAGGTTTAATTTTCTATTTATTCAATTTAAATTTTGTTACTGAAATTGTTTTCTTAAAATTACGATTCTCAGAATCTGGTTTTGTTTGTGGGTTTAGTGTTTTCTTTTTTATTCTTCTAGACTTTTCTGCTGTAGTTTGCAGGCCTTTTCTAACGTAGCTGTGGGCTGCAGTTCACTGATGAAGACATGCAAGTACTGTGAATGTAGAACCCTTACAGAAGTAAAATTGGATGGATTGCTTTAATGGGATTTCAGATTGCTGCTACAGGTTTTTTCTGGGGGTTGATTTGGCTATTTCAGCTGTCAACAGTTAAAATAGAGATGTTTTCCAGAAGAAGGTCTTGCCTTACCTTGCCCTCTGTTCCCTTCTTATGTCTTTCACAGCCTTTTCTATCTTTGCTGCTGGGATTCTCTCCACACTGTCCAGTAAATCAATGAGCTGTTTTTCTATGACCTTTAACATCTCTACTGTTGGCAGGTTTGCCTCATTGTCTCCAGTGCACTGGAAATAAACTTCCTGCACCTTCTTGTTCAGGCTTATGAGCACTTTGTCCTGGAGGTGACAGGAGATATGGTGAGTGCCACAGCTGGGTTCTGCCAAGTGGAACCATAATATCCCTCCAAAACCAAAGGAAATCTGTGAGGGAAACACTTTCATCCCCTCAATAAGACCCATTTGCTTGTTTCCTGGCTGGCCAAGGGCAATGGCTGGGACAGATGGCTGAACTGAGCCATTGTCCTGTTGGTCTCATCCTCCCAGCTTGGCTGTGACCTGGGTCAGATGGCACTGCCCAGCTGTGTCTGGGAGCCTGCTCCCACCTGGAGCAGACAGGTTTGCCCCAGTTTGCTGCCTCAGCAGTGCCCCAAACCAGCCTTTCCATTGCTGGGAAACAGCTCTGATCCCTCCTCAGTGCCCCTCTGTGTGCTCTGTGTGCTCAGTGTGTTCTGTGCATGCCCCTGTGCGCTCAGTGTGCTCTGTGCACACCCCTGTGTGCTCAGTGTGCTCTGTGCACACCCCTGTGCGCTCTGTGTGCTCAGTGTGCTCTGTGCACACCCCTGTGTGCTGTGTGCTCTGTCCACGCCTCTGTGTGCTCAGTGTGCTCTGTGCACACCCCTGTATGCTCTGTGTACCCCTGTGTGCTCTGTGCACACCCCTGTGTGCTCAGTGTGCTCTGTGCACACCCCTGTGCTCTCTGTGTGCTCAGTGTGCTCTGTGCACACCCCTGTGTGCTCTGCTCCCAGGATGGATGGGGCTGGGGGAGAGGAACCACTTGTGCACCTGTGAACGCCCCTTGCCTGGATCCCAGCCTGTACCTGGTCATCACCTTCGTGTTCTGCAGGGGAAAAGAGCTGAACTTTGAGCTTCAGCTCGGCTACTTTCTCCTCTTCCTTGGCCACGGAGGCTCGCAGGGTGCTCACCTGCTCTTTCAGCGCTGCCAGCTCCTTCTCCCTAGAGGGCAGAGAGAGGAGGTGTTTGGGAAGGGCAGCTCTGGAACACACGGCTCTGCTCTCCGCAGCCTGGGCTGGTCCCTCTGCTGCCGGCAGATGGAGGTAACACTTCAGCCTTTCCTGAAAACCCGGGGAACTTCGGGGGTTTTTAATGGAAAAGCAGTTACTGTGCTGGTGGTGGTGGGGGGGGGAGAAGTAGTACTACAGAACATTCAAGGTTTTGTAAATGTAAAAACTACACTTTAAATGGGAATATATACACCTATCTGTCATTGACACTTAGATTACAATGGCACATGATGGGTTCCCTACTGCTTTCCTCTAGGAAGGTTTTGCACTGAGTCAGCATTTGCACTGATGACTCCAGGAACTGCCTTATTTCTTTCTTTGGTCTTCCTTCATGAGAATGACACTGACTCCAGGATGCTCAGTGCATCATTCCCCACTGTGCCTTGAGGACTAAGGAATTAGTCCCAAGCTCAACTCTTACCTCCTAAATTAAGCATGTATGGGACACTTTCCTAGGAGCTCAAAGAAAGACCCTGCTGTGTGAGCAGCCTGATGTGTGTCTGACAGTGAGGTGTCTGTGGGGGCATTGGGGTCTCTTATGTCTGGAAGCTGGACCTTCCTTCACCTGCAGGGCCACACTCACATGCTTTCACGTGTGCTGATGAAAGTCTGCTGGACCTTGTTCCAGCTCTCTGCAATATCCTGGGAGTTCAGGACAAAGGATAAGTTCTCATCCAGCATCTCCATGAAAGTATTAAGCAATTGTTCAGGATCAGTGAAGTAGAGCTCGGGCTCCTAGAGAGGAAAACATGTGATGAGTCTTTTCCGTCCTCCAGGTTCTGTTCCACTGAACTGTGTGGAGGCTGGTCTGCACCAGCCCTGGCTATTCAAATATTCTTCCGTCTAGAGAGGTCCATGTTTGTTTGTACATGGACATCCTTCCTGCTATGTGTGTAGTTCTACTTTGCCTCAACAGCTCACCCCCAGAACAAATTGTATTTTGGGGAGTAAAAAGTATTGCAAACATCAGTGAGTGGGAAAACTTCAATTTCAGACATAAGCCAGTAACTGCACTAATTCAAAAATGTTTTATGATGTCATATCTCACTGGAGGATGGCAAGCTTAGAGATGATGGTAGGGTTTTGGAAACTGAAGGAGGAAAGTTAAACTAAGGTATTTATAATATGTACCACCAAAGTGAACATTCAGGAATGTATAAATGTACATTTATAATTTGTAACTACAGTAACTCCTCAAAACTGTAACTAATGGTTAGAAGGTGAGGGAAATTAGTAACATTGATAAGTGACACAGGACAAACTGGAAATGCAAATTTTTCAACTAAGACTTCTGACCTCATCTTCGTCCGAGCTGACTTCACTCTCTGCATCCTCCAGTGAACTTCTGAAAAAGCATTTTGTGTGTTAGGCCCTCAGAGCAATGACAGCTCAGAGGGATCTCATTAGTGACATAGGAACATTGCTATTGTTCACTGTCCCTGTTTACTCCTCTGCACGTTCCCACTGTGGGATATTGGGGGGTCTGTAGGGTGGGGGGGCCACACAAACAAGCAGCACAGGAGCTCCTTCTGTCCACAAGCAGCTGCCTTTAGTGCTGTCCTGGGCTGTGCTGGCCATGGGGCTGCCATGACACATGAACCTGAGCTGAGGTGCTGATCCAAATGCCTTTAAACTCACTGGGAGTGAGTGTAACTCACTCATTTGTTTAATGCTTCTCCCTCTGCATAAGAGCTGGAAGAGGGGGAAGTGATTCTTTGCTGCTAATGGCAGCTCAGTCTGCTCATCACTTCCACTTGTACCTGTGCCATGAAGGGTTAAAAACCTCTGTTTGCATTGTCTTGGTGACAGCCCCACTTGGGCAGGCTCTCAGCAGAGGATCTGAGGATGGAGCTCACTTGGAGCAGGCACACAGGACTGACTTGCACACCTGACAGCTTTCTGTGGTATGAGAGTTTGCTCCAGTGAGCCCCAGAACCTGGAATGCCCAGCCAGGGTGAGCAGTAGGATTCCCAGTGCTGGTTCCCAGTCAGCTGAGTGCTCTTTTCGATCCTTAATCCTTTGTTTGCATCATCTGGTACTTACAGGTCTCTTGACAGAAGAGGCTGCAGGAAGTGTTTAAGCTGTGGCCTGAGATCACGTGCCCTGAAATCCAAACTCTCTGAGAACAGCAGGGAGCTCGGAATATCCGTGAAAGTGACACTGTGGCCACTGGGACCCTGCTCTGGAGACAAGAGGAGGTGCCCACTTAGAGCCAGGGGCTGTCCCAGCAGCAGCAGCATCACTGTGCTGGCACTCACCCTGCTCTGTGCTGGAGGGAGGTGAAGCCCTTCCTTCATTCCTGGGTTCTGTTTCCTTATCCTTTTCCTTTTTGTGCCTTTTTCTGTGCTCCTCCTGCCACTCTTTTGGAGATAGCTGGTAGAGAATGTCCCTGTACATCTTGTACTCCTGCAGGGTGTCCTCAAATCTGGAGATGTCACTGGGGTGAGAGAAGTGGACAAAGTTTGTTAGCAGGGAGGGAAGGTTCTGTTTGAACAGGTTTTCTCACTCTTGATATTCAGTTTCATCCAAAGAAGGGGAGAGAGGGCACATTTTTTCATGGATATGCAAAGGCAAAAGGGAACCTGTGCTCTTTGTGGTTTCTCATGTGGAAACTGAGAATCAGTCATCTTCCCTGGTCATATCTCTTGCTATGGAACTGAGCGTGCTAATTTTTGAATTTTTACTTGGAAAGGAATGAGACATTTTTCCAGCTCAACTCACAATGGTAATTATACTCTTTTTTTTGTCTTTCCCTAGCTCCCTATTAAAATGCATTGCTTAGTTTTGTTTGGATTTTAAGCTGATGCTAGGCATTTAATTTTGGAGTTGAAATATCTATACTTAAAAAAAATATAATTAGAAAACTAGAACAGTTATTTTAGAAACAAAGCCAGCATCTGAAAAACAAAACCCAAAACATTTTGATCTTAAAATGGAACATTTTTAGAAATCTATCCCCTGCAAGGACTGTGAAGCTGTAGCACTGTAGGGGCTGATAAAGGTGAGGCAGGAGTAATGAGCAATCTTACCTTTGGATTTTCTTTATTTCAGTTGTGAGTCCCTGGATCTCTGTTATTTTCTTCGTCTTTGCTGAGGTTTCTCTTTTGGCTCTAGGAAAGGATGCACAGACAAGCCATTAAACAATTTAGCAGTGAGTAGTGAATTGAGGTGCCTATGAAACAGTGAAAAAGATGTGATATGAGCCCTACAAATCTGTGTTATAGATGTATATAGCATCTCCTGTATAAGAGATGCTTGGCTCTGCCTGAAGACACTTTGTCCTTGGCAAAGCATTGCACCCCAGTGTTCAGGCCTCCCTCACTGGCTGCTGCTGAGTATCAGTTGCAGCTGTGCCCCTGTGATACCTGCAAAGGGCCAAAGTGCTCAATTTCCCTCACTGAGGGGCTGGGCAGAGGCATCTCCCTCCAGTAAAGGGTGTTGTGGGAAGAATGGAAGTGGTGGGGCCACCAGCAGGTTCCTTGCTGCCCCCAGAGCAAGGGCTTTTGCAGTGAGGGCATTCCCTAGATGTTGTTCTCCTTCCTCCCTTTTATTGAATGTGTGGGGAGAAAGCGCCACCAGAACTGTAACTCTGGGAAACTCAGAGTGTTCAGCCAAAACCCTGCAGGGAGGCCAAGCAGCAAATTCCTGTGCCCAGAATGAAACAGCACAATGGTGATTCCTTCAGTGCTCCTTACCTTCTCAGTGCTTCAACAGAGTTATTGTGGTTCTCCTTCAGGAAGGCATCAAACATGGCAGCGTCCTTCTCCATCCTTCTCTCAGCCTTTTCCAGCTTTCTTTCCTCATCCTTTGTTATGTTCTCCATCTTTTCAATCTCCCCTCTCTTTACTGCAATGGTGTGCTGAAATGAGCCCCAAAGGCAATACAGTCACATCAGCTGGGTGGTTTTGAAGGTACATTGGTTTAGCTTTCCAAAATTCCCTGAGAGTTGTGGGCAGAAAGGGAAAGGATTTCAAACTTAGGTGGGTGAGTTAGTGCAAGCCAGGTACATGGAGGCCAGGAGTTATTTCAGAAGGATGATATTGAATAAGCAGAGAATCTAAAAACAGAATTCAGAAGTCCCAGCACTGCATTAACTCCTGGCTGACAAAGATTGATTCAGTTGGGTTACAGCTCAATAAAAGACAGCTAATGGGAATGTTTGAGCATGGTTACTCCATTCCCTCACGTTGAGTTCAGAGTGGCTCCCAGCCACAGTTTATGTACTGTGTAACTGTGCATCTCACAAATGGGATGCTTCCATGGTGGCTACTGAATGATGGGAATGACCTACATTCCTTTATTTCTTGATGGGAATTTTTGGGCTACAGATTCTGAGTGGCTGTAAGGCAGGAGTTGGACAGCCAGTTCATGAGCTCTGATGTGTGCCACCTTGGAAAGATCTCCAGGCATTGATCTCAGGAGAATAAACATCAAAACAAAGCAACACAGGGAAGAGTAATTAAATGAACAAAGTAATGAGCTAAAAGCCATGTACCTCAAGAAAAAAGATCTGTTTTCTGTCCTGTAGGTAGCCATGGAAGGTCTCCCTGTCGAATTTATAATCTGAAATCAGAATATAAAGTTGCTTAGGCTAGAGAGGGGGAAATATGGCCAAGGCAAAACACAATGAATATGTAGGCTGCCATGAGCATGGATCTGGCTGGCACGGGAGTCAGCAATACTGATTATTGTATTATAGTTATAACCTTGCTTGGGATCAGTTTCATATGGATTTTCATAGAGTAAAACCAGGGAGAATGGAGTGGACAATCTGGTCCTTGCCCTTTAGGCATTAATGGCAAATCTACTCCTCATGTCAGAGGCAGAAAATCTAGGCCTGTATCCATTAAAATCCAACTTTAGGTTGGCTTAGTAGAAAGGTTTCCACCACACAAGGTCCTGCAACCCCTCAGCTGGCTCCAGCTCCTCGCTCCATGGCTGGTGGAGCCCAGTGAGGGGTGGCCCAGGCTGTGAGCTGGAGATGGCTCAGCCATGCAGGGGCTGGCAAACAGAACACAGAACTGTCTGCATGGCCTCCCCAGGGTCAGCCAGAGCCAGCTGCCCTGCCCATCCCTCTCTGGCCTTAGCTCTGGGCTGTTACCCAGCTGAGCAGCCTCACTGCAAGGACAGCGCCTGTTCTCCACCTTTTTTCATGGCCAACTTCCGCGAAAGCATCTCCTGCAGGTATTTCAGTCTCTCTTCACTGGTCGCCTCTTTTCTGCTCTCCTCTTCTTCCTCCCTTTTCAAAGCTTTCCTCAACCCACTTTTTGCCTTCATTTTAGTGGAGTAAGTAGTTTTCTCGTGGACTTTCATGGTCTTCCTCTTTTCACGTTCCTGTGAGAAGTCAGATATGTGACTGTTTGATCCTGTGCTTTGTTTGCTGTGGTTTTTAAAGACATGAGTAAGTTATTGACAGCCTGGAAACTTGCAGTGGTGATACCCTGCTGATGCATATTTGCCTAGTTTATCTGACTAATCCTAATAACATTCTCTCTTGAGGCAACTGAAACACTAAATTTCTTAGCACTTGTCATTATTCTGTTGATTTGTATTCTGCATCCATCCACCAGCTGTTTGTATCCTCTCAGTGTCCTCATTTTGCCTTCTTGGGTTATTTCTGTGGGCAAATGGAAATTTTCTGAGATTCATCCTTGGAGTCCCTTGGTTAAAGGGGGACAGCCAACATTTAACCAACTCAGTCCAGCTTCTACAAGGACATCTAAACCATTAAATTCAGATTGGGAAGATCTATTCAAACCCACTCCAGAACCTTCTGGAGGGTACAAGGTGTTTCTGCTCAGTGCTTTCACATGGACTGTGGTGTAATTCAGCGCTCTCTGCACAGTTTGGGCCTGGATTAGGGTGAGGACATCACTCAGCAGACATCCTTAGTGCAATGCTTCCTGAGCTCTTCCCCATAATTGTCCAGTGCCCTTCAACCTAAGCAAAAACCAGACTGTGTCAGTCCCCAGTGTGAGGTGAGGAGGCCTTGCTTTAGACTTCCTGCTTCCTTTCACACTGTGCCAGGATGTGCATTAGTCAGACCTCCCAGAGATCACAGAATCCCAGAAACGTTTGGGCTGGAATCTTTGGGATCATTTAGCTCCAAATCCCTGCCATGAATGGGGGCACCCCACTAGATCAGGTTGCTCAAAGCCTCATCCAACCTGGCCTGGAACAGGGATGGGGCATCCCTAACATCCTTGAGCAACCTGTGCCAGTGTCACCACCCTCACAGTAAAGAATTCCTTCCTAATCTACATCTTTCTTCTCTTAGCTGAACCCTCTCCCCCTTGTTCTATCACAATCTGCTTGTGTAAAAAGTTGTTCTTTTTTTATAAGAACTTTTTGAGTATTGAAAGATCACAATCAGGTCTCCCTAGAGCATTCTTTTCTCCAGGCTGAACATGCCCAGCTTTCCCATGAAGAGGTCTTTGATCTCTCATGTGCTGAATTTTGGTATTCTGTTGGGTGGGTGCCTGCCTTAGTAATTGCTTATTATACAGTTTAGCCTAAAGCATGTGTACATACCTCCTGTGCCTTCTTAATTTCCTTGTCTCTCATTGAGAAAAGTTCAGTGTCTGTTGGGAGCTTAAATGGATTTTTCATTGGCTTTTTTTCATCCTCTTTTGTGCTTTCTGGGAAAAAAACAAACACAAAAACCAAACCAAACAGAAAAAAACCCAGGATGAGGATGTAGAAGATGTGAAGCTGAATATCTGGACCCAGTGCAAAGGGAGTGGGATGTGCTGGGTCACACCTGGAGTGTGGGCAGATGCTGGATCAAGGGCAGGGAGCTGGATTGGGCTTCTGGGAAGGCAGTGACAAAACTGAGACCTCTGTATGGTTTATGTCACTTGGCCATATCTGATGATCAACAACAACATTTGAGACAGGAATTTTTCTGTCTGTAACTGTTTTATCCATTTCTTCCGTTTTAGGGCAGAACTCTGGACCTCTCCTCTGAGCTGACAAGGAAACATTGCTGGAGCATTGTATCCTTACCTGACACAAGGTGAGTTTCCATCTCAAGTTTGGAAGAGAGACTTTTAGTTGTTGATGCTGTATGTCAGGATGGTGTCTTTGACCCTGGCTCAAAGAAAATCATAAATCAGTCAGCTGGGATCTGCCAGTAATTGATGTGATAAGTTTTACAGCTGTGACAGGCCTAGGGGCTTTCTGTATCTTAACCACTGAGCCTTTAGTGTCTGTAGCAATTAACAAAAAGCTCCATTAATCTGGAAAACACATATGTTCTGACCTCCAGTTCATCCCAGCCTTGTGTGAAAGCTGTGTAAAACACAGTCCTCCTTACACATAAACTGATGGGAAAGCAACAACAAAACAAATTTGGAGACAGCAAGCAACCCAAGTCCCTTGTCTCTTTTCCCACCCAGTCACCAGTTCTGACCCACACCCATGCTTTTTCATCCTCCTGTCACTAGTTCACAAGCTACATTTTTACTCACTAAAGCTCTTCCCAGTAATTGCTTCAGCATTGTGGATTTCTTGCAATAAGCATGAATGATTGTTGGACAGCACAGACACACTTTGCAGAGCTCTATTGCCTTTCATTTTCGGTTGGCAAACTGTTGAAGGTTATTTTTTTGTTTCTCTGACTCTGGTTTTTTTGTAGTTTTTGCTATGGATCCTAAGGGACAAGCCAGAGTGGGAATGATCTCACTTACAAAGAACAGATAGAGCATTGTTAAAGCTATCCTTTAATCACCAAAGGCAGCAAGCTGGGCTTAGTGAGGTATTAGTTCAGTTGATGCAATTCTGCTGCTGGCACCATTCCTGACCTGCACTGCTCTGAGATGCTGTAGAAAATATCCTCTTCTGCTTGCACTAGTTTTAGGGCTATTTTAGAGCTTCAGTTTTTGGTCTGAAGAGCCTCCAGTTTTTATGTATTTTGAGCTAAACTCATCTGGCCTAATTTCCATGCCTGTCCTTGGTGCTTTGTGTGTTTTCTGCAGCTGCCCAATTAGTACTTTATTCTTTGGAGGTGTCAAACTTTCACTGCTGATGAGACACAGAGGTTGAGGTAGAATTTAGGCTTTTGAATATATCCCAAATATTTTCACTATCCTTTTTAGTTCTTGAAGTATATTTACCAAGAACCTCCTTGACTGTTACTAAAGAGTTCAAACCTCTCTGACCTTTGCTTAATTTAAGGGGATATTTTTCTCTAGGGTCTCTCATCTACGTCCTGGAACAGCATCAGCCCTGCTGCTGATGTGAGTTTTGGAGAAAGCCCCACCAAGGCAGGGGTGGGCAGGCAGTCAAATGCCAAAATACAGTTTGTGAACCTCACAGAGCAGCAAACACCTGGAGCTTCAGCCCTCAGTGCACACCTAGATATCTGCAATCTAAAGCCTTTATCACAAGAATTTTCTTTTTCCTGTGGTTAATTTAAATTCCTCCTACAGGTAATGAGTCTGAAAAGCAGGACTAGACAGTGGCATATGGAAAATAATTGTCAGTGCAACCCTCAGAGATAAAAAGTGCTTTATAATAAAATTTTATCTAAGTATAGGAAACTGTATCTATTATTAACTTACAAATATTCATTTTGTTAAAGTATTTTTTGTTTGAGGTTGCTGGGTTTTTTAACAGATTGTTTGCACAGCACTTGGGAAACAATGCCAGAAGGCACAGAAGCTCTAGCTCTGCTAATTCATAATTATTAAGGTCAATAATGCAAATTAAAAAAGCTTCGTTACTAGAATAATTGGGCATATATCTCACTGCCTCTGACATTGTATTTCAGGAGCTGCGTACCAGTAGCACGTGAATCAATAGATAAGGCATTGAGGGTTTTAATTCACTGAAATCTTTATTCAGTGCTTTTCCCTAGCATCATGCTGCCAAGCAAAAAAACCAACAAACCAAAAACAAAAACAACAACAAAAAACCACCCCAAAAACCCCCAAAAAACAAACGAACAAAACCAAACTCCCACAAAACAAAACAAAAAGCCAAAGTAACTATGCAGACAGATCTAAAAACTAGTGCAATAAACCCATTCATGTTCCCAGAGCAGAGGGTGTCACACATCCGTCCCTAGCAGATTCTCTGCACACTCTCCTTGCTCGCTCTTCTACAGTGTCTCACACAGAGGTGTCACCCAGTGGTGTCACCCAGGGGTGTCCCTGTCACCCTGGGGTGTCACCCATTGGTGTCCCTCTCACCCAGCACTGTCCCTGTCACCCAGCGGTGTCCCTGTCACCCAGAAGTGTCACCCAGGGGTATCTCTAACACCCAGCTGTGTTCCTCTCACCCAGGGCTGTCCCTCTCACCCACCGGTGTCCCTCTCCCCCGGGGGTGTCCCTCGCACCCAGCGCTGTCCCTCTCACCCAGGGGTATCACCCAGGGCTGTCCCTCTCACGCAGGGCTGTCCGTCTCACCCAGGGCTGTCCCTCTCACCCAGCGGTGTCCCCCAGCGCTGTCCCCGGCTCGGTCCGGGCTGTGGCGCTCGGAGCGGGGCCGGGGCAGCGCAGCCGCCGCTGTTTGCGCTGCCATGGAAACGCGCGCTCCCGCCGCTCGGTGCGCGGCCACGGCAGCGCGCTCGGCTCGGATCGGCTGGGCTCGGAAGGGCTCGCCTCGGCTCGGCTGGGCTCGGCTCGGATCGGCTGGGCTCGGCGGGCTCGCCTCGGCTCGGCTGGGCTCGGCTCGGATCGGCTGGGCTCGGTCCCTGGAGGGATGCAGGGACAGCTCCCCGCAGCCCGGGCTCCCCAAACCCAAACCCCGGGATGATGCGGGCTGGGGTCGGTGTCCCTGCGGGCGCTCGCTGGGGCTCCCGTGCGGGTCTGAATCTCCCCCTAAAAGGGAGAAAACTGCTCTGCTGTAAGAGGTCTCCTTGCCTGGCTGGGTTCTCTGTTCTTTATTTCATTCCCCCTTATTTCAGGCCCGGGAATTGGGTATTTAACCCAAGCAGAGCAGAGGGTTGAGGAAATGGGAGCTGGGGCTCCTGCTTGTGGAAAGCGCCTAATTTATAATTTCCTAACCTCTGCCTTGGTCTGTGTTTTTGCAAAGTGTGAACAGCCACAGTTTGGAAAGTATGGGATGGGTGAACAAAATGCTTTTTACTGAAAGCTGCCCAAGTAAAAAGTGCTATAGAGCCCCCAGTGTCACCTTCTGAAATAATAATATAATAAATATAATATAATATAGTATGATATAATATAATATAATATAATATAATATAATATAATATAATATAATATAATATAATATAATATAATATAATATAATATAATATAATATAATATAATATAATATAATATAATATAATTCTGTAGAGGGTTTGACAAAATATTAGTTGGTAAAAAGCAATGTTTAAGGATCTTTTCCTCTATGTTTTCATAGAGGAAAAGATCCTTAAATCCCCTTATTTAACCTTTCCCGTTTCTGAGAAGACCAAATTTGTTCCAAATGGATCGTGTTCCTCTTTAGACCCTTTAGAATCTCTGTCAATACAATTTCAGTTTTCAGAAATAGCAGTTTCTTTCATTTACTGATAGATTTCCAAGCAGCTTTCTCTGTCTGAATAACTCATGCAATAAATAGCCTGAATTTCTGTAAGTGCAAACTCCCATTTGATTGTTAGAATTCTTTTCTGTAATTGCTGATTATCAAGAGACTGGATTCAGGCAACAGAAGAAAAATGCTTGTACAGAAAGAATTTTTTTCTGCACATGAATGCTTTGATTTCTAGCAGTGATGCAGAAAACCATAGTGCTATCTTTAGTATATTTTGGGATATTTTCCAAATGCATTGAGGAGTATGTATAAAAAATGACATCACAGAATAATTTCTATTACCAAAAAAAATTTTTAAAAATTAAAATTCAGGAGTAAATTGTACTAAAGATGCATATTTTCTAAAGGCTTAGTATGAAATGGTCTTTGTTCAGAAACAGCAGTTTATTACAGAATTGTGAACTTGTGCAGTGGAAACATCACAGAAATAGATAACAGAAACTGAAGACATTTGAACAGCTCTGGCTTTGTCTGGCACAATCTCTCTATCAATGAATTCAACATTTGTACATCCATCACTCTGTTCTGAGCTATCCTTGCTAACCAGTTATTTCCCAAAAGCAGAACAGAGATTATTTAAAAACAGAGATGTATTTTGTGAATTCTTGGAAATGTGCAAGCTCTTCACATCTTGGTTCATTATTGGTTCACATGCCATGAGCTACTTAGCTTTGCATTTCCTTGAGGGCAGAGAAGTTTTTAAGGCCAGAAGGACATCTGGGGTCTATTCTTAGCCACCATTAAGTTGGTTAATGAATGGAATAAATAGCATGTGCAACATCATGGGAAAATCTGCCTGCGAGGAGCGGGCTGTGCAGCTGACCATGCAGCTCCTTAGGCCAAGGGTGCTTCAGGGCACCCAGCTTTTGGGATTATGGAATGTTTGGTGCCCAGCTGAGAAAGCCAGGCAGCTGGCATGGTAAGAGTGGCAGTGCTTGTCTTTCCAGCAGAATGTCTGAGATTTGAGGATTTGTGATTTTGTTAGGATTGGGATTTCAGGATGTTGTGATTTCTTTGCACCCATCATTTTCTCATGAAGGGGCTGCTTGTCTTCTCCACTCATCACCCTGTTGGTACACAGGGATGCTGATCCCCTCCACAGAGGGGTTAATTAGTGTTGGCAAAACATTTTGAAATGGATGATTGGGAAATGGATGGTTGAAAGGTGAAAGGGGAATCAGTACCTGCATAAAAAAATTTTCCTCTGCAGTCTTATCACTATGGGAAACTCCCTGTGTACCCAAGGATGCTGGCACTGCTGCTTGCCCCTGCTCCTCCCAGCTGAAGCTTACTTGCAGGAAGGATCTTTCTTATCTCAAAGGAGAATCTTCCAGCTGGAAAGATGTCGCGGTCACCTTTCCTTGGCCAGAGCAGCCACGAGATGGCAGCAGCCTTGTGTCGCCGGGCTGGGCTCCTTCCACGTTTCCCACTCCGGCTGCTCCGAGCGCCTTTCACATTGTAGATGAGGTCTCCAGGTCTCGTCACCAAGAAACCTTCTTCCATCCTCTGGGCTGAAGGAGAAGTGGCCCCGAGGAAGGCTCTGAAAGAAGATCTGTGAGTTCAGCTCCCATCTTTGCAAACAAGCTGATGGAGCAGAACCACCCTGTGTCCTGATCCCCAGCCCCAGGGTGTTCATGGCACGTCTCATCCAGAGTGAATGTGCACAATTCTTTCAAGAGCTCAGGTTTCAGCCTAATGGATCAAAATTGCTGAAGTTTCTGAGGGGCCATATGGAAATTGAGTCCCTGTCATTCTTCCTTTCATTGCACTACTGGGGTGCTGTGTGATGACTTGGACAACGAGCAGCAGGTGCTCAGTGATTTGTATTTCACACTTGTTCTTGCTGAGGATGCAGGCTCCTTCCTGCTGAAGAGAAAATGTTCTGCAGCCTGCAGCCTGGGATCCTGGCCAGGGCTGGGACACTTTCTTTTGCAATGCAAAGCTAATTCTGGTGTGTGCTGAGACATCTGCACACAGATAAGGTGTGTGCTTTGCTCTGGCTCCCAGCTAACACAGCCAAGGCCGTGGGGAATTGGTTGGTTTTTGCTCCCTGACTTTTTTGGTTTGGTTTTGCTCCCTGGTGTGTGGCTCAGGCAGTGTGGGACTGCTTGGGGGTGCTGTGCATCTGCAGCCTTGTGCAGATGCAGGGGAAAATGAGAGCATCTCAGGGTGAGGCTGTTGGAGAGGGACCCCTGCTCAAAGCAGAGATAACTTCCAAGTCATACCAGCCTGCTCAAGGCTTTACCAGCTCTTTTGAAAATCTCTGAGAGTGGAGATTTTGTGAAGTCTCTCTGGACAGCGGAGGCTGAGCCTGGGTTCAGTGGGTGACCCCCCTGGTTTGCTCTGGTAAGGATATAAATAAACAATATGGTTGCAATTTCAAGGCCAGTTCTGAATAACCACGTAGACCTGGTCCCCAGATGAAAACTGTAACTAGTTCCAGACTTCCCTCTGAGCTCAGTTCTTTTGGGAACTAGAGATTGCATTTGGCCCACTGTGCAAAAGAGAGGCACAGAGCAGCAGCCAAGGAGACTTTTTTAAACTGGACTATAAATCCACATTATTTGCACGGACAAATGACCCAGGAACCTGAGACTGAAACTTCATGATTTTGCATTAAGCTCTTGAGGCACAGTTCCAGCCTTTTTCCTGGCTCTTGCTTTGTGGCAAAACTTCAGCTGCTGTCACTGCACGGGAACAGATCCAGCTGAAAAATACCCTGCCTGAGGAAAAGATCCTTTTTTATCATGATCTCTGTGATGGCTTGAGGAAGAGGGACACAAGGGCTGGGGAAAGATGGAATTGCCCCTTTCAGTGACAGCCTGTGCTTTGGTCACTTTGGGAGATAGGGAAACTGCAGCTGGAAAAAAGGGCTGATCCTGCAACTCCTACACACAAATTTTCTTCAACAGGAGCTTATGGAGCACAGCAGAAAGGATTAATAAACCAAAAGTATGGGTTGAGCTGCAAAAGGAAGCACATGCTTCACAACTCCAAGCTTTTTCTGCTCATGTGGAATGGATTAAAGATAAAAACAACCCTGTTGTGCACTTTGCTCCTGAGCAGTTTCAATCTGTCTATAGAGAAGTCTATCTTCTTCTCCTCCAGAGAAGCTTGTGCAGGAACTATTATCTGTAACTGGAAACTGTGGTTCATATTGCCAGGGTGTCTCATGGGATCCACTTCTCCTTGCCAGAGAATGAGGCATCCCTGGGTACCAGCTGCAGGGGCTCAGGAATGTTTAATGCCAGCCTGGTTGTTTTCTTGCAGGATCTGCCTATTTGCATTTGTATTTTGAGTATGGAATACTCAAAATGGGCACACAGAAACACAGACTGTGCTGATGCTGGG
Organism: Zonotrichia albicollis; assembly: GCF_047830755.1. Lineage (NCBI taxonomy): Eukaryota > Metazoa > Chordata > Aves > Passeriformes > Passerellidae > Zonotrichia > Zonotrichia albicollis. Next base: position 9,923,084 of record NC_133830.1, read on the forward strand.
CAGGGGATCTCCTGTGGGACAAGCACCAAATCCACGTTTGATGTCTGTTTAGCTGGAATCATGGACAGCACAAACACACTCCTCACGCAACAGCAGCTTCATTACTCAGAAATGCTTTGAAATTCCAGATCCTGTTCCTCTTCTTTTTGCCTGCACTGGTGTGAATGACCGCTGTTCTCCTCCCCACTGAGATGTCAGCAGATCCTGCAGGTTGTTTTCCACTGAAATGTCTCTTCTTAGGTAAATATTACATCTGGGGTTGCTCTGCCAGTGGCTTTCCTACCTGGAGTTTGTACAGCAGGTCACTGCCCTGCTGGGAGATAAGAGGAATGCTTGCTGCCAGTGCTGTTTGCTGCTGTGAAATGCCACCCTGCTCTTCCCTCATCAGTTGCTCCTCCAAAGTTTTTTGAATGTTGCTTAAGTCCTGGGGGTTTTTGCAAATCGAGGGAAATTTAAGACAAGATGTCGAATGTTTGGGCAGAGCAGAAGGACTTGTTTATTGCAACAGCCATGACTTGTAAATTATTCATCTGTGTGTAACTGAAACGCTCAGATCCCCAGAGGTCATGTTACAAAGAGTGAGGTGAAGGATCAGCGAGCTTCCAGCAAAACAGGAAGGTTGGCAGGTCCTGGGGAAGCCTTCTCCATCTGCTCCGTGGCAATGCCTTTTTGCGGATGAAAATTGAGTTTTCAAGAAGTGGAGCAATGTACAAACACATGGCTGGGAAGGGGAGAGGCCCTGTATAAAATACCTTTCTCTGTCATTTTCCCCTCCAGTGGGGAGCACAGGTTTGGAGCCTGTTGCAGTGAAACATCCAAACAGTCTGAGGGCACAGCCCAAGTATCAGCACACACACAAGGGACTCTGTGAAATGGAGAAGAAGTTCCAAGGACCAAGAGGGACCAGAATAGCTGTGTAAGCAGAAAATAATCCAGTGCAGCTCCACTCAGCAGTCCTGTCTCCAGACAACACCAAACTTCAACTAATTAAAAAGAGCAGATGCTAGCTGGAACGTTAATTGGAACAGCTATCAACTTTTCTTTGTGCTTAAATCTGTATTCTAGCTCTCTCATACCAAGTCTGGAGAGAAAAAGTTAACCCTTCAGGTTGTTTATTTATTTTTTTTAGGCACAGCATGTCCTTAGAAGAGGGCATAATGAAATTTCTATGAACAGGTTTGGATCCAGGTTTTTTTCAGCTGAAAACAATTCTCTGTCTAATAATGTAGAACCATCATCACAAACAGCACTCTCAACCCTCCTCTTTCACTGTGCTGTCAGTAAAGTGATCTTGTTCAGCTTTCAGAGGCTTTGTAGCAGTGCTGGGCACAGAGCCAGCTGCTCCTCTTCCCTGTGTGCATTGTATTAGATGGACATCTCTTCGTTAACCTGGGCTTATTTGTTCCCCTCAGCCTGTATTCCTTCTCATTAGACTTGATGTATGATCAAGAAAAGAAAGTGCAAAGAGCTCAGCTGACATCTGATACACTTAAAAATAGCCTTTCTGCCCTGCTGCAGCTCTGTGGCCACCCCAGGGGAGAGAGCACTCAGTGTATCACACTCTTCCTGGAACTGGGATGCTATCGAAGATTTTCCTCTAAAGCAGCCAAATTTGGACTCTGTTGGAAACTGGGTGCTTGAATGCAGGCACCACTGTTCTGTTCCAGATTGGCAGTTCTTAGTCTTGTTCTAATCTCCAATTTTTAAGAGATCAGGCAAAGGCATTGTTTGAACAGAGAGACTCTTGCACTGTTCCAAGCCCTCTCTGTGACGGGCAGAGGCTCCCTCAGCTCTATGACGTGCCCTGGACTTTTCTACAACTTTGTTCACACTCCACCCCAAGGTCCTGTTACTCCTTTCATTCCCAAGCCCTGTTTCCTCCCTCTGCCTCAGGGCTGGATCCTATCTCCTCCCTGGGCTCACTGAGTCCATCACAGGCCGGGCAGTCCTTGTTGAGATGTCTCCTGTGTGCTGTCCTGAGCACCAGTGTTCCCATCTAAACACAATCTGTTCTGGTTTCCAGTGGATGATGAGGAGAGTATCCCTTAACCCCTTTTCTTTTGCTGACCTCCTTGGGTGATAAGTATTGTCATCTCCTGCAAGAATCCAAACACCCAGTGCAAGCAACTAAATAACTATTTAGTGCAATACACCAATTTCTCACATCTTACTGGCACAGAATGAGCCTCAAATTCAGCTCCCAAAGACATTGCCAGGGAGTGATGAATTGAGGCAGAACTATGGAGGATTACAGGGCTGATTGAGACAGTACAGATTATTCCTGAATCATATTCTTGTAGGTCTGATGAAATAAATGAGTCAGATCCTTCCAACAGAGTTTGACCTGGCAGATGCAGCCAGCAGCCAGCTCAGAGGCTGTGTGAGGAGCTCACAATGTTTTGCAAATGGAATAAAGTTCATTTAACACAGCAGGCCTGTACTTGCTGTTAACTCAAAGGCCTCTCACCTGAAAACAACCTGCAGATCACTTACTCCATCACTGCTCGTAGGAGGAATTAGCTGCTGCTGGGGAAGGAGGTGGGTATTTCTGAGAGATGACTCCCTGTCCCAAGGCAGGGTAAAGGTCTTTTCCCTGTGATGCTGAGTTCATCATTGAAATACTCAGAGTCCCTGTTCTCTTTTTGGATAGCCAGAACTCTGCCCCAAAACCACTCTCCTGCCTCTAGGCTGTCTCTCTCAGCAATGCTTCCAATATTGGTCTTAATGTAATTTTGCTGTTTTTTGGCTGCTTTCTCTTCCTAGGTGGGAATGCTCTCACTACCAAATGACACCTGTGTCCCATGGGTCTCTTAGGTCAATAGAAAAATGTCCTTTCCCCCTAGTTCAGCAGCAGGCAGGCATCTCCTGGGGCCAGTGGATCAGGTAAAACAGCTCCTTCTGACTCAGCTCTCCTGCTGAGCTCTCAGTGCCTGTCTGCCCTCTGGATGTGCCTTGTTGACCACTGACAGCCACAGGTGAGTGGCTCACACCCTGACTGATGGTAGATTTTTAGACATTTAGAGGTTAGGAGGTGAAATGGGAACTTGTTTCCCATTGTTTGCCTCCCATGTTCTGTCAGCATCTCCCCCTCAGCCCCCAGCCCAGTGTCACTGCCTGCCAAGTCTCTGCTGTGCTCTGTTGTCCCCCTTGGGCAGGTTCAGGTTTAGACTCTCCCAGCCAGACTCTCTTTTTTGCAGCAGGACACAAAGCTGCATGCCTCCTGCACAGCCCATCCCATCCCATCCCAGCCCTGCAGGGAGGCCCTGCCCCGGGGCAGCCCTTCCCTTGAGCCCTGATTGCAGCTCAGCTGCCTGGACAGAGCATCAGCATTGCTGCATCGGGACAGAGGCAGCCTTGGGACTGCTCCTTGCGTTGTTCTTTGTGGCTGCTCACTTTGCCTTCATGCCCCAGCCATGTCAGGTGTGTCCTGAGGCCAGATTTCCCCCGTGGAAAATGGGGCAATGGCTCTCAGAGCCTGCAATGGGAATTTCTTTGGGGCATGGCAACGATCTCACCTGGCTGAATGCACGCTTGTGCCAGGTTAAACCATCAGCCTTGAATGTCTTCTCTGTTCTTGTTCCAAAGCAGCTTCTAAATTAGAAATCCTACCACCTGCATTTGATATGGGCAGGGATTTTGCAATCCTGGGAAGCTGAGTCAGGCACAGACAAGAGCCACTGCTGCTGCTGCAAGGTTCTGGTGCATTTAGCACCCACTGCAATCGTTTCCCTCCTCACCCCATCTCCCCAGGGTTGAGCAAGCCTGGCAGATGTGTTCAGCTCAGCACCAGAGCAGCAGCCCTGGGGCCCTGGCTGACTCAGCAGGGACTCTGCTCCCTGCCTGCTCCTGGCTTTGCCCCTCTCAGCAGCAGCATGGCCAAGGTAAATTGCCTGGGTTTGGAACAGCTTTGGTTCCTGCTGAGGTTGGCAGCCTCTGTCTGACTGTGAACCTTTCTGATGCAGCAGCACAACACCATCCAGGTATGGAAAGCAGGCTGACCCTCCCCAGTGGTCTGCCACGTGTGTGTTACATTCACTGATCCAAATTTCCCTAGGCTGTCCCCTGGAGGGAAAGCATCTGATTCCTGTCCTGCAGATCCAGGCCCCTTTGCCAGTTCCCACTTTTAAACTTCTGTGATAAAATCTAATGGAGCTCATTCAGGGGCGGCTCATTCAGCTGTGGGAAAGTGTCTTGTAAAAAGAGAGTGCTTAGACTTCAGTTATCCTAACTTTTCAGTGCTTTCTAAACCATACTTAAGGGATTAGTTAAAAGACTCTATTTTATTGACACTTCTTACAGCATCTTGTCAGTAATTTTCTGCTTTTGACACTAAATGGGGAATCAAAGAGTTCTATCACTACAATTCATCTATGTTTTGTTACAGTAGAAGTTCCTAACTGAAGGTCTTTTAGGTTGTTTTGAGTTTCCATGTTTGAATACAGAGCATTGCTTTGGGCCAAGCCCAGTGAAACCTCCAGCAGTTTGCCTGATTTACCTTCCACTCTCCATACACTGCGCTAGACCTGGGATTTCATGCTCTGCTCATCCTGGGTCACAGCTTGATCTCTTTTCAGGTGGCAAATCCATTAAGGTATGGCTGCTCAACACAGCCCCTTGAAGCAGCCCACGTGGCTCCTCAGCAGGTCTGCAGGCTTGGAGGCAGCCAAAGAAGGCTCCTGGCACATTTTCCTCTGGAAATTGGGTGTGAGGGAGGAGGAGGCAGCAGTTATTGAGCTGACAAAATTTCTTGTCTCCTGCCTGAGTCTCAGTGGGCTTCAGAAGAGGGTTGAGAAATGCCAAGTCCTTGGGCTGGCCCTGTCCCATGCAGGGGCTGCCTTCCAGTGTGGCCCAGGGGCCTCTGCTCAAGGTGATTTTTTTTTCAGCATTTCTATTCCTTTTGCACCTCTTGTTTGGGTGACTGACATTTTTCTGCTGGCTTGTGTTTTTATGAGGATTCTTCTCACCCATTGGGCTCTGATGACTGGGCCACCTTCCTGTTGCTGGTGTGCAGCAAAGCCATGGCATAGCTGAGCTCATCCGGGGTGCCTGTGCCTGCTCCAGTGATGTCCCAGCAGCTCTGCTCAGCCTCTTATGGCAAAAGCAGATCTCTCATTCCTTCTCTGAAAAGCCTCCAACCCTCTTCATTCTTTGGCCCAGCTTTGAGCCCAGTGGTTCCTCTGTTGCCTGGACAGAAATGTTGGGTCTTAGTTTCCTCCTTGGAGGTGACATCCCATACCTGGGTCTAGCACTGAAACATCCTTGTAGCGTCCTGGGGCTTTCTGTGTTCCTTTGGCTGTATTGGAGCTCTTCTGTGTGCTCTGATTTTTTTTCCTCTCACCAACTCCAAAACCATCACCATCTTCTGGCTTCCCATCAATTTCTTTTGATTCTCTTTCCTGGACAAGGCCTAAACATCTCCACACACTCCTGCCAACCAATGGGATATTTGTGGCCTTTATTTATCTTTACCAAACCCATTTGTATTAGGCAGTGCCCCCAAAAGAAAAAAAACAAACAAGGATTATTGAAACCCTCTCCTCTGCCCCATGCAAACCGCCCTATCTGTGAGGCAAACAGATCTTTTGTTCATCATTTTGCTGTTCCATGGTGATATCCCCTCTTAAATAAGAGGCAAATTATTAAACAGCTTTTTGAGCAGGCTTGCACCAATTTCTTTGCCAAACTCCTGCCATTCCTCCCTGCTTCAGGCTGATGCAGGTGGTGCTGAGCTGCTGGAGGCAGGGATGTGCCTGATCCCTCAGCAAAGCCTGTGCTGGCATTGCACAACGTGCCCGTGCTCGGGGGCCATGTGCAATCTCCTTCTGGGACAGATGTCTGAGCTGGATCCCTCTGGAATGACGTCAAAGGCTGCAATCCTGTCCCTCTTCCCAGGGCTGGCAGGGGCTGGCCACTGCAGTGGCATTCAGCTGTCACCAAGTGCCAGCATGGGTGGCCCCTGCCCCTTGGGGATCTGCTCACACACCCAGATCTTCCTTGCAAATTCCTGCTCTAGGAACCTCTGACTGAAAGCAAACAGGACTTGATTTTAAAAGGAGCATCCTGTGAGCAGATAAAAGTGCAGCAAACTCACAGCCCTTGCTGTGCTTGGGACACAGGCTGGCACAAACAAATGCCACTTGTCACGGAGCTGCAGCAGCCAGCACAGCAGAGGGGATCAGTAAATCCCTGGATGTGACTTGGCACCCGTCTCTGTGGCACTGATGAGGAGGACAGGAGTTATCTGTGTGCAGCTATTTTGGATGCCTGTGTGGAGGGCTGCTGAAGGCAGCAGCAGGTACCAGAAAAGCCGTGGTGACATGGGGTGACACAGAGTGCTGCACCTGACCCTGTGCCACAGGGAAGGTTTCCCAGTGCTGCAGGGAAGGAGGGAACTGGCACATCCCTGGGGCAGGATTTCCCCAGGCTCTGCCCTCCCTGGGGGCTGTGACAGGACTGATTCACAGTGACCTGCTGGCCCCAGTGCCAGCCCTGCCAGCCCTGCCTGCTGCTGAGGCACTGCGGGCATCCCACATCTGCCAGACCCAGCCTGGAACAGGCTGCATCCAGCCTGAGCTCCAGGAAATGCTGTTCCTGATCCCATCAGCTCTGTGCTGGCCCCAGCCATGGTCCCCTTTGACAGCTCTGCACAAAGGTCAGGGGTGTTTGAGGAAGGAGTGTTTGATGTTTTCAATTTTTATATAAATGCCCAGACAGTTCTTAGAATCTTCTTAAATGCTGATGACAGATTAAGAACAGCTCCCAACTTGGGGTTTTGGAAATCCTGAGGTTTTCCAAGTTGCCAATGCAGCAGGAGGAGTTCCAGAGTGCCTGTGGCTGGGTGCAGCATCCTCTCCTTCAGCCAGCTCAGGGCTGCTGGGGGCAGCTGCTCCCAGGATGTGGCCTCATGTAGGACATGACCTGGGAAAGTGAGAAAAGAGTGTGTAACATTGGCAAGAACATTTTTATTGTCTCGTGAAATGACATAATTATAAGATGTAGAAAGCTATTAAAAATTTGCTAGACTTACAAAAATGGGGGACATTGGTTTTTAACATATAAATGCAGAGGTGAGTTATCTTTAAAAATCTGTAATTTTGAGCTGGAAATATGACTGAGACAAGTCTTGAAATTAGATATTTAATTACCAAATAAATTTTGCTAGAAAGATCCAGAGTTTGCAATTGATTTCATTATCCTCTGCTGAGCCCATCAATGAAACACCCCTGGTTAGAACTGGTGCTGCTATGTTGGTTTGATGTGGGTCCCATCAGCAAATTGTTGTGATTATAAGAGACTTTGCATGGTAAAAGTGAAGAACTTGACATTCCAAAAACAGCACCCTTTCTGTCTTCTCTGATAGAGATAACTAGATTATTCCTAGGTGTAAAAGCAAAAGCATTTTCCTTGAGTGGCTCTGTTAGCAAGTCAGAGAGGAGAAGGGCTGGTGTGGCAATGCTGCACACTTTGCAGGGCAGAAATCAGCCAGTATTTACCTTAGGGGCTGTGATATTTAGACAGGAATTCCAAAGAGACCTACCACAGTGAACTTCTGCTGACTTCGACAGGTTTGCAGGATCAATGCCTCGCTGTAGTAAGAGAGATGCTGCTTGCTGATGGCCAGAAGCCCTAATGGTATCCAGGGAAACCTGACTGCCTGCAGTAATTCACAGGGTGGTCACTGCCACGTGGAAGTTTGTGCAAAACCATCTACATGTGGCTTGATCCTTGGGGTAAATTGGCTTTAGACCTGAGGGCACTTGCTGTGCCAGCCTCTGCAGCAGACAGATTCCACATGGACAAAAACTAGGTGATTTGCAGTTTAGATATCTCTTTTCCCTAGGGAAAAGAAGAACTAGCATGTCATTAAGTAGAGGTTGTGGAAGAATTAAACCACTCAATAAGATGTGATGTTCTCTCCAATTCAGTGATTACAGGCTATTCTCATAAAAGCTGCCATGTTCCCTCTGCCACTAGCACAATCCTGAAAAAAAGGACTTTCTCATAATCTTTTTTCTATATTTTCCTCACCAGGCACTTGAAATCCATTTTATGAACATGGGTTTGTTCTGTATTGTACTTTGCCAAGATTATTATCCTTAAGGAACAGGAGGTGAAACCTCAGAGCAAGGAGATGAGGTGAGTCACTCCTGGCCATATAGACATTTAAATAGTTGCAGAATTGGGAAGGGACATATTTTCCTCCCAAGCAGTGTTTGTGCAGAAAAAAATAGGTGCCACTAATCTGAATTTAGCCCTCCATTGTTGATTGTTACACCACCAGGGGTAAATATTTTGCTTACAAAATATTTTGCACCTACAGAATAAGACAATGGGCATTTTTAGATTGCAGGATATGTAATTAATCTTCCTCCAAACTTTCAGACAATATAATGTGGATGAGAATGAAAACACTATGATCACACCTGTATTTTAAGAAAGAATAACCAGGTCTGAATCAGTGGTTTTTCATTGCTTGCATTGCTACTAAGGACCCATTAGATGAGAAAATAGAAGATTGCCTCACAATGGATATTTTTTGATATGAGTGATCCAGTTGTTTGGGGTTTTTTGTCTGTTTTTTATTATTAATTATTCTGCTGAGAATATCTGCCCTGGGACAAACAAAGCAGGCAGCTCTCAACAGGAGCAAAATAAATCTCAGTCCAGGGCAACACAAATTGGGAAGAAGCTGCAGAGCGTGGTGCTATTTGAAATAAATTGAGGAAATATTTTAAAACCTTGCATAGAGGAGCAGAGTTTTGCCAGCTATTACAATTGGACTTCAGAGTAACTGCTGAGTGGGTAATTAGTCCCATGGGAACACAGGAGTCTGGACAAATGTAAAAAGGAACAAGAGGGGGAAAAAGCGTATGAAGAATTAACTTTGGAAAACAAGCTAGAACATTAGTCACAGGAGAGATATAACTCAACTTCCATTTAACATTTATTTCTGTGATGAACAGAAACATTGTTTTTAACCCTGTATAGAAGCAGGAAATACAAAACTCGCTGTTTAACAGCTGGAACTACTTTATTGAAGTTCCTCTCTTTGATAAGAGGGTGAAAGGGAGGGTAAAGAGATGTTGAAAGTACTGCAAAGCCAGCAAACAAGAATTATGTTCAGGTGGAGAAAGGAAAAAACAGTTGTGGAACTGGTCAAGATTTTAGGTGGGGATGAAGACGGAGTTAGTCAAGGTTTAAAAGATCATGTCCCCACCAACCTTTGCTCACAGCCTGCCTACAATGCTGGGTTGAGAGCACCCCAGTCGGAAGGAGGTGATTTACCCACCTGACATGCCAGAGGATAGCTCTTTGCACAACTCTTTTCTGGGTTTAGAAAGATTTGGTGGAACACAACTAGAAAGAAAGCTTGAAGCATGTGAGACACTTCTGAGGTTATCTAGTGCACATGTGGTTGGTTCTGCCATTCCAGAGCTCCTGATCCCCAGTCCTGTGCTGTAACCACTGAACCAGAGACTTATTTATAGAGTTTGTGCATTTGGCTTTTGTGGTTCATTGCTCCCATTATTATCTCAACAGCAGTGATTTGCTAATCAGTCCTTTGTAGGACAGGACTAGTATTGCTTTGGCTGTTTGATGTGTAGAAAAAAGAAGAATGTAATTCCAGTGTCCCTGGAGGAGCAGGAAGCTTTGCAAAATCTCCTCATATATCTGGGTGTGAATCTATGTAAATGGGTCATATTTACTGAGCTGTGTGTGGAGCAGTAACAGCAACATCACAGCTGAAGGCTCAGGACCAGGCACCAGACCTGGATCTTTCTAAGTTTGAGGACTTTCGTGCTTTCTCTGCTCAATCTCTCCAAGGAGATTGAGTTGACCTCTGAGCTGGCTCTCACTCTTTCAGTGGCCCAGTGATGGGGTCCCAGCTGCCTGTTCTGCCCTGGTACCCCCAGGAGCTCTGTCTGTTGATGCCTTGGTGCTGCATTTCTGACCCGGTGGTGCTCCAGCTGTGACCTGAGCCAAGGTCATTGTGTTTGCATGTAGGCTTTGTGTTTGCTGTTGAAGGTGAGCGAGAGGCTCGGAATTCCCTCAGTTGGGTCACCCTCTCTGTTTCCCAATTGAATGCAAATAGCCAGACAGGCAGGCAGCTCTTCCTTGAAGACATTGAAACTCTCGAGAGGTGTGCCAGTGTCTGGCAGACACGGTGTCGGCAATGCACGGGGGACACAGGGTGGTCATAGCTGCTCATTGTGTAAACACTGTCTGCAGAACCAGCATCTCCTCTCAGCCCCTCCCTGAGCCCGCAGGGCTCACACAAGGATCCTGCAGGAACGCACCCAGCCCTGGCGTATTCCTTCCAGGAGAGGGCAGGGGAACACAGTTTATCGCAGATCCACTCCTGAGCTGGAGCCAACCTCCATCCAATCCCACATCTTCCTTTACGTCTTCTTGTATATTTTGCTTTCTCAAACTTGGATGAGCAGAAGTGGGTTCTGAATCTCGTCCAGGTGAGTCAGTGGGTTTTGTCACATTGACAGACCTGCCTGTCCCTGAGTCATCTTCGGGAGGGGCAGCTTGGGCTGGGCTGTGCCCCTTGCACTGGAACCCCTTGCCATGAGCCCTGTGCGTTCCACTGAAGGCATTGCCTGCTGGGCAGCTTCAGGACCAGGGTGGAAAGAGCCGAGCCCCAGCTCTGGTGCTTCAGCTTGCCCCCAAGGCAGGGGAGGCACTGATGGGACACCTTGTGTGTCACACACTGCACAGCCCTGTCCCTGCAGTGATGGGACACCTGATGCACACCCCTGTCCCTGCAGTGATGGGAGACTTGTGTGTCACACACTCAGCACACCCTGTCCCTGCAGAGGGAGGCTGATTCCCTCGATGTCCATGATTCCAGCAGGAACAGCTCTGCTCCGTGGGTGCTTTTGCCAGATTAAAGTGCAGGGGTTGCACATGGAAAGCTGAGGTTGGAGCTGGACCTGGCTAAAGATGGCTTAGAGAAATGCAGCCAGAAGGCCAGATAACATTTTCTCTCTTAATGAACAGAAAGTTTGGGAGAAAATCAGAAACTCTCCCCAGGTCCCCCCACTGTCTTTAACAGTCAAAAGCCTAATAGCATAAATAATCCTAAAATGAATTTCTTCCAACTTATCTCCTCCTGGACCTGTGATGCTGACTTGAAAAGACAACATAATTTCCAAACCAGTGGAGGATAGGAAAAAAACCCCAAAATCAATAAACTGTTGTCCCTGGAGCACAGATGCCCTGGCAAGGCCAAAGAAATTAAGTCCTGAGATTGCTGTTGCTGTTTCCACCTTGTCCTACAGAGACACAGCCAGGGATAAACATATTCTTTGTGTCAATATTTCTGTAGTACTGAGAGAACTTACAGTCCTTATCTGTGAGTGTCAAGGACTGCTAAGTTAATGTGATCATAACATTACTGGAGAGTCTGACAGGCTTTTTTGTTCCCTCTGTAACTGTTCTGGTGCTGAAAGCCAAAGCCCAGAAGAGCTCAGCTGAATGTGACCATGGGCTTTGTGGCACATGGAAGGGATCCATCTGCAGGAGACTAACTTAAAAAAACCCTCAAACAACACACAAAACCAACAAATAGAATTTGAACTTCCTTTTTATTTATTTATTTTTTTTACTCTGCTTGATTATTTTTGCTTCTTTCAACCTTGATTTGTAAATCAGATGGAAATGTGTGAATAATCAATTCAGGCTGACTAACCCTTGTTTTGCCAGGTGGCTGGTTGGCTCATCAGATTACTAATAGTTTGCTGCTGCAGTAAATGGGAAATAGCAAGGGCTGAGGCAGAAATACCACAGGTGACCTCTAAAGACAGCAAAGCGCTCACCTAATGCAACACAATCCCTCTTTTTGTCCATCCATGAAGTTCACTTTGCTTTCAAGTCCCCTTAAAAATGAGGAGTAATTTGTAACACAGAACTGTGCAAGCAACCTAAAAAAAAGGAGAAAATCCGAGGCAGGAAAAGTCAGCCTCTAGAGCAGGAGGAAAAGCAAAGTATGAGCAGAGCCAGGCAATTCTTAGGTGTAAACTGCTGAGTGGGGAGGAACTTTGCTGCCTTTCCCACCTTTAATGTCTCTGTGCTATGTGGCACCAAGCAACTCATGAATAGCTCAGCCTATGGCTCCTTTTCAACTTTATAAAGCAGGGCAATTTTTATCTACAGGAAAATTTTTTAAAGCTTGAATGCTGAGGTTTATCTGCCTTTCCTGGCTAGATCTTTAGCACACAGCCACCAGACAAAAGCCACTTAAAAGGACCTTAACTCTGTGTTATCACCAGTGTTTGGGCTGTGCCAGTGCCAGAAAGGCTGTCTGAGCAGGGCAACCAGTTTGATTGAAGTTCTCTCCTGAAAGGTGGCAAAAGAGAGAATGGAAAATACCCAAGTAATATCAAGGCACAGAAGTAACAACAGATTTTCAAAGGATTTATTGAAGGGGTGAAAAAAGGGAAGGAAATCTCTTCCTGATGCACAAAATGGATGGGTTGGGAAAATTCAGATGTATTTTACAGTATGGAATGAGGACTCAGTTGTGCTGTAATACCAAATGAAGGACGCTGATGTGAGACATCAGTCACAGATGCACAAAAATTCATTCCCAAAATCTTGTCCCAGCCATTGCTGGTTCTCATGAAATGTTGGCAGAAAAAAGGGATCAGAAGTAATTATATTTGTCTAGATCTGTGCATTTCTCCTGCTGTTAATAAAGGCTTGTAGTGTTTCCAAAGCCTTGAGCAAAACTTAGATGTGTGTCAGCTGGCTTTCACTGTCGTGGGGCTCAGAAGAATTAACCAGTTCACAGCTTGACGAGTGCATGCAGAGATCACAGAAAGATGGGAAAGGGGCTGAGTCAGCTCAGAGGCTGCCACCTGCCACTGGAGATTGTAATATCCAATTTTGGATTTATGCCCCAAAGTGTTCCTGCAGACCTCAAAACCAGGTCTGCAGTTTGAGGCACTCTCAGCAGATTCATGGTTAAGAAAATATGATCTAGCTGAGAAAGGAAGTTTCTCTGTTAAAATGTTTGCTCAGGGAAGATGCTGTAATGGATGAAGCTGTAGTGATGTTTCAGCAAGGACAACCCCAGAGTGGCATTCTAGGAGGCAGTGACTTTTGTGCATTTTCCCATTACTCTCTGCTGTAAGGTGACAGATTTGTGCTGTAGTGAGGCATCAGAATATGTGCTGTTGTATATCCTGTTTGTTTGGTTTTAACATGTCCTTGTGTCTGTCTAGAAATTCTGCCTGAGCAGAAAAGAAAACTTTGGATATTTGTCTAGGGTGTACTGATGTCCAACAGCCTGGTCAGGACAGCAATTTCTACAGGACACCCAAGGATGCTGAAGGCAGTCTCTGATGTACACACAAGTAAGTTTCCCCTGGATTCTGTGTGCACAGCAAACAGGATCTAACACATGCAAAAGGTTTGGTGCATCCAGAACTTGTCACACTGTGTGAGTGAGCTTGGGTCAGGGTTCATTCTGTGTGCTCTGCACTCTCCTCCCAGCTGCTGTGCACTGCCTGCCTGCATTTTTAATACTTTTTTTTTTGTTTTTTTCCCTCACAGGGAAATCTCAGTGAGAAACACAAATGCCTTAGTTACACTTTCCTGATATTTTCCATTGCATTTCACCTCCCAGCAGTACTGGAAGGCTGAGATGCTCAGTAGGATTCTTCAGATGTGAAAAAGTATCAGATCCCTCCTCCATCATGACATGCAGCCACACAGGGGGCTTGGAGGTTGTGCATCCCCTCCCACAGCAGCACGTCTGGATCTGCTTGAGCCCACTGAAAATTCTCACCTTCCTATCTCCAGCCTCAGAAACAGCCAACAGCACAGCCCTGAAGCTGCACAGTGGGCAAAGGACCCAGCCTCCAGTGGTGCTTTTAGGGAAGTGAGAAGGTTGTGGGCCCAGTAAAACAGATGAAACTTGAAAAGCAGAACTGGGAAAATACCGTTTTATTTCCACTTAAGGTAAATATGGGACTTCACTGCATCTCTAGCAATTTAAAGAAAGTTCAGAACTACGGTGACTAAAATATGAATACATTGCCTTTTGCAAGTGGAAAAACGCAAGTTAGAGAAACCTCTAACATGTCCCAGTGCCTAGGTAGATTATAGTAATGATAAAATTAGGATTGCAACTTTTGGTCGTTTTCATGGGATAAACATTACAAGGGAATTTTGTACATGTTCAAATTCCATTAAAGCCCAGCCTTGTTGGCTTAGATTTTAGCTGTATCTAAATTTAATGTCCATTGCATTGCTAAATCACAGTAAACTTCACCTACTCAGGAAACAAAGGGGGTTTAATTGAGAAAAGCAGAAAAGCGAGGTTTGCCAAACATCTATTTTGGGTAAAAATATTTAAGGCCCACATTTTTACCAACATAATCCTTTTTACGTCAGTGAAGTTACACTAATGCAGAGTTTGGCCCTGATGTATTTGTACAAATATAGTATCTGGGATTTTGATGAGTACGTATTTATGCATTATTCATTGAGACAATGTGGAGAGGAAGAATGAGGTCTGTGCATGAGAGCAGAGCCCTGAGCACCCCCAGTTCCTTCGATGGTCCCCAGCAGGATGAAGGAGCACCTGTAGGGTCATCCCTGTGCTGCTGCCTGGCCAAGACTTGTTGAGGCTGAATGTCCCCCTTCGAAGGGACTGGTTTATGTTTGCCAGGCTGTGGGATGTGTTAGTGGCAATTCTGAAGAAATGCAGATGGAGGATATTTTTGCGAGTTTAAATTGAGCTGGATTTGAAAAGAGATGAGATTGCATCTTGGTTCTGCCACAGACCTATTGTTTGAGCCTCTGTGCCTCTGTTTCCCCATAAAATGAGAATAATACTTCATTTTCCCTGCAGGACAGTGAGGCCTGCTGTGGGGAACAGGAAGGGTGTGCTGTCCCATGTGCCCTCACAAAAGGGTGCACAGATGTGTTGTCACAGGACTGCATTCTGATATCCCAGGCTGCACCTTCCCAGGAAATCTGAAAAAAGGAAAAACTGCATTTGGAAACCCACTGACTGAGCAGCAAAACTGACTGCTGCTGCATCTGGCCCCACTGTGAGCTTCCTCTGCAGGAGCTGAGCATAGATCCTGATCCATACCAAGTACTGCAGAACCAGAGTGTGTTTGTGTGTATGTACATATACATAAATTATTATGTATGTTTGTATGAAGAACTAGTGATGTCTGTAACAATGTGTGTGGGACACACATCCAGCATGCTGGAAATGCCCCCATCAAGCTTTGGCAGGTAGGAAAGGGGCAGGTGTGGGGCAGGAGAGAGGGCACGGGGCTCCTCACACCTCCGCAGGGACTCGCTTATCTCCAGGACATGTCCAGAGGAGATAAGAGACTGTCTGCACACTCACAGACTCTCACAGTGGAAGGGACATTACCAGGCCACCCAGTCCAACTCCCTGCAAGGAGCAGTGACGTTTTCAACCCGATCAAATTGCTCAGAGCCCCGTCCAACCTGACCCGGAGCATTTCCAGGGATGGAGCACCAACAACGGGCTCTCCGAGCAACCTGCTCCGGTGTTTCATCACCCTCACACGGACTCCCAGCCCCGCTTGTTTCAGTTCAGCCCGTTTCCACCGTCCCGTGAGGCAGGCCGCCCCGGGGCCCGCAGCACCGCCCCGGGGCCGAGCGCGGCTCCCATTGAGGCCGGGCCCGGGCCGGCCCCCGCCGCCGCGGGGCCAATGGGGGCGGCGGACGCGGTCGAGCCTCTCCCCGGCCTCCCCCGCGGCGGCCGGGCTCCCGTCATGTGAGGGGGATATAGTACTACGGGAGCGGGGCCGCGCTCCGCAGCCGCGCACCCGCCTCCCGGGGGAGCTGCGCCCGCCTCCCGCCGCCGCTCCGCGCTCCCGGCCGCTCCTGCCTCCGCGGGCTGCTGCTCGGGGCTTGCTTGGGTCTACTCCCGCGGGTTTATTGTGCGTGTGTGCCTTTTAAAATTTTTGATTTTTTGAAATTATTATTTCCATAATTATTTTTGCCTCTTTTTTTTTTAATTTTTAATTTTTTTTTTTTTTTTTTGTGGCTTGGTTGTGTTGTTTGGGTTTTTTTCCCCCCACCTCGTTCTCGTTGTTGTTGTTGCGTTCTTCTGGTCGCCCGTGGCCTTTGCTGCCCCCCGGCTCGCAGAGGAGTTCAGGTAAGGGTTGATATGGGCGCGGGGGCCGCGTCCCGCCGGTGGTGCCTCCGCGGCTCGGCGGGGCCGGGGCTGTGTCCCTGCTGCCGGCAGATGGAATTCCATCCCGCCGGGGCACCGGCCAGGGCTAGGGGCTGTTTGCGGGCTGCAGCGGTGCCGTGCCACGGAGTGACAGGCGGCGAAGGGGGGGGTTTGTTCCCGATCATCGCGACCACGCTGCGAGGGGAGAGAGGCCCCCCAAAGCCTCCTGAAAGAGATGGAAGGAATAAACAATACATAAATAATTTTTTAAAACCCTCAACAAACGGAACAAACAAACAAACCACGATTAAAAAAAACCCAAACAAACATGTTTTGCAGCCAGGGGAGCCTGGCTGTGCTGTGCTGGAGTGGCAATTCCCTGTGTGTGTGTCCTGCACCCCTTTCCCTGCCCAGCGTTGTTGCGGGGTGCAGCGGCAGCGGGGTGCGCTCCGCCGGGGCCGCTGCCTGTGCCCGCTGCAGGTGAAACGCTTCCTCCTATGGAAGCCAAAGTTTGGGGCTG
Organism: Zonotrichia albicollis; assembly: GCF_047830755.1. Lineage (NCBI taxonomy): Eukaryota > Metazoa > Chordata > Aves > Passeriformes > Passerellidae > Zonotrichia > Zonotrichia albicollis. The sequence goes on from NC_133830.1 coordinate 9,939,781, forward strand.
CAGCGGGATAGTTTTCAGAGAAGAACGCTTTGGGAATGTTTCTGCAGCTTCCCAGGAGCAACGGGTTTGGGAAAAACAAACCTGAGCACCCCGCTGTGTCCGGGGAGCAGCACAGCCACCTTGCGGAGGAGATGAGAGCAAATGGGTTTACTCCTGGCTCGCGGCTTCTTTTTATTATTATTTTTATTATTTTTTTTCTCCCCCTTTGCATTTCTCTTTTAATTTCTTAGAAGCTCTGGGCCTGCTTCCTTTTCTTGTTTATGGCTCTGTCTGTGGAGCAGAAGTCAGCCTGAACAGATTTAGAACAAGAGAAAACCCTGAGGAGATTAGTCTTAAACTAGAAAAAGCTGTGGCAATAAATGTGGGAAATGACTGTCATATATGCTGTGTGATCAGTTGTGCTGGGCTGATTTTCCAGAAATGACAGGCTGGGAAACACATCCCCGTGTTTCAGCAAGTTCCCAGCACTTAACATTTTAATGTTGCTCTGCGTCAAAATATGTCTTCTCTGGTTTGTTTTTTGTCATTTTTTTTTTAGCTGGCAATTAGATGGTCAGGTTTTAAACAGAACAACATGTTTTTGGCAGAAAGGACATCATAACAACCCAGGGAACTCGTAAAAAAAAGTTGGAGACGGTGGTGCTGCTGAACAGCTGCTGTATTTCACTCCAGAAGAGGCTGTTTGCAGTGACTGCAGTCCCACTATAGGTGCTTACATTTCTAACATGTTTTCAGCGTTCCTAGAGATGAAAGTGTGTTATGGAAACAGCATCATTAGTTTTCATGGCCTTCACAGCCCCGGCTTTTTTTGGTTTTGTTTTCTAATCTTCTGTTTTTGGCCGTGTCTTCAGGCAAAGTAAGGATAAAAGTATTTTGGTTGTTAGCCTGGCCTTTAGGAAAAAAATATAGCCAGGGCCCGATCTTGCATTCCAGGCATTCTCCAAAATCTTCTTGGCTGTTCTGCAAGTTTTGAGAGCGCACAGAAAGCAGAACTGGCCCGTAATGTGCCTGGATCTATTTGGCTCTGACAGTCCTCTCTTAAAAAGCCTCTGGTTACATCGAGTGATATTGTTCCTTGTCAAAAGAGATGGAAAACAAGCCTGCTGGCTGTTTTCTGCTGAGGTAACCGGCCCACAGCAATTGCTAGGGGTTTATTATTGGTTTTTTCCCTCCCTCATTTAAGTCCTAATTCAAATTGCAGTTTAGTTCTATTCCCAGGGAAATATATTGATATTTTGATAGTGGCTTCCCAGCTCTTGCAAGCATTTAAAGAAATCTTGAACATTTTAAGTTGTTTTTTTTTAAAAGAAGTTCACCAAGTGCTTTTGGTGCACGCAGAGCATGCCAGCTTTTCTTAGAAAAGCACATGTTGCAGTCCAGATTTCCCTCACAGCCCTATTCTTCAGAAGTTAGGCTGGAATAATACAGACGTTAGAGGAAGAATCAGAAACCATCTGAGGGCAAGCCTTCCTTTCTGCCCTGTGTTTCTCAAGGCAGTCACCAGTTTTTGGTGCAAGACAGAAACAATCAGCTTGCATGAATTCTTACCAGATGCCAATACCAATTTGTCAGAAGCAGATGGTGCTTTCTGTTTCAAAACTGGAATAACTCTGCTATGGGACTTCTGCTGGGGGAGCTTTCCAGCAATATAGAGAGTAAAAAAAAAAAAGTTTGTTAGAAATAGTTCAGTTCTTCTGACTCTCTGCTTTTACTATAGGACGTGATTATAGGCTAAGGTCACAAAACAGAGCCACTAACCTCTGTTTGAACTTCCTTGTGTTCAGCACATGTAGTAGCACATTATTGGTTCAGAGGCACAGCTGTCTGACGGGACACAGACCAGGAAAATGTGCAATCTTACTTTTAGTCTTTATTTCAACCTGTCACTGTTTCCTCCATGTGTCTGTGAAGGAGGAAGACAAGTCTTTAAGAAATGTGGCTCCCCCCACTCCTTCCTGGGAAATATTAATGGATGTTGCCAACGGGACAGAGCTCTTTAAGGGTGTTGTGTAAAATACCTCGCCTTGTGTTCACTGTAGCACTGAGCATACAAACACCTTTTGATTTTTCTCCAGAAAAGGAAAGACAGGGCAAATTTTGGAGATTTTGGAGGCAGCAAAGATGCTCTGCAACAGCAGTAACAACCATCCCCTCGTCTGCACAAAACTGGGAGCTATTGACTATTCATGGCAAAGCGTCCACAGCGGCAGAGCCTGTGGAAAATGACAGCGTGTAACAAGATTGACTGGCATTTCCTTCACGCTGGGTCACATGCCTGCTAATTCACACACACACACCAGCTCATAGGCTGATCGAATGACTGCTATCTCTGCACTGCACATACCTTCCACAGAAAGAGTTGTTTTATTATGCACATGTACAGCTCTGTTTCCAATCAGTCACCTTGAGAGAGTGACTGAGGGCCAGTGTTGGCTCCATCCCGAGCTCTCTGCCTTTGCTCTCTAAGGGGCACAATCTCCGTCCGTAAGCAATTTCTGTTCTTTTCCCTCAAAGAGGTGGGGAATAAAATAATACGTAGATGTCCCTCCTGCCTCCCCCTCCCCAGTGGCCTTTCTAGGAAGTTTGCTTGTTTTAGATGGTGAAGGGCAGGACAAGCGTGGCTGTCAGTGGGCACCAGGATGGCTATGCTGGCCAGGGTGGGGTTTGCTCTTGTGGGTTTGTAGTGGGATTGGGGCTCATGGAACCCGGAGTTTGCGGGATGCTGCAGGTCGGGGTGCTGCTCATGGTTTGTAGCAGGATTAGGGCTCATGGAAAGCGGGATTTGCGGGATGCTGCAAGCTGGGATGCTGCTCATGGTTTGCAGTGGGATTAGGGCTCATGGAACCCAGGATGCTGCAGGTTGGGATGCCACTCATGGTTTGTAGCGGGGTTGGGGCTCGTGAGCTCACGGAACCCGGGATTTGCGGGATGCTGCAGGCTGGGATGCCGTGCAGCCCTCCTGGTGCAGCAGCTGGCTCGGGGCTCAGCGCAGCCCCTGCCCTGCAGAGAGAGGAGCAGAGCAGTGAAAGCAGCCACCAGCTGGCTGGCAGGGCATGGCAATTAGCTCAGTGCCAGCCTTATTAAGGACAGTGCAGGTGATGATGACGTCGGCACACTGATTCATTACATCTGGAGGGGAAAATCCACCTAGTAAATGCTGAAGCACAGTAAATATTTTTGGCTCCTGCCAGATTGATCCTTTCATTATGCTGAACAGCCTATATTTGTAGAACTGAGGAAGTTAAAAATAAGGTCGGTGGAAAGCTACAAGATAGGAAAAGGATTTGCGTTTTATGGTCACCAGCAATAAACATTTTTTATTTGTTTCTTTTTGGTGGTAAAAATTTCAACACTTTATTTTTTCTTTCCCATTCCCTCCTTTGGCTCTGGATTTCACTGCTAGGTGAAAGCTTGTTATTTATTTTCTCTTGCTGGTAATATTCTATAAGGGAGCTGTAAATCTGGAGCACACGCACAGTTGGGAAATGATTTCTGACAGCATTCTTTTGCAAATATGTGGTGCAATCCTGCAAAACGCTTCAGCCCTGACAGTCCTCAGGGGGTGGTGCAGACCTATCAAAGCTTGTAGCAGCCTGTGTACCCAGGGAGGCTGGATGCTCTGTACTTTCCTGTGGGCTAGAGGGCTTTATGAGTTTAAGTTCATGGAGATAAATGATTAAACCAACTTCTGACTGTTGCTGTTTTGTTTTTTCCTGCACTTAGGCTCTCACCTGAACTTTGGCTGCCTGGTATATGCTGTTGGGATATCCTTAAGAGATCATCCAGGAATGGTGGATCACTTGCTGCCTACTGATGAATCCTTTTCATCAACAAGGTCTTCTCTTGGATACTTTGGGGACATGACAGCTGGCGTGAGGTCCTACCAAATGCTGCCCTCTCCCCTGTCAGAAGATGACAGTGACTCGTCCAGCTTTTGTTCTTGTTCCAGCCCTGACTCCCAGGTCCTCAGCTCCAGCTATGGAAGCACATCCAGTGCAGAAAGTCAGGACAGTATCTTAGACTATTTATTGTCCCAGGCTTCTTTGGGGAACACCACCACTGCATCATGGTGGGACAAAAGGAGACTTCAGCCAATAGTGAAAGAGGAGTACTTTAGGTTGCCTGAATTTTCCGTGGATATGGAAGACTCAGGACCATTTCAGCCCACGCTTGAGGAAATTGAGGAATTTTTGGAGGAGAATATGGACTTGGAGCTCAAAGAAAGACCTAAAAGTGAGACCAAGGACTTGAGAGCTTGCAGCCAGGTTTCTGTTGCTTCTCTGCAGCAAAAAGACCATATGCTACCCAGTACTAGTTTAAAAGAGAGTAAAAATGAGCAGTTGACTGGCTCAACGGAAGGTGGCCAAGCTTCAAATGGAGGAGTGACCCTGGAGAATGGAATACCAGTTATGCTCCAAATTCAGCCTGTGCAGATCAAACAGGAGTCCAACACCAGCCCCACGTCCCAAGGACCAGCACAGGAGAACATTAAAATTGCACAGCTCCTTGTCAACATCCAAGGACAGACATTTGCCCTTGTGCCTCAGATAGTTCAGTCGTCCAATTTGAACTTGTCCTCTAAATTTGTCCGCATTGCTCCCGTCCCCATCGCCGCCAAGCCAATTGGGCCAGGGGGCATGATCCAGGGGCAGACGGGAATCATCATGGGTCAGAAATTTCAAAAGAACCCTGCAGCTGAACTCATTAAAATGCATAAATGTTCTTTTCCTGGCTGCACCAAGATGTACACGAAAAGCAGCCATTTGAAAGCCCACCTGAGGAGGCACACAGGAGAAAAGCCCTTTGCGTGCACGTGGCCGGGCTGTGGATGGAGGTCAGTATTGGGGTGCAGCTCTGTCCAGTCCCCCTTCCCCTTCTTGCTCACTTGACCTAACGTGCTGAGCAAGTAGGTTTGCACTCAGATTTATAAACTGTTTCTATTGCCAGAACTTGTTTGGTTGGTTTGACAATGAAGGCCTTTTTTCTTCCTGTTGGGTAACGCAGGAGTTCTGATAAATTAAATAGCAAAGCATCACCTGCTGGCACCAGCAGCTTTAGTGTCTTAAAACAAATTAAAGCAGTCCATCATAATCTGTATTTCATTCTAGAGGGTCAGGTGAAGCTTGTTACCACAGGTAAGACCTGGTGTTTGCATTGGTGTGGTTGCAGCACCAGCTGAGGCTGAATTGAGCTGAATGGTTTAGGGCAGAATTGCTGTGCACAGCCCTGTGTGGGACTAAATGTGGCCAGTGAAAGGCTGTGATAAGCAAGTATGGTTAAAAGCAGTATTCTGTGCACTTTCATAGAAAATGCACTCCATCCCACTCCTTCTTAAAATGCTGGCAGTGACACTCTGGCATACTCTGGGTTTTATTCTCTGTCTTGATTCAGAAAAATGCGTGGGTGCCACTCAAAGTTGCAAAAAAGCTGTCAGATGTAACAACATAACCAGAAGGCTGAGGTGGAGTTAAGGATTGCTTGAATGAAAGATTGCAGGTTTGATTGAGAAAATGTTTGGCAGAAGGATTTTTAAAAATATTTTATTTTATTTTTAATATGAATTGAAAAATTTAGTCTTTTTTAAAAGTACCAGCTTTTTATTTTAAGGAAGCTTTGACAAGTGCCTTCCTCCCTCTTTCCAGTTAGCTTTATTACTGGCTTGCCTGCTGGCAAGTGCTAATGTACAGCACCTCAAATGGTGATGGGAGAAAATATAATCTTAACTGCCTTGTGTTAAATTAAATTGAATTTCTTGCAAATAATATGCTGCAGAGCTTCAGTGAGCAATGTCTAATGAGAAAATGGGTTGTGATCATGGGCAACAGATGAGGTAAAAAGTAACAGGAGAATGTTTTGTAAAAATGCAAGTATGTGAGACATGCAGCAGTTAGAGATGGCTGGGTTGGTTTGAGGGAAAAGGTCACAGTGGAGCTGAACCCTCTGTTCTCCAGCTGGACCAGGCTGAAGTTTGTTTCTCAGAAGGGCTGGGGGGATCAGATTCTGGTGGCTCTACAAACTGGTGGTGATTTGTTTCCTTTTGTCTTGGTGGCACCTCTTGTGGGCTGTTTGCTGCTCAGGGTACCCTCTCACCAAAGCTGCATTTTTCAGCTGTTTGGTCCCAGAAACTGTGGGCTGGGTGCTCCCAACCTGCAGGACAGGTACTTGCTGCTTTTTATTTGGCTGCCAGAGTATGTGTGCACAGGCAGCAGATGTGCCTGTGGGTGTCCTGCTGGCTTTCCTTGCATGTGAGCACAGCTCTCCTTTTTGTGACAAGTACGTGTGGCAGTGAGGGTTTGTCTAATCCAAACTGAGGTTCGTACCAGCGCTCCCAGGGACTTGTGTGGCTCAGGATCAGGAGCCTGAAGCATTGCCTGTGGGTGACCTTCTCCAGCTCTGTCTTATCACAAAACTGGTGTTCTCCAAGATATAAAACCAAGGGGAACATTTAGGAAAAATAGTAAGTGATAAAGGTTGATTAAATTTGCAACAGGTGCCTCTCTTCTCGAAATGTGGCAAATGATTTGCTGCCTTGGCTGGAGGGTCAAAAGAAGTGCAGGTCCCACAGCCTGGAGCACCCTGAACTTTCAGCCACCACAACTTTTTAAAGATGAGCCCAACAGGAAGGAGGAATTAATCATAATGAAGAACATGTGTCTTGTCCACAAACAGCTGCTGCAAAGGGCTTTTCAAACTCTTGTGCTGTTTGTCTTGTGGAATTTCACAGCCTGGGCTGCAATCTCAATCCCCAAAACCCCCAAACTTTGGAAGGGCTCTGCTGCAAGAGGAGAAGTTTATAGCCAGCAGGAGAGGCCTCCTGTGCTCACAGCAATCCTTAGCACCAGCCTGAGATTACTGCACATCCCCTGCATGCTGCTCCACATCAAAGGCCAGAACCAACTGAGCATTGAATTACTCAGTTCCCTTTCATCAATAAACCATGTTTACCTTTGCAGAAGTTCAGTGAGAACTGTGACTTTAGTCTCACATGACTTAAGTCCAGTGCATCTGGCCACTCTGTTTGCTCCCAGGTCTACATAATCTCAAATGAATTTAAACACTAAAACACTGCTGGACTCTGCTTTCCCCCTTTTTCCCTGCATTCTTGTGCTTGTGTATTTATTTTTTCACTGAAGACACTTAAGAGCTGATCTCACTGGAGATAGTAATTTCAAAACCAAAACAGAGTGTTGCCTAGCATAAAGTGCCTGAGCTCAGTGGGAGGGTTAAAGGTTCCTCAAGCTCTCTGTGCACGATGTTTTAAATACACCAGGGTTGGAGTGTGTACCCAGCAAGCCCTTAGGATGGTTGGAGACCCCTAGCACCTCCCTGATGGGGGCTGAGCCCTGCTTGCTTGTGCCCTTCCTAGGCACAGGGCTGTTTTAGGCAGTCTGCAGAGTGGTGCTCACTGGCAGTGGCCAGTGACCCTTTGTGCTCCCTGGGATGGGTCAGGGCACTGATCTGTGTCGTGCCGCCTTCTACCTTTGGCACCCCAGGTTAGCACTGCTCAGGCCAGAGAGCTGAGCAGCAGCTGTGTTGTGGCACAGGGTGGGAGAAGCTCCTGCTTCCCTCCCTGGCACAGCACTGTGCAAAGCTGCAGCTGCTGCAAGGCTGGGGGTGAGGCCATGGCCTTTAAATGCCCCACTCCATCTTCTGGCTGGTGACAGCAGGGGCCACAAGCTCTGCCTGGCTTGGCAGGGAGGGTTTAAAGGCTTGTTAACACATGGCCAGAGTGTGCTTGGGCAGTACCAGACATGGGGCAAGACAGGCATCTTGCACTGGTTTTTCTTGCTGCTGCTGTGCAAGGGGATGGCAGGTGCTCAGGAGCTGTGATGTTCCTTGCAGGAAAGCTCTGGGGATGGGCAGGAAGGATCTGTCTAGAGGCTTACTCCCCTGTGGAGGAGAGGTACAGCCTGAGTTGGCCGCAGTGACTGGTGGCCATGGCAGGCACCAGGAGTACCAGGCTAAAGCTATTGACCTTTCTTGTCCCATGAGCTACATAGGGATGTCCCCATGTGTCTGGGAGACACAGGACACATCCTACACATCAGGGAGCTCTAGGACTTTTCTTCAAGGGAGATGTAGTTACAGTCCCTTGTGGTCCTGCCAGATAGAAGGATAAGAAGGCTCTTTTTGTTGCTGTGGGATTTCCCAGATCCCTTCACTTATCTTTTGAAGGAATCCTTCTGGAAATGGCAGTGACAGAATAGTGAGGTATTCCTTGGGGCTTCCTTTTTTTTTTTTTTTTTTTTCCTTTTGAAGTTTGAATTCCACAGTGGATTATTTTCACTTTCTTTGGGTTGATCTCAGTGCCAGAGTGTGTTGCAGATATTTCACTGCAGAGCCAGACCGCCAGATCCTCCCAGCTTCCTCGTCCTAACCTTTGCGTTGTTTTTTTGTAAACACACAGACAGCTTGAGGTTTATTTCTGTGGGCTCTGTAAGTTGATCTTTCCGTCACTGCTGGGGAACAGTGTTGCAACATTCCTGCCTCTTCAGCTAAGGACATGGTTATGAGGCAGAGTGTATTTTTATCGGATGAACTCATCCAAGCTCATTCCTGACATGTGCCTCTTTCTCCCCCACCGTCCGTGCAATTTCCCTCAAAATGCACTTGTGAGGCTCTTGTGCAGGATTAGCCAAGTGCTACTGCACTTCTGTTCCAGATGGTGACCTTAATGGCCAAGGACATAGGACAGGACAACACAGCCACATCTGGTTTTGCTTCTTTGAGGTCTGTATACAAGAGGATGGCTCTTTGCAAAAGTGTTTTTCCCTCTTTTCCCTGGATGTGGCACAGCTCTGTTCCTTGTCCAACACTCAGTCTGCGCAGGCAGCATCCTACACTCTCCAGGCCCACTCACCCATAGCCCTACCAGAGCATCCCTGCAGGGATCTGGCCCTGGGACTAGCTCACTGCTTAGGACTTGGGAGAAATCCCTGACCCTGCTGCTTGTGGGTCCAGACTGTGGTTTTGGGAAGCTATGGCTGAAAGAACCAGGGGTGCTAGAGAAAGCAAACATACAAATAGAAGGCATGAAGAGAAATTTCTGTCATAGCCCTTCAGGTGGACAGTTCCATAACAGCTGCCTGTTCATCATGGAGAATTTGACTCTTTTGCCATGAGGATATCAGAGCAAGGAAGGGAAGAAAAGCAAGTGAACAGGTGAAAGAATCTCCCCTAGAAATGCCCCAGGGAAAGATGCCCACAACATACCTTACCCGTGGTGAGTGCCCGGATCAGCTTTCCAGGGGCTGAGTGCTCTCTGGGGAGCATGACCAGTCTGAAGAGCTGCAGCAACTGAGGAAACCATTACCACCTTTCCCAGTGCCTATGCCCTGGTCCTCAACTGTTGGCGGGAGATCAGAGCTAATTAAAACCTTTATGTGGAAACTTACTTTTCTTGCATGAGGGATTTATTCATAGGAGCCCAGCAGTCCTGGTTTCTCCCTTTCATAAAAATAGTGTATTCGCTCTGTTGGTGATGTGATATTTTGCTCCAGAAGGGCACATTTTTCTACATGTTCTTTCCCTGATTTGTTCAGCTAGTGCCCATGACTTCACTTATTTATTGTAAATAAACAGCTGATACCATTTCTTGCAAGCTCTCTTTCTGTGCTGCTCTTTGTTACTGCTCTGGCAACAAAACCCTTAATTGCCCTTTGTCAGGCAGCAAATTTTTTGTACCCATCTGGACAGGGCTGTTTTAGTGTGACATTGTTAATTAACCCTCTGTCTCCTAGTCATGTCCAAAGTGGAAATAGAGCCAGCCCTGCTCTTAAGGCCAAAGGATCAGCTCATTTGGGTTCCATAAAGCCTGTGGGATTCATGGTGGCTATTTGGGGATTTTTCTGTGGAGATGGAAGGTGGAAAATATCTAAAATTCAAAAGATTGTGGAATACAGTTTTGGTAATTAAAGGCTCATTCTTAATTTAATTTACCCATGCTAACTATGCAAATGGGCATTGGGGCCCACCTGAATTTCAGCTGTTGGAATGCTGAGCATCTCTGGTGCTATTAATGACTCTTTATTTAGCCTGCAGGAGCACACATGGAAGCCAATTTTTCATCTGGATCTAAATAAATTCATGTTGTTTCTAGGTAGCTCTGGCTGGATTTATCTGGAATCCCTCTCAAACTGGGTGCACTTAGGGGGTGTGCTTGTATCAGTGGGAACTTGAAACAGACCTCACCTGCAGGACAGTGGTGGTTATCTCTGCTTGAGGAGTCTGTGCTTGGATTTGCAGGACAGAGATGGTGAGGGTGGCTTTGGAGGGGATTGCAGGGGGATCGAGAGCAGCTGTACCCATGCTATGGAGTCCAGGACAAGGCTGGTACCAATGCTGCCCCTGTGCATTGCCGTGAGTCCAGGGCTGGTGGCTGTGTGTTTCCATTGTTGCTGGGACCAGCCCAGCCCTGCTGTGTGTCCCTTTCACCTCCTGGAATTTCCCAGTGACCTGGGGGGATGTTTTTTACCTCGCTGTGCCACGCTTAGCACACCAAACCCCCATTTCTCTGATGAGGCCTCTCCTCTCTTGCAGGTTCTCCAGGTCAGATGAGCTGTCCCGGCACAGGCGCTCCCACTCGGGGGTGAAGCCCTACCAGTGTCCAGTGTGTGAGAAGAAGTTTGCTCGCAGTGACCACTTGTCCAAGCACGTCAAGGTGCACCGGTTCCCGCGCAGCAGCCGCTCCGTGCGCGCCGTGAACTGACGGCTCCTGCCCTGCCTGCCCGCCGGCCGTGCCCAGAGCCACCACAGCACTTTGCTCACCACCACCTTCCTAGGGATAATTTATTTGTCTCCACAGAACAGTCCATGCTGTTACTTGATACCACCGTGTTTGAGTGCCCCCATGTCCTTCAAAGATGATTGGAGAATGAAGCTCTTTTTGGGTCAGGGGAGCGGGGCGCTTCTTCCTTTTTTTTTTTTTGGTTTTCTTTTAAGGATATTATTTTCCTTTCCTTGTATCTGTCTCTCCTTTGCTGCTGCTTCTTTTGGAAATTACAGTGTTTTATTTTTAGCTGTTTTCTGCTGCACAGGAAAATGTAAAAGTTGCTTGCTGCTAGTTAATTATAGCCCTGGCATTCCTGAGGGCTTTGCTCATGTACAGGCCACTCATTGTGAGTTTTTATTAAGCTGCTCTATTTGTTCAGTTTGGAAACAGCAAATTCCTTTTGAAATGAAAACAACTCCTTTGTTTTTGGGTTGCCTGAGCCAAGGATTTGTAGGGGCTGGCTATAGGAGGAGGAACAGTGGGAGTTGGGGATAGGGGGAGACAGGGCTTGGAGAGCACTGGAATGTGCCTCCATGCATCTCTGATTTTCCCAGCTCACATTTACCTTTCCCTTGGCTGGGTTATATATAAATGTTTATGTATACATATTCATACATACATACATATATATATATATATATTTAAGGAAAGACACATCCCAAGCAAATCCAGACGCTCAGGCTGGATGGAATGGCTTGGAGTGAAGCCTCTGGAATTGTGTGTGTGCTTCTGTCCCGTGCTGCCGAGGGATGCAAGGATGGCCAGGCTCCAAAGGACACTGCTTTCCTTTGAGGCTGCTTTGCAGCATCCACTGCCTTTAGCAGAAGAGCTGTTTGCCCACGAGGCAGCACAAAGGTGTTTGTGAGAACCTGTGAGCTCTGTTCTGTCTCTGCCCCTGCCCTCTTGTGTGACCTGGGGTGAGAAAGCACAGCCCCAGCCCAGGGGGGGGTGCCTGGTGAGCATCATCACAGCATCCCCACATCCACTGAGAGTCAGGGCCTGGCTGGCTGGAGCTGAGTCTCTGTGTGCTGGCAGGGTCTGCAGGATGTGCCTGTGACCAGGGAGGGTGGCAGGAACACGAGCTGGTGGGACAGTGCTGTGAGCCCGAGGTCTGGGGGTGATCCTCAGTGCCAATCCTCTTCCTCCCAACAGCCATGTCAGAGCTCCGTGCAGCTGGGGTGGGCACATGGGTGAGAACAGCAGCCAAAAAGAAACAAATTTGTGTGATAGCTGGCTAAGAAGGGAATTTAAGCAAATAATCAGATGGTAGCAGGCAAGTGATTTTTGTTTGTGTTTCTTCTTGTTTTGTTTTTCCTTTTGAACTCTGGCAATTGTACGAAGCTTTAGAAGAAAATAGAATTCAGTAATTAGGGATGATTTTACAATGGATGTTGCATTTCCTTTCCATTCGCAGACGGCATCTGTTTGTCTTTTCTGTTGGCAAAATGGGAAGGAGGAAAGTGTGATCCTAGAGCTAGGCAGAGCAGGAGCCCATGCTGTGTGAGAGCAGCAGGTCTGGCTAAAGTGAATGCATTCCTTTTGTCCTCTAGAAATTAATATAAATGAACTATCATCTATTGACTGGTTTATATCACATCCTATGAATGTATGTAAATAAAACTGTACATAGATGCATATCTATATAAAATATCTTTTAATAACGTATCAAATTTGTGTAAATTGGAAACAAAAATACCTATAAAGCCAGTGTACATAAGTTACAATTCTGTATATTTTCTTTTGTTCTTCATAAAAATATATTTACTTTGACAATAAAATGAAAATGGAAATTTTAAATCCCTCCTTGAAATTATTATTCATTAATTTCCTTGATAGCCAGCTCTGAAATTTTGATTCACCTGGACGTAACTTTTCAGGTGCTGTGTAACAGGGAGAGGATGGATCAGTTCTGAAGTTTTCCTCAGTTTTTCTCATCTCAGAAAGTTCTTGGAAGGCGTGAGATGTCTGAGCTGTCTCTCTTCACTGGAGCCCACACGCCCTGATTGGCAGCCACCCTGGGACACAAACGCCTTCCATGGCTCCTGACTGCTGTGGAACAGCTCTACAGATGCAGTAAAACAGTGGTTAATAAGGTAGAGCAAGCAGGCTTTGAAGGAATTCCAGCTTTAGTGATTAGTGTGGAGGAGGAAGGGCTTCAAGGTCTGCTTCAGATGGTGACGGTGACGCACTGTGTGACCCAAGACAAAGGACTCCATTGCCTGTTCTGCACTTCCCTTTCTTGTAAAAGGGGGATAATAACACATGACAGTGATACTGTGGGACTTAATTTGCTTTTGTGTGATCCCTGGATGGAAGGAGCAAGCAATGAGGCCAGTAGTCACAGGATTAGATTGTTAAAGGAAGGCCCAGCATGATGGTCTTGGTGCCAGGGCACCTCAGTTGGCTCTGCTGCAAATCCCACACCTGGCAGAGAGATGTGAAGGAGCTGTGCTAGGAAGAATTGCCTCAGGCCTGAGGAGAAGACGCCCTGTTCTGCAAAAGCCATTGCTTCCATTTGTAGCAACAGGGGCATGAACACCCTGCTCTCGTGACCTGCAAGCTGGGACATGCCTTGCACTGTGCTTCTGCTTGCTTTGGCCTCTGCTGGAAGAAGAAACCAGCACCGTGACTGGTGTTAAAGTCACTTCTGAGTCTCCATGGGAGCAATGGTGCAGTGGGTCCAGATCTTCTCCTACCAAGAATCATTGTGACACTAACAGGCACTGAGGGATTAAAGTCTCTCCCTGAAGAACAGCCGCCAAAAAGCGCCAGCTGATGAGCCAGGGCTTTCCAGACCCCTGATTATTTTTCCCAGAGAATCCTTTTGAGTGTGGCAAGAGGACCAAGGGATGAGGCAGACTAAGCTCTGTGCAATCCAGGTTGTTGTTACCTCCTGAGGTGTAGCTTGAAGACCAGAGTGCTCAGGACAGTGGTTTTAAGTTTTGATTAGCACGCCTGCACCAAGAGGATCTGCAATTCCCTTCTGTTCTCACCCTATCCACTTCATCCATTAAACCAGCTGCTTTTTTTTAACCAGCATCTCAGTCTCTTCCCCATCTCACCTGGAGTTCTGATATTGCTGTAAAGTTGGGCAATTCACCCTGCAAGGCCTTTGGGGCAGAAGTTGCTATTTTTCTGCAAGAGGTAATACTTGAAGCCGAAGTGGTGTAATGCAAAATGCCTGCTGCTGAAGCACAGCAGGGCAGAAATCTAAGGGGTTTTTAGCCTGTAATATTTTCCATGAAATGTGTATTCTTTCTCTCTTTTCCTTTCTCTCTTGTGTGTTTTAAGTATGGGTTTTGAGTGTGAATTGTGTGGGTTTTTCTAGTTAATACCTAAGGAAATGTAAGTTTATGTAAAAGTTGCAATATTGTGCTGAAAAGAGTAGGGCCATGTTTGCTGTGAAAGCAGAGTTAGTTTTGCTTGAAATGATTGACATTTCCAGAGTTTTGTCCCAAAAAAGCAGAAATTTCCAAAACAGATTTTGATGTTTATTTTAGATGGAATTACTGGCCTGGTTGGGCCTTTGCGGATTAATGAGAAAAACGTGGCCCTGCCTTAAGCCTGACTTAATCCACCTGAAGATAAACCTATATTTGAGTGTTTTAATGCCACAACTGGATAAGTTGCCCCAGCTTCAGCTTCTCTGCATGGCAAAGCACAGTTATACACATGCCTAAGTCTCATTGACTTCAAACCTCTGTAATTTGGTTTCTGAGGTGTTTGTAGTGGTACAGCCTTCACAAAGTGATTGTGATCTGGTTCCTGATGCTTGCCAGAACTTTGTGTATTTTAAAAGGTTTGTGGTCCCTTTGTAGAACTGGTGGTGAAGGAGTAGTCTTGGGACAGGTAAGGAGCTGTCAGCTGGGGAGGTTGTACTCAAGGTAAGGACTAAGCATGAGGAATGGGAGTAAAGTGATCTTTCTGAAGGGTGACCTGACTTCTGTGACCTGTGGCTAAACATAGAGCAGTGCAGTGATGAGTCTGAAACCACAGAACAGCACAGAGGGGAAATGGGAGCGGAACCAAGATGTCCTAAACCTCCTCTGCCCCAGACAGTGGCACAGACTACATGCCAGCAACACACAGGAGGCACAGAGTCACAGCACACGTGAGACGTCAGATAAGCAAAGAAGGATAAGGACAGGACATAGGTAAAGTCAGGTTGCACTGATAATGTGTGCTTTTGGAAAGGACGCCAAGGGGAGAGGAACGAGGTCCTGCTTGCTGGTGTGGCACACATGGGAGTCACCAAGGTAAAGCTCCCTAGGAAGAGTTCTGCCCCCTTGAACTGTGTGATGTGCGGGCTTTTCACCCTGGTGGTTTTGAGGAGAGCTGCACCCCTGTGGAAAGCAAACCAGCCTGTGGAGCAGGGTGTTGTGATGGAAGGCAGCAACTCTGGCAAGTCCCTGGGGGAGTGCTTGAGTTTAGATCCTGTGATATTTGCAACAGTCTTCTGCTTCCCACCCTCCCTGGGGGTTGTTTTCACTGAAGTCCTTGTGCCAGGAGCCTTCTCCTTGTCTAAATGGCCACTATACATTTAATCCAAACAACCAGGTGACTCCAGCACAAAGGCAGTGGCAGTAATCCAGAGTTAATGATTACCCTGGGCCCCTTGGGTTATGTAAGCCTGGATGTGCTGTACTGGGCTGGGACCTGCCCTCCCCGTCTGGGAGAAATACCAAGGACCTGCCAACACACATAGAAAGCTCTTTGGAGCCAGCTGGGATTTTCCTTTTGACAGCACCTATGAAACCCGTTATTCACTCAGTTCAGCTATTGCCATGCCATGCTTGCTTGTTATTCAGAGACGTTGCTCTTAAAGAATGAGTTGTGCTAAGCTCCCACTGGCTTCAGCACAAGCCAAAGGCAGCGACTGCCATGGCTTATCCAGGGGAAAAATTTCCCAGCTAAGGCAGGAACTGCAAATCCCAACAGGTCCTTGGCTTCCCCTGCTCATTCCTGCTGGGACATTTGTGTTTTTGTGGCTTTTAATCTATTGTTCCATTGGTTTTAGTTTTGTTCTTGCCTATTTTTTGGGGGGTTGTGGGAGGGATGAGAGTTGTTTGAAGGTGTGTGATGTGTGAAAAAAAGGTAATGAAGAATATTCGAAAGGTTGAGACTTAATGCCTTTTCAGGTTAAATCATCCAGATCATGAGGTTTGCAGCTCCTCAGTGCTCAGTGTTTCACAGGTCCAAGCTTTATCTGCTCTGCCAGATCAGTGCAGGTCTTCCTCCAGCTGGAGCAGGAGCACATCCTTCATCTCTTGCCAAGTTCCCTACTATGCTCTACTTCTCTGGTAGTTTTATGGTTAGGCTGGCTCAAAGCACATGTAAGTACTTGATCTCCTAAAGAGATAAGGCTGGAGGAACCTCAGATCTTGGAGAGTCTATTGCAGAGAGCTCTCATCAGCTCACTCATCCTATACTCACACATCCTGGGGAGCGTGTGTGCCTTGGCCAGCATCTCACTGACCCCCTGAATGCTGTTCAATCACTCTGAGGACTAGAAAAACATCTGACAGGGCTTGGCCATCATGAGAAGAGGGCATCTCTGCCCTAGCACAGCAAGACAAGGTTTTAGGTGGAGTGGGAGTGAAATACAGGAGTGACAAGGGACTGTGGGGAAGGCCAGCTCTCCTCCTGCTCACACTGGCGTGCATCTGGTAACCCTTGCCCTGCTCATGTTGGGTTCAAAAGCATCCTGAAAGGGAGAGAAAATAGAGGTGAATGTGGCCTATGGTTTTCTGTGAGGGAGCTGAGGAAGGAAAACAGAAGCTGGAGCAAGTTATGGCGTAAGAGGCACTGTTCTGTCTTTTCCAGTAAAAAGAGAGCCATGGGCTCTTTTTGCAGAAAGGGCTGTGCTGGCAGCCAGTGTAAGAGCTGTGCACTGCTCTGGGGCAACAGCAGCTTTACATCAGGAGGTCTAGTGAATAATAATCAGAGGGCTGTGCCTTGGACCCTTGGTAGTCACAAAGAGAAGGGTTTGAGATTGCTCGCTCTCGGTCCCTCAGGTCCCTTCCTTGTATGATTCTGCTTTTCTCCTGAATCTGTAGCTGATTCTTGGAGTGGACTCTAGGGATTCTTAGCACTTTCCAAAGCAGAAATATTATTTATCCTTATAAACCAGAAACCTCCATAAGCAGTTAAAGGCATTTAGTAGAAAGATCTACCCAGGAATTGTTTTGCATGTGGCTGAGGGTGGAGTCCAGAAGCCCACAAAAAGAGAAGTAAAAAGAATTACTGTTATGTATCTAAAAAAGATTCTGGCATCTGCTTTTCCTACTGAGTCCAGTAGGCCCCAGCATAAGCCCTGCTAGTTATTCCAACATTTTGGTTGCAAATACAGGAATTGGGCTATTGGGCTGAAAAGCGTCCAAACATTTAAAAACTCACCTTCCATAAGGGAGTGACGTGAGTATTTGAGTTTGGCTGCTGACTGCTGACTTTTTCTGAGAAGTCTATAAACAGCAGCCAGGTAGTCTCTCACTTTTTGTTTCCCTGGTGTGTGTTGTTTTTCCATGGACAACATGTTCTGGACCTCAGAGAGTTGGCTGGAGCTTGATTCATTCAGATCCTGCGTCCCTGGTGGCAGATAATGCATCAGGGAGGGCAAAGGGATTGGAAATTTCGTCGTGTCAGAGCAGTGATCCTGCAGCCAGCATGGCTGCAATCACACCAGGCTGTGCTGACAGTGGCAGTGCTGGAGCAAGCAGTCCCATGGACCCCTGCCTGTGCTGGGCTCAGCTCCCCTGTGCTGGGCTCAGCTCCCCTGTGCTGGGTCTGGGCTCTGGCTGGGGCTCTGTGTCCCCATGGAGCTGGGAAGGGCGTTGGGCATCCAGGAACAGGGCTGAGGTGGGAAACCCTTGCTCTGATGAGAGCTCTGCCTTGGCTGGTGTAGGAATGGCCCTGGTGTGGGCTCCCACTGCTGGAAAGGGCAGATGCTCCTGGGCAGGTCCCCTGTGGCTGGAAGGGGAGCTCAGGGTGATGAGCCATCTGTCCCCTCCCAGAAAACCAAGTTAGTTACAGCTGACAAGTTTGCTGGTGGACTCTCCCACTTGCTCCTTAGGCATTAATGGCACAACTGGCGGGTGTTCATTTACCTGCCACACAGGACCTTTAGTCTCCTTGCAGGGTGTTGGTATTCCAAGAGCTGATAAATAAACACACATTAGTAAGGCATTGGGTGGATTTTGTTTGGTGCTCAAGCTCCAATTGCCCTTCTCCAGCCTGGCCCTGCCTGGCCTCCTGAAGAATAACCCCTTGCTCAGTGACCCTGGCAGATAAAACAGGCTTGAGATCAGTAATAGCCATGAAAGTTTAATGTGAATCAATCTCTGTCATGCCTAAAAGAGAGATTACTAAATTAGAATTGGTCCTGATGACTTCATGCAAGTTACCTGATAGCCTGTGACTGATCCCTGATGGGTGGAAGACCATGAATCCAGGAAGAGCTGGAGCTACCTTCCTGGCTTTGCTTCTGCATTTTCATGCCAATCTCATTGAATCAAATTAGCTGTTCTAAATGAACAATGGTATTTGGCAGCTCTCTAGCATCTTCCAGCTGAGGAAGATGAACACATTTCCCAGTGGGAAATTAAGCCTTTCGTGAAAGTGACAGTTGTCACTTTCACTGTGCAAAGTCAGGAAAAGGATTTAAATGATTTGACCAATAGTCCTTGGGGAGCTGTTGAGGAACTCCAGATGTACCAGTTCCTCCTCAGACCCAGACATCAACCACAGCTCAATGATTTGGAGTGATTTGGAGCCATCTGCACCCTCAAGTATACATGCACCTGGGGAGAGGTGGGGATGCTTTGTAGCCCTCTGGATAGGCTTAAGACTTGCATGAGGTGAAAGCAAGGAATGAGAAACATGTTTGTTTTGCTGATGCAGCAAGAGTGATGTTGGTGCAGGGGTGGCCCTCGCAGCTTCTGCAGGACCTGGGGAGCAGAAGGGGAGCAACTTGGCTGTATCTGCTTGTGACTTTTGAATCATTGCAATGAACCTTGGTGACCTCTGCAAGATGGGGTCATGATCTTCATCTTCTGTGGAAGTTTGTGGGCTCCCACAGCAAGTGGCAAGAAATTCAGCTCAGGTTTTTTTCTTGCCTTTATCACCCCATGAAGCACTTCCATGCTGCTGAAGCCGTCACCCTTTTGGTGTGACCAGGAGGAGATTGATTAGCACCCTCTGAGGTTTCCTCGCAAAAAAATTCAACCTGCACCTTCTACCACCTTCCTAAACATCTACCCACCAACTTTCCTCCTTAACTTTGATACTTTCAGCTTGCTGTTCTCAAACACATTTGTTCTAAAGAAAATCACCTGCTGATGCACGAGCTGTTATCTATTAACCCAAACATTTTAGATTGCATAAGAGTGCATTTAGAGTGCATAAGATAGTACAGAACTACTCCAATGTAATCTATGTTGTTTATCCTGCTCTTTTATTCAACTTCTGGAACTAGATAATTTGTGTGGGAATTAATAAACTATACTCCTTGTTGTGATAAGTTCTAATTATTGCTTTCCAGGCAGTTTGTTTGATCAACAAATAACCAGTCACTAGAGTGATATGCTGTTGGCAGAGAGAGGTTTCTACCTTGTAGTGACTGAGGAGGTGTTTGTAACCCACAGAGAAGCCTTGCAAGCAGGGTCTCTGCTGTACATTTGCAAAGCTAATAGCCTGACTCAGCTGGCAGTCTAACAAGGACTTATGAAGCACATTTGGGGCTGTTGAGAAAAGAAATAAATTCTTTCTCATTAAGAAAAAAAATGAAAGTGTTCACCAAAACAGCAAGGGAGGCAGGAGAGACAGCAGGACTGGCAGTGTGGTGTCAGGCAGGATGCTGGCTGCGCTGCTTTGTTGGACCCTTACTGAGACAATGAGACACCCACACCTGCCCATGTTGGGTGGTTTGAGGTGCTGCTCCTTCTTCCTCCTTTTCTTTCCACCGAGGCTCCCCCTGTGAAATGAAGAAGTTGTGATTTTGTCAGAAGGGTTCTGTGACTGAGCTAATGTTAAAGAAAAATAAAGTTTCTAGTGCAAAGCATGGCAGCCAGCTGGGGGGTTATTTAAGTGAAGTGCTGTTTGGGGACTTGTTGTGGCCACACAACTGTGCAGAGACAATGAGGAGTGGAATCTTCTCTAAGTTTGTCCTTGAAGACTCCTCATGAAGCCATAGCTAAGACTGTGTTAACAAAGAGAAAAATTCTGGAGAGAGGAGATGTTTAAATATTCAAGGTGATATTCCAGGTCATTCCTAAGCTCAGCCATTCTCTGCCATGCTTTGCTATGTTTGCTCAGCTGTAGTGCTGGGGCAATGCAGAGACATTTGCTACACTAATTTTTCATATGGACACAAAGACAGAGATGGATAGACCTCCTTGCTAAAGGCGGAACAGCAGCTTTTGATGTCCTGCCTCATGTTTAATGTGGGATCCTGACAAGCAGCAGCAAATGGATTTGAAGCCTCTCCTGTTCAGGCTCTGGGTGCAGAGAGCCACAAAAAGAGTTCTGACCCAGGAGAGGCCTAATGTCTGTCAGAGCAGGCAAAAGTCCCACAGAATTTGTCAGAGCCATGGCTTCATGCTCAGTTTGTGCTGAGACAGCCCTCCCTGCCCAGGGCTGAGGACTCTCCTTGCTGGGCTGAGCTGGGAGCTCACCTGGGCCTGGGTTTCATCAGAGATCTTGGCTGAGGAGCTCAGGTGAGGGGTGGGTGGTGATGGGGTGCTCAGGGCTGGCTAGAGAGGGAGTTTGGGTGTAGAAACCTTCAGGGAGTGATCAAGGAGGGAGACTACAACAAGGAGGAGCTGGCCTGTGTCGTGAGAGGCCTTGAGGAATGAACCTTCAGCAGGTACTGTGTGGGGAGGGCTGAGATTGATGTGATTGAACCTTTTGGGGTGTTTTTTGTGAGAAAATGGGTTCCACTCAGGTGTGGAAGGGGCTGGAGGCTGGTGGATAGAGCCTGTTTGCTGGTGTTTGAGCCCAGGCAGTGATGGATTGTGCTTGGCTGGCAGGAAGTCGTGGTGCTCCCTCAGTGAGGTGTTTGAGCTCAGTCCTGTTTGTGTTTGGCTCTGCCCAAGGGTGTAGGACAGGGCCCTGGCTCAGCTCAGGTGGCAGAGCCTGGCTGTGCCAAAAGTCACGACTCAGGGGATCATGCTCCTTTCTGGACCTGTTCTCATTTTTCTTCTCCTGGCACACAGGAGGGCTTCCTCCTTCTCCAGTGTATTTTCTTCTTCTCTGGATTAAAGAGGCTGTGCTCTGAACCACAAAGACAAGCACACAGGCTGTTTGTTGTGAGGCAAGGAGGGGCAAACACAGCTTTGCCTCTGAGCTAGAGAGTTTCCTAGTACAGGGCACGGTCCAGATTTTTCCACGTGTGGGCTTGAGCCCAGACATCACCCTGACAACATGTGAGAGCATAAATACAAACAAAAATAATTTCCAGATGAGGGATGTATGCAATGTTTTCTTTTACTGGCATTTATGCTTGCTTATTTGGCTGGGGTTGACAAGCAACTCTGCTTATTGCAACAGGGCAGCAGGAGGATGCTCCAAACTGTGAAAGTGCCTCCTCAGCTCTGTCTGCATCCCCAGAGGGATCCAAAACCCAGACACCTTGGGGAGGCTGGGTGTTCAATGTGTGCAATGTTCAGAGAGAGGAACCAGAGGGTCCAGGAACCAGCAAGAATGGTCTTGTCAAAGCAAAAGCTTTTGTGGGACCCTGATTGACCCATAACCATTCAGGAGCTCTTGCATCTCCTCAGTGCTTCTTGTCTGGCTGTGCAGTGTGATAACCCCTCCTTGTGGTGTGTCCCAATGGATCTGGGGAGGATTCCACCCTCAGGAAGTGAAGGCAGTACCCCAGGAAAGGAGGTTTTGTATTTTATCTTCTTTCACTTGTGAATAGCACAAATGGGTTGTTCAGGGGAGGTTTTATTGCTGGGAGAATCCCTAGGCAGCCAGGTCTCAGGGGGATAAGGATTTGTTTGGGTTCAATGCCCAGCATCTCCCAAGATTTCTGATGGGGGAAGAAATACCAGGGGCTGTAGCCCCTTGTTTTACCAAGGCACCAACTTCTCATTCCCCTCTGCTTTGTGTGGCTTCTCGTGGGCTGCCTGGTCTGTTTCTGATGGCCCTGAAGCTGGGGGTACAAAAGCCAAATCTCAAGCTTCTTTTATAGCAGAAGATGAAACCATGGCCTCTCACATGGGTGTGTAAATATTCCCGTAGATGGTGCAGAAAGTTGCTGCTCCAAGCAATGCAGTCAGGATGCCCAGATGATGCTCTCCTCATGATGCTCTCCTGCAGCCCTTTGAGGGGTCCTGGTATATCTAGGCACTGCATTTCTTTCCAGCTTATCCCCAGGGCACCATTAGGAAAGACAATAATGACAGCAACATTAAAATTGGTGAGTGGAAAGCAGGGCTGATTTGTGCTGGTTGCCCTTATAGCTATGTTTCCTTTTTTTTTTCTTTTTCAATTTTTTTTTCTTTTCTCTCCCTGGAAAAATCAGTCTTGAATGTAGCTTCAATATATTACAATAGTCAGCCATTGATGTGGCTGCTTTGAGGCTGTACAGCTACCAAGTTTAAAAATAACTAAATAAATCACTCAAATGAGGCAGCAAGCAAATAGATTTGCCCACCTGTTTATTAATAAACACATGCACATGAACCTATATTTCTATATTAGAACATGGCTCTGCATCTCCTCTGGGTATAAAAAGAAAAACACCTGGCAAAGGGCGAGGGCAGTAAGGCAAGCACAAAGTTTCCACAGTAAACATATTTGTGTTTGCTGAGCCAGTGTTGCCCTAGGAAGGCAGCGAGGGCAGCAGCTCCTGCAGAGCCTCAGATTACCAAGCACAGGGAGAGAGATGAGTCCCTGACAGCTGCAGATGTGCAGGGATCTGCAGTGGGATCACACAGGGCAGCACTTCAGAGATGGGACAGGCAAGAAACCCTCCTCCATGCTGACTGTAGCTGTGTAAATTGCAAATGCATTTCCTCCTTGAGGTGTGCAGCTTGGAGAAAGCAGCCAGGAGATACCACTACCAAAGCTCACCTCTGCTGCTGTGCTTTGTTTTGTGGAAGATTTTTAAATTATTGTTTTATTTATTTGTTTTTGGGGGGCTGCTCCTTGGGAAGACTCAGAGCATGCCTTACCCTTGCAGAAATATCTCTGCTGACTTGCAGAGCATGAGTTTCACAGCATCAGTTAAAGGTGATTCAAGCAAACCTCTCCTAGTTGGTTTCATGGTCATTTGTGTCAAATTTGAACACAGGGTAAAGGATGAAGGAGACCCAGGAGGAATCTGGGGTAGGAGTGTGCCCAAGGCATGCCAGGCCCTGGCAGAGGCAGTCTGGGAAGGGAAGATCAGGGTCTCAGGATGACAAGTGTCATTCCTGTGCTCTGAGTTCAGGGTGGCTGAAAGAACTCCAAGTGGATGAATCCATCACCATGGCTCCTGTTCTTCCTTCCCATTCCTGTTTGCAAGCTGTGGTGTGCCACCCTGGCACCACGCTGCTATTTCTGCTCCATCACAGGGTCAGCTGGAACATGCTGAACAAGGGGCAGTAGGATAAAAAATAGTGAAGCAAGGTACTGTCTAACTGGGACACGCTGAGATGTGTGGGTGGGTGTCTCAGGTCTGTCTTCACAGCTTTCTAGCTCTGCAAGAGACCCAACAGTTTAACTAAGGATGATGCCTCTTTAGCATGAAACAGATAGTCTTGCACTAGATTAAGACCTAGCCTCCCACCCCACTGCCTGCAGCTGTCCTGGTGCAAAGGCAATGTCAGGTTAAAGCCTGAAAATGGAGCCCAGGACAGGCACTTACACCTGGGCTGGGCTCCTTCAACTTATTTATAAAGCTTTGGGTCCTCCCACTCCATCACCAGTGGCAATAAAGGTTGTGAAGCTGTTGGGTAACATAATCATCTTCACAGCTTTACTTGAAGGGTGATTTTGCTGACCATTAATGTGCAAACCTGAATGTTGGATTTATTTGTGTGGTCTCCACTCTGGATTTGACACCTAGGGGAAGGAGGATCAGAAGTATAAGAAAGTGCTGTGAACAGTGATGTCTATGTCACTGCACTTGGTTGCATGACCTGCATTTTTCTGACTGTGGTCGGCTGCTGTTTAATCAGAATCACAAAATGTTGTTTAATTAGGTCACAAATGCACAAATGACAGTGAACTGTCATTTCTTCTGTGTATTAAAAGCCTTGAATACTCTGGAGAGATCCCATGAGGTAGGCTTGCCATGCCCTATCTGTCCTGAGAAACTGCCTTTACCTTGGGACAGGGCAGGCTTGGGCATTACTGACCAAATAATTCCTGGTTGTGTGTAAATGGTTTGTATCAGCAGCTGCTACCTGTAATGAGATCTCCCAAAAACAAACTGTAGGCAGGGGAATGCATCCAGGGCTGGCAGAACCCTTCTTTGAGCCAGGACTGGCAGTAGGAATCAGAGGCGCATCTTTTCCTCCTGGTATTTTCATTAAAAGTTATGTTCATTTGGCATGGGTGTTGTCAGAGACATGTGGGACCTGGTGTGGCCATGAAGCCACGAGAAGTCACTGAAAGCAATGATCTGCTGAGGTCCTTTGGTGTCTGTGAACTGAAGGAAATGTGTGTGTGTCCCTGAAGCAGGAGCTGGCCAAGTGAGGGCCATCTTTGGTGTGTTCTTGCTCTGCTGGTGGACAAGCCTAAAGCAGCCACAGTCAGTAGGTCCCTCCTGGCTGTCCACAGATGCTATTTCATTGAAGAAAACCAGCAGCTAACACTGAAAGCTGGGCAAAGAATGCCCTGCCAAGCACTTGAGACAGCAGTGAGGGAGGCTAGACATATTTAAGCAATAGTAGGGGATGGGTCATGTAATTTTGCCACAGCAATTTATTTCCATTTGGTTCTGCCTGCTGGGCCCAAGGCAAAGCATAACTCACCCTTGGAATGGTTGTCCAAAGCACAGAATCTAGTGAAGCCAGAAAAGGCTCCTTTTCTTCAGCTCTTAAAACAAAATAATGTATAATGCCAATAAACTATGGGAATCATTTAAGTGACCAGTGACTGTCAGACACAAAAGATCAGAGGAAACAGGTTTCTATCAAAGCATGTTGTTGCATGATTTCTGGTAGGAAGCAGCTTTCAGAGCCTGCCCCACAGAGGAACTGAACGTTATTTTGGGACATATATGAAAATTTTGGTCATCTCATGGTTCTACATTTATTTTTGAAGTAGGTCCATGAGGCAGCTGCTAATACAAGTGAGATGCATGTTTTTAAACAAATAAGAGAATTTAGGTTAAATATTAACTTTTGGTCATTCCAACTCTGATAGCTTTGGCCTTCAGGCTGATCATTTAATGAGCTCCTTTCTGTTGCTACAGCAACTGCAGCCCTGGCAGACCTTGATGTTCAAGTCAGGAGAAAAAAAAATTAAAGCTTGTTCTGAAATTTGCTTAGGCTTCTATTGATAAGTGTCTGTGCTCAGAGTCAATTGTTCAGGCAAACAAGGCTTGGAAATGTACCACAGGGTTTAATGCAATCCTTGCACAACCCCATTCCAAGCCACGGGCTCTTGTGCGCTGTTAAAAAAAAACCAAAAAAACAACAAAACAAACCAACAAACCTTAAATTCTGTGCCCTCTTCTGACGTGCACTGAGCCACTCAGTGATGTTGTTTTAGGAGAGCAAACAGACTGGTTTGTTCTTGCAGAGTTACCTTGGTCCATGGTGTAGCTGTGGCCTCATGTGCGGTGTGTGAGGTGTGGCACAGGCTGGAGAGCTCCTTGTGCCCCCCTTGAGCACGTGCTGGGCATGGCACACAGCTCATGCCACATCTCAGCTGCTTCTGTCCAGTCCCTTTCACATACAGCTTCTGGCTAGAAGGTCCTTTCTTCTTGGACCTCTCCCAGACTTAAAATATTCCAATTTCCCCTGAATGCTGCGTCCATATTACAAGCTCTTTTTGTGATGACTTCTAGGCAGGTGTAAATCAATATCACCTTCTTGAATTCACAGCAAGTATGCCACTTACTACCAAATGAGGTTTTGGCCACTTGTTTTTGCAGTAATAGAAACCTCCGCAGCTCTGTTTACTTCTCTGAATGTTTGTCTCAACAGTGTTGTCTGAATTCTCTGATTTTCAAGGTAATTTTTTCTTTGTCTGGGCAATTGCATCTGCATCCCTAATATAGAATGAGACTGTGAGTACTACACACATTTTTCTTTCTAGGCAGAATGTTCCCACTCTTTCTTAAAGAGGTATAAATATTTTAATGAAATGTGGAACTGCAAATGTACAGCTGAGTGCTCATTGAAGCTCATGGCAGAGCTGCTGTTGTCTTTAGTGTGCAGCCCCGAGGGCATCCTGTTTGAGTCATGTTTCACAATCCCTTTCAAATGTAAAGCTTTATGGCCCAATTTAAAGTACAGCTGGGAGGAAACGCTTTTTCCTATCCTGAAGAACACTTGAAACTTTCAAAAAACAGTTCTGCTCCGTGCTGAGATGGACTGGCAGCTCCCAAAGTGGAGAGGAGAAGCAGCCCATTATAACCAGTTAAAGCCCAATAATCTGGATTCTCCTGGAGGAGCTGGGAGGTGTTTAAATCCAGAGTCTGAGCCTGACTCAGCCTGCTGCCTCAGGGTGGATGGCCTGGCCAAGAGCACTTTGCTTCTTCATGTTTTCTCTTCCAGCTCTGGTTCTGAAAAGTACATTGTGGACCTGAGATAACAGCAGCGTTTTCACTGAGCTGAAACTGCGAAAGCTATTCCCAGGAACTGTTTCAATTTTAGCAAGTCTGCATTTTCTGTCAAAATAACATTTTGTCAAAAAACCTCCAGACTGTTTCTCATCCAAGGCCTGCTGAAGTCAATGAAAAACATACTTCTTCAAGAGAGTTTAATTACTATTAAGAGTATCAGAATGAAAGCCTAACCACATTAGACATTTGCTCTCTTGATGGAGGTTTATACTGATTTTTTGGTTTTATGGACTACTGAAAATTGGGAATGGGGCTACTGGATAGTGATCTGGACTTCCCCTTTGAAAAATGGAAAAGTGGGATATGAGACCAGTCCATCCATGCCTGCTAGAAAACATGTGTTTCTTTGATTGCTGCAGCAGCCTAGCAAGGGACAGCCTGTCATAATGGACAGACATGACCACAAAGCAATACCCTGGTCAGATATGTGTTAATAAAAATTCACTCCCATACATTTTTTTTTAGCAAAAAATAAACCCTCAAACAGGAGCACAGCCCTTTCCTCCTCCCTTGAAGCTTTTGGCAGATAGAGCATCAAAGATTTTAAAGATGACTGAAAGAAATTCAAGAGGCAACAGTTTCAACACCACGTTTTGTTTTGTTTTTTTTTTTTTAAGAGCATCTAGTTAAGAATGCATGACAATAAAAGACAAATGAAATCACCTCTCCACCTAACTCCTTCCAGAGAATGCATGTGTGTGCTCACACAAATATCTCGGTGAGTTATTGGCCTGGAAGTCACTCAAGTCTTAGAACGATCCAATTCTCTTGAAAAGAAGAAGAAAGTAAAGCTGCCAACTTCACGCTTCAAGTGGAACAATAATCCTGAACTAAGGGAACAGCTTCCAAGTCTTCAGATGGCAAATTATTTATCTGCTGACACAGAACAATGCACACTTTGTAGTTGATGTATGAGGTTCCCTATGTGCACTGCATTAGAAAGGAAGGGGGTGTGGAGTTTTACAATTATACTTTTTTATTAATGGGGAAACACCCGCTCCCTCAACAGCTTTAAAATCTATTATTAGTCACAAGGGAATCCAAATGCCTTTGGCAGCCCCTTTTGAGGTGTTTGGCTGTTTTGTTACTCAGACCAAAGGATGCTGCTGGCAAAAGTTTTCAGAGTCAAAGCTCTGGGATTATCTGCCAGTCCCCAGGACAACTCTGGCAGAGTGTCCCAAAGGTCCCCAATCAGTGCACTCCAGTTGCTTTTTAATTTTTTCCATTTTTCCTCCTTTTGTGTTCTCTTATTTCTTTAGCTTTTTATTTTGACTGTAAGTCTTTAATGTGGGGAATCTTGTCTCCGAGACTGTCTGTGAAACACCTTTTTACCTCTGTGCTGTTGGGAGGATGGCAGAAACATGGTTTGTTTCTCAACAGGGGAGAGCCATTTTTGAAAGCCAGTCTTTGTTTTAGGATTGCCAAACCTTGGCCCTGAAGCTGAGCTAACAGGCCAGGGCTCTGCCTAAAGGCAACTGCTTTTGGGTTTTTATTGTCTGAAACCCTCTCTGAGCTGAACTGGGCTCATTTCACCCAGGAACTGACTGAGCTGTCTTTTCATTACTTTGCAATGTCACCATAAAATAAAATCTATATAATTAGCACTGGTTATTTAGAGCCAAAAAGACTTTGTATCTCAGCACAAATGTTTGATTCAGCCTTGAATTGCTTTAGCCTTTGTTAAAGGTAGGGTTTTTCCTGTGGACTGCTTGCATCCTTGTCTGTGGTCAGTGAGTGGGTGTTGCTGTGTGCAGCATCCTCAGAGCAGGAAGGATGCTGTGCATGAATTGCCAGAGCCCAGCCCTAATTCCATCCTTCCATAAAAAACCCTCACTGTACAGATTTCCTCTGTGCCTTACAATGCCAGGTTATGAGCCACAAGAACTCCTTGGGAGATGTTTAGCAATGTTAAACAAAATTCCCTGCTGATGGGAATGAGTTCACCTGCCCAGTCGATAAATGTGCTCTGTCTGGCCATCAGAGGGGTGACATTACCTGCCCTGTGTGCTGGCTTTGGCCCTGGAGGGGCCCAGAGCTCAGCCAGGGTGGACAGCCCTGGGGTCAGGGCCAGGGCACGCTGTGCTGCTGTTGTCTCTGGGGAAGATCAATACGGGACTTGTGCACCTTTCATTGGAACAATCCTCACGTGCATCCACCATGTGAAAAAACCGAAGTTCCCATTCAGGACAGCGTGTGTGTCCTGCCAGGAGGCTGGCATGGAGTGGTTCCTGTCTGGATGCATTGCCCCTGCTCCTGGAAACTGTGGCTTTTGCTGTTTATCCCCCAAATTGGAAGAGCATCATGAAAAGACACCCCACAGTGCATGGGGGAATGAAAGGAAGATTGAGGCTGTAGACCCCATCTCATGTTCAAGTGTGAATTACCTTAGTATATCCATTTCCAGAGAGCAAAGTGAGGTGTTTTTTAACCAAAATCCCGTGGGCAGCAGGAAGCCACTGGCAGCTCTTGCAATGTCATTCAGAGCAGGAGAAAGCTGCAAGGAAGTGCAAGACAAACGTGGTTTGGTGTCGGTGGTTTGTTGGCTTTTTTCCCCTCCCTGATCTAATGTTAAGACTGGTTCTCATGAACACTCTGGGGTTTAGTGGTGCTGAGTCGGCAAGGCTTTCTTTCCTTAAACAAGACAGAAGAGCAGTTCCAGTTATATTAACTAGGCCAAATGTCAATGAAGCTGATTCAATCCATTCCCTCGAGCTCAGCTCCCTTGGCTGCTTTTTGCAAAGTATTGATTATGATTACTGCTGATTGCCTTTTTTTAAATAAAGGTATTAAAAACCACAATTATATCAAGAAGTATTAGCTCCAGCAAAGAGAAGAAACACAGATATGAAATTTTACACTGTTTTCTATATTGAGTCAGAGAGCTTGATGCAGTAAAAGAGCTTAAATCTATGTCTTTTCAGAGCCTTTGCTTCCTTGCTTAAGCACTGCAAACACCTGCAAAAGCCTTGGCAAATATCTAATCAGGATCTTGAATGTGACTGAATGGCAGGACCATTCCCAGACTTCATCACCTTCAGTGGCCTGGCCAGGGATTACCAAAGTTGCTCTTTGCCTTCACTTTCTTTGAGCTTACACAATATTGCTGTTAAGCACATTGCAGAACAGCCTGGTGACTGATGAAATACCTTGCAGAGATGACAGGACACTGTGTAGATCTTCACACTGCACTCTCCCAGGAGAGAGGTGCACATTGCAAAAGGCCAGGGTTTGTCAGAAAGCTGCAGAGGTTTTGACTGACATTTTCATGCTACAAACGATATTGTGGTCTGATATACTGAACAAGAAAAACTCTGACCTTGAACTGAATTCAGCTTTGCATTCAGAATGGTTTTTCATTGAAGCCCTAGACTTTTTTATCTTAAGAGCTTTCCATCCTGTGCAACCGGGATCCCAGCAGAGCAGAGGCGTTTTGTGCTACATGTTCAGGGTAAAAATCAGAGCACTAAGCCTAAGACAGAAGTGGAGGGCATTTGGTTTGCTGGAACGATGGAAGGCCTCCTGGCTCTGCAGAGCTCAGTACAAATAGGTCTTGTTTTGTCAAAATAGGGGTTTTGGCACACACCCATGCTTGTGCTGTGCTGGTAGGACCAGCTCTGCTGCAGGCTCTCCGTAGTGCGTACAGGAGCTCAGCTCCACGCTGGCTCTGTGGCATTCTGGACTGTGCTGCTTCTTACACCCTGCCTCACCTGGGCCCTTTGGAAGGTGCTTAGGTGAAGAAAGCAGCATCTGGCCTCCTGGGAGATATATGTTTTGGGGTTGAAAGGGGCAATTCCTCAGGAGCAGGAGTTTGTACAAAGGGCTGAGGTGCTGTTCTGCTTGTTTGCCAACCTTGCCCAGCTGGTGACATTTCCACACACGGAAAGTGGGCACAGAAGTAGCTGAACCTGATATGGTGTTTGTTCTACCATTGCTGCAGGTCACTGTTTTATAAACACTTCAGCTCTATGAGAAGGGCTTTATCCTTCTCCCAGCTGCAGGTTGTTGCATGTTGTAAGATGATCAAGCAGGAGCTTTGCCCTCAATAAAAGAGGGAAAGAGCTACCTAGTTTGGCCAGGTGTTTGTTTCAGTCATTTTTAAAGAGATATTCTGTTCTGCACTTATTTAAAATATGGCTAAACTGTTGGCAACAAAACAGATCAATGCTTGCTGCAAGATATCTCTGCATATGTGAAATAACACAGGTAATTCTGTTATTTGCACCTTATGCTGCCTTTTTTTATATTCAAGTGATATGAGCATGTAAGTACCCAATTCCTAAGAGGTCAGACAGTCTGACAGGGAAAGATTTTCTCTTAGCCTTGCATTCTTTCCTTCCTTTCTTCCCTTTCCACTAATCTCAGTCACTCCCTGATGTCTTTGCTGGCAGCTTCCTCTGTGCTAAAGGCAGGGATGCAGGGGGAGCACTGCAGCCCTGTGGGCACCCAAGCAGGGACAGCACCTGTCAGCATGGCTCTGCTGGAGCAGCCTGTGCCTCAGCACACCTGGGACCTCTTCCAGGAGCCTTGTGGGCTGTGGTGTGGAGTGGAGCTGTTGCAGGTACTGTGGCAATGCCAGGCATTGACAGATCCAGAAAACCTGATTCTGAATTTGGAGGAGGAGAGTGTGTGCATTTCTGGGCTTGGATCTGGTAGGAATCTGATTCCCAATAAGCATAAAAACAATGGATTTTGTGTGTCCAGTGCCCTGAGTTTTGGAAATCTCAGCCTCCAACTCTCCTTGGTGTGTGTGTCTGCTGTCCCAAGTGAGGCAGTGCCCTGGGACAGCTGACAGGGTTCACTGAACTGGAAACTTGACCCTCAGTAACTCTTTTTGGACCCTGCAACTGCTTAGCAAGTCTTCCATTTTAACCAGTGCACTCATGTGGCACAGTTTTAATCCCTCACTGCTTCAGGAGAACGGTCATTTAAAACGAAATCCTGCCCTCAGAGGAGCCGGTGGGAATTGTGAGCTGCCTCCAGCCCTGCTGCCCCCACAAGGGCACGGCAGCAAGCAGGGGGTCAGCAGGAGGAAGTCAGGGCTCTGAACTGTGCGTGGAGCTGCTGCTGCTGCTGCCAAGGGCCTCCTGCCAAGGAGGGAAGATGCCCTTTGCATGCCCCATGCTCACAGTCTCTCCTTGCTCGGCGTCAAGGCCACCGCGTACCCAGCGCTGCTGGGAGAAAGCAAAGCAGGCAAGTAAACAGCAGCTGCCCTCAGCTCCAAACCTGACTCGCTTGGTTGCTCCTGTTTTCTTGTCAGGGGAGTGGTTCAGCTAAGGGAAAGGTGATTGAACCATTACCCGAAGGGAAAAACACCTATTAAAATTGAAATAATTCAAAATGCTGGAAGTGGCTCCTTTATGTGAGCATACCTGTTCCATTTGGCCACTGAGCAGTCCTTAGCAATCCTTTTTTGTCTCTGCTGCTGACAAACCCATGTTCAACAGCTGTAGGGTGGTTCCTGATGTGAAGGGAAGCAGAGCTGAGAAGTGTCCTTGTCTATACTGGCCCACAGATGAGTTGGGACAGTGACAGGATGCTTGAACCAGCTGCAGGGATCCAGAGGCTGTGAACACTGAAGGATAAAGAAAGGAAGGGAATGGGATGCTAAAACTGAGCAATGGAGACTGTAGATCTAAATGTCAGGGTATATTTCCTAATAGTGATTTCTGTCAAGTTGTTGGATAATCCCAAAGGGAAGTGGTGGAAATCTTGTACATGAAGACGTTTCTCAATTTGGATTTTGATGAAGGCAGCAGAAAATACATACTTACATAAAAACTCAGTTGAACTAGATAATCTCAGAGTATTTTCCCATCTCTAAATTGTGATTTATATTATAAACACTGCCAGACCCTGCAAACTAATCTGTTGTACTAAAAGTGACTCAAACACGACTGCTTATATTTTTATACCCCTCATGATGTCGAACATTTGGCTTGCCAGGATGAGTGGGAGTATCCAGGACACACTTTACTGTGAATGGATTTCATGAACTATAATTGCTAGGCAATAAATCCATACAAATGGGAAATGTCTCAGGCCTTGTGCTGGATAGTAGGAAAGGACAGGACCTGATTGTTTTGGGGGAACACATTTTTGTTGAACTTGGAAGGAATTAAAACACCAATGCTGCTTTTGAAGGGCCAGTTGGGGCAGGGGCCACAGATTTGTTCTTTACATTAACAGTAAAAAATGTATTTGCACAGCTATTTCTTGGATGGGAGCTCTCACAGAGACAGCTGGTTTTAATTAAGCAAACAGATGCAATGGCTGTGCAATTACAACTTGATCATGAGCCCATGGAAGGCGAGGGGGTCTTTAGCAGTCTGTATTAAACTGCTTGTGTTGGACAGGATCAGACCTGCACATGAGAAACCCTGCACTGACCACAGCAATCCTAGGAAGCTGCTGAGAGTGGGATTTTTTTCCCATGGCAGAGTCCATTTGTGCACCAGCATTCCTAGTTCTGATTTGGTGATGGGTACAGGTCTTGGGGTGCCACCAACTCATTGGCTCTGCTGTCATTTCTTCCTGTTTTCAATGTGATAAAGGATGGGAGAATATGATTAGTTCCCTGAGCAATTGCCTGGCATCATTTTAGGGGAGAGTGCAGGTATTTCTTGTATGTTGCCAGAGCAGTTTGCTACTCATCATTGCAGAAATTATTACCAGTGGTAATTATTAAAATGCTCCAAAGGAATTTTTGTTGTGTTACTACAAATGGAATAAAATAATATTTTCTTGGCAAAAAGAAATAAAAATACGATCTCAAATGAGGATCTATGAATCTGTGACTGAGACACAGATCCCCACAGTACAAAAGAACAACCAGGGCTTATCACCCCACTGAGGGCAAAAGTATTTCTGGTTTTAGTGGCAACACAAGGGGTTTAGCCCCTACAATCTGAGACTCATTACTCAGTGTCTTTAAGTATTATTTGTAATATAAGTAATATGTCTATTCAGTATCTATAAGTATTATTTTCCTCTCCCTGTTTTTTACAGAGGATGTTCAGGGAATCAATGGGTGAACATATATATGTGCGTATCTGTGTGCATGTGTGTGTGTGAGAGCATGCACATATACTTACAATCACTTTCCAAAGAAGTAATTATAAGCTCCCAGCAGTCCAAACTCTGCATTATCTTATTGTCATCAGCCATTGGGCTGTAGTAGAACAACAACCTAGCACTGCTGACAGGGACAAATTCAAACTCAACAAAGCAAAGACAGGCACTTGTTCATTCAAGCAATTGTGGAAACCTCAGCTTTACCTTTACCTGCCTTACCTTTTTATGGCCATGTAAAAAGTCATAAAAAGCTTCTGCAGGGGGTTCCTGTCCCCCCTGCCACATCCTCAGATGCAGAACAGTGCAGAGCCTGTTCACTCTGTCCGATAGAACTGAGAGGAAAATCTCCTAAGTCAGAGTCCAGCCTCCAGGCTCTGGATCTGACCCTGAAATAGCCGCTCTGGCCTGTGTGAGGCTGGGCCTCCCTGTATGTTAGAGAAGGGAACGTGGGGTGCCCCAGACCTTCCCTCCAGAGATGGCTGGGTGTTTTTTTGAGCCCTGCTCACTCTTGTCTTGTCTCCTTCTGCACCCCAGCTCCTCTTCTGTCATGACCCAGGCACAGCAGTCTCCTTTTCCTTCTCACTCCTGTTTGAAACTTTCCCCTGAGCACAAGTTCTTCCTCCATGGGTGTCCTCACAAATTGCATTTGATGTGCTGTCCTGGGCAAGGAGAAGGTGAAAGGAACTGGTTTCACATGCAGGACTCACCAGACTCCACATTTATCTAATTCTCTGCCACAAGATGTTGGGCAGATCCTTAACCTTCATTCCTACCTTTGTGATGGGAATCATTTGCAGCCCTCTTCACATTATAGTGGGAATCCTTTAATTCCTTCCAGAATTACACCCTTGCTATCCAAACATCCAATTCCATTAGAGATCCTAGACCAACCTTTATGTCATATTGCTTGAATACTGAATTTCTTTCTGTGGCTAGTTGCTTTTTCATTGCAACTCCTGCTATGACTTTCCCAACACTGCCCTTTTTGTCAGTCTGTGTGTTTTTCTGGTTGGAACTGTAGATCTCTGGATAAGCAGTATCAAGTATTGCTTTGAATATTGAGCAATTACATGACAGAAAGCTCCTCCACAAAGCCAATGAAACGGTCCCTGGTGCACATACAGATATCAACAGTGCTTTGGTGCTCTGTTCCCTTTTGCTTTATTAACCCTGGCCCCATGGGCATTGAGCAATGATCCAGATTATATCTGTGCTGCACGTACAGTGCATTCTGCTGGCCACTTCCAACCAGCAAGGCAGCACTGCACATTTCTGAAGCCCAGTACTTTACTTGCAAACACATTTTCGTCAATAACATAAATTATCTTATGCTTGCAAGCATCCATGGTGCATCCATGACTTTTCAGCCAGGACCTGGGCATGCTCACACCAACCTCAATATGGACAATTTGCTTCTCTAAGCAGATGTGCAGTATCCTGCACCCTCTCTAGCAACTTTTATCTGCAATTAGTTTTTTAATGCTTCTTTCAAGTGAACTCTAGGGGGTTTGTGGTTTCTTTTTGTGAAAATAAACAAGATGTTTTCTTGAGAGGGATTAAGAGAATGGTAGGAAAAAGAGCTGTCTGACACTCTCACGCAGAAAATATTATTTCAGTATTGTGGAATGGGCTTTATTTTTACTTCTGATGGCATCTTTGAGGCTTTGTTGGCTACATGACAGCAACAGATGAACAGTGTGTTACTCATCAAAAACTACCTGGCATGACTTGCTAAAAAAAGAATAGAGCAGTGAACAAATACAGCAGAGAGGGAAGTGATGACAGCAACCACATTTCAAATAAGATCATCTTTGTCTAAATGATGTTTTGATGAAGAAAGATTAAATGATGTGCTGGAATGAGTGCAGTATGACTAATGAGAGGATTCACAGCTATAAGTGATAGGAGAGAAAAGTATCAGAAGGGACATAAACCATCAGGCATCCACACACTGATGGACTGTTGGGAAAAAAATTTGCTGATTGGCCAAAAATATTGCTGTTGGCTGTTTTTTTTATCTTCCTCTGAGATGTTTCAGCCCATTAGAACTATCTTCAGAGGATCCAAAGATGAAAATCTGTGACCAAAATTGTCTTGCAGCAGCTCCAGGCTATGAATGCATGAAAAGATAAATTGGGGCTGATTTCTGGCTTGTCCCAGTAAGAGCCCAGCTGCCCACTATGGCACTGCAGAGGGTAGAAAGCATCTTCCCATATTTCCATGGCCAAGGAAGCACAGTGACATTTGCTCAAGGGGGGCAGTTGGCAGGATGGCAAAGTCACAGGGAGTTGTTTGTGTAGCTGCACTTGAACAGGAGGGAGCAACAGGAGCATCAAAACCCCTCTGGCTTTCCAGGGGAGCTGAATTTCTCAATTATGTGATTAGTATTAACATTGTATTTCAAGTCTAAGTGTATTTCCTCATGAATTTGCCGCTATTTATTAGACCTCTTAAGATGGGTGTAAATTGTGTTAGTGACATTTAATAATTAGTTCTATTTTTACAGAAAGTAAAACTGCAGCAGAAAAATGGCCTGGCAGGTGCTTAGCTCAGGGCTAGAACCAAATGAGTCCCCAGCAGCTGCCTAAGCAAGAAGCATTACTGCCAGAGTCCTTGAGATGACAGAGGCTTTTCCATTCCAGTAGTTTCAGATTTACACCTCTCCACTGTTTTGCTCTTGGTGTTTCCTTGGCTGAAGCAGAGCATAACAATGGAGAGGACTGAGAAAAGATTCTGGATGGCTGCTCCACATGCAGTGCAAGCAAACAGTTTTGTTATATGAAGTTGCTCAGATAAATGCCCAGAGGCCACAGCCCATTTCAGCTGGATATGGCAGAAGTGGCCATGGGTCTCCCTCCTTACTCTGTGCAGAGCAGCACAATCATGTTGGGATTGCAAGGCCTTGGAGAGCCCACAGCAGAGGGAAGATGGAGACACAGCACCTGGCAGCTCAAACCAAGCCCTGACACCAAACCTGAAGGGACCACACACAAAACAAACCACCTTTCCTTCCCAGCAGAGATTTTGGCCACTGATCCTGTTGGCATTGGACATGCAAAGGATTAAAATAGCAGGGGAAATGGCTGCAAGAGAGGGAAGAGGTCTCTGCATTTATCAGTTAAGTTGTTGCATTTCAAGACTTATCCAAAATCTAATGGATCAATGGGAATCCTTCCAGTAACTTCTGCTGGGATTTTATAAAGCTTTAATTAGTGGTCTGGATGCTGTGATTGTGAGTGTTCCTCTCACAGTACCACTCAGAGCTGTGCCTCCAAAACAGACTTGAGCAAACAGGGCTCCTCAATCAACATTTTGCAAATGGGAAGAAATTAACTCACTTGGGAAGTTCTGGATAGCAAGTACTTGTCTCCAACTGTCCAAAAGTTGCCTGTTATAAATGGAGGGTGAAGAAGCCATTTTTGACCCTGTTTCTGATGGAGTTCCAGCTGTATTAGGTTTAAGGCTAGTTTCTGATAAGGGGTAAATATTTAATATTAAGAATAAAAATATCTTAGAAATAAGGAAATCCTAGTAGTTAATGTGAATATTTGGCACAGTACTGCAAACTGCATCTGACTTGGAGGAGAAAAAGCATGCTCTAGTGTAAAGGTTCAACTTCTCCTGCAGTTCTCATTTTCCCTTGGGATGTACCAATCCAGCTGCTACCCTGATTCCCCAAGATTCTTTTTCCTCCTTGTGCATTTTGAGGAATCTGTGCCCTCTCTTTTTAACCACACTGCTTATTTGCTGAAAAAAATCTCTGTTTGCCCACCCCATGTCTCTTCTCCAGCAGCCACAAAGTCAGATACATTCCTTAAAAGCCTGACAGGGTTTTAGTAACCAACTAGTAAAGAGAGGCTGGTGTTGAGTGGTAGCTTATGGGTACTCATATACCTGCTTGCACCCACAAACAAGGCCCTGCAATCTCAGCCTTATGTTAGAAAATAACTGGGTTTTAAACCACAGGGCTGCAGACACAAAGCTGTGGTCGGGGCTGGGCTGAAGGAGCAGTGCCTGTCCTGGAGAATGTCACTGTGTTTACAACTGGCTCTCTGTCCTTTCAGTGGTGGGTGAGAAAAATTGGTAGTATGTACTCTGCAGGAGTGAGTGTATATGTGTGTGTACACTCAGAGACAGGCACATTTATAAACA
Source organism: Zonotrichia albicollis (assembly GCF_047830755.1). Taxonomy (NCBI): domain Eukaryota; kingdom Metazoa; phylum Chordata; class Aves; order Passeriformes; family Passerellidae; genus Zonotrichia; species Zonotrichia albicollis. The sequence goes on from NC_133830.1 coordinate 9,977,553, forward strand.
AACCACAGAACACATTGCAATGCTTGAAAACACTCCAGTGTGTCTATGGACATCTTGTTCTCTCCTTCTGTCCTTGAGGTATCAGGTTTCCTTGTTTACAGTCTGCCTCATTCAGGATCTGGAATTCCTAAAGAGCAGCAAAACCCTCTCATGTGACTGAGCACTGATTTCCAGGAAAAGCGGAAGGGGCTCCAGGAAAGGTCTGTTCTCACGTTTTCAGTTGTTCCCTTCAAGAATACAGGATGAAAGAGATGAAGACAACATTAAGTCCCTGATCCTTTGTCTCTCTGATGAGCCTGGAATGAGATCTAAAGGAAAATCCTGTGCTTGATGCAGAGTTCCTTAAGCTCCACATGCTTCCCCCTCTTTGACGGTTTGCTGACATGGGACATTTCACACAGAAGTGGGAATTCTGCCCCCAGGATGTCAGTGCTCCCAATGCTTCTTTATCTGCTGAAGTGTTGTTTTAGCATGTGCAGTCACAAGTGGTCATAACCCTGCTTGTGACACCACTAACAAGAACATGGGACAGATCCAGGCTATGGTACATGCAGGGAGAATTACATTAACGTAGTAACAAAGAGCAAACAAAAAGGAAACTGCAAACAGAACCAGCAGCCTCAAGGCCACATATTCCAAAAGCATCAATGAGAGCGTTCCTAAGCCTGTCTTGTTGGGCAAGAGCAGGACCAGTGAGCATTGATTAGATGGGGCTATCTAGATGGATGGTGTCTGGGTCTCTGGCTGGGCTGGCTTTGGAGACCCTGCACTATAACACGGCTGTAGGGCCTCTCCTGGCTGTGCCCCATGGTCCCAGGACATGAGAATCCTTCTCTTTGTGCTGGGACATGCCTGCCTGACTGCGCTGTGCCAGAGTTTGTGCTGGGTGAAGCCTTGGCCAGGGGTCTCTGTGCTAGCCAGGAGGCTGGTGTGCTGCCAGGCTGCAATTCCAGGGCAGTCTGGATCAGGAGATCTGACTTCTCCTTTTGCTGAGATCTCACCTGCTCTGCTATCAGCTTGGGTCCAGCCTGGTGGATCAATGGAAGTTATGACATGGTACAGATTTGTTTTTCAGTGGCATTGATGAGGCAGTGTTGCAAGATCCTCAGCTCAGACTCAGAGTCTGGCTAACGGACAGTTGTGAAATTTCCAAAGGCGACAAGGGAGAAAAAAGCAAAAAAGGCAAAAACCACTCTCCCCTGTGTTGCAACTCTAACTGCAATCAGTTGCAAACAGTAATTCCCTCTTTGGACACTCAGATTCATTTGAGTTGGGTCCACAGAAAGTAATTTCTATATATATCAGCAACATGTCTGACCTGAGGGTTAAACAAAAAAATATGCTTGCAGAAAAGTTGCAAATGCCAAATTCTGGCATGGCAGTCCAAGTTCTGCCTTTGACTAATACAGATTGTCTCAAAATTGTGAGCATGTTGAGCCATTGTTCAGGGGAAGAGATCTTCCCCATTCTGAAGTACCTCTATAAGATAAAACACCAGCAATGAGAACCAGAAATGGAAATACTTGGTTAGAGAGCAACACTGTAATGAAGATTTTTACTGAGAAATAACTCCTGAAACTGTGCTGGTGCTTCAAAGCATTCTTCCTCATCTTCTTGGGCAGCTGTTTAGTTCTTTTAAATGTTGGCTACCTGCAGGATCATGTCATGCGTACTGTTGCTATATGGACATTCTTTCTTAGTGGAATTTTCATTTAATTTAACTGAAATAAATTGCAAGAGGAAATGCTTATTAATGGTGGCTACACCCAAGAGCAGCCTCGTGAAGGTTTTTTTATTAGGATCATTGTAGCAACAATAGGATTGTGCCATGCTGTGATGATCTAATGATCAGCACTTTACTCACTGTGGAATTGCCACTGTGGGTGACCTTTGAGCAGTGGTGAAATGTAGCACAGAGCAGGCTCCTGATTCACCTTCCCTTACATCAGTGGCCTTTCCAAGGAGGAGCTAAGCTGGTCCCTCATCTGAATCTGTAAGATCTGGTGTAAGAGCAGGCCAGAGCCCTTGATAGATTTCATGCAGAAAATAATGTTGAATATGCAGTGTATCAACCACTGAGAACAGTGCTTAACTCCTCAGGCAGTTTTCCATTTTTCCCTGACGAGTACCTTGGTTATCAGACTTCTGTATTTGTAACTGATGCTACATTGGACTCTGAATATCAAAACTAAAGCCAAGGGAAAGCCACTCAACATTTTCATCAGTGCTAAGCTGAGTGACCTTGCACCAGCTAGGGCAGGAGTCTGATCCCTTTGTACTTGAGATACTGCTTTGAACCATAAAATCAAATGGGGTCACAGAGATAGTGAGGTGTAGAGTAAAGGTGTCACAATCTGGCACATGTCTGCAGAGGGAGGTACAACAGAAGGGTGAAGTGTTAATAGCTCCTTTGAGGCTTTATTACTCCTGTTTTACAAAGAGTGGTCATGTGCTGTTGTTTTGAAATTCACTCATGTTTTTTTCTATTTCCTAGATCTACCTTTGTTATGGCCACTCCCAGAGCAGTCAACCTGGAGGAAACTCATGTCTGAACTGGTGAAGCTCAGGGTTATTCTCAGCTTCTCATTGGAAATATGGAAGTTTTTCTTCCATCTGCATTTTCCCCAAGGTGTTCCCAATTAAAAATCTGTGGTTAATTCTGTCTGCTTTGGTGTCAGCTCTTCCATGTCATCAGCACATATATAGGATCAAAAAACCACATGTGAAATGTTCCAGGTAGACTTTCTGTTGCCTCGTGTACACAGGTCCTGTGTTTAAATTCTGAGCCAGGTGTGATTTCAGTGAACCAGGAAGTTTTGATAACACCACAGATAGGGGCTATAGAAAAACTCATTTAAGCCAAGAAGAGCTGAGTCTGCACCACTTGGTGCTGCTGAGACCATGCACTATTCCCTGGTGCTGGGCTTGCTCTATTGAGTGGGTGCAATGTTAGGTCAGTGTTAAGCTACTGAGGATGGCTCGTGTCCAACCAAGGTGAGTACATTCCTCCATTTCCCATTTGTGTGCAAAAGTGTTCTGGGACTCTCTTCTGCTTGTTGAGAGGAGGATTTTGATGAGCTCAGCCTGGTTTCTCTTTCCCCTTCCTTTAAGGATGGTCACAGAATGATATTTTAGTCCTGGAAAGAGAACCCTTTAACCTCCCCATGTCAGCTGTAGACTCTAGCCTGCAGGGAGTGAACAGTGTCAGCAAGAGAGGATGAGGCCTGGGGTTATGGAAACAGCCACTCAACATCAGTGAGGCCAACAGTGGAGCTCAGGACAGCTCTGTGATCCTACAGAGACAGAGCTGACATGCCTCCACACCAAAGCACAGAAGCTGGCAGGGGCAGGAACAGCACGTTTTTTGATGCATGAAGACTCCACATTACGACAACCTTCCCAAAACAAGGGAAAAATAAAGTGTTTCAAAATGTGAGCCCAAAGGAAAAGCAAATTGACGTCTAACAAAAGACTTATTTTCCTCTCCATAGAGAGGTATCTGCCACTTACTCGAGCTGGCAAGGCAGGGTCTCAAAAGGCAATTTAAGCAAGTTGCATAAGGCCTTGGCTGGGTGGCTGTAGAAATATAGGGCCTCTTATCTGAATAAGAGCTGGCCACAGCTGTTGCAGATCTTGAAGGAATTATTTCTGTGCCTGTCAAACATCTGCTTTGTAAGCAAACAGAGCAGCTGAGGCACCAGTGGTGCACATGACATGCTGCAGCTCATGGGGCAGAGCCAGCAGGCAGTAAATGGAAACTTTTTTCCCCCTGGCATCAGAAATATGATTTCCCATGAGAGTCTCAGATGGACAGATAGGCCCTAAACCCTCTGTGTTATATGGACCTGTGTCTTGTCTTGGGAAAAGAGCCAGTGTGGTCCAAGCACTGATCTCAGTGTCTGCTAAGATATAAATCACCTACAGCTGTCAAGAACATTCTGACATATAGCCTACAGAACTACATTTATTTGCTTTCTCACCACCCAGGAATCATTCCACATAAACATGTGTTGACCCTTAAAGGGTGATGCTAAAAATCAGGATGTACATTGGAGCCCTTTGACATTGAATATCTTCTTCCTCTCCTGTTTTTCCTCCCTTAGTCATCACTATATTCTTCCTCTATAAAACAGCCACAGTGCATCCTCTGTTAACCACACCAGCTGCCTTTCTGTATCTCTGGTAGTGTCCCCATTACCAAAACTCCCACACTACATAATAACATAATAAATGCCTTCTAGAGCCTGGCCATGGGGAGTGGGGGATGCCTGTACGCTGGGTGACCAGAACACTTCTGCTCCCCTGTGTGTTTTTAGGCTGCCACCAGTCCCATAAAACACCCTAAGTGCCCATTGCTGTGCTTCTTTGCATGTGCAATATGAACCTGGGTCTGGAACGTGAACCTTCACTCTCCCAAAATTTAGATGCTGTGGGAGAGCCCAGTCCAAACATAAGGACTGGCCACCACACGAGGATACTGATTTTGTGTTTTGTTCACTCAAAACTTTCCTTCTTTGTGCTCTACCAAAACCCACTAGCACTTAAAGAGCAGGATGGTGACTGTGAATAGATGAACAGTCAGATAAATGAATGTAAAAGGTTGACCTGAGGTCTCCCTCCTCTGTTTTTCCCCTGGCAGACTTCCAAGTGTTCCTGCAGTGTGTTCCTGAGCTGTTTGTCCACGTCTTTTTGAAAATATCCTAGTTCAATGTGACACAGCTCCACATTTTCTTTGTATGTATAATCAAATGCAAGCAATTAAGATTGCCTAACTGAGCTCTGTGCCAACAGGTAACTGTGGTTCAAAGAGCCTTTTACGCAGTTAACACGTGTGACAGCATTTCCTCCACACCCTTCAAACAAAGTTATGGTGTAACATCTAGCAGAACTTTCCTGTCAAAATCTCCAGTTCTGGCCTGAGCTCTCAGGGCTACTGCCTGATCTGCCAGGTGGTGAAGAACACCTCTAGGCTGAGCAGAAAATCAATGTATGACATTCAGTTTTCAACTGCAGAGGTGGAATGGATCCATTTCAGGCTCCATGCAAGGCACAGAGCTATTGCCAGTTCTCTGCTGTCAGCTGGAAGCTAACAAAGCAATATCACCTTGCAATGAAGACAATCTTATCAAAGACTTCCAACTAATTTCCATTCCAGCTATGTTGCTGCAATTTTTATCTCAATGACACTGGACAGAGGAGGTGCTAATATAAAGGAAGAATGTGTTTCTAGTCACAGCTTAGCACTATGGGCAGAGAGAGTTGGGTTTTGTTATGAGCTTTGCCATGGATCTGGGTTGATTAGCATACCTTTGACTCATGGCTTTTAAACTGCAGTGTGGTGTGAGCAGTCACACTTAACTGTGAATTTAAAATCATTGCTGTATTTGAAGCTCTCTTTCTGGAAGATGCAGTGTGGGTGGCTTGGCTACGCTTGTCCTGGGAGAGATCACCTCCCAGTGTCTGCTCAGACACTGCACTTCAAAGATTTGCAAAGTCAAGTTTGTGCTCATCATTCACATGGGTAGCTGGGTTTAGCTTAGCTGGGGCTGGAGGTGGTGCTTGGCCAGACTTGTGTGAATGGAATCTCAATCTTCAAAGAAAGGAGAGCAGCAGGAAAGGGACTCAGCCAAGACTGTCTGTGAGATGAGGGACTTTTCAGCTCCCAGGTTCAAATCCAACAAAGTTAATAGAAATCAGATGGCCTTCTTGCCATCTGGCAGCCAGTTGGGAGCTTGTGTGCATTCTATAGGTGAATTTTACTATTAAGTTACAGGATAAATGACTTCATCAGCTCTAAGGACAAGCTGGGAATAGCGAAGAAAACTGAATAAACTGCATCAACCTAGGGCAGTGGTGTGGTACTTTAAAGGAGTGATGTGTGGGAGGAATGAACTAAGTCTTGGTCTTATAGCTTCCTTTTTTCTTAGTCTTATAGCTTCCTTTTTAGTAGAGGAGGGCAGAGTTTACAACACCAAGGCTTCTTCCTGGGAAATTGAGGTCAGACCTTTCAGTCAACCCTGTGCTCCCTTCCATGAAACTGATGATTCAGATGCATCAGGGAAACTCACAGCCCCAACCACACATTTTCTCTGGTTTGAGAAGGCAGGTTAACCTCCCCATTAAACAGAGTTTCCTTTATTCTTCACACTCACAGTAAATGATGGATGTGAACTCGGGGGAGAGTAGAGGCAGTTTTACAGGATGGCCAGAGCAGGGTGTAAAATCACAGAGTGACTTGTGGCTGTGCAGGGATCCTATAAAAACTGCATTAATGGTGTGCTCTGGCCTCGTGTCACCTCCTGCTTCACAAAGCAGTGCAGTACCTCAGCTGGTGGCTATTTCACAGTAGCCCAGGACTTCTTCTGTACTGCAAGAATACAAGCCCTGTAATACTCTGCTAACTTGAAAACAGATCCCAAGACACTTCACAGTTTATCAGGAGGAGAAAGGGGCTTCCAAATTTCTGCCCATCCCCTTCTCAGCCCTGGGCAAAGCTGTCATTTCCCCCCAGGCTGCAGAGCCTCCTTGTCAAAAGTGCTGAGGGGCTGGTGAACATCTCTGAGAGAGTCAATTAACAGCCTGGGCAGGACACTGGGAGGAAGGCGACTCTTTTCTAGCAATTTCTCACTTTCCTTCTTCCCCTGGGAGAGCTGAGGGATGGTGGCTGCAGGTGCAGGGGCTGTGGCTGTCCGGAAGGCACCCAGGCGCCCAGGGACAGCAGTTCAGGTGGTGGGCTTTGGGGCAGGAGCCCCTTGGCCAGCAGGGGTGGGTGGGCTCAGTTTGCAGAATGTTTAAAACAGCAGAGGGAAATTGCCTTTACTTAGGAGTGAGCAGTTTGGCTGCTTTGGGAGAGGGAGGCATTGGTGTTGTTCTCTCATCCCAAAAGGCTCTGGAGGAGAGCCCAGCCTGTGTGGAGCTGGCAGGGAAGGTCTAGGGCAGCAGGTAAGGAACTCTCTGGACTTTCTGGGCTCATTTATCTCAGTGTTATCTTGCTGGTGCAGACTCTGCTCACAGCAAGTGTGTGAGAGCAGCTTGTTTCACCCTCTGGGTGTATTTGGAGAGCTGGATTGGGCCAGCTGAGCTGGAGCTCCTGGCATGTATTTCTGTGATGTTAGGTTGTTCTTTTTTATTTACTTTTTTTTAATTTACATTTGCTTTATCCATCTTAGTTTCCTGTTTTTCTCTGCTTACCTGGAAACTTGTAACACCTCTTTTTGTGGTTACAACAACTCATTTTCCATGGGATAACATTCACATTGTTGTCTGGCTGGAAGTGAAGTACCAAGAGGTTGTTTCATACAACTGGTGGCAAGAGAAAGGCTTGGCTGTCTCAGCACAGCACTGGAGGAGCTTTCCTTTCTCCATGTTTGGTTTATGAATCTCTTTACGTTTCACAGGGGTTATAGAAGCAGAATTTGGCTGATGCAGCTGGCATGGTTCTTCCACATGAAATTTTATGGTTGGGAGAAAATTTCTGGGCATTTTCAGTTGGAATTGCATGCCCCAAGCCAAGGCTGGGGCTTCTGCAGTTGTTAAAAGGAAAAAAAATAAAAAGAAGACAGAGCTTTTTCATGACATGAAGCAGTAATTCATGGGAAGTGTCCCAGATTAAAAAAACCAAACACAGCACCACCAACCCCCAAACTGCTGCCATCCACATTCAGTATTGGCAAATAAGATTTAATCTCTTGATTGTGTAACTGAGGAAACTGAGGCAGGGAGTGACCAAGAAATCATTGAGAGATCTTAGAATGTCATCTAAGGGTTCAGGGTGGGACTTTTGGTTAGAACTGATGATTTTGGGTGTCTCAGTGCAAGACCTCTAATAGAAACTGGTGTGTGGTTTTTTGGGTTTTATTTGTTTGCTGTTTTGCTTTTTTGCATCAGGCCTGTCTGTGTACCCCACTTTGTTCCCTTTCTGCCCTGCAGGTGTGCACTCCTGTCTGTGAGGTATTTGGTGCCTTTTCAGTGCACAATTCCAGGTGCTGTAAAGTGAATTGTCTGAATAATACATGTATTTGAAAAATTCATACCTTGCATCCACCTTAGGCAAGAAAGAAAAATTCTTACCTTGCCCTCACCTTCTTCCTTCAGTAAGAAAAAACTGTCTGCAGGAAATAGTTCCACCTACAAGTACCCTAAATCTAGAGGCTGATCCAGAGAAACCTACTTGGCTTTTGTCTGCTGCAGTGCTCAGGTGAGAATGGGCTCCCAGGGATGTGATTTGCTATTTCTAAAATACACAATCCTCGTGCAAGGAGCAGCAGATGTAGCTCCAAACCTGCCAGAACTCACTTCTTCCTCCGTGCTGTTGGAACTGGGTCTCTCTTTAAGGGAATAGCAGATGGGACTGCGAGAGGGACAAAGAGAAGTGAACCCCGGCGTGTTTGGCATGTTAATGTGGGCTCTGAGAGCTCCACAGGGGCTGTCCCACGGGGCTGTGCTGCTTAGCAGTTTTGGCTTGCCACAGGTAATAAAAGTCAGCACTCGTGAAGAGCTAAACGTACAAGTTTATTAAAACACGAGTAGGCTGTTGTCTTTCTCGAGGAAAATTTCTTGTCCTCTTTCATCACACTTTATAGAGCATGTTGAGACACAATGGAGAACACTGCTGTTCTTGTTCAGGAGCAGGGAGTGTTCCTGTGAATGGGAGAGCTCCATTTGAATTAATCATGGCTGATTAGGCATCTAATAGGCTCTGCAGCTCTTTAGATCTGAGGTCTGCAGCAGTAGCTGATGCAGAAGTTGTGTGACAGTGAGTGAGAGCATAGGTGCAGCTCTGTCTGCAGGCATGGACAGGGGTTTTGCTTCCATGGCCTTGCAATTTCACACTTTGACCAGGTTATGTCTCACAGCTGTCTGCATCATCACTTATTCTTTCCCTCAAAAACAGGGCTAGTCAGCATTCTTTGGGCTTTTTTCTGGGAATTGCAATGAACTATGGAGTTGTCAGGAGTATGTCTAGAAATAATAAGAGTACAATTACCACCCAAAAGGAACGATTGAAATTCACAGGATTTTCTGTGTGTGCCTCCTTTTATGAGCAAAGAACGGATGCATTAAATAAATTAACCAGACGCAGTTGGGAACATGCTAAGTGAAATCTGTGTTTGCTGTGTGTATTTGTCTGGGTGATTTTAAGTGATGGGAGAAGAAAACACTAAACCTCTGCTTTGTGGAAGTCTCCCAAAGCCTGTTTCAGATCTAGGCCTGCTTACCCATCCATTCAGCCCCTCCTCTGGGGAGTTCTATGAAAGAACTTTTTTCTGCTGGCCATCTCTCTTTATGCTGCTCCGTGTACTTATTGTCAGGAAAAGATCTTGTTGTCTCACATCTAAATATCTATTTCAAAGTGAAGCAAAAAGCATGAGGTGTCTTTTTGTTCAGCATTTGTACAGCTCCTACTCAGCAGGACTGCTTATGACTGAGATCCTTGATCTCTATATCAGTACAGAAAGCAGTAAAATAAGCTCCTACCTGGGGCAGGCCGAATTCCTACATCTGACCAATGCAAAAAAGCAAATCTCTTCAAATGCCAAATAGTCCATCTGTTAATCTGCTGTGCCAAGTTTCTGGAAGACCATCAAGGCAACTCAGGTTGCAAAACTATCTAAAACATTGAATAGATAACTGTTTGTGATAGAAAACTTTCAAGTTGTGAGTGAAGCTGTGAAAGGTCCTGCCGTGGAAGTCGCAGTGCCTGGGGAGGGAACAATCAGACGAGCAGTTCAGCTGAGTCCCCTGGCTCCTGGTGATGCTGCTGGACATGTCACAGGGCCGGGCACCTGAGGAGAGGCAGCTGCATTTCAAAGTCTATGCAGACTAGAATGTTCTACTCAACCGTTCTATTCATGTTCTTGGAGAGGAACTCTGATGGAAGTACCTTAACTGAGGCTCACTTGAGCACGGTGAGTCTGCTGTAATGATTCATACACAGGAAGGCACAGATCCTTGATCCCCTCTGAGCACTTGTTTGCATCCTGATGGCTTTCAAGGATGAATAGACTATGAGGTGCTAAAAGCTCAGCCCAGGCTGAGTGGGTGGAGGAAAGGGGATATTGCTAAATGAACGCTGTGCTATTTATTGCTGAGTGGATGCCTCCCAGATTGTGAAAAAACAAGTCTATTTTTTTTCCTTTCTTTTTATTTTTTTTTCTTCCTTCAAGGCTGCTCCTGGTAGGTAAAATGCACCAGGATAACTTAGGGCCTGACCACAGTGAGAAGGTGGCCACAGCACCTGCTGGAAATTGCTGCTCCAATATGTGAGCTGGGATTGGGAATGGTCTGGGCTGGTGCTCTCCATCTGAATGCTTGTGCTTCCCTAGCTCCCCTCTGGTGTGATTATGAGCTTAACCCTTTGGCGTTTCTGCTGTCATATGTACTATGTTTGAACACTCATTAAGTGTCCCATGTGGATAGAAATGGAAAGCCCTTCAGACTGCAGTTTTTCCCCAAAATAAAGGACCAAATTAAACAGATGGTGCAGATCCATCCACTGTGGTTTTGCCAACAGGGCTGTTTTCTTTTCTTACAGTTTCTGCTCTGATTTTTTGACCTTACCTTGCTCACCTCTGTCTTGTGGAGGGAGATATTTCTCAGCCCTGACTCCAATAAGAGCCATGGCTTTGGCCCTGGATCTTCAGATGGGAGCGTGCCTACCTGAGTTTCCACAACTGTGCTACAAAACCTGCCGGTTTCTGTACCAAAATTAAATACAGGCCTATGTGTTTGTATAATTGGAGCCTAAGAACTGAAGCAAAATGCCCCAGAGAGTGTGTGCTATTTCCTTTGTAACCCTCTGATGTGTATGTGCTTTAAATTTGTTCTTGAAATGCATCCACTTTGCTGCATCTGAGTGGGAGTTCTTTTTCAAGGAAAAAGGAAGAAGAACAAAAATATTTTAGGTTGTGATAGTTGCTCTTGATAGGGGATGGGATCAATTTCTAAAGTGATGAGGTGATCATCTGTGTCTCAGGGTCTTGTTCAAGCATCTCTCAATGTGAAGGGATTTATGGGCACAGATCTTCAATGTCAGCTAAATAATGGCTGTCCTTGGGTCATCTTGGATATCTAATGAATGTTTGCTGCTTGTTTCCAATAATACTGGAGAAAAAATTGTTGTCTTGGATTTTAGAGGCAGTAAAAGCCTGTGGAAGGTGTTGATGCTGCAGAGAGTTGAAGAGAGACCTGCATTGTGCTCTGTCATTCAAAAAGGTGACAAAGTTAGTTCAGACCACTCCAGAAAAGGGGAGTGACTGTGATGCTTAAATCTGCTTTCAGATATTTCTGAATCCCAGGTTTAGGCATTTACATCCATTTCAGATGGAGCTATAGCAGTTCAAAGAAGAGAGACAGCACCAAACCCATCCACTGCTCCTCCTTGAAGTCTGGCAGAAAGTGCCTTTGTGCTGTGGCGACCCTGGGCATTTGGACTGAGGGCATGGAAACAAGCACCAAGGAGTGAGTTTTCTGTTGCTTTCACGTTGATTTGTTTCCTGTAAGTTTTTTTGGTGTTCAATACAGAAACACATGACCAGGATACACCTAAAGGGAGTGCAGGTTGTATCTCTGCTGCTCAGAATGCAGCAGGGTCTCCTGGTTGGGCAAGAACCTGTGTGAGCTCTTCTCCCCATCCCTTGCAGTCACAGGCATTCGTGCCTGTGTGCTCTCATGCTGCAGAACCCTCCTCACTGCAGAGCTTCTGTCATCATGTGTTCAAAATGATCCAAAGCTAAAATGGGAGCGTTCCCTGCTCTCCAGCCTGAGCCCAGAACAGGCAGCAGAGTCTGTCTCAAAGCCTTGCAAGTAAATTGTGCAAGATCCTGGCACTGAGAGTGTTTGGTGTGTGCTGCCCCAGCTGGGGAGCTGCTGTGGAAAGGGTCAGGGGACCCTCTGCAGGACTGAGGAAGATACCAGCATGGAAGCCCATCCTGTATTGCCAAATTCCTCTCCCCAGTGACTCCTGGGCTGCTGGGCGAGTGGATGTATGGGAGCACTGATCTTCAGATCTGTTCTCCCTATAATGGGTTATGTCAAACCACAAGTCTTCAAATGATGCAGAGGAGCAATTTTCCCAAACTGCAGGGTTCTGTTTCGCAGCTCACATCAGGAGAGGTGAATGGCAGCAAATAAAACATGTTTAGCTTCAAGGGGACCACAGCAAGACAGATGGCTGCTGGTGCATCACTGGCTGCAGGCCTGGGAATGCCAGCTTCTGGTGAGATAAGAACTGAGAAAGTGCTCAGTTAAGAATTAATTAATTAATCAGAACCAGAGGAGACAGTCTCAAGCTATGTCAGGGAAGGTATAGATCAGATATTAGGAAGAATTTTTTCACCAAAAGAATAATAAAGTACTGGAATGCTCTTCCCAGGGCAGTGGTAGAATCACCATCTCTGGATGTGTTTAAAAAAAGACAGGCCATAGCACTTGGTGCTGTAGTCTAGTTGAGATGTTAGGGCATGGGTTGGACTTGATGATCTTAGAGGTCTCTTCCAACCTCATTATTCTGTGACTCTGTGATCTCTCTGGAGGCAGGAGCTGCTGGTGCTCACTGCTGAGCTGCTGTGGGATCCCCACTGTGGTTGTGAGTGTGTGCTGTCTCTGAAGGTGCCTGCACAGGAGTGATTGTTCTCCAAATAAACACCTTCCCTCTCAGGCAAACAAAGCAATTTCTGCTTAGACAAGTACTTGCAGTTCTCCCCTTTTGTAATTCATTTTTCAAAATGCTGTTGCCATTCAACTGTGGAGAAGAAACAATGCCATCCCTCACAAAGAAAGGGCAGCAAAGGGTCCAGATCCCTTCAGAATAAAAATTGTTTGTTCAAAGTGTTTGGCAGCTGCTTTCAAATATCAACCACCTTCACAAAAGCATGGAATGAGTGATAATTGGTGTGAGGTGTTTGGTTGGGTTTTTCCAGCCTGTTTCCCTTGTACCTCCTGACCTGCCTCTGTGCTGTACCCTGCCCTTGATGTGCACATCTCTAAAGGACATGGCCATTGCACATGAGCAGCATGTGCTGGGTGGGACAAGTAAGGGCAATGTTTTATTTTAAGGCAAAGAGAGTGCTGGTAGATGTTGCCTTTGATCTGTTCCCTTTATACCACTGTAGATGAAATTTTCTGACTTCTCCTGGATATGGGTGAAGGACTCACCAGATACCTGCATCAATTTATTTGGGCTGTGTACAGCAACTAGACAGCAACACCAGAGTGGTACGGCAGATCCAGAAAGCTCCTCACAGATCAGTGAGGGGACAGCACAGACCCATCCCCATGCTGCTGTCTGCACCATTGCAGTGAGCACATGTTGGCAGAGTTTCTGTGTGCAGCTCTGCAGGTAAAGTTCCTCCCAGCAAGGTCTTGCCTCCTGGTGCACCCATTCTTTCCAAACACCTTGTGCATATAATCCCTTGCTGCTTTTTTCCTAAATAAAATGAGCAAATTTACTGCTAATTGTAGCAAAATCAAGCAAGATTTTCCAAAATTCTCTCTCTCCTTAGCTTTTATTCATAGTGTTTCTAAGTTGTCCACAAGGAAGTGTTAACTGAGCTGGACCTAATTCATCAGGTGCAACCCTTTAAATTGCTACTTGCTGCTGAATTCTTAGCACTACTGGGAAGCACAGTTTTGAATGACAGAAGGTTTTGAGCTGGGTTTAGTACAGGAACAAATTTCAAATGGAGATGGGAAGAGAACATATTTGATTTTTGTGCTTCAGAAGCAAAATGGCCACATAAGCTTGAAGGTTGTTTGATGACCCTGCATTATTTTATTTTATAGCAGTTTATTTTGTTCTATCCTACTGTGAGGGACAGATTGCTAACAGAGAGTTATGATACAGCTGGGTATGGACTCAGCCGACTGTGGTTCCTGAAGGTGACAGACACCAGCTGGTGAAGTCTCTTCTGGAGGGACTGGTGATCTGCCACAGGAGATGTGGATGCGGCATCTCCTTCCTGCTGAGCACAACTGGTGGGAGTTCAGGGCTTGCTGCTGATTTCATTTCACTAAAGACCTTCCCGCTCTACCACAAAGTGAGAGCAGGCAGGTGCAGGAGCAGCGTGCTCCATCCTGGGTAAATCTCCCTGTGCAGCTGAGAAAAGGCTCCTCCATGGCCAGGTGAAGGGCTGGGTTTCTCACAGTGCCAAGGATTTATTTCCCTTGGGGCTTGGGCAAGCAGGCAGGTTTGTGCAGAACCTGACCATGCATCAGGAGGTGTAGATCTTTTCCAGGAAATTTGCTTTTCATAGTGAATTCTGGTCTCTTCCCTAAGCTGCTGTACCCCCTGGCTTTAGGTGATGATGTATCAGACTAATACCCACAAAATAGCCACAGCTATAGTAAAGATTTGTGTGCCTGAAGCACAGGAATGCTGGTTTCTTTCTTCCACCTTAGTACAGAGAATCAGCCAAGGGGGGAATGAGGTACAAAATACAATGACCAAAAAAAAGGTGGCTGAAATAGGAAAAATAAGCATGGGCCATAATTTTTCTATCTCCCCTCCTAATTCTGAACATTGAAACTGAGACCTCTTGAAGGCAAGAAGGCTTTAACACCCAAACTGGATTCTGAATCTGTGAGTAAAACTCAGTGTGCGCAATTACAAGTTCAAATCTTTGCTGGTATAAATTATCACAAATCTACTAATTGATGGTGACCCAATTCAGATTGCATGTATCTCCCTTCTGCTCCATTTACACATTGCTGTACCTCAGTTTTATCAGATCTGTGACTGCCAAGTGACAGAGAGAAAGAAGTCAAATGATAGAGGGATGGTTCTGTGGAGGCTATTTGAGTGCTGGACTTCAGAAGCTTCTCTGACTCTTTCAAAATCACACTTACTTTGTAGCATCTATCATTATGCAATGCATTCTTTTCAGCCCTTATAAACCTTTAAGGGCCTATAAATTACTATACAGGACACAGTAATATATTGCCTGCACCAGAAATTGCACAGCAAACTGCTGATGGAATTAGAGTGGAATTCTCTGTACAGTGAGTGCTGTCTACTATACAATAAATCATTTAATGCTTCTGTTTAGCAACACCTGATTGAGCAATAAGGTTCAAAGCAGCACATGATGAGATCATTTTATGTGTGATTTAAAACCCTCTAAAACTATAAGGCAAAGTAGGTATCTTATATTTAGAGTGACCTGAGTCACTCTAAGTAATGCTGACTACCCACATTCCAGAGCTCCAGTCACATTGTGCAGGTTACTGAATCAGGACTTGTCTGTGGATACCTTTGTTTGAGTAATTGCACTTGTTAATAAGGTGCAACTTCTGGGAATTGGGTCAGATCAGGCCTTGTAGGATGTTTTGTATCATAACATGTTGTTCCATTGAACATGAACTTGTGCTGGCGCCTTTCAGTGCTGTAATAGCTGTAATTAGTGGCAGCTCTTCTCCCATATAAACATCTGTCTTTCCCATGCAGGTTTTCTGGTTAATTCTCCCATGGATTCTTCCCAGGATGTCTCATGGGAGAGGTGTTCTGCCACTTCTGAGCAGGGCAGATGTGTCAAAACATGCTGAAGAAGCATCTTTATATTAACATGGTAGGAAAGTGTCTCTGAATATGATGCAAAGGTCAAAACTTAGACTTAATGAGCTGAGATGTTTGTAAGCAACCAGAATGTGGTGAAGCCTAGGAGGAGAAAGTGTGGTACAGATGGGATTAGAAGCAATTAAACCATTTGTTCATGTGCACAGACCTCTGCTCTAAAGTTTTGAATGCTGCAGTGGCCAGCAGCAGACTGCCTCGAACAGAGTTGATTCTCTCCTGAAATTGATACTGTTCAGGTCAAATTGTTTAGCTCCTGGTTTCTGCTGGGTGATTGTGACCTGTGTGCAGTGGCCAGGAGGGCTGTTCCAGTGCTCCTTTGAACCCTTTGGTAACCAAAGCAAGATGAGTGCACCGCGGTGGAAGACGTGGGGAAGCTGTGAGGACCATAGAAACTGCTATGGGAGCACATTAAAGGAGGAAGTGGGAGATTTTCTGTTGCACATGCAACTTCCTGAGGTTGCCCTGCCTAGGGCAGTGCAAGGGAGGGGGAAAAGTGCTGAATTGGGTTAGAAAGGCTGCTTTGATTATGAACATGTGTTATGCTGACTTAATTCACCATCACTGAGTTCATCCAGGTTCTTACAACGTGCAAAGCCTCTGTAGCCACTGAGAAGTGGGGCTTGCCTTACTGAACTACAGTGAGCACAATATTTAAGAGACACAAAGGTCTCTATAGGTTTGTTGTGATTGCTTCTGTACTGTGATGTGTTAGTTCTCTCCCTTTCCAGTTTCTTGGTCTGCAGTTTAATAAACACAACAAATTTGCCTTCCTAGCTGTTTCTAATTGCACTTGGTGAAGCAAAATCGCTCTCAAGAAGTAATGCTGCCTTACACAAATCTGGTCTTCCTACTGCATTCATTATTCTCCATTCCCATGTCTTGACCCCTTCAACAAAACATTTTCCTTCATTCGTCCATGGACCCTGCTATCCTGCCCTTCTCCTTAGCAGTTTGAGAAGAGATCATGGTAATAACTTGCCTTAATTTGATCAGGGAGATGGTGAAATTTTTATTAGCATTTTACACACTCTCTAAAATGCATTAGCATACAGAGGAAAAGAATTGTTCAAGGAGCAGCAAGATCAAGCCTAAAGCTTGAAGTAGTTAGTTAAAAATAAATTGAACAATGGACAGTGAAGGAGATGTATCTAGGAAAGGAATTCTTGGCAGTTAGGAAACTCCTTGTCAATGGCTGTTTTTTTTGCTAAAGGGTAAGATGGAGTTGGTTAAACCAGATGTATTTCTAGGGCCAGGCTGTAAAGCTGGGATCCAAGAATGAAGTTTTCCAGGATCTAAATGCTACATTCTGGAAGGCTGACTTAGACCTTTCTCTTTAAGACTGAACATGACTTTATTTTTTCCTCATTTTGATTTTTTTCCAAGGAGCAAATCTCCAGTGCTGTGTTACTGCTGCAGTGGGATGGATGCACAGGGAGGAGGCTGCCCTGGTGGATTGCTACCTTATCTCCCATTCTGCAACCCTAAACTGACAGATCTCAAAGGGACAGAGTGGTAAAAAGTGCTTAATCAACTTCACCACAGACTTGAGACTAATTTGAATGTGCTTTGTCTCTTGAGTAACAAAGGCACATCAGCATTTCCAAGATGAAAATATGGAGTAAATTTTCTAACCAAAGTAAGTTGAAGATTAACCAGTACCTGGTCCTTGCTATATTTTTATATTTGCAATTGGTAACATAATAGCAGAGAAGTTACTCAAAATTTTTTAAAATGCAGCCTTTTCTGCAGTAAAGACCGGAATCACCTGATTTCTCTAGGAGGCTGCTGCATTAGGTTGTCTTTTGTGATTTCTTGGAGAAATAGTGGGATGGGAGGAACTTGAGCTCAAACAGGACTGAAACATCCTTTGAATAGTCATGTACAGCTCAACTGCCACCAAAATCATCAGCCTTCTACTGAAAAAATATATTTCTGTGCTTTCCTCTGTAGCTTGGTTTTGTTTTCTCAATGCCCGGCTCAGGGGCTCTATTTTTGTCACAGTGTAATTTCAGTTATCTTCCTTGGATCTGCAACCAGCTGAGTGGAAACAAAACTCTGACCATCTTTGCTAGGGATGGAAGGTGCTGCTAGTTTTCTCTAGGATATTTATTCTCAGGTTTTATATTTTATATATATATATATACATATAAAAATATAATATAAATATTTATATATAAAGTATTTATAAAATAAATATATTTTAAATTATGTGTAAATATAATTATATATATATAATATAATTTATATATAAATTATATATATATATAATTTATTCTCAGGTTTTAAAATCTTCAAGGTAAGAACCAAGGACTGGATTCCTTGGTTCTCAAACCAGAATTGAAGTTGCCACTCTCTTTCCAAGTGTGTGATGTTTGCAAATGTTTCTTTTGAGGAGTGGCCTCGAGCTGTGTCCGTGGGCTGGCAGGACCTGCTGTGGTGGCAATTGGATGTCCCTCAATCTTTTAAACCTCTGCTCAGCTGCCGTCAGTGGCACCTCCGCTGGGCCTGAGCATTTTGGCTGCTCTTCTGCTTTGTTATTGAGCCTGGAGTCAGTTTGTGTTTCTGCAAACACCTCAGTAATCACCTCCTGGGCTTCTTGATGCAGGGAGAATTCAGGTATTGCTCTCATTCGTGGTGCCTGACTGGTGGAGGCTGGCTAATGGTGCAGATACTCCTCTGGAAAGTGAAGCTTCCCATTGCCAGGGGAGTGAAAAAGCAGGAGGATTTACAGCAAATGCAGCTACTTGAAGGAAAGGTGTGATGAGCTCTCCCAATTATGCATTATTCTTTATATGTATTTTACAGCATCTGCTCCTGTCATTCCTAATTCGTGTGTCAGGCTTGGATGTGCCTTAAGTTGTGATAATTTGAACATAATAATCTGGGCTCCCTTCTGTTTTCCCTTGGTACCCACATGCTGACAATTTCAGGAGGCTGAATGTGAGCTGTGTGGCACCTCTGCTGTGACACAGGGCACGAGGCAGCTGGAATTGAACCCGTCCTGAAATCCCCACTGTGCCCTGTCTCCTCCTCACCTCCTGCCTCCATCACTGAAAGGTGCATCAGGAATGAGGAGTGAGGAGGAAATGAGGATGTGTAACTGTTCTGTTTGTCCTGGAAGTGGATGTGTGTGGGGCAGAAGGGATTACAGACTGGGCTTCGTTTTCTCCATTGGCCTATTGCTTCTTGACAGGAGGGTTTGTAACCTTGTGAGATGCCACTGTTTAGGAGATGAGAACTGGCTGGATGTGTTACTGAGAGTGTAAAAGGGAGTCATAATGGTCAATATGAGGAAAACTTGAAAGGTTTAAATAATGAACATCCACGCTGGCCTTTAATACAAACTGTGAGCCACATTGATCAGGTCTGATGTGGCCTGGTGGATAGGCATGGATAAACATGGTTCACCTCTTTTTCCTATCTCAGAGCTGTTATTTTGGTGTCAAATATACTGCTTGAGGTGCTTTTACTCTCTCCCTGGGTCCCACCCACTCTGTGATACAAAGATAGCTGCTGACCTAGAGCATCCCTTGCTTCTCATTCAGTTTTTATGCTGTAGCAGATATTTATCTTTAGGCAGGAAGTGACAGGGTTAGTCCCTGATGAGCTGTCAGATTAGCAGAAGCTATTTGAGAGAAATCTGATTTACACAGTAGCTGTAAAAGGGGACACAGAAAGGAAGGATGGTCAAAAAAACCCCAACTCCCTCAGCCATTTGTTGTATGATTGACTCTCTAAACTCTTCACCAGCTTTGTTGCCCTTCTCTGGATGCTCTCCAGCATTTCCATATCTTTCTTGAAGTGAGAAACTCAGAATCAGGCTCCTGTAAACTGACTGCAAGTCACAGAACCCATAAATAGATGCCTTTTTAAAATCTGCTTCTTACCCATAAGAGAGATGTTTTATCTGGAACTGAAGTTAAGTTAGAACTCCCAGAACAGCAACCATTGAGCTTCTTCTTATGGGCTTATTCTGTGACCAGATATAAAAGCATTTCCAGATGCTCCTTGTTACAGTCTGAGCTGATGCAGGATCCTGCCACAACTTCTAAGGTCAACTGCTCCTGTTTCAAGGTGGGAATTATTTCACTGTCCCCATTTCCTAGGAGATCCAACTCACTTGTCCTCTTTCTGGTGATGAGATTGGTGCTCCTGGCAGAGCAGAGCTCTGGAGAGGATTGCATGAAATGAGAGTCTCTTCTCTCCTGTTAATCCCACTGCAGGTGGTTGGACCCTCTACTTCAAGGAAGGTGAAGGTGCAGCAATATTGAATTTGGGCAGAGATTTGCAGATGGTGGAATGAGGACTGATGGTGGGTGATGTGGGGACACTTGATGCAGGCTGTGGGGCTGCAGTGCTCTCTGCTGTTGCATTGCAGCTCAGAATATCTACAAAAAAGATCTGGTTGGGTTTCAGCCTTCATAGCCTTGAGCATTATCCTGGACAGCACAAATAACACAAAGGAGGTAGTGGAGATTAAAAGGACAATTATCTGTTGCAAAAACAAACAAAACCATCAGGATGTCAGACAGCTGCATTCCTTTCACACTAGGCCATTAGTCAGGAAAAAAAAAGATCATTTTCTTTGGAGCAGTGGAGCTGTTTACCCTGCTCACCTTTCCCCTTGGCTGCATTTCTTTATCAATGGTATGGGACTGTTTATCAAACACACAATTTATGGAGGTCCCTTTTCTTTATGTGATAAATGTAGGTACATCCAGCTCAGTCTGAACCCTCCTTTCCATTCCACCTCTTTCTTTGTATTTAAGGGACCTTCTTGCCACTCTGCTAAAGCTGAGTTCATTACCTTGGAGCTTCCCTGAAACAAGGTGCTTGTCCTTGAGGAGCTGGGAGTACCTCTTTTGGTTACCTCAATATGCTGGAAGTACATTTTCATATACTTTATAGGATGTGGAAAGAAAGATTGCCCTGAGAAGAAGTTGGGGAAAACATTTTGAGGACCTTGGAGGCTGTTGGATGTCTGTGTTATACTGGAGAGTCCAATATTTGCATTTCCTTCCTCATTGTAACAGAGGAATTTTCAGTAGTCTCCACAGGAATTGTTTATCTAAAGGCTGTGTGGAGAGTTTTGAAATAAACATGTGTTTTGGCTACAACCTCTTTATTGCTTCTTTTGGTTTTAATGCAGGACCTTAAGGGAGGTGGGGGAAGCAGCAGTGATGAGATCAGCAGATAGAGAGCTGGAGATTGGAGCTCTGTCCCCATCCCAGAGCCCTGGCCAGATTGTAATTTGTGAAATCCCGTATTTACTTCCCCTCTGTGTTTTCAGCTGGTTGGAGCACTCTTTGCTTTCTGGTAACAATCTGCTCTTTATTGCTTTCAAGGTAGAGGAGGAATTCTGCAAGGGGGAGGCTTGCAAAAGCACTCTAGAAAGAATGTCAGGACATAGCTGCATACAAATACTGCTGTAAATAAAAAGCTTTTCAGCAGATCTGTGCAGTGTAAACCTGACAGTTTTGTACAACATTTGACTGAGCCATTCACTGGACTAGTTTGGAGACCAGACTACTTGTTGCCAATGTCTGATATAAAATTTGTATCATGTCTGTATTTTTCTGGAATTCTGGCTTTATCTGGACCTGTTCAGGACTTGATTTTTTTTTTCTTTTCCCCAGTCTAATTTAGCACAATACAGTTAAAAATAAGTTCACTGTTATTAAGATTTTGCATGCCTTTATTGATCCTATGTTTCACTTTTGGTATCAAACTGAATCTGAAGTACTGAACTTTACAAGGTGGACTTGAGACTGGAAGCAGATGGAGTAAATTCTCTTATTTCTGTCAGTTTGTGTTTTTTAAAAGGGAAAGAGGAATTAATTTCATCCTTTCTGCCACTTAAGCTTCAAACAGTGATAATTTGGAACATATGGTGAGTGTAAGACTCTAGTCCCTTTTGCTGAACTGTTGTAGAGAAAATTGTATTAAGATAAATAAGAGTGAATCACGCAAAGTATCAAAATATCAGATTTTTTTTTTTTAGTCATTCTCTAGGGGAATATTGGCTTTTCAAAACCATGGGAATAAATGAAAATATTATTTCTGAATCTATGTGATCTCAAAGCAGAAGCAGCCCAATTGTTATGCTGTTCAAGGCTTCTCCTGCCATTCCTGGTCAGTAAAATCCACAGTGATAGATTTGCTCAATTAAGAGTAAGTCTATTCCAATAAGTGTAAGCACCGTTTACAACAACAATTTCAATTCAAAGCATCAGAAAGGGAGAAGAAATAAATGTTATTTGACACATCAGTATACCTTTCTTTTTTTTTAATCTTAGGCTGTTTTTCCCCCAAAAGAGCAACATTTTCTAAAAGCTATGGCTCCTAGGTACTGTGAGATCTTAAATTAAAATATGTTTGTAATTCAGTTACACAAAGCTCAGCATTTATAGAGTGAGTGTTGCAAAACTGAAAACACATAAATCTTTTATATGGGAGAGCAATTGTTAAAATTTTAAATGTTGTCTAAGTCCTCCTTAAATATTGCTAATATTAAATATCAGAACACTGATTAATGAAAAACTATGGAGGTACTGTAAGAAAAAAATCAAAATCAGCTTTTGGAATTGAGAAGTGCTTTCAATATCTCAAAACATGCTTGCTAACTTTTTTTTTTTTTTGGTGGAGATGTTTTTCGACAAGGAGGAAAAAAAAATAATAGAGGATTTTAACACCAAAATACAGTGAAAAGAAGCGTTTTTCTCCAAAAAGAGTAAAATGAGCATCCTATGGCTTAGTCATTGAACCATTTGAGGTTTAAGGGTACCATGGGATTATGTTGTTCTCTAAGGACGCTGAAATTGGACAGTGACTTTTTAAAGAGGAAGCTGGGACTTGCTGATAATCACAAGACAGAGCTGATCACAAGCTTCAAAATGAAATAATGACATTTGCAATGCTGTGAAAAAAGCCTTTTTTTTTTTTTCTTCTTTGACAGTAGGAGTCAAGTGTGTGATCTGGGCCCAGCTGAGATCAAGGACTTTCCAGAATGTAGCACAGCTTTTTATGATTCATAGTCCATGGTAAAGCAATCAGTTTGTTGCAATCTCTGAAAGGGGCAAATGCTAAATTACTGACTTTTCCTCATAGTGACAGTCCTCTAAACCCAAAAGTCAATATGTGAAACAAGTGGGTTTTGCCAGGTTTATGCTCCATGTGTGAGCCTTCCCTCCAGGTTGTGTGTGATGTTTAATCTTGACATCATGCCAAAGATGATGCAAAAACTTTTATGAATATTCTCATCTATAAATGAAAGATTTTCAGATTATGAAGTTCAAAGAGTGGCTTAAGAATAATAATGTGGCAGCCCAAGAAGAGGTTTAAATATTTCTGGTGTTGGTTTTCCTGTGAGAAATGGATGTGAACACAAGGAAGTGTTCTCTTGGAGGGAGCTGATGGCACTCCTGGTATCCAGAGTGTCCCTTCAGTCTCCTGTGCCTGAAAACCCAGCAGTTATGGGAAGAAACTGGACATAAAGAAATCCTGGGCAGGAACAAGTGCATCACTCATCAAGCAGATCAAATTTGAGCCTCTCCTGTGCTCTCTGTATTGAAATTGTTCAATGTATGTCGCTTGGTGGGAAGCTGATTGTGTTTCTCAACAGAAAAGGCCACTGTACAAAAGCAACTTCTCTTCTTTGTTTTAAATGGAAGTAAGTGGGAAGCTGCATGTGGAACTCCACTGTTTTCTTTCTGAATATAATTTCTCATTTTGTTCTGAACATCTCATCCTCTGAGAAAACTATTTCCAGAGAAATAAGATCTCTCTCCATCCAGAGTTAAGATGTTATTGCTGCAGTGAGTTTTGAAATTCTTCCATTTGGAGGAGGAAATTCTGTCTTCTGACCAAAAGAAAAAAAAAAAAAAAAGAAGAAGAAGAAAAGAAAAATTATTGGTTTTTCATTGGATCCAGAAGATTCCTTTGAAAAAATGAAGGAGCAACTTTTTCACACAAAATCTGCTTTAGAGACCCTGTTTCTTGTGGAGAACATTTGGGAGAAGAAAGATGCAGCTTACCTCAATTATGTGATGAGCAAGTTTCTAACAAAGTTTTAAATTCCTCTGTAAAAAATAAACCAATAAATAAGTAGAAACTAAGCCAACTGATAGAAATAATTCAGGAAGAAAACTTCTGACACAGACAAGATTTTTCTCAATTCTTAAAGAAGCAAAAATGTGTGCACTCTTCCTAGTACACAGTTTTGGAGAGATGCCCTGTGGTGTTAAGAGCAAGCAGATACAGAAATCCACTCCTCAGGGACACCAGAGTGTCCAGCAGGCTCTTGGGCCAGTGTTAATGGCTTGCTAAATATCCTGTAAACAATAGTGCTAGTAATTGCTTCATGTGTAGTTTCTTCATTCCCAGAGTACCAAACTATGAAGAACTTATCTAAACCTGATTTTTATGTTTAAATCCACTGATATGATTAACTGTAACAGTTTATTCTGTCAATTGCTGTGAATATTTCATGTCTAGGAGCTGTACTGACAGTGAAATGTGGTCTGTGCAGGTGCTGTTGTGGTTTAACCCCAGCTGCCAGTTAAGTACCTGAAGGTCTGGTGGATGGGGAAAAAAGGGGCGAAACCTGTGGGCAATGATTTTTTATTTAGGTCTGATAGACCTTCAAAAAGAAATGATTATTAAAAATCTAAAACAGACACAACATTCCTCTCCCTTTCCTCAAATTCTTAAGGATGATTCTCTTGGAAGAGTGATGGAGCCTGACTTTGAGTCTCTTCTTAGACTAATTTCAGTGGCTTTAAATGAAAATTTCAAGGTTTATTGAGAGGGGAACATACAAAAACAGAGGGAGTAGAGAACAAGATGTAGTTCAGTATGAATATCAACAAATACCAGTTCAATAAGATTCCAGGTTTTTCAAACAGAACTCTTGGACTTGATGAGGAAGCACAATTCAATATGCCAGACAACAAATAATTTGACATTTTTGTTGGTGCCTTGGCTGCTCTGTAGTCAGAAGGGAGATGCAGAGAACTAGCAACAAAGCAAGAACAAATAGAGAAGTATTTGCATAATAAATATGAGAAATTAGCCCAGCTGACAACATTCTAACAGGCTTTCTGACAAGCTGAAAAACTGAAACAAACAGTAGTTGTGGGGTAAACTGCCACTGTTGACACGGGAACAGGGAGCCTTAAGGACAATGGAACACCTTTTTCTTGATGAAGACTGGCCCAGTTTCTTTGTGTTCATTGATTTTTGCCTATTCAGCCTAGTCACTAACGTGATGCAGTGGCTCAGTTATTTCGTTACTTCTTGGTTTTGTGATTTCCTGTTGTTTTCTGACATTGCAAGTTCTTTGGGTCCTGTTCATGTGGGTGCACATGTACATAAATTTGACCTAAAGGAAAGGTACTCGCTGATAGTTCCACCTATGGGGTCAGTTTGAGAGGTGTTTGCATGCCAGAAATCTCTGGTTTGGTCTCAGTCCCTGAAGGACGTGAGTAGCAAGGATCAAAATGATGACCAAGTGTTTTGTGCTTTTGAGGTTAATGTAATGGCAAGCTTCAGGCTCTGTTTCACCCCCTGGTTACGTCAGTGATTCTTTAAGGCCTAAAGGAGTCACTGCCCTGTGTAGACATCCTAACTGAAAATTTTAGTCACTTTAGAGTTTAAAAAAAAAATTAAAATTGTACCTGTTCCAGATTTTTGGGGGCAAAAATCTTATGAATCAAATGTGTCTGTGTTCAGTCTCTCATTTTCAATGGACAGCAGTTTGAACCAGTTCTTTGTTTATTGGAAAATATTTGTGTGCTTTTGGAGGCCACTGAGTCAGGAGAGCCATCCGGAGCAATTGAAATTACAAGCAAATATTTTCCTCTTTCATGAAGTTAAGTGCCTAATAAATCCCTGTAAACATGAGCTTTGCTAAGTGGGACAGCATCAATAGGCTTTATTAAGGCCAGACTTAATTTAGTGCACAGCCACTCTGAGAACATCTGGCTGTGAGGAGCTGTGGTGTTCACAGGGGTCTCAGGATGAGGGAAGAGACGAGAATGTTGACTCCATGTTTCAGAAGGCTTGATTTATTATTTTATTATATATATTATATTAAAACTATACTAAAAGAATAGAAGAAAGGATTTCATCAGAAGGCTGGCTAAGAATAGAAAAGGAGTGATAAAGGTTTGTGGCTGACTGAGACAGTCTGGACAGCTGGACTGTGATTGGCCATTAATTAGAAACAACCACATGAGACCAATCCCAGATGCACCTGTTGCATTCCACAGCAGCAGATAACCATTGTTTACATTTTGTTTCTGAGGCCTCTCAGCTTCTCAGGAGGAAAAATCCTAAGGAAAGAATTTTTCATAAAAGATGTCTGTGACAGGAGCAGCCCTAAGGGAGTGTAGAAGTCACCAGAGCTGGCTTGGAGGCCACAGCAGTGTGAGGGCAGCTGGCCAGGGAGGTGGGCTGGGCTGCTGCCAGCTGTGGCTCTGGGGCTGGCTCTGGCAATGGGTGCTCCAGGAGCTGCTCTGAGCAGCAGAGCTCCTCTGCTCAGCCAAAGCAGGAATTCCAGAGTCCTGCTGCATCTCCTTGTGCCTCTGCAGCACCTGGGCTTGAGGAGAAGAAGAGGGGTTGGTGTGTCTGGCCCCTTTCCTGCACACCTTGAGGTGTCTGTCTGTGCCTGTGCTCCATGCTGCCCTGGCAGAGGTCATCATCCTTCCACTCTGGGTGTTGTGAGCCCAGGCTGGGAGCTGATGGTGGGGAGGGAGGAGCAGGGAGCCCTCCACAGCTGCTCCAGGGACAGAGAATGCATAAAGGAGAGGCATGTGAGTGTCCCAGGAATGCATAAAGGAGAGGTGTGTACGTCCAAGAATGTAGGTTCTCAGGGTGTCTGCATAAGGAGGGTGAGTCCTTGAGACAATGGGAGACGCTAGGAACAGAGTAGAAAAGACAGGCTGATCATAAATCCAATTGTTTTCAGGTTCCCTAGGATCTTCTGCAGCTGACAGTGCTGTGGGTAACAATTGTCCCCTCCAGAATTCACTGTATCACAAGAGAAAAATGGCATCAATTCCATCCTTTTCTTGGAGAGGCAAACTGGATGATTCTCCTTCCACTGAGAAAACTGTGCACTGGCTATGGGAGCTGGGTTTTGATTTCAGTTGTTGTCTGAACCCAAAATTCCTGTCTGGTATAGCTCTCAGTGCTTTAAAGTGTAGGAGAGGTCTGACTGTGGTGTGGTGCACAGGGATGTACCTGGTGATGCCAGGACATGACCCATCTCTCCCTTTCCCCACTGCTTTTCTCTCTCTTTCTGCTGCTCTTGTTGCTGTACATGGCCCCATCCCCTCCATGGATTTGGATTCAGAGCTGTGCCCAGGCTTTTCAAAGCCCACATTCATGAATATGGACCAAGACTGACTACCAAAGAGCTTATTTATGTGGGGGCAGAACTTGGCAAGGTTTTAACTTTATCTTTTGAAAGAAGACCAAAGATGCAGACAGATAACTACCTTTTTTAAAAAAAATTCAGTGCTCTTACATTTTGCAGGCTCAGCTTAAAAATATATAACTGATAAAAATAAAAGGTGGCAAGAAGGAAGATTTTTACACTGGACTCATACAGTGTGTCCAAAATCTTCTGGTTTCATTTCTGGCTGCTTTTACTTTGTTTATCTTGATTAAATTTTCTTCATCCAAGCACTAAAGACAATGTCCAAGTTGATAAAAATAACTGTAATTGCTGACATGTTTGAAGCTTTGCATGTGGGAGAAAAGTTTCCCTTTTCTTGCTTCTCAGAAAGGTGTTTCCTACAGCTCAGAGCCAAGGCACACTGGATTAGAAAATGCATGCATTTCTACACCCATTTCCAAGCAAAATATTATTAAATCTGGGGAGCTTCTTTACGTCAGTTGGCATTTTTGTTACAATTACAAAATGTACTTTTAGACTGGTTGAAATGTGCACTTAAAAAAAAAAAAAAGCCAAACAAAAAACAACCCTCAAAAAAGCATGCTCTTTAATATGCAGACATGTAGGGGAAGAGCATGGTAATGAATTTGGCTCAGTTTGTTGAGCCTGGGCCAAGTTCTGATCTCAGTTACCCTGGCCTCAGCTGAGCTGCTCCAGATTTTCACCAGTTGACTGAAGCCAAACTGTGTTCTTTTGTCCTTTAGTATTTATTAATAGTTTGGGGGCAGGAAATGGGGATAAGTTTTAAGTGTAAGGTTTTAAGAGCCCTGTCCTAAATCCATAGTTTCAAAATATGCAATGTGTATTTTCAGTTGCTGGTTACCTGGTCTCACAGGTGAGGTGTTCCAAGACTTCCTACATATTCTACATTTGTGTAGAAAACACCTTTTGCACAGAAGTGAAAAAATCCATCACTGTATCTCTATCAGCTGAATGCCATGGAAGCTGTGAAAGCTCTTCCTGAAGATTTCAGTAATTGCCTTGTTATAGAATGTGGATTAACACATCCCCAGGCAATGTATGCTTCTGTATGTTTAATAGCTTTAATCCTCCCAACTATGTGCACTCCTTAGGACTTTACTTTTGAACAGTTTTGCCTTTAAAGTACAGTGTTTATACATAAACTTATCAAATACAACAAATTATTCTACAGTATTTCTAACTTTTTAAGGTAGAGGATCTGTAATATTATATTAGTGTGAGTTTCTATAAACACCATACTGGGGATATTACCTCTGTTTTTTTACATGGGTACTTACACAGTGGTAGCAGAAGAAAAATCTTAAGCCCTTAAGCCTTCATGCCTACAAAAGCATGTTAGAAATGTTCTCAGAGATGGCAACTCACTAACCTGTGCCTTTATGTTATTGGCATTGTCCCTGGCATGCTGCTGGTCAGCCAGCACTCTCCCAAACAATTCCTTGGCATGGTTCAGGAGTCAGTGCTCCCTGGCACCAGCCTCCATAGGTGTCACCAGCCTATTCCAAAAAGGAAATGAGTTAATGGTGTGGCTGTGGAAGGCTGCCATGCTTTGTTGTTAAAGAACAACCCCATGTGAGAAGCAAATCAGGCCTTATGTGTTTTATATTAATTAGCTTTTTTTATACTAGTAAAATAATCAAGAAACACTCTTGTTATGTTGGTGATGTTTCTTAAACCAGGGCACAGTTTAAAAATCTCCCCATAAACCAAAACAAAAGCAAAAATTCCGGCTACCTGTGTGGGATGTATTGAGTGTCCTTGAATTCCTTACTCCAGATCCAAGTTACTCAGCAAAAATAGATTGGGTTATTCAAGAGTAAATCAAGAGTGTTAGAGATTACCCTGGTGAAACAGCCTTTTTACAGAAAGGATAATAATGGTGTTATGCTGCTGTGTCAGCCAGAGGTTGACTGAATTCAGCTGCTGTCAACCACAGCAAATGCTCTTTCTCAAAGATCTTGCGGCCTGAGATTATTAGACAGCTTTGTTGTGGGGGAGAAAACATTGCATGCATATATATATATACACACTCTTACTTACATATATATACTGTGCTATATTCTACATTCACAATCTCAGCCCATTTCCTTTATTTTGTACACTGTAGTTTGAGAGCGAATGATGTGAGCGTTGCAGGACAGAGTTAGTTCCAGATTATTACTATGTAATAATTTCATTAGTTGGGATTTTTTGGCTGGAGTTTTATGGTTTTATTTGCTCTTGTTTCCTTTCCTCCCCATTCCCTCCCTGAGGTTTCTGTTTCCTTATTGTAATTTTTTCACTTCCATATGATGATTTCTATTTTTTTTTTCCTTTGGCAAGCAGTACAGCTGGCTTTCTTGGAGGCATCAACTGTAAAAAGAAGGTTTGAGAATGAGATGCATTTGCAGAGTTTTTCCACCTTTATGAGCGGTCTGAGGACTGAATGGAGGGGCTTCAGGGCTGAGAGCGTCAGTTCATGGAATCACAGAATGGTTTGGGTTTGAAGGGACCTTTACAGGCCATTTACTCAAACCCCCTGCAGTGAGCAGGGATGGCTTCAACCACACCAGGTTCCCTGGAGCCCTGGCCTGGAGTGTTCCCAGTGATGGGACATTGGCCCCCTTTCTGGACAGGCTGTTCCAGTGAATCCCCACCCTCACTGTAAAACATTCTTCCTCATATCTAATCTAAATCAACCTTATTTTGGTTTAAAGCCATTACCACTTGTCCAGTTGTGATTTTTTGGGCAGCAGGAACAGTCTCAGCACCAAAAGACATTGAGAGAGTGCATCCTGCCCTGTCAGGAGCTTATAAAGGACAAAATGATGCCATCTGAGATAACATCACCACAGTCCTGGTGGCTTGATCAGCCCAGGACATCTGTCAGGGAGTGCAGCTCAGGGAAGTGAGGAGCAGGCTTGGCTCTGTTTTGGCACAAACCAGGAGAAGCTACTGAGTGTGAGGGGTTCTGATTTCTGATAAGGAGCTGTAGGATCTTTGGATCCAATCTGGCAAACTTCTCCCTCAGCCTGTGTCCCTGTGCTCAGCCCCACCTGGGGGTGTTCCAGGCAAGGGTGAGGTAGGGGAGGCTCCAGAGACACTCAGGAACAGCAGGACCACACTCTCATCCTCCCCTTGGTGCTTGGACAGAGCTCGTGTTTGAGTCCCTCCTGCAGCGCACGTGGTTTGGGCAGTCCTGGCACAACTTTGGAGTCAGGTAAGACTGGGCTACAGGGAGGTGCCCACTGCAGATGCTGCTGGGGATGAAGCAGAATTGAAGCACTCCTAGGATTAGTGAAGCCACTTGGCATTGTACTTGGAAAACACTGAATTTCAGCCAATTCTTTGTCATTAAGGCATCAGGGCAAAGACATACTTCATGTTTCTTTCATTTAGTCCTGACTCCACATTCCCCTTGTGGACATCTTCATGTAGATGTGCTCAGACTTCCTCTGAGGACAGGACATGGCTTGTTTGCTCAGACCTGTTATTTACTCTGCCTGTTTACATAACCTCCAGCACTGGTAACAAACTGTGATTGCAGTTACCCTGGAATAAACCTGGAGTCATTCTGGTGCAGCCATTGTTACTTTTCTCCAGAAATTCAAGTCATAAATGTTCCCTTCATCTCCGAGCTGGTATCAAGCTAAAGACACAAAACAGGAGACTCTTTTTTAACTGAATTCTTTAGGACACTACAAAACCTCTTAGGGACAGGTCAGCCAATGGAGAGAGAGATTCATGAGCAAAGACACAATTTTGTGTAATAAAAATTGGGGGTATGGTGCTTAACATAAAAAATGTCTCCAAATAGTGCTCAGAATAAAGTAGCATCTTCTCTAGACTGATCTAACTTTGCAAAGGAATAATCTTGTAGCTCTTATTCTGATCTCACTCTTAGATTGATTTAGACATGAAACTCAATTTTTACAGCAATCCAGGGTGTTAATTAAAACCAAAATCAAGTCAGGCACTTTGGAACACCTGCAAAAAAAAAAAGCATCTCTTTCTACCCTTCCTTTCCTTTCCCCCACATTGACAGCTTTGAGAGTGTTCACATTCCAGGTGCTTAAGAGTCTCTCTGCTTTAGGATCCTGCATCTGTAGAGAAGTGCATTAAAATTGTGGTGATCTTTCCTACCCAAAGAAAACAGTAGTTTTTTGAGGGTTTTTCTATATTAACCCTGCCTTCTTCCTGACTATATCATATGACAGATCTTAAGGAATAAGCCAAAAAAAGGAGGGAATGCAGATGGGTGGTGTAGTACAAAATTCAGACTGTTGGCATGTGTTTGCATGGAAAATACCCTGGTGAAAGTTACTGCTGACTGTGCATGGAATATTTAGAGGATGTTAATTATAAAACAGTGGAGGCCAATGCTATCACTGTACCTGTAAGAAAAAGGTGTTGTAATATTTGTGCAGACACTTAGTGCAGCCTGTGCAAATCACCCTGGTTTGTGGAGGACCTGATCCCTGCACTTCCATGCAGCACCCAGGATGTGACTGCTGTCTGAACACCCCCTGTGCATCCAAATGTTGTCAACTCACAGCAAATTAGTGCTGCCAGGGAGGAAAATCACAGTAGGGTCAGGTTGTGTGTATTAAGGACTGTGCTCTGGTCTCTGGCTCCTCTACTCTGTGTATTTTCCACTATTGGACTTGCTTTCATTTATAGTAAACAAATGGAAGTCCAGAGTAGTTTAGGAAATGTGCACTGGAGCTGGAATTGAGCCTAGAGATTATGGGTTTGCTGCACTGTTTGCCATCCTAACTGAATGTTATGCACTACCATTTCTCTGTCAATACCCCAGACATTTCTGGTAGTAAGTGGACTTTGTGTACACAGGGAAGTCAAGACAAATGCAATCACAGAGGCTTATCTGACCTTTTCAGGCAGCTTTTTAACAGCAGAATTTAAGGACACTGGCAAGATTTGTCTGGTAGCTGCTCCTGGTATTACCCAAAGGACATCTCAGTGCAGTCAGACAGCTGGCATGTTCCCACAGTGTAAATGTTCTCTACCCTTTAGTACCACTTTCACCACCTTGGATGGCTTAATGTAATCTTATTTATGGCTTGAATGCATTCTTTCTGCAATTTTTTTTTGGACATTAGGTACCAGCTTAAGAGCAAGGATGGTTTCTCTCCTGTGCTATCCACAGCTGATACTGTGCAGCTTGACAGGATTTGCTGCTGTATTGTCATGGACTGCAGCACATGAGGCAACATTTGGAGTTCTGGTTCTCTTTGCTCTTGTTGAGGATTTGCTCTGTGAATTTTGAACTTTATATCTGTCTGCTCATCTTTTTCTGTTGTCTCCTTCACTGGTCTTGCTTATTTAATTAAAAACACCTTATGGCAGGGAAGGCCTATTGCTGTGGGAGAAATGCTGCCTCTGCTGATATAATTGATTTTGGAGGCCAAATTTCACATGGTGTGTCTTAATGAAAAGAGACATTGATCTTTTCTGGAGCCTTGAGGTTCTACTGAATTAATAGTAACAAAGGAGACAAAAGAAACACACGGGAAAGAAATTGCCTTTTGGTTTTATGTTTTGCTGGATGCCTGTCCATTTCTTTCATGTTCTGGAACTTCCTTACTCTTCTGCTCACCATTTCCTCTTGATCCCTTTCCAAAGGCACTGATTTCAGCTTTTGACTGTGCCAGCATAAACGTGGCAATGAGTGAAGTCATTCCCAGGCTACACCTATCAAGCTGAGTCTGCATCTGGGATCTGAGTGTTATCCACAGGGCATTGCTTCAGGCTGATGGCAGAAAAGCTGCTTCCCTGTTCCATCCAGTGCCTGGAGGGATCAGAGCTGCTTCTGCTGTGTAACACAACTGTTCCCATCACATACTGTGTGCTGTGCCATTCATGGGGGCATGAATAGGGTAACTTTATCTTTCTGCTGCTCCCCTTTCCATGCATCTCAAAAACTTCCTGTTCTCCTCATGGGAGGGATTCCTGATTTTACAGGAATGATAAATCAGAATTTATCATTCCCGTCTGATTCTCAAGAGTACTTCAGTGTATCCTCCGTCTTAAAGGAGACTTCTTGGGTTTGACAAGCTCAGCTCCTGTAAGAACCAGAGTTTCACTGATCAAACTCAGACCTAACTGATGCTAGAAATAAATCTGGCTGGCTTGGGCAGTGCCACATACATGGTAGATCACAGTGACATTAATAGCAATGCATTTTGCAACCACTAGTGTTGAATCACAAATGTTCTCCTCTCTCTGGAGGAGCCTTAGTTGAATTTGCAGCAATACATATCCTGGAAAAGGGAAGTTCTCTGAATGCTGGCCTCAGGGTAGCTTTATAAATAAACTGTGCTATCTCTGGGATTCCTTGGAATAGAAAGTGTGGTACCCAGTGTATTTCTGTTCTGACCGAGCTATGTTCCTCTAAATGCCCTCTTGCTGCAGCAGTTGATGCAAAAATCTTCTGCCAAATGTTTGTGTTCTCCAGAGCATCTCACAGGTTCATTTCTGCTGGCCTTGGTCTGAAGTTGTTCTCAAGCTCACATCATGCTTCTTCATACAGACAAATAACTTGACACTTGTTTCCAATAAGAAAATACAAAAAAGATGCTCACAAAGGAGAGCATGAAAGGGCAGAACTAGCCTCACTGGTGGAATCCTGGCTATTCAATTCCTCTTGTTTTTTCATCAGTTCCCAGATTAGTTACAGCAGTGATGTCAATCTCTGACATGGCTTTTTGTCAAAGCATTCTTCTGCCTGCTTTGCCAGGCATTTCTGGTCATTCCTGCTCATTCACTGGGGCTTCCACTAAAAATACCTGTTTATAACATTTGTGTGCCTTTCAAACAGTATTTTTAGCATATGTATTTTCTGCAAGTAAATATTTCAAGTTGACATGCACTGTGTTTCACCCATGAGCCTATCTAAATTTTCCTGTCACTTCATTAGTCAATTGATGACACTTTGAAAATTCAGTTGAGTTGCTGTTTGGCTGGGATGCTAACTTGACATCAAACAGGTTTTCATGGAGCTGTTCCAAACTTTCCCAATGCTAAAATGATCGTGTTTGATAGAACACTGACAACAGGTGTCCTGATTTTGCCAGCAGTGGTCTCAGACTGGCTGCCAACACACACAGCGTTTGCCAGCATACCACATGGCTTATGCTGGGCTATTTTAAAGCTCTGTTCTGTAAAAGAGCTGAGAGACTTTTAAAATACCTATTAGCCTTTAATGGAAACTGCACATGACAAGAATATGTGAAGCTGTAAAGCATGGTTGATATAATCTTTGTTGTGAGTTCTATGATGTTCTTTTGTAAGGCAAAATATGAGTATTTCCACCCTGTTTAACATTAGTTGGTCAAGCCAGGTATTCCATCCAGTACTTTAACAGATACTTCATAGCATGGTGTAAAAGCCTATTAAATAATTGTATGGTATTATTACTAAGAGACACTTTCCTCTGAATTCCTGGCAGTTAATGCTTGGCTGGTACCCTGGAGCCTGGAGGTAGATATCTCACACCTCCTTAGTGTCACAGTGAATATTTTTCTCATTATCTGGATAAGGGTTGAATCCTTCTCTCAGTCCTTCAGTGTGTTCCATTGTACCTCAAAGTGCCTGTTTTCCTTTTATCTTGTGCTGTTGGGGTAATGTCCCACCAGTTGGATGTGTTTTGTGCAGGCACAAATGATCTTCAGCTCTCCTGACTCTTGACTTCACTTTGTGTCTTGTCCTCCTGTAACAACAGAAGGAAGGTAAAAGTGACTAGATGGAAACTGGCTATTTCACACTTCTGGAAAAAAGGCCACCACTGTGAACATTCATAATACAGAGTTGAGTGCAAAATCCTTCTTTAGATCTTGACTCCATTTCAGAGAATCCCAATGTCTAAAGGGGAAACTATCCATTTGTATGGACTGCTGCAGGAAAGCACTGGAAAAGCTGGAAAGCAGATACATCTACTGGCAGTGCCTTCTGTTTTCTAGTAAAGATATGAAGAGTGCAGTGACCCTTTTAGCAGTAACACATTTCCACAGGAAAGGAATAACTTGAATATACTGCAGATTTTTATCCCAACTAGGATATTTCAGCACAGAGAATGGGTCACAATCAGGATAGAAAACAGATTATTGATAACAACAGGTGTATTTTACCAGTTTGGTCTGTAATTGTTTTAATGTGTGTTTCTAGAGCAGGTCTAATTGGTTGTCTTTGAACTGAGATTTTTCACCCTGTGCAACTTTTATCAAACTCTCACCTTTCCTGTCATCCCTAACTATCTTCTATAATTCACACCATGGAGGTAGACATAAAGAGATGTGTCCTTGGTGGTGGAGGAAGAAAAAACTTCAAAGACCAGAATCTAGTACAAATTCAGACAGAGAAAATGTAACCTATTAATTATAAGAGTTAGATTTTTGTGTTGAAGTTGGAAGGCCTGAAGTACTGCACTTCTAGTTCTGAGCTAGTATCAGCACAGAGAAGTGGAGAACCTGTGTTTTAAGGCAGAGAACACAAAAAATGTAGTGTTTCTATATTTCAAGTAGTTTTTATAGGTCAGGCTTTTGTTAATGCCATTAGGTTTTCTAATCTCATTTCAGCCAAGCCTTTATTTTGCATAGTGTAGTAATGCCAGAGGATTAGCCAAACTGGGGTTGGCATTGCAACCTAGAGGCATTAACTTCTTCAGTGCCAATGGCAGCAGCAGCAGGAGCAGGAGGAATGCCAGTGTGTGCCTGCTGTGAGCTCAGGAGATGCAGAACTCTGTGGTGGTTCACAAATGCCAGTGTGCTGCTCCACAGAGAACATTAAAGTTAAATCTGGAAAGAAATGTCTTTCTGCTTATTTCTGACTCTTAGCTAGTTGATTTATTTGTTACAGATTGGTTTTTTTTCTATTCCCAGAATGGCTTCTCAGCATTTGAATAAATCTTGTAATATAACTTAGCTTCAGAAATGAAAAAGGAAGTTGTTTATTTCTCTCTACCCAACCCCATTGGATGTCCACAGAGGAGTCTTTTAAAGAAACTGGGCACATGCTTTAAGTTTTCAAGTAGCTCAAATAGTAATTGTGCTGAGGGTTATTGTTAGAATTACAATGACAGAGGCTAATTAAAAAGAATGCTGTAGCCTTTTAGGAAGAAAAACAAGTTTAATTGGTAACATCCCACATGTGTTCTGCCAGAGTCTTCCTCTCATCTTTTCCTAACTGGTTTTGATTAATGTAATTTTAACTATAATTTCTCTGTGTAACTTGGCTTCTAAGATTCTTTCTGCCAAATTGCATTATTGTTCTCTGCTTGATGGAACTGTTTACAAGTGTCATTCTCAGAATACTGTTGTGGGAAGGCACTGTGTTCTTGCTGCTGCTCGGTATTCTTCCTCATAGCAAGCAGATAATCCGAAATTTAAGAAATGTAAAAGAAAGAGGAAAAAAAAAGCACCTATTTTCTGTGCATCCTGAAGTGTTTACTCTGCATTTGAGGCAACTAACTGCAAGCACTCTACTTTTGCTTTGGCATAACCCATGGATCCCCAGTTTAAAGCAAAGATTTGTCAGGAGTAGCAAGGTGGATGCAGGCACAGGTTGAGTGTTTACCTCCCTTTTTCAGCTCCCTCCCCTTAGCTGCCTTTGTTCTGGTCCTGCAAACCACACTGATCCTTTCCAGGAGCCAAGTTCCTCTGGTCCATCCTTCTCTCTGTCACCTCTTTCCTGGGGCTATCTTAGATGTGGCTATCCAGTGCTTGGAAAAAGTCTGTATTAAAGCAGATTTTTGCAGTGCAGAGTACAGGTATGAAAATGTGATGGTACCTGATACTATTTCTAGGGAGAGAAGGAAACAAAAGACTAGTGGTATTTTAGTGTATTGTGTTTTGATTTCTAGAGTGAGAAAGGTCTTACCCTGTGCTCTAAAAACTGCAGTTCCTCACTTATAATTGGTGGACTGTGATTAAAATAC
Source organism: Zonotrichia albicollis (assembly GCF_047830755.1). Taxonomy (NCBI): domain Eukaryota; kingdom Metazoa; phylum Chordata; class Aves; order Passeriformes; family Passerellidae; genus Zonotrichia; species Zonotrichia albicollis. The sequence goes on from NC_133830.1 coordinate 10,014,495, forward strand.
AGTTTTCATTTAATTGGAATCCACCATAACAACCTCTTCACCTCACTTGGATGAACTTGCTTTTGGGGAAACAAATTACCTTGGTTCAGTGACTTCATGTGTTGTAGATGGAGTCTCCTTACATAAGGTGAAGAATAACCAAATGTGATCCCCCAACAGCTTGTGAGAGATGTCTGCGTTAATGGTATGCAACTTGCCAGGGTTTTGGAAGAAAGTCAAGCTTTTCATTTTCTTTGACTTCCAAAACTCCCATCAAAGTTTAGGTGGGACATAAATCGAGATCTGGGTTCTGCTAAGCTGGAATTTAGGTCTTGCAGTTCTGTGGGCTAATCCACCAAACAGACAGCTCAGCATGAGACTGACTTTGCAGGTGTCTAATGGAGAGATGCATAACTTCTTGCACATGGTTTTGTTCCTATGCATCCAGGTTTTATCATTCCTGTTCCCCTATCATCCAGTATCATCTGGGACCCTGCTAAGAGACCTTCCATGCATTTCTACACTACTGGAGCACTACTCAGGACAATAGAGATCAGGCAATGAGAGAGTTTCCACTGTAGGTTCTTTGTCAGCTCACTGGGGATGTTGTTAGCTTCTCCTCCCCATGTCTTTAAAAACAGAGAGCCAAAAACAACACTGAGTCACTCCAAGCTTGCTCTTCCCCAAAGCACAAGCAATGTTCCCCACCCACATCCAGGGATGTATTGCTGCACAGAACTCTGAGAAGGGGTGCAGGCTGCTTGCTGAGCCCATTTCTGATGATCCTTGCATATGGGTATTTTTTAGCTGCATTTTATATGGTTCTTTCCAGCACAGCAGGTGCTCCATCCTGCATTGCTTAAGGAAGGGATTGAGAGTGATGAGGTTGTAAAGATCTGGTGTTCAGACTGATTTGGCTCCTGTTTGCTTGGGTTGAGGAGTCCTTGCATGAGCAGCCTGGCTGGCTGGGTGCTGAGAGCAGCTGTGGTGCTTTCAGGGCCATGATATACCTTGTGAAGGATGTTTCTGGAGTGCCTCACTGAGCACAACTGGGCTGTTTGCTGGCTGGTTGCCTTCCCTTAGATGTACACATAGAGAATATTTGAAAGAAACCTTCGTGTCACTGAAAGCAAAAGTTGCTACCCACAGAAGTCTGAGTGTTTTGTGGACCTTCTTCCTCTTGCTCAGAATATTTACAGACTGGATTACAGGGACATGGTGCAAAAGTTGCACTGTCCAATCCATGTACGTGGATTGGAATAGAGATGGGCTTGGGATGGGCCAAGGAGAAGAAGCAGACTGGGAAGTGCTTGGCCAAGGCACCTCACCAGGGGACCCTTATTGCTGATGGCCTGTGCCCATCCCCATGTACTCAGGGGCTCCTTCAGCTGCCCCCAGCCCCAGGGAAGTCCTGCAGCTCCTACCAAGAGGAAGCTCTACTTTGATTCAGTATTCAGTGGCACAAGATTTATGAACTGTGCTCACTGATTTATGATCTGTATGGCTGGCAAAGAAAGCGGGATCAGGCACTTGGCTATTGTGCAAACAGGGATGACACATAATATCCAAAGAACACAGGAAAGATAAAATTACGCAGATTGTTGAAATACTCTCCTCAATGTGCTGCTCATGGAGATGAGTAAAATAAGAATAAGGGTTGTTAGGATTTGTGTGCAAGTTGGATTTTTAAACTCCATTTTCCTCCTTCATTGCGTAGATCAGCCCAGCCAGAAATGCTGGACTCTTTAGAGTAATTTGCAAGTCTGAATTTGGGCATCAAAAATTTGGGTGTAAAACCATTCCTTGGATTTCTACCAACTAATGGAATTGTTTTGTAATTTTACTTCCCAAGCTCCAAATAAAATTTGCTTTCCTGACATACGGCAAAACTTGGGCTTCTGACTTGCTGGACATTTTATTACTTTATTAACATTTTCCTGAATGTTTATTTGAAGAATGGCCTTTTTCATTGGAATGTTTATTTGAAGAATGGCCTTTTTCATTGGGTACTTGTTAAATCTCAGCAGTGGAGATTTGGCCATCAATTATGTGAGAGGAACTAAGCTGGGGTGGGGAGAATGACAGACTTGGGGTGTGTGCTGTCCTGTGTCAACAGTACCAATTCAAAGCGATTTCACTGAAACCTGTGGTGTAACTGAGAGCAGAACACCATCTCTAGTTTCATCAAAGTGAATACCAAGTGATTATAATCAATATAATCCTGGACTGAATTCAATCATACTTGATCAGTGTTTTTGCTGTGAGCAGTGTGGCAATCACTGTCCTTTGTTTAACCTTTTGTTTGAATAAGAAGTTCCTCTTTATTTCTAAGTAAGGGTTTCTGCTGAAGCAAAGCACTTTTTAGTTTTTTTTAAGCAATTACTCTGCTGTGAAAGTGAAATGCTTTCCTTTAAATACCACAGTGTACATGTGTGTGCAAGGAAGGAAGGTCAGCATTGAAGGATGCCTTACAGAACTGAAGGCAGGGAGACACAAAAACACAGAGTGGTAAGAAAGATTTTGAGGAACACAAGAACTTGGGGGAATGTCAGAAGAGCTAGTAAATCCTCAAGTCCAAACAGAGATCTGAGATATTCTGGCCTAGATTTTTCAAAGGATCCAGCTCACTTCACATTTAAGAAAGGCAAAGTACCTAAGTATCCTTGGGGTTGTGGGCAGAGCTGGCACAATGCTCTCTAGGTTATAGGTGGAGTTGGAAACTGTAATGGGAACAGGATCAGGCTGTTCTTGCACTGAGAAAGACACAACAAATGCCTGGGGTTGAGGCTGAAGGAGGAGACCTGGGGCTGGGGGCACTGATGGCTGTTCTCACAAAGCTCCCCTCCATTATCTGCTATCAGCACCTGCTGCTCCAGGTGCCTTATGCCCTCCCTCAGACAGCCCTGTGCATTTCTAGGGCTGTAGCACAGGGAAAACAAGTGCTCAGAGCATGAAACTTTTACCTGGCCTTGCCTGTTGTCCTTGCAATTACGCCCACGTCTGGCTTCCTATCCCAGGATCACACAAACAATCCAAACAACCTTCAAATTCCCCCCAGTGCCATCAATCCTTGCTGACTGACTTCATTTTCCTTCCCACCACACATGCAAAACAAAACCAGTGAAAGTGAAGACAAGAATACAGTCTGCCCTTAATGGTAAAGGTAAAAATCCATTTACTACTATGTGCTAATACTGGTGTCACCAAGATATGTGACATGGCCTGAACCAAACAGCAGAAATGGACATAAATTGGAATGAACAGCCTTATTGATGTAAACAACACTCCCATGGGCAGGATGTTTTGCAATTGCCTGCAAAGAAGAGGTAGAGAGGGTAATTCTGTGTCCCTTTGTCACAGAGACTCTGTTAAAGAGGGCAGTGGGCAGATGTTGAGGAGCAGGAGGGCTGGGGCAGGTTTGGGAAATGAGGTGAGTGCCTGGCCCCTGTGAGATCCCAGAATAGCAGGAACTGGCTGCTGCTACCTAGCAGAGGTGAGTGGCTGACAGCAATGCACTGCCTCCATGAAACGCTGGAACTGCAGCTCTCAAACTCTGCCCTGCCAGCACGGCTGCCTTGTCTGTCATCATCCTCACCCTCTAATTTTGGAAAGAAGGCTGAATTTTTTCATGGCGCCCATGAAAGGTCACTGACCTGAGGTTTTAGTCTCTGCTGTGTCATTGACTGGCATTTGGCTGGTAACATTCATTCTATTAAGGGCATAGTTAAGAAAAGTGTAGTGAAAGTGGATCAAACACTTCAAGACAGCAGCTTAAAATTTTCCATTTGCTCTTCAGCAGATGACTAAGTATTGAATAAAATAAAAGGTGTGAAAATACCCACATTGCTTTAAAATACTTTATTTTTTTTTAATTTGTGGACAAAAATCCACCCCCTTTACCCTCACTCACTATTTCGGTCTTGGTAGGTAAAACCTGAATGTTTTACCCCAGGTTTAAAAATGCAAAAGGCTAAACTTGGAAGGACTGTCCTGGATTTCTGGAACATGAAAGATAATTAACTCTTCAGGAACTAGCACTTCTCTCCCACAGACTTCCAGTCCCTTGGGTGTATTGAGAACAGCATATATTATAACTAGAGTTTTGTGGTGACAGTATTTTACACTTGTGTAATTATCTTGCCAGAGGCAAAGGATATTCTGGGAAATCAGCCAGGAGAAAGTCAAAGTAAGCAGGGCAAGTGGTATAAACGTAAGAGAAGGGTGGGATGCTTGGATGTGGAAACAGTTGGCTTGGGATTGTGTTCAAGCTTTGTAGCAGCCTCAGAAAGGAGGATTTGAGTGAAGGCATATATATAAATGTTAGGGCTCTGTATCAATCTATCCTATAACTTTAAGAAGCTTGAGGGGACAGAAAAAGATTAAAATGTAGCCCTTGGGCCATAAAGGCAGTTGGATCAATGCTGATTCATAGACCATCAATGTCCAAGCAAGAAGAATCTGGCTCTCTTGGACACTGCTCACATGACAGAGAACAGCAAGCCAAAGTGCTGTAAAGAAATGAGGAGGGAACACACGTTCCAAAGCAGCCAGGATTTCCAATTTACTTGTCAGTGTTCTTTTATTTCTGCTTTCTGTGCTAGAATAGAATGAAAGAGGCAGAACTTGTGGCTCTGGCCAAATGTCCTCTCTTCACTGAATTTTATTGCTTTTTTCACACATGGATGGGAGATGCAGATCCAACATGGATGAGATTATCTTCAAGCATGTAAGTGCATTAATTAGCAAGTTGAGTGCACAGCAAAAGGTTGGAAAAGAAACAGGTTTAATTGTTTTATTGTGTATAAGTGTGGATGTTGGAAGGGCCATGCATCTCTGCTAAACAGAATGCCAGAAGATATATTTTCTCACAGTGAAAAGCAGGCATATGGAGAGAGAGTTGGTCTGCAAAGTCTGCTGTTGGAGAAAGCAGCTGGAGGAGAAATTTCAAGGAATAGCAAAGAGAACAAATTAATGGAATCTGTACATTCCAGGCATAACATAGCCAAATAGGAAAAAAATTGCTTTTAAATGAAAAAAAAAATAATGGTATTTGGTGAAATAGGGCATTATGTGTTTCTCCAAAACCACCAAATACCTTCAGCTCCAGTTCCTTCTCATGCCAGCTATGTTGAGGTAACCACTTTGCGCTGTTTGAAAGTTGTCTCCTCGAAGAACATTGTGTGGTGCTGAGGCTCATGTCTGTCCAGTGTTTGCTGGTTGAGTTGAGGCCCTTTTGCACAGAGCTCAGGATGGGGCTGGAACATTCTGCAGCCCAGGGCACAGTCCTCAGGTGAGGCAGTCCCCAGATCAGACAGGGATTTACTTAGATGTCAACTTTGTACCCTTAGCACTTCACCCAGTGCGGCCTCTTGGTTCTGCACAGAACTGATTAAATTCTTCTCAAGTGTAGAAGTCCACATTCCCACATAGTATAAAAGGATTCCTGTTCCCACCTTCATCACTTTCCCTTCCCTCATGGCATGCACTGAAGCAGTGCCCATTTAATGGTCACAACTCCAGCCTCACCAAAGCCATGAGGCAATGTCAGGGCTGGCTCCTGCCTCAGCAGCTCTCGGGGGTGTTTTGGGGAAAATGCTGGGTCTGAACCTGCAAAACTGCAGACTGAGCTCTGTCTGCTGTTATTCAGCTTCTTTTTACTTGTTGCCACTGGTGCCAGACCTGAAAGTACAGCCAGTGCCCAGGGCTGGATTGTTAGGGGCTGCAGCTGTCTCTGTGTTTGCTGCTGCTCAAATGCAGTTGCTGGTGAAAGGTTTCCTTTTTCGATGTGTTCTGGGCTAATGAAGTGAGCACGCTGACTGGGCAGGGATTTGAGAGCTGAAGGAACCCAGGTGTTGCTTTCTTCCTCTGCCCCATTTGCTCTGCATGAATAGTGGGATGTATGAAAAGTGTAAAATCTTTCCATAAGGAGGCTTCGTCCCTGTGACTTATTCAAACAAGCAAGACGCAAATGAGAAATGAAAAAGAGGAAAGAAACCACTGCTGTGTTACTCTCCATGTTCTCCTATCCTTCTTAAGAGATGTGTTTCTCCTGCTCTTTAGTCTGAGTTGATTGTAAAGTTAAATCCCAATTTGTTGTGGAATAACCTTCACTACATTCTTCTTAAAAACAAGAGATGGTTGCAAAGGACAGTTTTATGAACAATCAGGTCTAAAAGCAACATAGGAGGATGAAATGAACTTCCCTGTGCTTGAAGTGAATGTATGAAATTTGTGAACCTGAAAGGTTGTACTGCAGTGGGAGTATTGTCCACCCCTTAAAAGTGTTACAGCAAATGGAGGGCTGTCTGCTCATCCATACTGTGCAACTTATAAGTATTAATAAATTGGAAATACTCTAAACTGGAACATTGGTTTTAGCTGCTGAGTAGATTCTTTCCCAATCCATGTCTTCCAGCCTTGCCACGCAGCTGACCTCTGACATGGATTATTAACAATCTCTGCTTTTGGTGGTGCAGACAGATGCAGGATACATTTCTAACATTTCTGATATTTCCTTTGCTTCTGACTCTGCTTGCTCATTCTTCAGAGGACAGATCTCTCCACTCAAATGCTGTCTATTATATGTAGCGCATATCAGTGTAAGAAGAAGGTTTAAGCATTCAAGATGTTTTGTTGATATTCATGTCAATTTTGTTTGTATACCTCTGACAAGGTGGATTGAATTTTCCACACTTTTTTTTTGTTTTTTGCTTATAGTGGCTGATTGTGCATGTGGAAGTATTTTAGGATGCGTGAAAGGAAATATGATCTCCTTTTTCTTGCATAGGAAGGAAAAAAAAGCCATGAGACTTAATGTGGATTAAAGAAAGGGAAAACACTAGAATGACATGTTCTGCCTGTGACACACAGAGTTCAGCTCCTCTTTGTTTTGATCCACATTACACCTTTGCTTGGCAACAGGAAGTAGGTCATCAAAATAACAGCAGATGCAACTGGGACACTTTGGAATTTTCTAAATCCTTTTCAGCTGGGCAAAGCATATGTGTCACTGATGATACCAGATCATCTGATTTCTCCTGGGAATACATAATGATTTTTATGATCCTTTTATTTCATCTGTTAGTCAGCTTTGATATGTTCACTACAAAGGGCTCTCCAGGACACCATGGCAGAAATTAAGTTGTGTTTGGGAGCTCACTGTACTTAGTGAGTTCTTAAAGATAATTTGTCTGTCCAGCCCACTGATTCCTTAAAGGCTCTGAGGGCAGTTTGAGTCTCTCAGCTTAGGCACAAGGCTGGTAGGAAAGTACATAAAAACCTTCCACCCTACCATGCAAACACAATAGCAGCAGTGGAAGGGAAACTCTTTTCAGGAGTATTTTAAATCTGATCTAAAAATTACTTTAGGATTTTCTCTCCTTGTTGCACATTTAGAATAATTGTCCATGCTAGGAAATCTTTGCCTACAGCCTCTCATATACTGTTTAAATGTATTTTTCTGAAGCCATGTGACTTAGATATTTGTGTTAGGCCTCATTCTCCTGACAGGAACCCTTGGTAGATTCCAGCTCTGCTGGACAGAGAGATATCAATTTGTTGTCTCTCCACTTGCGTCAGAGAAAAGCAGCTCTGAGAAAGAAAGAAGGGAAGGCAAGTCTGTGGCATCTCTGCAAAGGTGTCAGAGAAGCCACATGAGAAGATCTTGTGAGAGATACCAGAGAAGCTATGTGTCATAAATGATTAAGTGACACCAAGTGATCTGCCACCAGGATGGCACAGAAGGCTGTGCATGACTTGTTCCAGAGGTCATGGAAGCCTTTGCCAGACTCTTGAAAATGTTTGATTTCTTGGATAGCCTGAGCTTAGATTTCGGTTGCCTTCTGAAAAGATTGCCTTTCTGCATAGATTCTTTGTAAGGCTGAATTTTGGGTAAGGCAATTGAAGGCAGAGACTAAAAGACAATTCAAGCTGATTAGTTATGGACTTTTTTCTGTGTTTTATTGTGGCTTGGACAGATTTCTGTATAATATGAATACTGCTTAGGATATTTTTGTTTTGCCTTTTTTTTTAACCTCTAGTTGCTAGTTCATAGGTCCTTGGAGAGCTACTTAACAAGCTGGAAAAAAACAATCAAAATGAAACAAAAAAAAAGTGGAAAAGTTTCACACATCCTTGATTTATAATGGAGTAATATTTCAGTTGCAATACAAATGATTTATTTACCATTGAGTCATTCTGTACTGATAATAAAAGCACATTTCCTCTTGGAACAACCAGTTACTGTTTTCAGATCAAACCCATTCATTCATGGAGTTTTTCTTCTTGCCTGTGTCTCATGTGTGAGCATCACTAGGTGCCAAATGCAATCAATATGAATTCTGCTTTTGATCACACTGGTATCAGCCTCACCCAGAGGAGAGCTTGGCTTTTAGACCTTGTGTTACATTTTAAGAAAAATAATATTGACTCATGATATTTCAAAATCATTGTTTATAGCCAGCAGATTTTAAATCAAAACAGTCAGGCACATTTTCATTTTACACTCATTGTTAAATAAGCCGTGGAAAAGGTTTCTCTTTGCAAAGCTGCCTTCCCTCCTCCAAGATTATTACATTTCACGTGTTCTAGTTCATCCCAAGATTGTGCTATTGTTCTCTTCAAAGTTTCCTGGGCCATTAATCTCTCTCTTTTGTTTCCATTTGGACTCAGGATAGGTCAGCTGGAAATTGCATTGTTGGAGAATATTCTGGTCTTGAGAACACAAAGAAAAAGAAGCAAGGAGAGCCTCCAAATACTGTTGGTTCTTCATTCAGAGTGTACAGCTAAGCAAGCCCATAAAAGCTGTGTTACTAAATCCTTTATCCCCTCAAAGCCAGTGGAATATACTGGGCACCAGGCACCATGTTCAACAACAGCTCCTATTCTCTTGTTTAAAAACTGAGTCTTTTCACGTCGTATTTCCACGCTTCTCTATTTTTTTACTCTGCTGCCTTTAACTATCCACCAGGGCCCACTATATTGGACATAACAGTTCAAAATGTACATTTAAGGGCTGGTGACACACACAGAGCCAGGCTGGGGCCACAAAGGAGCAGTCATGGCCACGGGGCCGTGCGAGCCGCGGCGGAGCGGCGCGTCCATCACTCTTTCCATTGTGACTCCTCCTCGCTCCCGCAGGATTTATAGGCACATTTTTGAGAGGACTCCAGTAACTAAAATAAAGATGTATTTGTCTCCACAGAAATGTTGCAGCCACATACGTGGCTATTTGGAGAAAACAAAAAAAACAAGAATGGAAATCCCATTGAACTCACGCTGTAGGGGCTCTACGAATGGATTTTCAAAGTCTTGTCTTAAAGCATAAGATTTTTACCTATTTTTATGTCTGTGTTTACTTTTCTGACTGCCATGTGGAACAAATTACACTGTTTCAAGCAAGGGCATGTGCTCCTTAGGACAGGAAAGGTTAATTTGGCTGCTTTGTGAATAAGTATGTCGCACAGTCTTCCATTGTCCAGTTTTCTTTCCTGACATCTCCTAAGATCTCTGCTTCAGGACACAAGGTGATGATTCTCTGGGACAGAATCTGTGTTGGGCAGAGAGGCAGGAGTATATTGTGAGATGAAACCAGGCCAAGGGGTGCAGATGATACAGGAGGGTGTCCTCATGAGGGCAGCTGAGCTGCACCTTGCTGGGCTGGAGCCTATGCCAACTCTTGCCCCCAAAGTTCTTCCTTGTCACTAGGGAAATTATTTGAGCCCAGTTTTTGTGGATGGGCACTGAAAGTGTGTTCCTCACATTATTGACTGGTCAGTTCAAGGCTCTGGCGTGGCAGTTCCAGCCCCAAACTGAGGAGCTGTAATTTTTACACAGCACTTTGAGCACTCCATCCAGAAGAGCTCTGGCTGGAAGTCGGGTGAGCTGTGCCCACATCCTGGGCTGGCTCGGTGATGGATTACCATCTCACAGCAGGGCTGTGCCTGTGCTCATAAACCCTTCCCTCAGCAGGGGCTGTGGCATGTTTGCAGCTGGATTTCAGTTGCCAGGGAATGAAGGGGCCCTGTGAAAAGGACATCAGCTGAGGACAAATGCTTTTAGCTCCCTGTTCACTGATGTGGTGTAGGGAGAAAGGACACAGCATCTCTTTTGGAGTTCATGAGTGAAGGGAAGATCTGGCTTGAGGACATTCCCAAAATCTTGATTGCCCAAAAGGCGCTGTGTTTCAGGCATTCCCTGCACACAGGCCTTCTGAGAAAAGGGTTCATGGAGCCCATTTTTTCTGTTTATGCACTAGGTGACCAGGTTTGATTTACAGAAGCAACTTTGCCACCTCAGCATAACAATGTTCTGATTTTTGGAGGAAAAAAGTCTCCCACTTATTTATGGATGAACATAAGAGCATGCTCCTGGTGAACACTACAGAAAGCTCAGGTTTTCCAGATGTAGTGTGTATCTGAAGGCAGCATTCACTGGGACTGCACTGGAAATGGTCCCAGCACTGTTCTCTGGCAACTGGAAAGGGGATCTGCTGAAGTACATGGGACAAACTTGACCTCTTGAGTCTGGAAACCTAATAAGCAAAACTTGGGACTGCTAGAGCTAAGGGACATTTCATGTTCACTTTGCATCAGAGGCCTGGGATTTAGGAAACTGAAGTCTAATGTACAGACTGTGGTGCTGGGTTTGTGCAATTAAATCTTGTTTAAAAATCCCCAAGCAAACAGTTCATATATCTATATATTTGCATCTATAACCTTATATATATGTGTGTGTGTATAAATATATATATACACACATACACACACATGCATATTTCCCCTTTCACCTTAGCCTTTATTTACATACTGTTCTCTAAGGAACAGAATAGTTTTCTGCAGACTGAGAACTCTTGCTCCTGGGCTCATAGCTCCTCTTACCTAGGGAAAAAAAGGATGACTGATGAGCTTTTCTAGCTTTAGTTGTTATGCCCAGACTCCAAGAAATGTCCTTGTGAGTGAGCCCTGATACATTTCCCTGGGTGAGCCTTAGGCTCCAGTCCCTTGTTACATCATCCCCTAACACGAGGCATGTGCCTCTGCTGTGGAGAACTTATGTGTGGATTTCAATCTGTTCCAGGTTACACATGCATCCTTCTCACATGGCTGTGCCTCCAGGGTTGATGCTGGTGTTAGATGCATGAAATTCAGGCAAATTGCACTGCTGGAATTCATCTGGACTGCCCAGAGCAAGTGGAGGCTGGGGCTGCAGACTATGACTAAGAGTGGCTGCAGCCAATAGAAAGGGGTGAATTTAAGATGTTACCCCTCATTTTCCTGCTCACTGCCTTTCATAAAGCTGGCAAGATCTTAAGAATAATTCCAAATTTTACTCTATCCCTTAAACCAGAAACTCCTTATCTTAGAAGGAAAATAACAGAACACTTAGACAAGATTGCACATCTGCTCTGCTTTTCTATGAATTCCTTCCACTGTGAGGTTTGATTTATGATCTATGCAGAAATCCTCATTTGAGTCCTAATCTAGCACTTAACCATGCAGTTCTTATTTGTTCAGAGCTCTTTCTAGGAAGGATCAGTCTCATTTAGCCTCCAACAATCTTTCTTTGTTAGCAAAATACTCATGTCATCTGGATTTCAGCTGTTGCTCTTTTTTTCTCCCCCAAATTCTTGGAGACATGGCGATTTCCAGAAAATCTGAGTGCATTGGCTGTACAGAGAGCCCATTGTGCTGCCCAGTCAAAGAGAAACCATGTGAAACAAAACACAGCCTGGGGAAAGCAGAATCTGATGCACACTGGTATTTGCAAACTTGCTCTCGGTCTGCTGGAGCAGATGCAGCCCATAAATCAGCTAATGATGAGTTAAGCTCAGCTCAATAACAAATTTTGAAGTAAGATCTTGTATTTTGAAAGGATGGTGAGGTTTGGTTGTGACAGACAGTACAGGTGATCATTTTTTGGTAGTTGAGGATTTTGCTTTTGTTTTTGGGGTGTCCCCTTTGAACAGGTAATCTGCATCTGTGAGTTCGTGACTGATTGGTGTGTGCTTGGAGTTCCAAAGAAATAGGGAAGGAAATGTAAAACTATAGAAGAGATTAGCAGCATCAGCACCTTGTGCACAGTAACCAGGTTAAATGGCTGCAAAGAAATTTCTTAGCTTTAGTGCTGGTATTTTGGTTTGGTTAAACTGAAAAGCAAAAGGTGATGCTGCAGCCTCCAGGGCCCTTTTCAATAGCGAGGCGCAGAAAGTTTGGCATGTTCTCTGGAAGGGTCATTTCGGTCTAAAATTGGTCTGAGGCACTGTTTGCTTTCCCTTGCAGACAAGCTCTGAGAAACAAGTGCTGTGGGCAGAAGGAAGCTCCTGTGATGGATGTGGTTATCAAAGCCAACAGCGAGGTGGTTGACTCAGTGTGGTTGAGTAGGAAGCAAAAATAGAGCAAAATGCAAGGTTTGATTTAATTTAGGAAAGATCTCTTGTCCTGCACAGCAGTGAAATTTGGTGGATGTGAAAGGTGCAAAGCAGAGTAGGATAGAAAAGCAGTTTCATCATGGAGCTTTGAGTCTTCTGATGTGCTGCTGCTTTCATGTGCAATAGGCTCTCTTTTGGGGCCTCTTCAGTTAATTAATGGCATTCAGAACCAAGCCTACAAAAAAGCTACAGCCAACAAAATAGATCTGTCCAGACTGTTTTCCTGGAATCTCCCTAAACAAAAGTTAGCTCCCTGGAGGGAAATGCTTTAGTGCCCTGTTGCTCGGAAATCAGCAGATTTCAGGCCTTCTTGAAAATCTGTAATTGTAACAAAATTATTCTTTCCAAAAGATACTTGGGCTGTTTTCCACCCTGCTCAATGAGATCCATATTCCATGGCACTGACTGGAAGTGAGTGGTTTAAAGATAAATGCATGTCATGTCATGAATGTGTTTCTACTTTGTCAAGGGGAGACACCAGCCAATTAAATTCTAAAATGATGGATTTCTTATTTCTTTCCTTATTAAAAAAAAAGAAAAAGAATCTCTTAATTCTTTAGGGGAAATGGCATTTTTAACCCTGGTTTAGTTATTACTGAAGTAGGAAAGTAAGTTAGGGACAGAAATTAGGTTTTATTTTCAACTGAGATTTCTGAGAGTCTTAAGTTGCTCTCGGTTTATTCATAACTTAGCAACAATTTGAATTAATTTAATAAGAAGCCTAAATTTTTTGCAAAGTGGGAACAATAGTTTAAATGAGATGGTGTAGTATGTGCTGCTGTGTATGCACGAATGCCTGATTCCTGATGTTCCTGAGGATGTTGTGCATCCTACCCCAGCCTCTGGAACTGGGATGGAGATTCCAGATTATCAATTATAGTGCTCCTTGCTTTACAAGTTGCTGTCCCTGTCAGCTGAAAGAGAGGAAATGGAGAGCAAAGGTGTAACTCATGCAGGAGTGGAGAGGAAGGGAAGACTTCATCCCTCCCCTGTGAGCCCCAGGATACAATCGAAGTCTTTTCTAGAATCAAGGTCTTGAAACAGTTTTAAGTTCAGCTCCAAGACAGCTCCATGCTGCTCTCAGTGGGTTTCTGTGGGATGTGAGCACTGTGAGCCCCTGGGTGGTTGTACTGGTCAGTGCTTGTGAGACCTTCATCCAGAGGAGCAAGGATAGAAACTGGAGATAATAAAACAGTAAAATTAAATGCCCTGTTTCTCTTTGAAAAGTGGAACTTGTATATATTTGGCTTTCTTATTCTCCTTTGCCCTCACATTTCCAGCCTTGCTCAGGCACCCTCAGGATGAGGACAATTCCCTACTCTGGCTTCAGTTCAGCTCCAAGTCCCAAATGAATTGGCTTTTTTCCATTTCTTCTATTCTGAATCAATCACAAATATTCTGTTATCACTTAATCAGAGGGTCCTTTGCAGTTTCAAAGGATTATCTTCCACTTTTAGCATGTTTCCAAATAATTTCCTACTCTTTGGTTCTTGGTGCTGGATCATCTTCCAGCTTTGTCTTTGTCAGGGTGAAATGTGGACAGTGGACTCTAGTCATTCTTATCCAAAACTTTCTGATAATTACAAAGTAATAAGTAGATGATTTTCACCATCCCTGGAGAGTTAAGTTTCTGCAATTGCTGGCCAGGTTTTTTGAAGCAACAAACTCAGAAAAGCAAAACAATTCCTTATGCTGAGGAAGGAAGATCTCCCTCTAGTTTTTGATGGCTAACAGTGTTGAATAAGAACTGTGTCTGACAAGTATTCAAATATAACAGTCATGTACAAGCTACATGTTGTTCAGTTTGTAACTCTACAAATCAAAACTCTGAAAAAGCTGCTAACAGCTGTCCAGATTTTATTCAGCAGTAAAATTGGAAGATGAGGATGTAATTTAATGGCAAACCCCTTTCTTAGCAGCTTGAGGCTTCCTTTTGAATGGGATCCTGGAAATAGGCCCTAGTAGTGCTTAAAGATAGGCCAAAACATAAGGAAATAAAAAAGAAGGGGTTGAATCAAAATCAAATCTCAGATCCAAGCTCCCTGAATTTGGGGATTGTTTGGAATTGAATCCGAACTGCGTGTCTTGAATCTATTTCTGATAGGAAAAAAATGGTCCTAACAGTCACTAGTTATTACTTATAACAGAAAACAACCTTATTTTTTAAATCACTAAGTTCTAAATATGCACTAAGAAACCATTGTTTCATGTGAATTTATCCAAGTTATTAAAACACAGCTTTAAGAACTCTGCAGTGACCTTTCAAGCACCACACTCTAATTCACCCATTTTTTGCCTACTTTCTGATTCTCCTCAGTGGAGGAAAACCAGGGGAAAGGACACCTAATGCAAGCTACTAACAAAGCTTGTCAGCTGTTTGTGCAGAGGGGCCCTGTTCTGCCATTCTGGTTTCTTAGACAGGGTTTCCTTGGCCAACTTTACCCAACTTGGTTGGGTAAACATGCTAGAGGTAAATGAAACTGCAGCATTTTTGTCCTGAATTTGGAGTTGCTCCCTTATGTGATGATATCCAGGTAGTCCCACTTGTCCTATTTGGAAACCACTGCTCCATGGGGTTGGGAGGAAACTGAAACCAGGAAGGAGCTCCCATGCCTGTTCTCATGCAGATCCTTGGTACAAACCTGTGTGTTTGCAGTTTTCTGTATGCTGTCTCAGCACTTGATATACTTAAGTATATCATCCTAATTTTAAAAGTCATAAAAATAACTGTGCTGAGAACATGCCAAAGGGCCTCCAGCTTAATACCCCATCTCTAATGGTGTCCAAGTGCATACTCAGGGAAGATCAGGAACAGGACAAGCACGCATGATATTGTGCCCAAGGCAATCTTTTAACACACAACTCTTTTCCCTGAGACATGAGCCTTCTGAGGATGGTTTAATTGGTAACCTTGAATGGATCTTTCCCAAGTAAATTATTTCCACTGAGCCTCTTGTAAACTTCTTGCATTGCCAGGGAATCACACAGATCAGTTACCTGTTGTGTCAGCAAACACAGCCCCTGAATTGTCTGTCTTCCTCAGAGAGAACAGACATCTGTTATTTCAGGTCAGGGTGGTATTTTGGGAGGTGTTGTTAGGAAAACAGTCTGAAACTCACTGATTGCATTTTCACAGATGAAGGAAAGAGTGGATGTAGCTCCACACTCAAGAGCACTCTCAGTTCAGAGGGCTTACACCAGTGGGACATTGCAGCATTCATGGAAATTGAGTCTGCTACACATAATGGATGATGTGTGGAGTGAAAGGAATTGGAGAATTGGAGGGGATAGGTTCTGGCAATACAAAAAGTTTGCATTAGGTTTTTAATTGCTTTCCTTGTGTTATCCAACTCTTTTTCCATCTCTATTCACAAGACTCCTTAAAAATGAAATCATAATTTTCTGCTTGTCCTAGCCAATGTCATATGTGTTCAATGGCACTGAAGGCTGGACCCAAATCTGCTGGTAGATAATTAGATGCTAATAAGAAAGTGACTTTTACCAACCTTGGCGGCTTCAATTTTATAATTGCTGGTTGGAGGAGCTGACACAGCAGAGCTTAGAAAACAATAAACCATGTGTCCTCCTAGCAGGAAGGAGTGTTCTTATTTTTACAGTGCATCTAAATTGCCAATTTTAATACCCTACAAGGCTTAGGAGGAAAACTGAGACGTGAATAACTGAAACTGGAAAGAAACTAAAGCCAGGAGAAGATGATGTCTGAGACAGACAGAGATGAAGTATTCAAAGACTTAGACTGTGAAATTAAACACAGGTAGATTTAAGTGAGAAATTTTGAGAAGCTTTTAACTCTGTGATCAATTAAAAACCAGAATTGTTATCAAGGAGGTCACTAAGGACTTGTCAGAGAAGTGTTCAGGTGAAAAAGATTAAACACAGAAACCTGCTTGAAGCAGATAATGAAAGGTGTAAAAAAACCATCTCTGCTCACCTGCATCCTCCTGTCATGCTGTTGTTAAGAAGCTGCTTTCTGCAAGTAAAAGAGAGCATGGAATATCTAAAGAAGATTACACAAAGCTCTTATAAGCTACCTGGGTAATTCCCTGACATCTTATCCTGCTAAGGGACTCTTAAAAGAAAGGACTAGAATCTATTTGTAGAATTTGTGTGTTTTCAGTGTTGGGTGATGACCCCATACAGGAAGGGACATGTGGTTATTCTTGGTGGTTGTGCTCTGATCTGTGGAAGGTGTCTTTCATCCCCAGGGACTCAGAGGTTAACCCTTCTCTAAGGGTTCTGGGTTAATGATGGACATTTTTGAAATACTGAATTGTGTGAACTGTCAGTGCTCAACAAAGCCAGGAGGGTTTCCTGCAGATTGACAGCAGATTTGACACTTGTCCCCAGCAACTGCCTCAGGGCTCAGTTCTGAGCTTGACAGATTGAGTGGTGACTCTTGGGCCCCTCTGGGACAAAGTATTTAAAATTCTCCCAATTCATCATCCTCCCTAGAGCTAGACAAAAGCGAAAGGCTGACTTCCAGCCAGGAGGCTGACTGAAGCTGCAGCACTTGTAAGCCAGAAAGGAAAAAAGTGAAGAACAATCAAATCAGGCTTCTGGTTAATGTAGAGAAAGATTAAATGTGAAAACTGAAAACTTGTGTAACAAAAATGTGTTTGAGCACTGAAGTTTTTTCATCTGAACGTTGAAGTATTTTCCCACCACACAGCTGTCCATATCCCCAGGAAGATGTGAAAATCAGAAGGGCTGAAGTCAACAGTTGCCATATGCTTTATGTAAATAGAGCAGAGGAGAATTGGGCCTTTTCAGTTAAAGTGTTTCTCTGGCCGAAATCATGAGAGTTGCCAGGACTTGGTGCCAAATTCAGTAAGCCTCTCTAAGAATGTGATGACTGTACTCTTCAACCACTTGCACTCCTGTACATCAGCAATATCTGATTAAAAGACAATTAAATTAGTGAAGTACCAGCTCAATTAAAAGAAGAGAATTAAAATATTTTTTCAGTATTCATGAGTATCATTTCTGCAAAGAAAGTTCTGGAATAGGTGATGAAGAGAAGGAGGACACTTGCAGACAAGAAAAAGCTCTGATTGCAGCCCCTTTATTATTGTTATTATTAACTGCATCTTATCTAACCTGAATGAATTCATAATTTATTAACACCAGTCAATCTTCAAGTACATTTTTATTATTAGAATGCATTTCAAAACTGTCCTGTATGTAATTGTGTGTTTGGTTTGAATCAGCAGTTTACAGTTTGTACAGAAGTAACATTTGCAATACCAAGTCCTAGAGGAATTTTTCAAGAAAACAAGGTTATTTTCAATTGAGCAGTCAAAAAAAAAAATCAAAAAAATTACAAACATCTGTATTTTCTCAAGAGAGACATAGATTATTGCTTACAATGGTGAGGGCCTGAATGTGCCTCTTTCAGCTGGATGAATCCATGTGCCTTCGCCAAGAGAGTTTTACATTTCCCATTTTTCCTCAGCTGCTGTATCCAGCCTTGGCACTGTATCTACTTATTATATTTATTTCTTGGATGTGCTGGTTCCAGCTTTGTCATTTACCACATTTCTGTATTTGTTTCCTTTCCTCCCTGTCTGATATCACTCAATTGAGATCAGGGTGGGAAAAAACCCACAACTTGGAGAGTCAAGTCAGGTATAATAGTAAAAATAAGGCTTACGTAGTGAGAAAAATGATAGACAGTTGGCTAGCTCTGACCTGGACTGTTCTCTAGGAGTTTTGCCATTGTTTTCAGTGAGATCAGGACTGGGCACTTGGCTGCAGTGAGAAGTGGACCTGAGCCATGTGATTTTTCATCCAAACTTCTCCAAAACTCAGGAGTGTTTAAATCTGGCGTCCCCTTGAGTACAACATGCAATTCTCGTTTGTACGTGCACATGAGTTGATTTTGAACACCCCATGTTGGCAGAGCCCTTGCTTTAACATTCCTCAGCAGAAGAATTGTGATCATCTTTAGCTTTTGAGCAAGATGCACAATGCTGCCACCTCCCTGTGTCTTCCTTTTCCAGCTGTGCCTGTCCCATGCAAGGACCAGAGACAGTGTGGCTCACTGTGGTGTTTTTATAGAGCTGTAAATATCCAGCTGTTATATTAAAAATATGGTCCTTAATATATTGTCAGGAAGACAATTCCCTGCTTGAGCTAATTACTTGAAGCTGCTCCTGTATAGCTTGCATTCAAAGGAAAAGAGTCAAAACCCAAGGCTATTCTGTTGGTTGCTTCAGAATCAGAGCAATGTTCTCGAATGCAACAGTTATTCTTGATCTTGGCCCTTTCATAATAGTGACTTGATTTATTCAAATCACTGTGAAAAATCTGCGAGGCTGGCAAATTGCATTTCTTTATTCCCTGATTAATTTTCCTTAATTTTTTTAACAGAGAAAATGAAAAGAAAACAAGGCTGAGAATTGATCTATGGTGTATGCCACAGCCTGGTTGGGCTGGCAACATGAATCAGGCACACACGCCTCAGATATAAATCACTCTGCACCATGGGGACATTAAGGCTCTTGGTACAAATGTACATGTTGGGAAATTTTTCTGCAAATGCTACATGTACGTGTGCAGTAGCTAATTTGCAAATCTGAAAAACTTGGCTTGTTTATATCATCTCTGAAGTAACCCAGGGTGCCTGGGCTGTGTTGGGAAATAAGCTGCTCTGCCAAATGAAGCTTTAAAGAAAATAAATTTTAAAAAGTGTCTGTTGTAGCACAAAATGTCCCAACCTGATAAACTGTTTATTTAATTTTGAGTTTATTTTTAGCACTCATGAATTATTGAGACATCTTTTTCTCTCTCAGGGTGGAGCAGAGGATTCTCTGTGTGGGCAAGAGGGGCTGAGCCCTGGCACTCATTCAGTGCCCAGTGCAGGGTACTGGGGAGCGTTTCCATGTGCTGAGTGTGCAGTACAGAGATTTTGCTCAGTCTCTAGAGGCTCTTAAGCTCAAAGAAACTGAGCTTCCAGCTTGAGTTCTAGCGACAAATCACTTAAGCTGCAACGATCTTGCTTTGATCCCTCACATATTGGTCAAACTGGATGTTTTACCAGTCTTTTCACTGAAAATTTCTGCAGAAACGTCTGCTTGTGTGGGGGTCAAATCTGCTTCTAGCCTAAAGCTCTGATTGCTAACCTTTATTTAGATGTGATTGGGTTTTTTTCTCCCCAAAAAACTAGGACTAAATCGAACAGTTTCATTAGAGAAAAGAACAGGAGGAGGATGATTTTGAAGGGCTTTCCTTGCTGAGGTACATGTAACTAGTGGCTCACAAATTATGGTGCCTGTGGATCAGCTAAAGCCTGCTTTGTAACTTCTGAGGCAGCTGCTAAAGCCAAAGGCAGTCTCTGGGTAGACTTTCTGGGGTAAGAATTTATCCCTATTTGATAAATTGAACAGCTGAATATCCTATCTGCAAAGAAGAATGACATATTAATAATTACAAGGGGACGTGTCTAGAAAAGGAGTCCAAATTCAAGAATGCAAAGAATGAACCAGTGGTTAATTAAAGTGCTTCTGCAGTGTTTGGATGATTGAATGGAACAGTAATTTAAAAATGCTCTTTTCTGGTCATTTCTATCTGCTTGTTTATCTGGAAAACAAATAAGTACCATGTAGTAATAAGAGCATGATGGCTTACATGGTACCCTCATGCTCAGCTAACATGGCTGTGGGTTGCATTGCTCAGCTCTCCCCAGATCACAGGGAAGACAGAGGGTTTAAATCAATGTCTTGAGTTTAACCTCTCGTGTGGTTGCAGGCAAGGGCAAGGAAGCCAAATTGGGATGTGAGTACCAAAGGTGTCATGTGGTTTTTAAACACAGTCCAAAGTCATATTTTCTGTTTTATGGGTAAGTGAGGACACTGTTGGTGGCCTGAAGTTTCTAGAAGTTGGTAAGTTCGGCCAACAAACAATATTCCACATGGAAATAACCCACTTATGTGGTCATAGATGTAAGTTGATCAGAGCTGTACTTCACATGACTTAAAATTCAAGCCTAACATGTCTGTAGGCTGAAGTAGTGTGTAATGTGATATTAGGAGGGAAAAAGGGGAGGTTTGAGAGAGGTTAGACTTCAGTGAGATTTAAAATATTTCATCAAGTGATTTTTAGTGATTTAGGCACCAAAGCTTTTGAATACACTTCAGCATACTTTAATCTTGAGTGATGCACGTAGCTTGTAGTGTTTGCATGATAAAATAATGTGAGCAGTTGAAATAGTTCCCCATTTAGATGTGCAGTCATAAAGACTTATTCTGTTTGATGATGGAAGTTTAATAATATACAAGCATGAATGACAGGCAATTATGTTTCTGCTGTATTATTTGCACAGAGGGACTCTCACAAAATTACTATTCAATACCTGTCATTTGCAAGGAGAGAGCATGAAGCAAACTTGTAATAATCAAAGGACAATAAATATACTGATTTCAGCAGGAATGTGGCAAATTCTGGCAGGCAGTGTGGTTTCTAGAACAGTCATGTCATAAGAGAGCAGTGTCCTTTTTCTGAGTAAGTACTGCCTTGTTCTATCAATCTACTTAAATGCCTACTTGCTAAAAAATCAAAGCAATTTTGTTCTTGCCCGTGAATATCAGGGAATCACATATACATGGCATTGAAATTGTGGTTATTCAAAATGTTAATAATTCCCCAGTGGGGGACTGTGCAATGAGTTGAACTTTAAACCAAAAGAAAATGTTGAAGATGGGGAAGAAACGTGCTGCTTTTGAGTGAAGCAGGGAGAGGAGGGGAACTGTACAGGGGCTGCTGGTTCGAGGTTTCCTTACACGCTCACCCACAGAGGAGTCCCACAGCTCTCTCAGTGTAGTCCCTGTTCCTGCACAGCCCAGCTCTTGTCCCTGCACAGCCACGGTGACTCCAAGCCGTTAATTACGTCTCTCACACACAGTAAAGCCCAGCTGAGCTCCCCTCCATCCCCCAGCACAGATCTGGCCTCGCGTCTTTCGTGCTCCCCACACCACCTCACCCTGGTTGCACAAGGCAGCCAGCGAGCCAAGAGAAACCTCGGAGCTCTCTGGCTGGAGCAGAGCTTGGAGGGAGCCAGGTTTTGCTGTATCATCCCTCCAGGGGGCTGCAGGAAGGGCCAGGCTTGGGGCTCGGGGGGCTGCTGCTTTCCTGGAGCTGAGAGGGACTCAGGCCTGTCCCCAAATCCTTCCCTGGCAGCCTCTGCAGCACAGGCCTCGTGCTCTGAGCAGGATCTGCCACCTGGGACCTCTCTGCAGGGGACTGGGGGTGTGAGAGGGGAGGATTGAGGGGTTTGGATGTGTGTGATGTGTTCACCAGCCTGGGGCTGATCTGTCTCTCTGTTTGGCTGGTTTGTGTCTCCAGGTTTTCCATCACGCTCCAAGGCAGCGTGACAAGTGTTTGTTTATTGCTCTAGGCCTATTCCCGACCAGCAAAGCATAACACACAACATCTAAACAAAGAGAGTAATGTGGGCTAATTGATTCCTGATTCGGGGAAACAAAAGATAAAATCCTAAGTAAACTAAATTTCCCTAAAGCTAAATAAATAACACTTCCCACCTACTTCCTCCCCTCTTGTGTTCCTCCCTGTGTACAATAAAATGACCACTCATGAAACACACAGCTGAATTAAAAACACGCTGGGCTCAGCTGGGGTTTGGAGGAGCACCAAGAGATGATCTCCAGGTTGTGCTGAGGAGGGTTTTGCCAGACACCGTGTGGTACAATGTCTGAATGGGAATGCTCCAGTGACATTCCCATTCTGAATGGGAGTGCTCCCCCTGGGAGATGGGGCTTGGCTTGTCCAGGTTCTGAGCTGGGGCATTTGGGCTGGTGTGTCCCAGAGGAGAGCTCAGCTCCTGGGACTCACCTCTCCTGGTTTCTCTGAGGCTTCTGCTCTGAGTGGCTGGACAGCCTTCTTCTGTGGAAAATTCAGATTGTATAAATCACTATAATAAATCCTATACTGACTTTACTATCAGAGGGGCTTATGGATAGATGTTTTCTTAAATGCCTCAGTGGACATCTTCCTTTCTTCAGGATCAGTCATTGTTGTAGGAGCCCAGGACAGGGGATGCTGTCAATTATAGACATTATACAATATGTGCTATGTTTCAGATGTGTGTGGCTACCTGTGTCCACACTTCATAAAGGAAAGCCTATGTCTCTAAACTCTTCTTCCAGCAGCAGCTGGCACCAGGGCTTCCAAGAGAAAAATTTTGTCTGTCTGGTACTGCCCCTGGAGTAGAAAGATGGCTGGTCACATCACGTTTCATGTCTTCAGTGTGGGGTGGAGTACACGCCTCTTCCCTCTGCTCTGCTCCACAATTCCCCTTAACTCTGTGCTTGAGCATGGATTTGTATCCCCAAAATATTTCTCCATCTCCTTGAGAGAGTCTCACTGGGTAATCTTTATTGGTGACTGTAAACTGACTGTGAAAATCTGTGCCTCCTGGGCTCTTTCCATTTCATTCTCTATGGAGCAAATCCTGAAGGCCTTTCTTCCAGTTCCTGTAAGTCCCATAACTGGGATTTATCTTTCCCAGATTTGCTAATATCACTCTTGCTGGAGGGTATTCATGAGCTGAACACAAGATATTGGTGCTGGTCCAGGGATGGCTGGGTGATATTATATGGGCTGTTTTACACTGGGGCTCAGAAAAGATAATTTGTTTTTTAAAACTTGGGTTCAGTGGGAATATCACCTGTCAGCATTTGGCACTGTAAATTGCCATGTCAGTTTGCTGGCAGAAACTACGAATGGGACTAAAAGTGCCCCTGATTTACACCACTCAAAGCTGATACTGTTTTTTGTTAGCATCACAGGGTACACAGGAACAGCTAAAAAACTATTCTGGAAAAAAGTTGAAGTTAGACATTTTCTTCCTACTCATGGGAGCTGAAAACTCAAACTTACTGTAAACAGTCTTGGAAAACATTTTATGTTTCCAGAGTTCTGAATCCAAACATTTACATGAGGCAGTGACACAGTTTGAGAGTAACACACTTCTTTTATTTTTGTTAGTATACTTCTTGCAGTAGGTGTACAAGTTTTTTTAATACCCTTCTTGCTTTTTGGGATAAACATCTCTCTTCTCAGAGCAGATTTCGGTCAGAGGTGGGGAAAGGGAAATGTGTACTTCCTTAAATAAATACCTATATGTGGTTTTAGTGTTCCTGAGCATTTCATTTTTCAAGCAGAAGCTTTCCCTTTTTTTTTTTTTTTTTGTTTTTTTTTTTTTTTTTTTCAATAGCCATCATTTAGTGCTGTGGAAAAATGTACAAGGTTGTTTTGGCTGGATGGAGCAAAGCAGTGGGTTAAATTTTAGCACATTGAGTAGCACAGAGATCTCTCTCCTGTGAAAGACAGGATTGTATTATGTAACAGCCAGGCTGCCAAATACTTGTGCTGGCAGTGGTCAGCCTTCTATGCACCATTGACATCAAAACCCAATGAGGTTTGATCCAAAGGAGGGATTTGAAAGGACGTCTTGTTTTCCTTCAATCTTTACAAACTCAACTTGTTTAAGAAGAGGGTGAAAAAAAATAGATACAGAGTCTTGCTTGATAAATGAGGAAAAGCAGTGTTTTTTCTCCAAAGTTTTGGATGTTTATTGGTTTAACAGCTATTGCTCAGAACAAGTCGTGTCTATTTATGTTGTTTGTCATATCAGCTAACCTGGGGTGATGGATGGAGGGGGCTGGAGGTTGAGCCTGCATGTGTTTGCTCCACAGGGGTTCTCTGACAGCTCACCTTAGGGTCTAATATTTACACAGAGTCATCCTGAGCATTCAGTAAACAGGACTGAACAAATGTCCTGCTCCCTATAATGTTCATGCTAAATAAAATGTATCAGCAAGGACAATAAACAGCGTGCAGGGGTGCTGAGCTTGCTGAAAGCTGCCACTGGGATAGAAGAAATATACCATGGTATTGTCCCAGAAGGAATAACCTTTTGCCAAAACCAATTCTTACTAGCTTACCTAAAAATTGTAAGGGTATGCTACTGGGTGAGAGCACAGGTTTGTCTAAACTGATGTTCTCTCTGGAAGTGACTGGTAACAAGGGCTGGAAGGGATCAGGACATGTGTTCAGTGGTCTGTCCCTGACAGAACACTGACTGGCAGGTTAGCCCATTTCTGAGCTGCTGATTTTAATAGCCTGTGACCCTGTGAAAGTGTTTAATCTCATTTTGAGCTCATGTGGTCACAAGCTCCACAGCTGGCATTGTGTGGAAAACTTCTTCCTCTGGTTTGTCTCAAACTTGCTCTCAGCTTCCCCTGGCTGAGGCTGCTTTCTGCTGCTGGTTTTGTGCAGAACCCCCCTGGCTCACACATGTGGGGAGAGCGCTGCTTCAGACACCTCCTGCTCATGATTTCATTGCAGTGCAGTCACAGCTGGTTTTGGCACAGCACAGGGAGTTGTCAGCTTATGAGCTTGCCTCATCATCATCATCATCATCATCATGTTTTAGGGTGGCAGAATTGCTGTGATGTAAGGATTTAAATCAAGAATGAGATGGATTTTTAGGCATTTATTAGAAGCAGCTTCCCACGAGGTGTAATATAGTTTGGGCACCCGTGGAAAAAGGACTATGAAGTTTCTCAATTAAAATAAATAGCAGAGTTGCTGGCACTAGCAAAATGGAGACAGGGATTCACATGTGGGTAACATATTGATTCTTTTCCACAAGTGTGGTACTTGCCTTGGGAACAGATGTCAGAACACATACGCTTGCCTTAGCCTCACCCAGGAAGTTCAGGATCCTCACATTCATTTACCAGTAGGGAAACCAGGGGATAAATACCCCAAATGAAATCACTGAAAAAGTCAGTGGCAGAGCTGGGGTTACAGTCCAGGAGCAATGTCTTTCAGTTATGTATTTAGTCTCACGCCTGCATTTCTGGAAAAGTATTTCTGGCCACAATATTTATTAGAGGTGTTAACTCAAATGAAGTTTGACAGTTTTGCTTGTATTTCTGCTTTCATCTTGAAAGTTTCAGGGCTCTCTTGTCTGTTCAACAAGTCCTGTCAAAGCTGCTTAAGGGAAAACTACAGAGCCTGGGATTATTGGTAGTTTATTCTTGTTATTGCTTTAGCTGCTGGCAGAGCTCTTTGATGATGGTCACGTGCAAGAACAGAAACATGCTGATAAAGTGCAACTTCAGTGTCTGTGGGCTTTACTAAACATACAGGGGTAGAATATGAATGATAAACAGCATTGCCATGTGATGGAATGCATTTCATGTGCAGGTCTCAGCATCCCCTTCTCTCCCCTAGAAGAGGATCTGCCAGGATCCTGGAAGTTGGTTGGTGTAAAGTAATGTGTTAGAGAGATGAGGTTGTTTTCCCCTCTCTTTTTCTCTCTTTCTCTCTCTCTAATTTCCTTCCAAAGACTTAGCATGCTTCAGATCAATGCTGTGCCAATGAAAAATGCTGCATTTAAATGTGGCATATGGTAAATGCAGTCTGATATCACAACACTACAGATTTCTCCTGTTAGGAAGGAGTAATTCTGCTGAAAGCTCTCTGGTCTAACATTGGGATGTGCAGAGATGTCAGGACAGATTCAGAAATCACTAAGTATGAGCTTGACACCCTGACCTGATTTTGATTTTTTGAAGGGCACAAGTTTATGTGGTTTTCAGGAACTCTATATCTAAACCAAAGTAAATTACTGAAAGATTCTGCAGACACCACCTTGGAGGAGGGACTCTAATGATGGGCCACAGAGCAAAGACTAATGAGGGGGCAAGACTAACAGAGACCCTTGGAAAAGGGTGTGAAATTCTATCCATTTTGCTATCACATCCCTTTCTACTTTTCTTTTCCAATCAAGATGGGGATAAGCAGAGGGATTAACAAGTTATGCTTGTATATCCTGAAAATAGCAACTGTACCCCTATTTTGACATCTGCATTTCTAGGAATGGGTAGTTCAGACAGATATGACTGAAACCTGAGCCAAATTTATTTATCTGAAGATCAAATTTCAAGTTTTGTCCCTTGAGAAAGCTGACTGGGGCCACAATTCTTAAACTCATCTTCATTTTCAGGCTGCATTCACAGTTGAAGATCTTGGGATAGGGAGACTTGGCTAACCTTCATGCCCTGCTTGTGCTTAGCTCTGGTTTGTGTGAGGGTTTAGTTGAATCTCAAGAAATCCACCCTTGGATTCTGAGATTTTTGATAATAAACATCATGGAATGGAAAAATATTGTAGTTTAGTCTTGTCCTCTTAGTGAAGGTAGAAACTGGTTAGAGATGGACTTAGAAAAAAGAGAATTTCCTAAAAGCCTGGTTTAGCACCCCAGTTTGGTCTGGCTCCACTAATTGTGGAGGAGTTGTATTCATGTCAAAATACAGTGACAAGAGGATAAATTATGTTCTGGAATTTTTAATGCAGAAAATAAAATCACAATTTCAGTTGGAGTAATTTGTAAGTGTGAACCTATTCCATCAGTGAAATTTGAAGAAGTAAGGGTGTCCTCTTGCTAACAGCACATGGGCCAAAACCAGAGAGCAGGGTGTCTAAGTAGTTTTTTAGAAACCTGGCTCAGTACCCTATTTTTGCTGCTGCTTGACAACTAGACTCTGCTGATTGGTTATATTAATGTATAGTAAAACAGGAAAATGGTTGGATTTTGCTTGGTAATTAATCCAAAAACGCTGATGTCTGTAAAACCTTTCCAGGATGTTATTCAATACAGGTGTTGCAGCAGGACATAACAGAGGATATTAACATAATACCTCAAATGCACTCAAACTTTTCCCAAATCCATCTACATGTGGCTATCACAGGCTTGGGAGAGCAGAGGAAAAGCCCCAGACTTGGCAAATCCCAGAATGCAGGTTTGGCTTGCAGCATCTGCAAAGTCAGTGCCCAATTTGCAAGCCAGGCAATGTGCCTAGACCCCAATATTTTGTTCTGCCCTCATTCAGGGAACATGACATGTCCAGGAAGCCAAGGCAAACATGGTGTTTGCTTTTGCAGGGTTATGTTTGGCTGACATTTCCTGAAGGAAAGAGCTCAGGAAAATAAATCCTAATTTTTATTGAGCATCATAATAGGAATAATACAGCTCATTAAACAGAGCAGTTGGATTTACTTTATTTCTGAGAGGCAGTGTGGATTATAGTGGAGAGCAGAGATTAAATCTTCAGGGATCAGGCAGAAAGTTACAGTTTACACAGAACTGTTTTGGGAATTAGATCTACTTTTGTATCTAGAAGCTGGGCTAGGTACCCCAGATCTTGTGTGGCTTTTACAGGAAAAAACAACTTTCTGTTACTTAGTTCTGCTCTTAAACCATTTGAAATGGCCACATCTCAGCATCTGTCTTACATAGGGAGCCAAATGCAATCAGGGTCCTTTCCAGTACCCAGGGAAGTCAATAGAAGGACATAACTTGTTTTTGATTTGAACCTCAGCCAAATCAAATGAGGGGGTACACTATGTGGCACTGTGGCATCTAGATTCCATGGTGATTTGTTTATTGTAAATACTGCAGAATTTAAAAAAAAAATGCCTGCAGGCAAATTTTGTAATAGCTGTAAATTCATCTCTTTCAACCACACAGATGCAATAGAACATCTGGAAAGAACAAAGTGTTCCACAAACAAGAACTGCCTACCTAAATCAGAGGTGCACTATGAGTCAGCCTCCATATTATCAGTTGAATTCTCAAGATAAGCTCAGTGGCTGGAATTATCTGCCTCTTCTCCTGGATGTAATCTCTGTGTTTGCTTTTGCAGTGCCACCTCTGCCATTTAGGTGCCAGTTTTTACTCAGAGGTCTTACCTCTCTGAGATTTTTGTGTTCACGATATTAGGGACCCTGGATGCAAAACAATAATAAAAAAAAGAAAACTGTTTTTTTAATAATTAAGTACTATTTGGGAATAATTATTGCTATTGTGGCTCTAGAAGGTTTGCCCAGAAAAGGGATCAGAAACCAAATCCAGTAAAATGTGCAACCACCTTTGCCTTGTGTAATTGTCTTTGTGGCTATTTAAATCCAGTAGCAACAGCTCCCTAAGGGACAAAAGTTAAATATTTATAATTTCCTATGGGCTAACAAAGGCAGTTCTGCACTGCATATTGGGTCTCATGAATTTCACTGTTGTACATGAACCCATCTGACATCTAGGTAACAGTCAGCTCTGCAGAGCTGGCCTTTGCTGTTTGGAAACACAAGGTAAAATCTTCATGTTTAGGGAATGTATAAACAGGCAGGATAGGAAAACTGCATTGTGGCACTGTCTGTTCTGAAAGGAATCACAAATTAATTAGGAAAGCTGGATTTTAAATTATTATTCAGAGAATCTGCCTTTAACTATGCATTTATTCTTGGAAGTTTTGCCCTCTTAGGAGGTTTCAGGAGAGACACTGAAATTAAGTCCCACTCCCCTTAGCCATAATTGTGATTTTCAAATGAAATCTTGATGTATTTATAACTGGGGAGGGGGAGCCCAAACCCAGCTGCAACAAATTGTTCATTCATGATACAAGGAAAGATAAACTTTTATTGGTTTATGGGTTTGCTTCCCCCTTGTCACTTGGCTGCTTCTCAGGGTCATAATCAGCACCTTTTAGCACCAGAATGAAGCAGATTTGGTCCATATGTTTTATCCTGAATATTGCTCCACTATCTGCTCTAGCTGTGCCCATAGCCCAGTGACTCCCATGTCAGTGCTGCAGGAGCCAGCAAACTGCAAGCTCTTGGCAATAGCAGCAACTATTCCCCCTGAAAATATTGCATTATATTCCCTGGCAGAGGAGAACATCTAATGGAGTACAGATGATGTGAATTAATCTTTGAATAAGCATTTAATTTGTTGGCCAAAATATGATTGCCCTTTTTTATTTTTTGTAGTGTCCTCATAATGAACATAAAAAGATTACAAGATTTGTGAATGTAGTCAGTCCTCTGGAAGCTCTGGCAGCTGGCTAAGCTTTAACTTCTTTTTTTTTTCTTCTTTTAGTAATTAAAAACACTTCTACAAACTCAGAGCCTAACCATCATTAAGGGCACTTCCAGAGCAAGTTATAAGATTCATAACTAAATCACCTCAGATCCTGCTTTGCCAGAGATGCTAAAGAAAAGTATCCTACTGAGAATTTGTTTGAAAAATGTATTTCTTGCACAGGTCATTAGAATTGAACAGGCTGGCTTGTCTACAAACATATGAATTAAAAGTATTGCTATAGCTGTGATACAGGACACTTAAATTAATCCTTCCTCTTGGGTAAACCCTGCTTTCATTAGGCTCAACACAGAGCACGCTGCCAGGGCCTAGAATCAATCTCACTCCCAAACCATCTCCAGAGTGATGTGCAGGATAGTGAGAATAGATGCTAGTAATTACACAAAGGTTTGGTTAAAAATACTTGGAATATATTTAAGTATTTACAAACTCATCCCCAGGGGCAGAAGAGGAGGACCCTGTGGCTTTCTGTACAACAGAAAGGTCTTGCACCAGCTGAGGTTTATATCTGATTCCATTTGTGAGGTTTATATCTGATTCCATTTGTGTCATGATGGAGAGCATGAGGGAATAAAGGGAGCAGCAAGAGAAACAAGCAGAAAATCCAAAAAGATTATTTTGAGCTGGATCCCAGAACCAATGGGTTATAGGCAATACATTACAGGCAAGACTTGTCTTGTCTCAAAGCCTTCCTAGTGAAATCAGAGGGCTGTGGGTGCTCCCAGCAGCACTGCACCCGCCTCCATCCTGTTACATGTGGGGTCTCATATTCCTGGTGCAATCCCCAAGGCTCTGCTGGGCTGGGGCTGGCTCTCCTCTCCCCTTTCCATGTAGGGCAAGGGGCTGGAACATCACACACTGCACCTGGTAAGGTCAGTGCCATGGGCAACTGGGGAGGCTCCGTGGGACAAGTGGAGCTTGCTCTTCCCCATGGCCAGGAGTGACCAAGGGCTGAAGGAATGGGGATGCAATCCAGATCTTGGCATTTAAAAAAGGAGGTGGTGACAGGAAGATTTGCAGGCAACAGATGTGGAAGGAGAAGGAGAGTTCAGGGACAAGGAAGACGGTGCAGTTGGTTCAGGTGCAAAAAGAAGGTGGCTGGAGACAGCGTGGTGGGGTCTGGGCCACTTTTGAGAGTGTCTTCTCAAAAGGCTGTGGATTTTTTTTTTTTTTTGTTCATTGTCAGTGCATGTGCCTGGTTGGCAGAGCTCAGAACTATGATTACAGCCCGAGGGCTCTTGTTTGCAGAGGAAGTTTCTCTTGAGCACATGTCTGCAGGACTTGTTTTAAGAGGTGAAAAAATATGGCCTTGGGTTAAAGCCAAGGAGTGGAGCAAAGATAGCTGGGCTTTATATCTGATTCCAGCACAAGTGTAAAGTTTGCAGGAGACATTTAATCTTCTGTTTCCCTTAATGTAAAATAGAATATCTAAAAGGATATTTTAAGGCTAAATTTTTTAGTGAAGCACTTCTAAGGTAAAAGCTGCTTGTGAGAGGTGAAATCTTTGAAAGCAGTGTTAACACACCCAAGAGTCCTGTCTTGACTTTAAACTCTACCCCAAAGGAATATCCATGTTTTGACATCTGTCCTCCTGTTTTACAATGTTTGTGCAAGTGTGTTTGCTGTTTTCCTTGGTGTCAAGGTCAGACAACTTCTTGTCTGATCCAGAAATGTCAGACTGACTGACAGCAAGCTCCAGCAGGGCCCAGCCATGGACATCAGGTGCCTTCTGCAGATCTCCCCACTCTGCAGCAGAGTGGTTGGTATGACACAGCTAGCTCTGGTTTTGGCACAATTTAGCAGACAATTAACTGAAAACATTGAGGGAAAGGAAAACTGAGCAAATCTTTTACAGCAGGCAACAGTGACAATTTACCTATTTCCCCTGTGAATCTCCTAGGACTGAAAATTTCCCAGACCATGCATGACTTTCAGGGATGTTGAGCAGTCCTGTTTCCTTTTCCTTCCAAAAGAGAATCAAGACTTTTTTTTTTTTTTTTTTTTTTTTTTTTCTGACTGATGGACTGATATTTCTAGCAAGAAACTACAAGGATGAGAAATGCAATGCCACCATGACTTTCACATATTGACGTGATGCAGGAAAATCTTAAACCTTTTTGAAGTCCTCTTGTTCCGTCAAAATTAGCAATTTTTGTGTTCACCAGAGTACAATCCAGTTTGCACTATGCACTTTGCTTTGTGTACCTTGCATCCCTCAGATGTCTGTCCTCTCCCAAATATGAAAATGGCTTCAAGTACTGACTAGACAGGGGTGTCAGGAGTGGTCAGTGTCCTGCTGGGCTGAAAACCTCAATCGATCAGAGAAGAAACCCTGAGCCAGAATGGAGCACTTTTGTTCCTGGTGTATAAATGCGAGAGAAAGGTCCCAGAATTATGTGACCTTCTTGGGATTGTGCTGGATGTGTGTGGCAGAGCTGCACCATAACCTCCACCAGTGGGACACGACATTTTAGCTCAGCCACTGAGCCACACTTGGTCTCTCCTGAGGCCTCAGGGCTACTTTCAATCTTTACTCGAACAGGTTGATTAAATTCCAGCTCTCAGGATCTATTTGGCTATTAGTAGAGCTGCTAAGTGTTTCTGTGGGATTTCTCTCCTCTCTCCACTGCCCCTCACCCTGAATTTGCTGTGTGCAGTTATGTATCCCTTAAGTTTTCCTTGAAAACTCTGATTCATTCAGTTCCATGAATGCACGATTCACAGAGGAGCTGACACATTTCATTAAGCTCAGCACATTGCGTAGAAGTTTGGCAAAGGGTCCCTGGGCTTTATTCAACCCAGACACACTGTGTGACCAGCTGTCACAGACTGGTTGTAAAATTAGAATGAAACCATAAAACACAGTTGAGGGAAAGGAAAAAAATTGCCCCTCTCTGGGGACAGCACTTTGAGCTGTGACAAAAGATTCACAGAGCACATCAGACACAGACACACACAAAAGCTCTGTGCAGAACTCAGCTGGTTTCATTTTTCATGCTTGCACATTACACCATGAGTAGGTGCCATGGTGCAAAGGATTCACCTTGTTCCAGCTTCAGCACCAAGCTCTGCTTTTAGCTCAGCTGCCCAGAGCACACTCCGTCTTCAGAGGAACAGTGTTTCCTTTTAACCAGGCTGCAGGGCTGAAAACAAGTGCTAAAAACTCGCTGAGCTACATGAGAACAGCACAAGAATGGAGAGCTCTGCAGCACTTCTTCCATAAATGAACTGAAATGTGTTTCCTCAGATCTGCCACAGCCTGTGTGAGGCAGACACTCACACTGTCCCTGTTCTGAGAGCTCCTTCCCTCTGGGAACCCAGAACATCCCTCTGGCTGTCCAGAATGGCCAAGACCCCTGCCAGAGGGCTTAGAGACCCTGGCACAGAGCCCAAAACAAACCCTGTGGCTTTGATTATGGCCTGTGGAACAAGTTACCTACCTTAGATGAAGATCAGCAAGCCACAACCGTTTAGGTAGAATAATAGTGAATTTATCACAAGGTGAAAAAGTAGATTTTGGTGGTTTTGGTATGAGGGTTCAGGAGGCAAGATGGAGGGATCTGGGCATGTCCAGCCTTTCTACTTCTTCTTCTTGGCCTCCATCTTCTGTTGTGATGGTGGCACTTTTAGATTGGTTTAGAGTAGAAGCTCACTGTCTAACATAGGTGATAGGTATTGGAAAGTAATTGTAAACATTGTACGTGTAGTTTTTAGTGTAAAGACATAACACTGCACTGGGGGCAGGCAGAGTGCCTGGAACTGTCCTGGTGAATGGACCTCAGCAGGGCAGGAGAAAGAATTGTACAGGTAAGATACAATAAACAACCTTGAGACTGAGAAATGAAGAGCTCTGACTCCTTCTTCAAGCGCCAGGCTGGAACAAGAGACTTTCCAACTTTTCTCAGGGTCACTCTGACCAGCTAGAGCTCCTGACATTTCTCCCCATTCCAGGAGGCAGCACACTGTAGGGATCCTCACCCCACGGATGTTTGGGGATGTTTGCTCTGCAGCTCCTCAGCGGCACAACCCAAGCAAAGACATGACCCCTAGTTTTGTCTCCATGTGAGGAAATGAAGATGGGTGGCTGCTGCAGTGCATTTAATGCATGGGATGCTGCAGCAGGACAGAGGGATCTGCACTGCAACTGCTCCAGGTACCTTTTGGGAGGAACATCAGGCAGGAATCAGCTGGTGCATGAGGCTTGTTATAGCTGATTAAATGGCTAAGGAATATTACAGAGTTGAATTGTAGGACTCTCCACTGCATTTGGGAGCTCACTTGGAGGCACTGAGAACATCTATATTTGTTGAGTATCTATATTTTCTCTTGATAGAGATCTTGATTGTCTGAAACAGGAATTCCCAGATTAGTGGATATAAAGAAAACATGGCCTGAGCTGGCCCCAAAAAACAATTGAGTAACAGAGCTGGGGGCAAAATTTCCATTTCCCGACTTTCACTCTTGCAGTTTAACTAAAAGGTGTGATTTTTATTGTCACTGTTAGGGAATTGGATGATGTATAGGTAGGTCATAACTTTGGCAAAGAAATAATTGGAGACCTCAAGGCCCTGACAGTTGACTACTCTGGATGCTAACAAAATTAGTTAATCAACAGTGATGAAATTATATCATGATAGAATAAGTGAAGCACGCAAACAGCATGACTGGAGCCTGTTTAACACCTGCTGTTTACCTTGGTTCATGCCAATTTATAAAATGGGTTAAGCTATTTCCATTCCAGCATCCTGTTCTCCATGTGGGAGAAATTTTGTCTAATGAAATGTGTTCAACTGAAAAATTATTTTTTGAGGCTCATTAATGTCTTTCTTCTGTGAAAAGGAGGTGCAGTTCGATGTGCATGCTGAATTCTGACCCCTCTGGATCAGAGAAGGTGGCAAAGCATAAAATATGGAAATTATTTTCTTATGTTTCTTTGTGCTTCATGGTAGGACTGGTTCTACTCTGGGATGGATGGATGGATGGATGGATGGATGGATGGATGGATGGATGGATGGATGGATTTGGGCCTGGGAAAGGCCAGACAGCTCTACTTCAACAGGTATCCTGCATTTTTCTCTTCCTAGGTGTAGTAAGATGGTGTGAATCTAATTTACAGCAGAATTTATTAGGCTAATCCTGTGTGGTTCTCTCTGTGGGAACAGATGTGGCTTTTTGCAATATATAGATAGAGGTTCCACTTCCAGCATTATTTTGTTTATAAATGTATTTAAAAATCCCCACAGACAAAAAAACCTACTTCTGATAATGGGAAGCAGTAGGCTGGTACCTGATTCCAAAGTGAGCATTTGTGAGCATAGGGCTGATAATATGAGGAAAACTAAATAATGATCTGGGAGTTTAAATTGCCTTATTCAGAAGGAGATGACAATGTTCAGCATCTCACAGGATTTGACCCTGCAAGGGATATCTGGCATTTCTCAACACTTCTACTGTGCTTCTACAAATCCTCAACATAATATTTTTTTAATAAAACTTTTTAAAAATTGCTTTTATAAGAACAAATGTCAGGTACAGACACACTGACACACACAGAGACACTTTTCCCTGAGGAGATCTGGGATTTCATGGCCTTTTTTTCTTTCCCTTTCTTTTTTCTATTTTTTCCTTTTTTTTTCCTTTCTTTCCTTATTCCAGGCAGGGATCTGAGGAACAAGGCTGTTTGTCAGGCAGGGTTTTTGTCTGAAGTGGAATGTGCCTGGCCTTCCCAATGAAAGGCTTTGAAATGGGCTGCCCGAGGGATCTCCCGGCCAGCTCACTCACCCTGCTGCAGGAGCGAGGGTGGCTCTGCTGGGCTGGGCTGGCCTGGCAGGATGGGTACACAGCAGTGCAGGATTCTGAGAGTGGGGCCAGCTGGAGAGTCCTGACTGAGCAAATCCTAAAGGGACTCCTTATTCTGCTGGGAATAAACGTGGGATTGGCTTCACTGCCAGCCCCTGGCAAGAGGGACCTGCTGGTGGCAGGGAGGGCTTTGTCCCCAGCATTTGTGATGTGTCTGGGACAGAGCTGTCCTGACCAGGAAGGGGGCTGGGGGAGACATTCTTGAAGTGAGAGTGATCCTAAAATTGCTTCAGTGGCAACATGAGTTCAACCAGATCCCAAATCTGAGGAGCATGGATATAACTTTGTGTTACTTGTCCTTCTCTTCTCTGCTTCTTCTTTGCTCCCTCAGCATTTCCAGAAATCCCTTCAGGCTTTGTGTCTTACTGCCCATTTGCTGCTCTTTATTTTTCCTGACAGCTGTTTGTATGGGTTCTGATATGATCAAGTGCTCAGTGTCATTCCCAGTCCTGTTATTAGGCATTTTTAAGTGCATAAAACTGCCTGGCTGGCACATGCAGTATTGCATTGCCTGGAGATTCAGATGGGTTTTCTTGCATCCTCTGAAGCATCTTCCCCAAGCAGGTAATGGATGCATTTTTCCTTTTAAATGAATAATACCCCCAGGAAATAAAGGAAAATGCTAATACTGCTGTTCCCTTGGGGTTTTATTTTCTGGAAGGCCTCTCACCAAAAAAAACTACTGCCAGGCTGGGCAGGAGGGTTGGACCTTCAGAAATGCAATGGCTTAGGGCTTTTAAATGCAAATCCATGTTTCTGGGATCCCATTTAATAGAAAGAGCTGGTGTGAAAGCACCACCTATAAATACATGCAGTTTTAAAAATCTCTTCACTTGAAGAATAATTTAGCTTTGGCAATTTCCTGTTCATATGACAATTAATACATTTTTCATGGTAATGGCTATATTCTTAAAGCTGGAAAAAAAAATCATACTTCTGTTAATCAGGGATAGCACAGCCTCAGCCTAGTGTATGTAAACTTGCTGATTTCTCAGGGCCTTTAGCAAAGGACTGCTTTCTGAAGTGAGAATTATCACTAACATTAAAGAATACTTGAGATTAAATTCTACCCTCAGCAAATTCAAGTCTTGAATACAGAGAATGACAGACAGCACTTGACTTAGTAATTGCTGTCTAAATAATAATCCAAATGGGCAAAATTCACAGGCACAAAATCACTTGCACAGGTCTGCAGTGATGTATCCCTGGGTGTATAAATTGCCCTAGGCAAGAACACAGATCAAGGCAGGGCAAATGCACGGGAAACCGGGAGCTACACCTTCATTCAGCTTTCTTTTTCTGTACCTGTCTTTCAGTTTGTGGGCTGGGAACCAGGAACTCTTAAAACTGTTGTGAAACTTCATGGATGAGAATTTCTGGAATTATTTGAGGTCCTCTTCAGTGGGGTGGCATATTATTAGGACTGGAACAGCACCAGATACTGAGTTCATGCATGGGCCCTGGGGACTGTAGCTTGACTCAGATGCTGTAGGTAAATTTAAATCTGTGCCACAGTTGCTACGTCCGCAGAGAATGGCTGTTTTCCTTTTAATCTGCTGCTCTTCAATGGGTTTCCAGCCTTTGCTAGCCTGTCTTTGTGAAATGAATTTTCACCATTCAAAAGCAGCAGTGTTTTATTTTTGTTTTAGCTGTGCTTGGGAATGCAGAGCAATTCAATCAAGAGGAAAATACACCATGAAAAGCTCTGAAAGCCCCGAGGTCAAGGATCTGAAGTTACCCACAATATTAATGACAAACCAGTGGCTGCACCATGGCAACGGACTGAAGAATACGTGGCGTGGAAACCATAAGTAGTTTGGGGCTTTGAAAGAGCACAAACGGGAGAAAAATGGAAATTACATCATGTTCTCTCTGTTCTGTGCTAGGACAGCCATGTACAGTCTAATTCCCAGTGCTGGTGAGTCCAAGACTTTCACAAGGGCCCCATAAGAGAAAGGCTTTGGAGCTAGAATTGGACCAGTGAAAAGTTTTGTTGAAAAGGGGGAAAGGTTTGGGTGGAAGCAAGTGAGATGAAGTTACTTGGAAAAAAAAGATGCTGATGCTATGGGATCTCCATTCTTGGGTTCTCCTCTGGGATTCCCTGCTGGGTCCAAGTGAGTCACTGAAAAATCAAACATTGGTGGTGAAGCTGACTAGAAATATGAGCCTCAGCTCCTTTGCCTGAGCTGGGAATTAGTGGCAATAGGTTGTGCTGTTGACTTCAACAATAGGGTGTTGCTTCCTGATTAAGTTAAGGGATTGTTTCCAAAACCTCCTCTAGATAGGATAGCTTGTTATTCTTTATTTTTAATAAAAGAGATGTTTCTGTGACCATCCCTGCTGGCTGATAGTACATGAGATAATAAAGAGCAGAAGATAATGGAGATATATATGAACTGTCCAGTTCTGGCATCTCATGACAGTGCTGTTGAGCAGGGATGGGGGAGACAATTGGAAGAGTTAAAGTGAGAAAACTCATGAACTGAGATAAAGGTGATTTAGTGAGTAACCCAAAAGCTGTGCCCACAAACAAAGCAGAACAAGGCATTCATTCAGCCTTTCCCCTGGGCAGGCAGATGCTCAGCCTTCCCCAGGAAAGCAAGGCTCCATCGTGTGTGTGATGGGGAAGACAAGCACCATCACTCCCAGTGTCCCCTGTTCCTTTTTCTTCCTTGAGTTCTGAGTAGAGCAGGATGCCATGTGGGGTGGGACATCCCTTGGGTCCCCTAGGGTCAGCTGTCCCCTCCCACATTGCTGTGTACTGACTTGCTGGTGGGGTGGGGTGAGACAGAAAAGGACTTGACTCATATGCAAACTCTGCTCAGCATTAATGAAACATCTCTGTATAATCCACACAGTTTTCAGCACAAATCCAAAACACAGCCCCATACCAGCTACTGTGAGGAAAATTAACCCTATGCCAGCCAAAATCAGCACATAGTGTTAGAACTGAGCTCTACAAAGCAGTGATGGTCCCCATTGCCATACCTGGCTACTCCATTCTTGAGTTAAGTCTGGATTTTTGCTGTAGTGCAGCATGTACTGAAGCTCTGCCCAACCCTCATGTGGCAAACATTAACATCATGCCTTGGACAATGCTGGCAGCTGCATCTTATTTTGCACAAATTCCTTTTTTTTTCTATTTTTTTCAGCTGCACGAGCACATCATCCATAGAACCATCCACAGAGCTTTCTATGGAATGAATGTGAATTTTTCTTTTTTTAAGTCATGCCCTTACATTTTGGGACACCAGTGGTACAGACCCAAAACTGGGTCATGGTGAATTGCGTCACTGAACAGCCCAGAGTTCCACAACATCTGTTGCTGCAGCATTTGTTGTGTACACTTGCAACCAATGACCTAATTCTGCTTGTGTGAGCAGGGAGTGCACTTGGGCAGGGAGAGGGCTGAGAACATCTTGAGGAGAGCCCTATGCAGGAATCTGTCCATTCAGATTGCAACAGCTCAGTTGCAACAACGGAATGAGAAGAGAGGCCTGCAAGGCAGCATGACTTTGTGCAAGAACACCAAACATCATTGAGAGAGTGGGCAAGAAAGCCATTTAAAATCAGAACAGGAAGATTTTAAAATAAACACCAAACTTCCCCTGATAAAGGCAAGAAAGGAAGCAGTGAGCTTGTTGCAGTAAAAGCTGCAAATGATCACTTAGTGCCTAAAATATACCATAAGGCCTTTTAAGGGTATGGAAGGCAGTAGCTCAGAAGGCGTTAAATTTGAGACAGGAGGGCTGTTCAGGGCACTCTGGTGAAGAGTTTCCTTTGAAGCACTCTGATGACTTGGGAAAAGCTGGGATTAAATGACAGAAGGGGACAGAAAGTTCAGCTGCTGGGACATGAGGCTGAGAAATGTGACTTTTTTCTTTCTCTTGGTTGGCATTTCTTGAATACCTTTTAATTTCTTGTTCAGTGCATTGTTCAGTGTCAATCCAGATGACCTTGGGTGTTTTACTTCTGAACATGAGTTGCTTCTTTCCATATTTTCTAATGCTTGTGGTGACTTAGCTCTACAACAAAGAGAAATGAGATGAAACTGCATTGTCATGAGTACTCTTATTTCCTGAGGGCATCCTGCTTTCCAAAATAATCCTAATTAAACCAGTTTACCTCTTTTTTAACTGCCTTCTTTTCTCCTCATACTTGTTGAAATGCCTAGCATAGTTGTGAATAGATAGGAATGGAGATGAAGAGCAAGAGGAGGAGTGATGGTGAAATGTGCATGTGAGCAACCAGGGTGATCCAAACTTCAGTTTCTGTGGAATTGTTTTCCTGACTAGTGTCCCAGGGCAGGGCCATGCTCTGGATTCCTGCTCCCTTTCCATGGCTGGCCAGAACTGGCTGGCAGCAGAGTTTGGTCCCACGGAAAATCTGCAGGAATTTGGTATCTGCCTTAGAGGGAATTAGCAGGACAAGACTGGTGACCAGGTTTGGGGCAGAAAAGAAATGTTGTTTTTCTGATGGTGAAGGAACTTGTGTGGGTTTTGGACTTCTGTTGCTTCCAAAAATTTTTAACAGAAGAATCTTCTAGGACGGAGAAAGGTAAAAAAAGGTTCCCCATCCTAAGTGACTCTAGAAAGTTGTAACAGGGCAATCTGGGAGGAGTTTTTGTAGCATCCTTGTTCTGTTTTGCTTTTGCTTTCTCTGTTTTGCTGGTCAAGCCAGATACTGATTACTCCAAGCTACTCTCCCCTCAAAACCAGCCCAGATGTTCCACTAGGACTAAGAATCACAAATCTGCCTCTCTCTGGCTGTTTACTTAACTCCCCTCATCAATGCCTTGATCTTTCTCAAGATGGTTGTGTGGCTCTGGAGCCACAGCTGCCTCCCAAGCACAGCTCTCACGCACTGCCTGTATCACACAGCCACCTGTGGGGACTCTGGGGGCTTCTCTGGGGCTTCAGATCTCTCTGCAAGCACGGAGGGGGCTGAGCCTGCTATTGACAGCGTGTTCAGCCTGGTGCCAGCACACACCAGAGCAGTGAGACCCCAGGGGAGCTGCTGTCCCTGCCTTCTGAGATATTCCTAGCCTTGCAGAATGTGTCTCGTGGCTGTTGGCTGTGCAAGGCTCTCAGCATGCAAAGGAGGGTTGGCCACTGCTCCTCCAGCTGTTCCTCAAGTGTTCTGTGTCAGTGTAACCCTTTGTACAATATCAGAACCAGCAGCTAGAGATGGAAAATCACCAAAGTGCAAGGCGTGCTGACATGCCCAGCGCCTGACATCAGATTCCTCGGAAAGGAGCCTGAGGAATCTGGGAACTGTGGCACATGATGGATTATTTCTGGTTTGGCCTGTCTCCCCTGTGCAGCTTATTTCTGTCAGTCTCTGCTCCTCTTGACAGCTGGAGGGTTGTGGAAATGCAACTTGTCTCTGGCTGCCTTTACTATTCCAGCTCTGCTAACAGGCTGGCGTGAGTCTGAGGGTGACACACACGAATGGTGATCATGTGTCCTGAGGTGACAAAGTCCTGGAGTACAGTCTGCTCTGTTCTTTCCAGCAAGGATGCAAAAATAATCGTGCCTGTTTGCTGGAAGCAAAAGGCATGATAAAACTCGAGCCCCTGTGTCCCTTCACAGCTTTTAAGCAATTAGGGACCAAGAAAAAGAGTTTACATGGGTTGTAGAGAAAAGGCAGGTTTAAAGTGCACTGCAATCTTCTGATCCCTTCAAGCTGCTCCCAGGCCTTTCTAGCTCATGGGGGGGAATGTTCCAAGCTCTCCCAGCCCAGCTCTTTCCCTGACCTTGTTGCTGCAGTCAGATGTTAGCCCAGGCAGCATTGGGCATGGCTTGCAAATTGTGGATGGAGCACCATGTCCCCTGCCTGCCAAGCCCTCTGCAAGGCTCTGAGCTCTGTGCAAGCGAGGGGTGAGACCCAGGGGAAGATGTTCTGAGTAAGCACAAGCTTAGGGCCCAGCCTGCCAAAGGCTGAAAGCTCCCAGCTCCCCAGTGATGCCACTGGGGCTCAGGACATTCAGTGCCTGGTGCATGGAGTGGCTTGCCCAGATGTAACAAGAATGGTTTTTATTTCAGGCTTGAGTGATCCTACTTTAGTGTGGGAGACATGGCTTAGGCAGCTTCTTTTGTTCCAGCCTGTTTTGAAAAGACTCAAAGAACAGTGCTACAACTCTGCGAAGCTCTTGATAGTTCAGCTTTCACCCTCTAAGAGCGTCTAACAGCAGGAAATAATCTGTACAAATCTTACCCTGAAGCATGCAGATTCAAAAAAATCAGAGAACCAGCAATGCTGCTGGATGGTCCCACATCTGCAGTGGGTCTAAACCCAGGGCTGAAACCAAGTTTGCAGCAGCATCTTCACTCTGGATCCAAGTTTTCTTTTAGAGTCATATGTTTATATATTGTGAATATGGTGGTGGCTGGATTCACAAAAGCTTACCAAGTAGCTATTTGGTGTGGTTAATGCTGGGGGCAATATTAAGTGGTCAGTCCCTTTTAGTAACATTGAATTTTTATTTCACTCTGCACAGAAATTTATCCCCACCCCAGGGTTTAGTGAAGGGTCAACCTATCTTTGAGCTCATTTTCTACAGGGTGGACCAGAGAATCTATTCTAGCAGAGATCAGAGGAAAATAATGGCACTTGTGGGAAGGGTGATCTCACCCAAGGATTGTTTGAATCCTTTCACACAGGTAGAAGCAGGGGCTCACTGCACAGACCAGTCTTTTCTGGGCACTGGTGCCAAATTTGTTCTGTCAGCAAATACGCTCTGGTAGCACATGACACCTTCTAGGTATGCAAAGGGGGCAAGATGAGCCACAAGCTCCTGCGA
Source organism: Zonotrichia albicollis (assembly GCF_047830755.1). Classification (NCBI taxonomy): domain Eukaryota; kingdom Metazoa; phylum Chordata; class Aves; order Passeriformes; family Passerellidae; genus Zonotrichia; species Zonotrichia albicollis. Next base: position 10,056,546 of record NC_133830.1, read on the forward strand.
GAGTTCCAAAAAAAGAGTGAAACTCCTGCACTGCTTGCTCATGGCCTCCCTGGAGTCAGCACAGGGGGAATTTAGAGCCTTCCCCTGCCATCTTGCTTCCCATGAGCACCTGGCAAAGAATGCCTGATGCAAAAAATAAACCATGGCAAATGCTCTGTTTCCATTACTGTATGGGGAATGAGTGGCTTATGTAATGTGCAGTGTGAAACCACTGCAGGGATCAAATATAAATATTGCCCTATTGTGGAATGTACTGGTGGCATAGCTGATATTTTTGTGGCTGATGAAAAATCAAAGCTCATTATCACTCCTGAGGTTTACCCTCTCTGTGTGTGTTGGTGTGTGGGTCTGTCTATTTCTGTGTATTAAAGGCTCTGGGTCAAATCCTGATAATTCTATTTTTACTTTGTCACTACTCAGGCAAAACTTTCATTGACACTAATTGGAAAGCTACCTAAGGAAGGGTGTTGAGGGAGTTGAGAAGCTGACTGTAACCTGCCTTGATTTTGGTTTCTGAAAATCCCTTTCTTGAGATTTACTTTATATAACATATACTTCTTAGTGCAGGTTTAAAGTTGGTGCAAATTTACACTGCATCACTGGAGCCATACATGGGTTTTTATCAGTTGGGATGCGTTTTGGTCTGCATTTAGGATAGAGGTGTGCTGTGTGCCTGTGGACCTGCACTTTACAGGATTTTCCCCAGGGAAGGGCTGAGGGAGGGTCTGTGTTTGAAGTCACCCAATGGCAGTGGAGCAGTGCTGACTCTCACTGTAGTTCTGGCATGCAGTGCATTCATCTTTTTCATTTTTTTCCCCTTTCATCACTGAAGGCATTTGGAGTTTGATGGAGGGATTCAAACAAGTTCTCTTCAACCTCAAAGATTTTCCTGCTCTTTTCCTTCCAACCTGCTCCTTCCAAGCTTGTTCTCTCTGAACTGCTGCTACTATCTGGCACAAAGGTGGCACTTTGTCACTTGGCAGGGAGGACCCCACATGAAAGGCACCTGGGGAAGAGCTGGCTTGTGGAGTGAGAGCCTTATCCAGCAGGAGAAATATGAGGTGCATACCCAGCAGATGAAACAATCATCTGGCAATGAGTTGAGAATGTTTGCCAGGTAGGAGCTCTGAGTGAGAGGCAGTCAGAAAGATGTGTCTTTTATAATCAGCCTGGTTTTTGATTTTGGACTCGCTCAAATTGTGTACTTGCTTCTCAGGAAGAATTTGGTTTGAGGAAAAAACAGACAAATCCATTCTGGACAGATGGTGCTGCAAAAAAGAGTGGCAGAGAGGTGGCAGGAAAGCAAAGGGAGGAGTGGGTGTGAAAGGAGGATGGAGAGAGGGAATGTCTGATACAGGCCCAGGCAAGTCTGTGAGGGATGATGTGAGCCAGCCCCTGAAGGGAGCCAGGAGCTCGTGGTGGTACGTGGAAATTGTGTCAACAAGAGGGAACTGGTGTGAGGGCACAGGGGCTTTCCTTTCCCTCCTGTGGCACTAATGAGAGCTGTCAAGCTGCAGCCCTCACTGGACACAGACACAGGCTTTGTTCTTGGCTCTCTCTCCACATCCTGAGCTTCTCTTTCTTGGTGCTACCACTCAAACTAGTTCCCAAACTCCCCTGGAAACTCAGACACAAGCCATCCAATTCCTTTCTTACCATCAACCTGTTTTTACCAAGTGGGTTATTTTCTAGCTATTCCTAGAGAGCGTGGATGAGACCAAGCTTTGGGCCACAGTGGTGCCATGGAAAAAAAAGCATGGGAAATATTCTGATTATTGTCATGTTTTGCTATTAGCCAACCAGTGGTGGAAGAGCTGCCAAGAACTCATTGCAGAGAAGAGGTTCCCAAATTGCACAGTGACATTTAGTGGTACCCAAAGTCCTCTTTGATGTTATCAGGCCTCTGAATCTCTCCAGAAAAGGGATATATCCAGCCTGTGCTCCCACACTTACAGAAAGGTGCCATCCTGCCAGAACAACCTTTGAAAAGAGATGATGAATAGATCAGGAAATAAACAGGTTGGTTATTCTCAGTGGCACATGAAGCTCTGTGGAGACAGCAGAAGGACCATCTCTCCAAAAGCAGAGATGCTTTTACTCTAGTGATATCCACAGAACAAGAAATTTTTTCTTTGTGTATCAACTTTACCATCAGGTAAAACTTCGGGTTTATTACTGTTTGATATGACATGATGTCCCAGCTATTGGCCCAGCCTGCTGATTCAGCTGCAAGAAAGTAAATTAGGCTTCAGATGCAGCCCTGGACTTCTGGGGAAACCATGCTGCTTTTCCTGGGATATCTGTAGAAACAATAAAATGTAGAAATCTCTTTTATTACAAGCCTTTTTCATGAGGTTGCTGACTGACTATTTGGAAAACAGAAAAGACTGTGTAATTTGGATAATTTTGCATATGAAGGCTCTCATGTTTCTCATCTTCATTCATTACTATACTTAATATGTAATTACAGTCAGCTATTAGCCATTAGCAGTTAATTCCCTGTTACTGATGAAGATGGAATTGAGTTGCCACTTCCAAGTGTTTTATTTCATGCTTCTTAGTGCCTGAGCCTCCAGAGAAACATCTCTGAAATATCTCTGTAGGGCAGGCAAAGCATGACCTTCCTAGAACTGGTCTGGAGTTGTGTTGCAACCTAAACAATAAGCATTCAGGATTTTCATTCAGTTTTTCATTTCACAACATTTGAAAATGTTTTGAAGCCCTCCAGGAGGCTTCAGGAGTTAAATGAGCTACCTAGGCAGGTGGTGGGGATGGTCAGCATGACTTTCTGTGTTTAGAAATGTCTGTGTAGGATTTCCAGCTTCAAATCTAGATTTTCATCCCTCCTTCCCACTGACAGCACAGGAAGACAGGGATGGAGATTTTGGTCAGTTCATCACCCAAAATTTTCTTCTACTGCACAGGGAGAGTGGCTGTGGGTGGATCTCTGCATCCCCCATGGATCCCCAAGGGCTGTGGGTGGATCTCTCCATCCCCATGGATCCCCACAGGCTGTGGTGGATCTCTCCATCCCCATGGATCCCCAGGGGCTGCAGGTTTTTCCAGCCCACAGTGCGTGTGTGAACCACAGGAGTGCACTGCAGAGTGCATACATAGCACCGCTCTCTGCCCTGAGAAAAACCCTAAGGGTGCTGTGCCCTGGAGTGAGCTCAATCCTTTTTTAAACAGATATGTGACGTGTTTGTTTAAGAGCAAAGAAAGGACTGGACATCAAACACTTTAGAGCCTGAGCCTGCCATGGAATAATTCCTGCAAAATACTGGGTGACCTCCAGTCACTGATGAGTGTGAAAGCCAAGGATTTTAGCACATAGCAGCTCCTTAATAAAAGTAGTGTGATATGAGTGGAGCAAAATTCCCCTTCCTGAGCCAAGAAAGAAAAGAAGCATCTTCTCCAGGCATCTCTTGCACTCCGAGACACTCATTCTGTGGTTTTTTATGCACCTACTTTGATCCTCTGGACAAGAAGCTTCCGTCTTAAAAATCCTGAGCCTCTGTTCCCAGTCTGGTTGCTTCCAAAATGCTCCTTCCTCTCAGGCTGCTCAGTGGAGTGGCTTTTCTGATCCCTCATTTCCTGGGACCGTGCCAGCCCTTTAAAGGGTTCATGTTCAATTGCTCCTCTGTGCCACTTTCTGGTCACCAAGGAAATGCCTCCAGCCATCAAGGAGGAGTGCAGCTGATGGGGATGGTTCCAGCCAAATCCCTCAGCAGGAGGGTAAAAAGACACAGAAACTGCCGAGAAAGCCATGCTCAAAGTAAGAAGTGATCACTTTAGGAGTATCCATTCACAGCTCCCCTCCAGCTTGCCTCTAGATCTTAACATCCTTTAAAAATATTATTGCTGCTACTATGGTTTGGAAAATCTAGAAATAGGGGAAACTCTAGAGAAAAAGGAAATCTAAATATACCTGTAACTCCACAGGATATTTTCATATGTAGTTTGCAAAGTTGTTGTATGACTAATTGATGGCATGGTTGATATTGTGCCATTGATTAGATAGGCACTGACTGAACCATCCATCCCACCCTGTGGGGTTGAAGTGCTGAATGTTTTTGTTGTCATTATCATAATTCTGGCTTTCAGTTCCATGGACAAGGGCCAGAACTGGAACTCCAGCTCCAGCCACCCCAAACATGGGTGGTGTGAGGAAGCTGACCAGTGTCAGTACACAGAGGTCAGAGGTGGACAGAAAAAAGAGCTGCTTCTTGCAACCACTTCTGCTCCTTTTGCACTTGCACTGTGGCCAAGCTTGAGTGGCTGTCAGCCACACACATGCCAAAACACACTGAGTGCTGTGCTGGGGAGTGAAGGGAGCCAGAGCCAGCTCGGGCCAGCTGTGCAGCAGCTGCTGCCCTGGGGTGGGCTGTGTGCCTTCTGTGTGACACTGCTCAGTGTGTGCCTGCTGTGTGTGACACTGTTCTGTGTGTGACACTGCTTGGTGTGTAACACTGCTCAGTGTGTGCCTGCTGTGTGTGACACTGCTCAATGTGTGACACCACTCAGTGTGTGCCTGCTGTGTGTGACACTGTTCTGTGTGTGACACTGCCTTTGTGTGACACTGCCTTTGTGTGACACTGCTCAGTGTGTGCCTGCTGTGTGTGACACTGTTCTGTGTGTGACACTGCTTGGTGTGTGATACTGCTCAATGTGTGACACCACTCAGTGTGTGCCTGCTCAGTGACACCGCTGGCTGTGACTGCGCCCCAGGGCTGTGACACTCATCCTGCTCTGCACACTGAACCACATTACTCTGCCCCTTTCCAGCTTTGCTCTCCATTTCCCAAGGCTTTCCTCTTCTGATGAGTTTTGAGCTTGAGGATTCATTTCTTTGGGCACAGGTAGAAGAGAAGTAACGCACTGAAAAATGAACATGTTATGGAAGTGTCTGTACTGCTCGTGCAGAGGATGGATTGTCAGTAGGCAGAGATGGACAGGGAACTTTCTGCTGCCTGGGACAGAGCAGGATATTGGGCAGATCCTGGCAAGCGAAACAGCTGTGTGACAAGGAAGAGAAGTGATGTATATTTTACTCTGGGGAACTCTACCCAGCCATATCAGTATATCTCATCTTGGGCTTTACTTTCTCCTTGCTCTAAAAGGATCACATTGTCAGCATTCAGGAAAGGAATGCTAAACACTTGTATTCCCATGTCTCCTTGCGCAGAATCCATTGCCATGTGCAAAAGATGCAGTGAGCCGAGGCACTTAGCATGAACTTTGAGGATTAAGGCTGTAATGTGGGAAAATGTTGGGCAGGTTTCCCTTGAGAGGCTCTCACAGTGTTCCTGCAATGCAAACCTCCTGCATAGCTGCAGGGCTGAGATAAGCAGTTCTGCCAAAAGAGTAGCTAACCAGATGAGAAGAAATCCACCTCAGTCTACAGGCATGAGCCCTGAAGCCACTTGGATCTTGTGTTCACTGTAGTCTGAGCAAAAAGCCTTCCCCCTTGTCCTTGTGTAACTAAAACCAGCACACCCATGTACAAGCAGAGGTGGGCAGTGTTACTAGGCTGTGTTTATTGCTGAAGATTTCTTCCAAGACTCATGTTGTCTGTTTACTTTAAAATCCAGTGTTTAAGGCAGATTCCTTCTGTAGCCAGCAGAGAACAATGACCAATTTTACTGGGTCCTATCTGAAGAGATGTGTTTAAGATGGATTTGATGATTTGCTCCCTGGCTCCTTAGCCTTCTTAATGTTTAATGGGTATGATCCAGCCTGTTCCAATTTTGACATATTCAGTCAGAGGTTTAGGCACTACTCATCTGGGTTAACAGTTCTCAGGGCTTACATTTCCCCCCTTATCTATGAAAAGCAAAGATTTATGTAGCTCAGCTGACGTGCAGTAGCTGAGTAAACCAGAGCAACTCAGTTGAGTGTCTGAGAATGAGACACATTTAACTGCAATTTATAAAATACCAAAGGATGTACCTCTAGTTGCTTACACTTCATTACCTTCAGAAAGTGGGTAGTTGATGTTTATCATAGCTAATTGCCAAACTGTGCAGTGGGAAGGCAACTCTAAAAGCCTTCTCATCTATCCTCTGCTGCAGTTACCTGTGCACAGATGTTTATGCCTGTAAAGATGTCAATTATTGGAGACCTGCTGACCCAATGCTTCATTATCTCAGTAGTCTGAAAGCTCTTCCTAAGCTGAAGCCAAATTTACCATGTCTTTGTGGGTGCTTGTTAGCATTTCAACATAGGTAATTAAACTAATGTATTAATGATCAACCAAATAAAGCAAAATATCCCAAAGGATGTTGAAGTGGACAAGGGAGAAGGGAGGTTGCAGTACATCTGCAGACATAACCAGATTTTGACAGTGAGAAGATGTGACTGTCTGTAGTGTTAAAGAGATGTTTTAGGAAGTGCTCTGTTTGTGGAAGGTTGGAACATTTACCTTTTTTTAAGTCACTTTCCTTGGAAAAACTGCAAGTGACTTTGAGGGCTCTTCCAAGTTAATGAATATTTAATGATGGAGCAATTTGAAAAGTAAAGGAGAGCTTCAGCAAGGTCCTTTTTGCACCTGTACACCAGACTCTCCCTGGTCCTTGTGATGTGGTATTTGTTCAGTTAGAGTGATAGCCCCTTGGTGTTATAGATGGGAAGGAAGTTGTTTTGAAGCTCATTCACAGGCAGAGCTCGCTGGAAGGGTGCAAATTCTTCAAAAGCTCATTAAATTATTACCTTCATCCTGGAGTGCACACTGCAAAACATTTACCCCCAGTTCTTAATGCCACCATCCATTCAGACTTATTATTGCAGGGCAGGTCATGGGATGTAATGTCCTGCTGACAGTGCTGCCACAGGCTCCAAACACCCCACAAATATGGGAAGCTCAGGGCTCACATTCCTAGGGCTCCCATTACTCCAAAGCACTTTGCTGCCAGGTCAGAGCTTCCAGGCAGGGCAAGGCAGGGTCCATTCACCAGTGAGTGTCTCCTGAGGCACAGCAGAACATTAAACACATGGTGCTCAGCAGATTGGTTCTCCTCAGCAGCTTGGCTCTCCACACTGAGAAACCTGTTTGTCTGTCATTTCAAGGACTCTGGGTTATTTTGCTTAGCACACAGAGACATAAATAGATCTTGTCTTAAGATATCAAAGCTGCTTTGGGTCCTATTTGTGGCAGAAGCTAACTGCTAATGGAATGAAAATCCATAAATGTTGTGGGCAGCTTTTATCACCCAAATGTTTAAGGAAGCTGTACCACAGACTGTGCTCAGTTGTTAACTGTAATTATCCTGGTAGCAGACATGAGAAGACTGAGAACAGGAGGGTAAAATGCTGCTCAAACCAGCAGCACATGCTGATGCAAGTTTTGCTTTGCCTCCTCCAAAGCTGCTTTTTCAACAGCTGGGCTGTGCTGCCTCTGAAGTGCCCAGCACTGCCAGAATCCTTCAGAATCATATCCAAGCTTTTGGTAAACAGATTGAAGAGCTACTTAGCATATATCATGTGCTATGGCTGCTCATTGTTTCTGATCAGAAGGGCTCTGCATTTAATAGAAACCTCTCACTGCTGATAAAGGCAAGCAATGGCTCTCCCTATGGCCAGGAGTGTGTAGGGGATTGAGTAATATTGTAGGTACAGGTTCTTGAGAAGCCAAGGCATGTGATGGCTGCTCCCAGCATGCTGGTATGAGACCAGGAGGCAGCATGTGGGTTGTACACCCTCTCTGACCATGCACTTCTTGCATTCAGGAACTGAGAATCTCCCTGCACCAAATGAGTGGTGGCACACAAGCAAGAGCATGAGACCTTTTCCCTTTGCCCAGGCTGCAAATGAAAGGAAAAAACCCAAGATTTCCTAGTATTATATTTGTCTCTGGTGATTACATAGACACTTGCATGCAATCAGAATTCTAAGCTACTTTGACAGAGTATCTGGGCTTGCCGTACCAGGATGAGATCTCTCTGCATGGTCGAGTATATGAACACTCCAGATTAGAGTCTGAGTCTGGAAAAATGTTCCTCATTATTAGGGAGAAGAGGTGAGAGAATAATAAAAGTGATACAATCTAGAGGTTACAGAGTCTTTTTGTCCTTGGAGTCTTCTCCAGATACATCTGTAGCTTTGTGTGATTTAATTAGAGCTCCTTGTGTCTGAGTTCCCTTAATGCACCACAAGAGAAATGCAGCCTAAGCTGGAAAGAGAGATCTATGTGAATGCTTTAGCCAAGTATCTCCAAAGTCTCTCAGTCAAATAGAAAGTCAGTTTCAAAACAAGCTCAGCTGGACAGGGTAGAATGAAAGGCACAGAAATAGTGTCTCTGCTCCTGGAATGTACCCATGTCTGGGACTGAATGTTACAGCAGGGCTTTTTTCACAGCCTGGCACGGCAGTTCACAGCAGGGTAGAGAGATCATGCACTGCATACCTTTGAAAAAGAAATGGTGATGCAAATTTGAAGAATGTAATCTACCCATGCTGGAACTCAGAGATTATCTTTGTAAGGAACTTCTTTCCTTCAGTTTGCACCCATGTTTGACAGCCTTTCTCAAGTGTCTTTTGCCTCTGTGCTATGGTGGCAGGAGACTGATTGCAGAGGGCTGTGAGATGTTGGCAGGGCAGCTCCAGAAGCATCTGTGGGTGAGGGTCTGCCCGCATCCAGCTGTGTTCTGCACATGGGCACTGCAGCTGCTGCATCACCTCACTGCATGGAGGCATGGAGAAATACCTGCTCACATCTCCTTTGATCTTATGCAGTGTTTCTAAACTTGCTGTTTAGGTGGGAGCATGCCCTTGAATTTGGCCTCAAAAGGCAGAAGTGATCTTACTACAAGATTACAGGACAGGGGCTAATGTGGTACTGATGGCTGCAGCACAAAGCACTCATTCAAACACCAATTCTCTTTTTCAAGTACAGAATAATAACCCAGAAAAACCTTGAAAATTACTGTCTTCCTTTCCTCTTGACAGTACAATTCTAAGTCTGGATCTTCTGACAGATTGAGAATAAACTATTCCCTCTCTAAGCAGTAAACAATTATGCTATGGGACTGGGACTGGAAATATGATAAGTATAGTAGCTAATGCTCAAATAGAACCAAACAAGTCCCCAAACCTAATACTACCAGGGTTAATCAGCTGGGAACACTTTCTATTAAATATAGAAACCACTTTTCCATCTCACAAGCTGGTTATAAATAAATACCTTTTCCCTTGTCTTTTTTTTTCTTTCAGGAGAGCCTGGCACAGCCCCAGTGAGCCTGATCAGCCTCTGCTGCAGAGCTGAGTAAAGGCAGCTGCAAACATACTAAATCCATGAGCAGGCTGACATGCTGCAGCCCAGCTGCAGGGCAGGGACACAAGTTTTCCCCCTAATTTCTCTCTGCATGGGGGTGACATGGTCTGAACAGGGCTGCAGTGGCCAAGGATGAGCAACATCCCTTTGTCCTGCCCGTGGAGAGCACATCGATGGGGAGGAGAAACTGGCATTTGCTTGGTGTTTGGGAGAAAAAGGAGAAAAGTCGTGACTGAAACAGAACTGGAAATGTTGTTGCTATTGGTTTTCAGTGAGGAGAGTTTGTTAGATTAGGGGTGGCACAAATAAATGATACCATGAGCAAGAGTTTTCAGGTGTGCAGGCAGGGAAGCACCGTGTGAGTGCATGGTAACTGATGGGGAGACACCCTCAGTGTTTGCACTTTGAAGGGGACTGAGCCTGGGTTCCTTAATCTGCATTTTTGTGCCTAATTATAGCAGCATCAGCTATTACTACTAGTCACAGTGAGGTGTCCTTTAATGTGAGAAAATTCTGTATCTGTTTTCTTTTCCAAATTTATGTTACATTTATCAACTCTCAGAATACCACTTAAATAAATCTTCCCGAGGAAGCTCGTAAATTGCTCAAGGATCCTTGGAGGAAACCTGACTCTGTTATTTTCATGCTGCTAAAATGTCTTCCCTGCCACCCAAGCCACAGGCAGGTCCTGCTCCTAGAAGGGGATCTGTGACATTTGTGTGTGTCTGTTCCATGACAGGGGCAGGACTCTGGGCCCCAGTGACCAAGGGCTGGCTGAGCAAAGGGCACAGTCTGAGGGTTGGCAGAGGTGTGTGCCCAGACCTTGGTGCCCCCCATGGCTCCCAAAAGGTCCAAATGCTGTCCTGTGGGAGTTTTGTATTGAGATATCTGGGGATTAGTATACATTTGCATAATAACTATGTGCAAGTCTTGAGACAGGGTACACAAAATGCACCCACCTTGTTAGACAATTCCTTTGAAAAGGTGTTCCTGAAATCCTCTAACTATGCTTTTAGAAGTCTATTTTTGGTAATGAATGTGCCCACACTCAGACTTCTTAGTCCTCTTTATGCCCTGAGTTTTCTGCTAAGACTGCCAAGCTTGAGGCCATTTCTTACAGTGATCCTTGGGACACTCTGAGTGCACATTTTGTTTTGCTAAACAATATTGTTTGGTCTTCCCAGATCCTTTCTCAAGAAAGCTTCAGCTTTTCTGGAAAGAGTTCAGAGAGGAAAGTTTGTTGCTATTTGCAGCAGCAAACAGCTAAGAAATCAAAGGCAACAATTCATAACAGAGATCAGCAAAAGGTAAGAATGAAACTGTTTCCTGAGGAAATATCCTGACAAACCAGAACATTCAAAATGATATTTTTTAAGTCACTTAATAATATTCATTTCAGTACAGCTTTGCCCTAAGGAATAAGTGTCTATATTTAATTCCTCTTAAGCAAGAGGCATTTGTCTGTAGGGAAAGGTTGCTTTGTTCATCTTCCTTGGGGGCAGTGACACAGCTCCAAAAACATTCAATAGTATCCAAGTTTCAGCAAAACTGAGTGGTTTTGAAAGATGGTTTATTTTAAGAGCTATAAAAAAAAAAAAAAAAAAAAAAGAGTAGAAGGATCACTGGCTTACTTTGAGTATCAGTTCCAGGCAGAACTGAATGGAAGAAATTATACTCTTGTTACCTACATTTGGAGCTGCTGCATCCCAGCAGAAAGATTTCCTACTGTCACCTCCATCATACTCAGGCACCTTAAAAAACTATTATGAGGCTGTGTCCTATACCAGGGCTGTGCATGTGTAAGTGTTCTTGAATGGTTTTGCAAGGTATCTTGAAGGATCAGTGCAAACTGGGAAATGGAGAAATACTGAGTACAGCTTTCACCTCATACTCTGGTGTGAGCCACAGGGAACTAATTGTAGGGCTTAGCATAAATCCAGCCATCTTGTTTCTTAGTAAAGGTGCAGTTATGCTAAATTAAACATGCTGAGATGACTAAGAATAATTATTCATCATGATACCTTACTGAATTTTCAGGGGTCAGGAAGATGACTCCCTTTTTAATACCAAAAATAGCATTAGCTGAACAGAGCATATTTGATGTAGTCATGAGTAAACTTGGGAGATGAAGCAGACTGAGTAACTGCCTGTTGGTAACCAGAGAAAAACTCTGCCCATGGCAAGGATGTTGGAAATAGATGATCTTAATAATTCCTTCCAACTGTGATTCTGTGAAAACACTGATTTTTTTTTTTTTCTCTCCCTCTTACTCAGTAGCCTGAGCTGTTGGTGGTGGTGAGAAATGTACCCTGCAGAGGCAGCAAGGCACAGGTATGTTCCAGGAGAATGGAAAAAAGGCTGTGCTGTGTGTCACTGCTTGTGACAGTGTTATTAGTCAAAATAATGGAAGAGCTCAGAGGTGACTCATGAATGAAAATAACTGGGTAATTAACACCAGAGAACATTTATTTGGGAAAAAACAGATCCCTTCAAATTAATCCAGTTAGGCTGACAGGTTACAGGCAGAGATCTATTGCTGATGGGCTGAAGTGACACACTAACAGCCTCCTGCTGCACAAGCAAACAACCAGCACTTCAGGCATGAAAATCCATGGGCCAGTGTGCCTGTCTTTAAAGGTCTAGCAGGGCTAAATGGTCACTGGTTTGACAAAAAAAAAAAAAAAAAAGTGATGCCATAGGGCAGATAGTTTGGTTCTTTCTGGATTCAGCACTGTTGGCCAATACTGGGCTCTGTGGTTTTGCACACTATTTGGAAAGTTAAGTGGGAAGTTTTGGGGAGACCCTCACAAGTGAGTGGAAGCTAGTTTGCTTGTCCTAATGTGAGGGACTTGAGGAGAATGACAAGAAGGGAAAGGGCAGCTTGGAAATGCAGCTTGGATATGAGCTTGTATCGTCATAAAGATGTAACTACTTTCAGGGGCTGAAATGAAATGGGTAGAATTAAGCCTCATAAAGACATTCTGACAGAATTTCTAACAGAAAAGCTCCACTTCAACCAGGAGCTAATCTAAAGACGTGTTGTGGGCTTTGAGTCACACAGGACAAGGGTCCTCTCTTGCCTTGCAGGATGCAACCATGGATGTGCTGAAACCACAGGGTTCCAGTCTGGAATCTGAGCCTTTTAATCAGATTGGTGAGGTTTGAGTTAAACAAAATACATAATTAATACATTATAATCTGTTTCCTCCCATTTTGCTTCAGGGGCACGAACTGTGGGAAAATCACAAAGTGCTTTAATTCTTCCCAAGCTTGGGCAGTAGCCCACATCTCGGAGGCAAGATGGCACATGAAACATTCATTTCCTCTTCCCAAGCATTTCCTGTGGGGCCACCAGGTGCATCTTTCCTGCAGTCCTGTGAGCTGTGCTGCTAATTCAGCATGGAGCTGGGTGAGGAAGGACAGACTCCCTAATGCATTTCTGTGTTTTTACTCATGATACTTGAGAGAGCCCAGTGATGTAAACACACCCAGATGTGTGAAACATGCCCTTGGCCTCCCTGCCATGCTGCTCTGGGAGTGCTGTGGAGCATTTCCATTCTGGGTTACCAGTTTCTGTGGGAAGGGGGCTGTTTGGACAATAATACCCACGTGTGCAGCGGGCCTGGCTGTGTATCCTTAAAATAAAACAGCTGGATCCCATCCCTGGCTCACCCTGGCATTTTCTGTTGTCTGATGGCACTGGCACCATGAAATGTCAGCTCTCAAAATGGAAATGGCTGGCATTGTTTAGGACTGATTCCAGCAAATGCCTTTTGGATAGAGGCACACTTTTGCTGCCCCTTCTCCGTTACCTCGTGAGGAGAAGTATCTCAAATAGGTCATTGTTATGCATGGAGAGAGCCCTGTTCCCTAAGCTCCCTCGGTTTCCAAGTAAACGAGCTTTGGAGGTAAGTGAGCAAAAGAGGCTGATTCATTAGCAGCAGGGGAAATCTGTGTGCTGGAGGGGAGCCCAGCTGCCCAGAGGGATTTACGTAGTGACATGCTTCTCAAATCTTCATAGAACAAGCTGAGTGATACACACACGGGCTTGAACTGTATCACAATCACATGCTTGCTAGGCTCAGTTCTTATCTCATGGGTTTCTCTGGAGAGTATCAGTTGCTCCAGCCCTTCACAGGGCTTTAAAATTGTAAGAGAAGAAGTCACAGTGAGGTGTCCTTTAATGTGAGAAAATTCTGTATCTGTTTTCTTTTCCAAATTAGGTCACCTTGTGAGGCAGCTCTGGATGGAGTTTGTCCCTGCAGTTATGGAGGCTGTAAATAACAGAGGTATTACAACATGCCTGACAGGGTTTCATTGCGCCATCACTACTCCGTCCGAATATCATATCTCAAATTAATAACAAATTAATTTTATCTGCTGAAAGACCCCAACTGTCACCCTGCTGCCCGGAATGAGATAATTCTGGGCAGTTATCTTAGAGGAGGAATGGGGCCAGCACATTCTTCTGGCATCATTACCGAGGGCAGCACAGGGATGAGTGCTCCCCTTTGTCCAGTCATCCGGAGCTCAGGGAGGAGAATTCATCTCTTTGGAGCATCTTCCACCTCTTTTTGGCGTGTCAAGCACTGCTGCCAGTTGGTGCCAGGGATGAGAAGGGCACTCCTCCACGAGATCAGAGGCAGAAATGCACAAGCTGCTCTCACAGGGGACGCTGAGCAGCTGCCGGATTACAAAGATCTCTGGCCCCTCCTGACCCGGGCCAGATTTGAACCATTGACCTAGAAGTGAAAAGCTTGAAATCCCTGCACAAGCCACGGGATAAACAGGGCTCGCAGGGCCCCATTCGCATTCAGTTGCTGCCATCTAATGGCAGATGGAGAGTGGAAAGGCCTCAAGCAATAGAAAGCAACAGGAATATCACCAATGGGACTCGGGTAGGTGGTAAAACCGGCACAGATGGTTCTCATCAGAGTGCTGGGGAAGCGAGGGGATTTAGGCTGGTTTTATTCCTCTGAAGAATAGTTTGACAAAGGACTGCTGTGCGTCAACTCAACACAGAGGTTTCCCACTACAAACACCAGGTCTTCACACTGCTTGCGCTCTTCCCTGCAGGGTTGTTTCCATACAGGAAACCCAAGGGAAAGTCTGTTATTGTACCCTGGCTCAACAAGTGACCCAATGGCAAAGGCAACTGAGTTGAGTGCCTACAACAAGGGGAAGCAATGAGATAAAGAAGGTAGGAGATGGCACTTTTAATTTTTCTTAGTAACACTGGTGCACACAAAACATCTGGACTTTCCAGAACTTTGTATCAGAAGGAGAAGGAGGTGGAGATTAGAGCAAAATTAACACAACTATCTAAAATTTATTTGGCCTGGCCTAGCAGACAATAAAGCTCACTTTCCTTCAAATATTACATAAAGGAAAACCAAAGAGAAGACATTGTCTCCTTTTTCCCATTTACCAGCTCTAGCAAGTTCCTGCTGTTTTCTGCCTCTAAACCCTCAGATTTATAATGTAAAAGGCATTGATCATGTATCAGTTTTGCACTGCCTGTGTCTGTCTGTGCACATATCTCCAAATAATTATTTTAAGCCATGCTAGCTAGCACTGTCTCACAGAGGAGAAAGGCTAGAGAATGCAAATTTCGTTATGCATCCTGAGCTGCAGCAGGTGGGTATCCAGAGGGATGTCCCATGGTGGGAATGCAGCCTGATGAGCCATGCAGCAGGCTCCAGCAGCCCCAACACAGCCCCACTGCTGACATGGGAGCTTGCAAGGCCCAGGAGTCCAACTAAGTCTGTGACCAGGGCTAACTGAAGTCATAAATCATGATTTATATTTGAGAAATGTCTCCAGTAGTCCCTGGTCACCCAAGAAATGCCATTTTATAGGAGAAAACTGGGAAGGAAATAAAAAAAATCACATCTTCAGACAGAATACTGAAGAAAGCTGTAAAATTCCACTGTTCTTGGCTCAGGGAATAATTGCTGGAGAGAAAGTCCAGTTGTGAAGCAATGTGGAGGTGACAAAGGAAATACTAATGTTATTCTTTTTTTCCCTGCTGAAGGAAACAGTCTTCAAAAGCCCTGTGGGGAGAAACAGAAATGAGTGCATTGAGCCCTCCCCTTGTGACTGCTGGTGCTGCCTGCACCTCTGTGAGAGAGCACAGGAAAGCAGCACGTGTAAATTGCAATTCAGGGGGGAGATGATAAAACATTTCAGCATGAGGTGGCTCACCTTTGTGCACTTCCCAGGCCACAAGGAGCAGCAGAGTTCTCCTATCTAAAGGGTCACTGCAGCTCTGTTTGCAATCAAGGTCCAGCCACTGTTCCCTTACGTCAAAGCCAGGACCTATCCACAGTGTTACCGCGCTTCTGAGAAAGTGCAGCTTTGTGCTGCTGCCACCCAAATACACCCCTGGGGATGCTCCAGGGACTGCAGCCAGGGACATCAGATCATGGCACAGACAGCTCTGGCAGGGCTGAGAGCTCATCCTGTGGCTGCAGCTCAGACCCAGGTGTGGGATCCGTACAGTCACATTCCTGGGCTGGAAGCGCCACCAAAGGGCCCTTGTCAGTCAACTTCCACCAGGAGACTTTGTGCTTGCTCTGTAGATATTTTACTTCGGAGCTCATTGGTAAAACGATAGGAGAATACACTTAACAGGTCTAAAACTGTCTTGGCAACGTTGTTACTTTTTAGAACCGCGTTCCTTCCCCTCTTGTTTCTCACACCAAGACGCCGTCTTCTGACCGCTCTCAGGGAAGCATCAGTTGCAAAGTAAAGACGTAAAATTACACCAAGTGAGCTGAAATTTAAAGCCTTGCCCTTACAGAGTGACGTTCAGCAGGCACCGTGCACCCTTGACACGGAGCAGCTGCAGGGCTTCGTTACTGCCACTTACCAAAACCTTTACTCCTTTTGGTGTGCCCTGCTTTGAGCCAGGGGCACCGTTTTATCTGTAAAAGCCCTTTAGCATAGCATGACATCTGAGAGACTTCAGCAGGATATAAGTTTGCTCTGCTACTGAGGTATGATTTAATATCCTCAATTGTTCTGGAAATTTGAGCTGCATGATTCAGGAGACCTGCATGAGTATGGTCACTCCAGCGCTTAATGAGATTTATGTGCTTAAACGTGATGGATGCTGTAATCACATTTCTAACACGCTGATTCAGACCGGGAGGGGGAGAAAACCCGAACCAAGGGGAGCTGTGCCCTGCCGGTGCCGGGGGCAGGCGTTTGCACAGGAAACGCGCAACACGAACTCTGGCAAATGCCAAAAAGAGGAGGGAAAAAACCCAACAAAAAACACCGCGAAGAACCCAAACAGAGGAAACGTCTTTCCGCAGCTCTGAATTGCTGCCTCCTGTTTACGCTGCCCACGCTGGAAGCTGTCACCCTTCCCCTACCACCCTCCCTGGGCTCCGGGGGGAGAGCGGGCGCGCTGCGGGAGCGACACCCGGGATGCCGGGGGGCACCGGGGGGCACCGGGAGGGCCCGGGGCTGTGCCGGCGTGGCGGGGCGTGCGGCAGCGGCGTTGCGGGCTCGGCGCCGGGGCAGGACCGGCGGCTGCCACTCACGGCGCCGCCTCCGCCTCCCTCCGCGGGCGGGGGCCGGGCTCGAACCCGCGGCCGCCGCCGCGCCCCGATGTGGCGGGAGCCGCCCGCTCTCGCAGCGCCCCGGCCCTGCGGGGACAGCCCCGGCCCCGGCAGCGCCCCCGCAGCACAGCCAGCCGGTAAGAGCACGGACGGACGGGCCGCGGGTCCTCCGCCCGCACAGCCGGACTGTCCTCCCCATCTTCCTGCCCATCCTCCCTCCCTCTTCCTCAGCGGTTGTTGGGGCCTCCCAGCTGTTCCCTCCGCTCTCCAGATGTTGGAGCAAGAAGAGGGCTGGTCCTGCCTGGGATAGCGCGGGGTCTCGGGGTGTTCCATCCTGAAAATGAGAGCATCAGGGAACATCTGGCGGAGGTTAATCCCGATGAGGGCTGGCTGGCAGGAGGTGATGGGTGAAAGACTTGGGGCACTGCCTGGGCCAGCAGTGTGAGTGACAGCTCCATCAAGAAAGGAGATTTGATGGCAGCAAAAGGGCTATTGGTTAGGATGTTGCATGTTTATTTTTTCTTGTGAGATGCTGTGGGGTCGTGGCAACTTCTCTGTGGATGGATGAGTCATGTAGTGCATGTCTGTCAACTAAGGCACAAAAGGAAGGAAAAGTATCCAGATTAGCACAAAGATCAAAGAATTGTCTTGTTACTGAGGAGTGGTGGACAACTATGTAGTAAGCATAGTACACACCTGGATGCTGGTCCTTTGCTGGGCTATAGGATGCTAGGATATAAGGAAGTCAGCTGCTCCCATTTCTTGGCCAGGAGTCAGGTCCTGAAAAGGGTTGGATTCTGCTGGGCTCATAAGTGCTTTGTGACTCCCAGTGTGAGAGCTGGTGGGTCAAGAGTTCAGGCCATGTGCAGCACTGTTCTTCTGGGCATTCTCAGGGGAGCAGCCAGGATGCACAGCAAGCACTGCAGCATGAACACAGGCCTAGGAAGGGATGCTACTACACAAAGGGAGATTGGTTCCACACTGTACAAAGTTGAAGGTAAACTAAGTACTAGTATTGAGGCCAGCAGAGCATCCTGGGTTTGGGGAGCGAGTGATAGTTTGCCTTCAGGTTAAAGGACTGCACACAATGCCAAAGAATTTCCTGTCTCTCGCCCACCTAATAATTCTTTTTGTTATCTCCTTGTTTCTGACTTTGTTTTTCAGAAAAACTGTGATCCAAGAAAGCCACCATGAAGGGTGAGGAAGCTCGGCAGAGGAGGAAAGAGGGCAGGTCCAGGAATGGAGAGCGACCCCGGCACAGAGGAAAGAGCAAGGGTAAACACAGGGAGAGCAGGCTTGGCAGCCAGGAGCCAGAGGATGTCTTTCTGCAGGCACAGCAGAAGCTGCTGGCTGAGGAGAAAGCTGCCATGGCAAAGGCACAGGAAGAGTCAGCAATCTCAATCTGCCTGCAAGTGCTCCTGCCATACCTCCTGGCTGGGCTGGGCATGGTCTTGGCAGGCATGGTTTTGGATTATGTTCAGGTAAGGGGAAGAAACTCATCTGACATACCTGCTGTGGGATGAGTGGGGGACTTTTCTTCACTGGCAGGGGATTTGCTCTGGGAATGACACAGTAAGGGAGGATTTGCAGCAGTTTCCTATGCCAGCATGTCCCTCAAAGTCAGCTGTTGTGTGCAGCTCTCAAGAGGCATGTGGTGCTTTTCTGGTGCCTTTCCTCCTCTGGATAAAAAAGAGAACACGGTACTAAAGAGTACATAAGGATGATTAGGAATGTGAACTCCTAATTCATTAGTGATCAGGAATATGCAGAGATGTCCCCTTGGTGCTGGGAAGAGGGTGGGTGGGCACAGCCTGGGGTGGCACAGTGCTTTCCTGCAGCACACACAGAGGTGACATCACTCAGGGATGTAGCTCTGGACAGTCCTGCACAAGGCATCAGCCAGCCCAGCACTGTTAACATTTCCCACAACAGCTCAGCCCTGCCTGTGCACCACATCCTTTTCTAAGGCCTCACAGCAGAAGACTTGAATTCCTTAGGTCCCATTTCTGACTTTGGGGATCAGGATGAGACCTTTCCTCCTGTGGTGCAGCAATACAGACCTTTAAGGCAATAATCAGCACCTAATTTTAGACAGTTTAAAGCTGATTATAAATTGCCATGCCTTTGCACTCTGGGTTCCTCTAACAGCCTGCCTTTCTGTTAACCTTGTTATTTGACTAACTAGTGAGGTCAAACTACCCTGACCTATCTGATAGAGGGACACAGAAGCTTCAGTGCTTACACTGACAACTTTCATAAATGTGGAGCTGTGTTCCTTTGTCATTAACCCAGGGCTGATCTCCCTGAGCTAGAAGAGCTATAAAGGCTTAGGAGTGACACAGTATCCTTAACTGACCTCAGCTTGTACTTGATACCCAGCAGAATGTCTAGTCAGATCACAGAACACCAGGCAAATGCAGAACCCACTGTCAAACTACTTTTTGTCTCCTTAGACATCATTCCCAAGAGCCTTGAACACTGAGCAGCCACTTCTGTTTTTATTTTTTAGACTTTCTAGAGCTGCCTGTTCCAAAGGATCTCTGACATTAAATGTGTGTTTCTTCCTACTGTGAGTTGTTAAAGTGTGAAATTAATTGCAGATGGGTTTGTGATGTTGGAGGAGGACTTTTTCTTCAATGTTTTTTTTCCTAGGAGGAGCTGAGCCACTAATATGAACAGAATGTGAGGCAGACTCATTCTCCTCTGCAACTGCAAAAGTCTGTTTTCTGTTTTTGCAAATACAGAGCTCACTAAAAGCCATCATAGCAGTGCTTAAAGTATGGGAAACCAACCCATGCAACATGTCATAGGAAACGTGGCTTTTGGCAATGAGCACAGCGGCTGTTTGTGAATGCCATGGACTGCCTGAGCACATCTCAGCAAGCACTTGCTGCTGCCCTTCCTTCCTGAGCCAGGCCTGGCCTTTGCCTGGCTGCTGCTGCTGTTTCTGAAGTCCCTGGGCCCCAGGCACTCTCCATCTGCCGCCTTCCATCTCTCCACAAAAGTTCTCTTCTCTGCCCTTTCCTAAAGTGGGGAGGAGAAGAGCAAGGTTAGAAACAGGAATTCACTGCTTGGTGCAGCAGAGAGCTCCCAGAGTCAGGGGTGGTGGTGCTGGAGCAGCTGGGATGTGCAGTCCCTGGACAGCACCATCAGGTTCTCCTGTGAGCCTGTGGTGCTGGGACAGTGCTGCTAGCACTGCCACACTGTGAGAGCATCCTGGCATTTCTGTGTCTCCTTTGCAGGGATGATAAGGTAGGGATGAAACTGTGCTCTCAGACACTTGCTGTCTGTCTGTTCTGATGTTTGCACTGTGCCAGTGGATGGGGGATCTAAGTCAGGGTCAGGACTCACCCAAGAGGCTGTTTCTGCTTTGGCTCCTCCAAGGCAGTGCTGCTTGTTGGCTAGCTGGCAACAGGAGGATGTATCTGTGTGCAGAGCAGGGCAGCAGTGCACCTCTCCAGGTTTTGCCATCTTGAGTGGCACAGCCATGAGCTGTTGGGGTTTTTTTTTAGTTTTTTCGCTAGCTAGTCTCCAGGCTTCCAGTTCATGTATTAGAAATAATATCAATTCTCTCTGGTCTCGTGTCTTTTCTGTGATTGCTTCTTGCACCATGGATCCACATGAATACCAGTCACAAATTTACACTTTGGAAGTTGGATACATCCCATAATACCAGATTATTGTTAGTCAGAAGCAATTGTGCCAATTCTGGAGACTACAATCCTTTTCCCACTGTTGAGCAATGCTCTCTTTCTTCTCACACCTGATGCATGTTGTCTGGACAAATAAGGTGTATTTCTTTGCCAGGAAAAAGAGATGCATATCCCTACTGATAAATATGGTGTGGCTCTTTATCAGAGGCTCCTTAAATGCATAATAAAATGGCCCAGTGTACACACATGGGTCACCTGAACCAATTACCTCTCTGCATACTGATTTATCGGTTGAGGGCTTTTTATGGTGCTTGCTTAAAAGGAGAGAGATGGAGCGTGATAAACTCATAAACCCTGTCAGGCTGATGCTTTAGTACAGGATGTGTTGCTGCTGTGTTTTTTAATGTCATTTGAGTCATTCAGTCTCATTGATATTTCCTTTACATTAGTGCTTCTGCCTGTCATCAATCCACTTAGCTGATACAGTGACATATGGGACTAGGTAGGCACATTATTAGAACTGGAAAACCTATTTTTTTGTCCAGAAGTTTTGTCCAGAAATTGTCTTTTATTTCCTTGAAGCCTCTGTCAATGGTAAACTAGAACTGGGCCTTCATACTGTCATTTCTCTCTTCCCAGCTGGTATAAAGAGGTTGGATCATGTGTGGTTATTACAGGATTTTTATTAACCTGGCTCTTCCAGATATTGTGGAACTTTTTTTCCAGTTAGATTAGCTGAAATGTGCTCTCCTGTTAGCTTTCAGCTAACTGGACCATTGTTAGGTGGTGGAGACACTGTACACACCAGCTGGGAGTGGAGAAGGTTTCAGGGGCTGTACCAAAATAACAGCCTAGAAAGCAGCGAAGGACAGAGCCCCTGCAGCTCCATGTGTTTTCTGCCTTGCTTCCAGGAAGTTCTGCTCTGTCACCTCAGCTGCTGTGAGCTCAGACCAAAGAAACACTGCCTGAATGGCCGAGAGCTCCCTCAGTTCCCAAATTAGCTGTGAGCATGTCGTGTTCTCTCCAACTCCCCCGCAGTGCTGGGGACCCTGTCACAAGGACAGAGTCCACAAGCCATTAGCCTTTTCCTCTCTGCAGGGAATGAGAGGGAAGGGCTTGATCCATCCTAAAAGGTGGTTTTAAAACCTTTTTGACCCTCTGATTCAATTAGTTTGCCCAAAATAATTATTAGAAAGGAGCCTAGGCATAATACCATGACTCTTTTCCCTACATGCCTGACTTTGAGCTGAAGCATTTATGGAGCAGGATACAAATTTTTTTGGCCATATGTAGCAGGTGCAGCTGTGATTTTTGACCTTGTATAGGCTCCTTAACCATGAAGCTCTGGGTGAGACCCCCTTTTTCAGACAGTACTTCCCAGGAGCATGCAGGAGCAGCATGTTTCACTTCAGAGCAGGAAGGGTGACCAGCTCACAGCGCGCCCTTTCTCTCCCTTGTCTGTCGTGCAGAGAGATTATGGAGCTACCTTAAATGAGCTGGGCTAGGACTCTTATCTCGGCCTCTGCAAACTAGCAGAAAGTTGAAGTGATGACAGCAGATAAGGGTACTTGCTTTTGAAGCTTATTGGCTGCTTCTCTGAACTTTTTTTCCCCCTGAGAGCCAGTCATTCAGAGGTACAGCTGGCACAGCCCGATTGTTCTGTCCCACCGAGACCATGGAGCGGACACGAGGGGCCGAGGTCTAGGAGGGCAGATCCTGTGTCACCAGCCGGCTCAGCTGTGTCACCTGCCTGGGGTTGGGGTCTAGAAGGGCAGATCCTGTGTCACCAGCCAGCTCAGCTGTGTCACCTGCCTGGGGACAGGACCTGCGTAACGCCGCCGTCAGCTGAGAGAAGCGTGGGCTCCTGCTCTGCTTGACCTTTCTTCACCTTGGAGAAGTGCAGCATGGATCGTGGTTGGTAATTCCCCACCTCCTCGGCCTCGGGACAGCCAGGAAAGTTCAGCAGAGCCTGTGGTGGGAGCGAGGAGCCGGGCTGGTTGTTGGCAGCAGCTTACACATTAAACCCTGGTAGCGAACGCGCGCCGCGCTCTGACAAGAAATGTAACCCGAGGAGAAAGGACACCAGTGTGTTTGAGCACGCTGAGGGATTCTTGTGTGACTTGTTACTCTTTCAGTGCTGTAGCCTGAGCAGGTCTTACTGGTTTTTACCGAAGTGGTGGGAGCTGAATGGGGTGTGGGCTCATTTCTATTCGTCCACAAGCATCTCTACAATCTTCTCTTCTCTTTTTTAATTCCCCCCTGGATATAAATCAGAGAAATTGTGTCCATCGAGTTTGCTGCCACCTGGGCTCAACCCAGCTGAACCAATTTTGGAGGATACCCTTGCTGCAATCGTCTGGACGTGCTCCTAGGAGGAGAAGAAACTAAAGGAATTTGGCATCGTTGCTGTAGTTTGAGGAAAAACATTCCTTCTGGCTTTGGAGAGAGCTGCAGAGAGGATCTGTGTCATGTCCTGATCTCCCTCCATTTTCCTGCTGAGCATGGGGTAGCAGTGTGTGACCATGGTGGTCACCCAGTTACAGCTGGAACTGTGCTTCCATGGCAAGAAGCTGAGAGGTTTCACCTGCAAGCTGACCAGGTCAGCCAGTGGATTTCTCCCAGAGACATCCTTCTCCATTGCCTCCCAGATTTTTGTGCCATTCCTCCTGGCTGGCTTGGGAATGGTAGCTGCTGGCCTCTTGATGGATGTTGTTCAAGTAGGTACCTGTAATTAGGCAACCTGTAGTGAGAGGGTGGGCTTAGGCTCTGACCTTGAGCATTTGAGTTGTTTGTTTTTAATGAGTGTGCTCCTAGCAGCCAGTCAGCAGCATGGCTGTAGTCTTTTTCTGTGCTGGAGGCACACCGTCCACCTCCTTTAGATCAGTAGCTGGGTTTCTTGTGGTGTGGGTTGTCAGATGTCTGCCTGGCACTGCTCTGGGTGTGCTAGACAGGGTGCTCCCTTTTCTCTGTGGAGCTGAACACTTTGATAAAACTCCTGTGAAGCAACTGGATCAGGCTGCAGCATATTCCTCTGTTGCATGATATCGTTTCTTTCCTTCAAAAGCTGCTGATAAGGAGATCTAGGTCAGGGTTGTTATTAACTACCTGTTTTACTTAGAGGCAAGTTCATGCTTTCAGTTCTTTGCAAAAAACCTAATATAATCTTTGGTCTAGAAATCATTTAGATAGTGTGATGAGTGGTATGCCACCATAAAATGATTAGCCTTGCCTACAAACTGGGTGCTTCTTGGGCAGTTCCTGAGGTGGGTATAAATTCAGAATGACTTCCCCTGGCTGCCAGGGAGTGCTGCAGCATTTGCACCATTGTGCCCCCAACCAGGATCTGTCCCATCTGTGTTTCCTTTGTGCTGGTGGCACAAATAGAAATGCAAAATTTGATCTCATTTGGGCATCTCATGCTGGTGGATTTACAAATCAAAAGGCTGGCAGAGTTTCCCAAGGATATATCCTACACTCTGAGCTCACTGGAGTACATTGGATTCTCTGGCATTAATACCACGGGAGGAGCTAAATATGGATACTTGAATGTTTGGAAAGACAATACCTTGCTTGGTTTTTTTCTTGCACTGGAAGAAACAAAGAAGGCAGAGAGGTTGAACTAAAGAGGGCACAAGGAATATCAAAGAAGGGTTAACTGGAGTGGCACAGGCTCTTTCTGGGCTGTGTTTGTCATCTCCACCTTGTGCTGTGCTTTGGCACAGACCTGTCTTGCCGCATTACAGAAGTTCTCAAACTACCCCCAAGATGTTATGTTGATAGTTAGCATTTGTCTCAAAGAAGGAGAAGGACACAGCACATACCCACTCTATACCTTGGAGTGAACAGGTCTTTGTATAGAAGAAATCAATTCACTTGCTAAGAGCTGAACTGTGTTCAAAAATGTGGCTGTATCCAGACTGATGGGAAACACAGGCTGTGTATGCATACCTTGCACCTGTCCTTTAAATGACAATGTGCAATCTAGTTTGTGTATTTGCTCACTTGACTCATAGAAATGGGGTCAGGTGTAAACCACGACCACAGGAAGTGTATATTCTGGTGAAGTGTGTTGAAATAGAAATGGTCAGTCCATGGGTTCAGCTCACAGAGAAGGGAGCCCAGTGCATTGAGAGTCACAAATGGCACAGGGGAGATGTTAGTGAGGTGAGCTGCCATGGTAGCAACAACCCCACAGCTAAAAACAAAACCAGTAGCTGGGAAAATGCAGAGATGTCAGCCTTTAAAGGTTTGGGATATTGTTCTGTGCTTGTCTTTGAGCTGTTGATTTTCAACTTCCTGCAAGTGTGAGAGATGGAAACTCACAGTTTTGTCCAACTAAAACCTGACACTGAGTTTGTTTGCTTGAGGCCAGGTACCATGAGACTCATATTGCCAGGCATGAGGGCTCACATACTGAAACTACAGGTTTTTCAAGTCCAGGAGTCTGTGGTTTGCCCATTTTCTAGTGGTTCTTCTGGCTAAGGAATGTCTTACCCTAGTGACTGCAAAACATTCTTAGGAAACTCTGTTTGCTTTGGACAGGGAGATATATGGGCAAGCTTAAGGATGGTATCTAGAGCATAGATAATACTGAGTTTAATCCTACTGCCCTTCTTTTATTACATTCAAAATATCTTGAAATAACTTGGTTCTGTGCTGTGAGTCCAGCTGATGCTGTCTTTTGCAGGGCTCATATTGCTGTAAAGAGAACAAAGTGTAAATTGCTCATTTGGATCCTGTCAAACTTCTCAGGATTTTAGCAGTTTCTGATCTGCTCTGGGATGAAACCAGGAACTGTTATTGTTTGAGAGAAAAATCAACAGAAGCAATTTACCCAGCCCAGTTGACTCTAAGGTTCAGACCTTGGTCTCCCATGCTGTAGGAAAAGGATGCCCAAAGAAGAAGATGTTTGCCATTTTCCCTTCCTGTGTGTGCAGATGATGCACTCTCTCTGCAGGGCTGATAGCAAGGCACAGGCTTTTCTTTCTGGACATTTCTGCCTCTGTTCCAGTGGTCCTTGGCTGCTGGTCCAACTGGATTCTGGGCTGGCTGGCACTGCTGGAGACCTTGCAGGGCCCTGCCAGTGTTTGGCCCACTTTTTTACAGTAAAGTGAAGAATTAGATTGAAGCTGGCTGATCAGATTTCCAACCAGAGAATTCAGGAGGAAAGCTTCCCTTTCATTTTCCCTTTCCATGCCACTGGAGTGGGACACAGTCCAAAGAAAAGTCACAGACAGAAGATATCTCTGTCCTTTGTTGACAAAAGCCCATGAGATGATTAGCTTTGAAAAGGATTTTGAATTGGCTTGCATTTTGTACTCTAGGATATTTTGATATTTCTGTTGACTTGTTCAGAGTAGTGTAAAACCTCTGCGGCTTCTGAGCTGCTGCCATGGGAGATGGATGGAAGATGGATGGATGGGAGATGTCTGTCCTGGGGAGGCAACAGGACAGGCTGGGTCTGTGGGGACAGTGTGGGGAGCTGCTGGGGGGCTGCACTGAGGCTGGGGGTGTGATGGTGTTCACAGGGGTCCGAGGATGAGGGAAGAGATGAGGATCTGACTCCATGTTTTAGAAGGTTTGATTTATTATTTTAGGATATGTATTATAGTAAAACTATACTAAAAGAATAGAAGAAAGGATTTCATCAGAAGGCTAGCAAGGAATAGAAAAAGAGAGAATGATAACAAAGGCTTGTGGCTTGGACTCTCTGTCTCACAGCTGACTGTGATTGGCCATTAATTAGAAACAGCTCTATGAGACCAATCCCAGATGCACCTGTTGCATTCCACAGCAGCAGATAACCATTGTTTACATTTTGTTCTTGAGGCCTCTCAGCTTCTCAGGAGAAAAAATACTAAAGAAAGGATTTTTCATAAAAGATGTCTGTGACATGGGGGGGCTGCACTGAGGCTGGGGCCTGGCTCAGAGCATCCATGATAAATAACCTCCCTTCTTCTGAGGGACCCCACGAGCAGATCCAGCTGCTTTGGGTAAAACATGGAATTTTTTATTAACCAATTATTAATCAAGCTTCTTCAGAGCTGAGTTTTAGGGCTGGAACTCCATTGTGAAAATGTGAAGTGGGAAAGAGTCTCTTTCTGGCTCTGTGTCTGTCTGAGTGGGTTTGCATGGAATGTTTTTGTTCTTTCTAGGCCAGTTTTTGTCTCAAAGGACAGACATTTCCTAGGCTTTGTCCAGGTGTCTTCATTCAGGTAGTTTCCTGCCTGCATGGCTCCAAACTGCCCCCTCAGCCACTCCTCCAGCTGACAGCCCTGCCAGTTGATGGCACAGGCATCATCTGTTTATTCTGTATTCCTGCAGTCACTAACACAATGGAGCCCTGGCTGTTGTAGTATAAATCGTTAAGAATCTTCCCTTAGGCTCTCAGTGAGTCACTAATGAGACTAAAATAGAGGCAATTAAGTCAGCTTTTTTTTTTATTAGTACAGTTGTGTGATTATTAATTGTTCAGAGCTTTCAGGTGTAATTATATGTAAGGCAGAGTCCCAAAAATCATACCTCATATGCTGAAACTTGTGTTTTGATGGTCTGAGACCTGCAAAATCTATTATGTCACAAGGATTGGAGCTTACCTAGATATACCAAAGTTGTATTTCCCAAAGGTGGCATGCACAGAAAATACAAACAGTCGAGTTTTTCTATTGCTTTCTATTTATGTCTTTTTATGTGCAAAATATGCAAGGTCTCAAGTACGAATTTCTGTATGCCTCTGTGCTTTAAATGATTGGGAGTTTTACATTGTGACTGTGGAGCCTGTGTTTTGTCCTCTTTCTTTTGAAGGTGTCAAAGATGTGTTTGGATCTTTATTCTTAATTAAAGAGAGAGCAGAGAGGGGGATATGAGTCTTTAAAAGAAATGTCCACCCCTAGCTTTTCTCAGGTATTTAAGTTCCATGTTAACAAATATAAACAAAACTGTAGTGTGCCAAATAAGGGGATAATTTTTGTGTTGTTAGTTGTTTATGCAACAGTAACATACCTTGCCCATTTTGAAACATGCCTGTTCCACCACTGCCAGGAAAAATGCCTTTTTTTATTGATAGTAACGTTCTGCCTGTTATCTGCACTTCTGAGGTGCCTTGTTCCACATGCTCAGGACTGGCTTAGCCCCAATTTCATCCATCCTGACTGAGAAGGAAGCTGTGAGACAGACACCACCACCTTCCCACAGCTTCCCATGGCACAGCCAGAGAAAAACACTCTATACAGGTGTTTATTGTTACACCCTGTATATATTTCCAACAGGCTGGCAGCTGAATGTGTCATCATTTGTTGAGTCTGTCCAGCCACCTGGATATTTGGGTTTATAGAATCCCAGCGGATGTGAAAAAGGTGGGTAGGGATGTGCTGGTTTGTTTTGTCCTCCAGTGCCAGAATTCAGGACCACCATGGGTACCAGCCAGCAGCAAGATGGAAAGAATGAACAAATGGATCTTCATGTGATGTGCAGCTAAACTATGGAAATCTGTGCCACAGGATGGCACATGGCTTGGAGGGGGGAGTTTGGATGAGCACCTGAAAGAGAAAACCTTTCAGCACTGGGAAATGTGCAGAGAACCCCCAGCAGCTCAGGACCCTGTGGAGATAGTCAGAGTCTGGAAAATACACAGGAGAGTTTTCCCATTAACCTGTCATTTTTGTAGATTCTTGTTTTACACACCCAAACTGGATTATTGGCAGAGCTAAGGATGGGTTAGATGGACCTTTGATGTGATTCATTGCAGCCACCCTTTTTTCCTTGTGTTCTCTCTTAGATGTTGGGTTCGTTACTTTTCCTTCATGCTGAGTGTCCCCATCCTGGGATCCATCCTGATTTAAACCTCTCTGGCCACAGCAGGGCTTTGCCAACACCCTTGAATGCACAGAGGAGGGATGAACTCTATTCCAAGGCACTGTGTGGTACAAAAATTAGAGATGACATCTCAGTCAACAAAGTTTGTTAAGTTTTCAGATTGTCCCTGGTGTTGCAGCTGGTTCAACACCTTTGCAGAGTTCAGCTTCAGAGGAGCAACAACAGTGAAGATATTGGCTCAGCAGTTTGGCTCATGAGATATCTTAATTCAAAACCTTTTTCCAGCTGTACCAAGAATGTGCTTGGTAACAGGAAGATTTAGGAACTGCCTGTGGAGAAGAGATACAAAAATCTCTTTCCTTCCCCTCAGCAGTCTTAGATGCTTGACTTGAAGTTTGGTAAGAAAAGACAAAACACAACTTCTTCTTGTGAGATCATTTCCTACATCTTTGGTTTTGTTCTCATGAGTTTGGATGGCAGTAGAGGTTCCTAGGTGCTAGTCACAGAGGTTCTAGTGTCAGTGCAAAGGATGGAGAACATGCTTTATTTACTTTGGTTTGTGAACCTTAATTACTTTTAACATTGGTCTTGGCTGGTGCTAAAGAGATTTTAATTTATGGGTTTCCAAACTTTAAAGGTTTCAGTTTATAGGTTTCCAAAATTTAAATGTTTTAATTTATGGGTTTCCAAAATCTTCTGTTGCCCCCAGAAAGAAAGATCCTTCCCCATTAGGGCAGTGCTTTGTTGTGCACGAGATGAGAAAGAATACTGCAAGCTGAAAATTCCTCCTTCCCTCCCAAAATGCAAAACATGAAATGGATCAGGGCAGCATCTGTCCCTGTGTGCCCAGGACACCTGGAGGTACTGGGACAAGGCCCTGGGGTGCAGCAGCACAGGCTGAGGTCGCTGCCTCTGTTTCCTTGCAGCACTGGGACGTGTTCCGGACCATCACAGAAGTTTTCATCCTGGTTCCTGCCCTGGTTGGCCTGAAGGGAAATCTGGAGATGACACTGGCATCCAGGCTCTCCACTGCTGTGAGTGTTAACAAGCTGGTTAATTGTGGGAGGGGGGTGATTAGCAGGAGGCATCAGGAGATTCTTCATTTATATAATCACGCTGTGTATGAGAGATGCCCTTTTCTGCTAACTAGAAACTAGTGGGGTATGAACATTAAAATAATGTGTTTGCCCTCATTTTGTAACTGGAACAGAGAATTTCCATCTGCACTTTGAAGGTGAATTAATCCCTGGGTGGCCACTTGCTGATATTTGGGGCCCTGTGACACATGAAGGAGACACAGCCAGGGCTGCACAGCTGTCAGCTCCAGTGCTGGATTGCTTTGCTGTGGGTATTGATCCTTGAGGGCTTCCCAGAAATCCTACCCTGGGAGGAGCAGACTGAGGCTTCTTGGAACCTGCAGCAGCTTTTGCTGCTCTGTGTTTGATCTCTTCTATCTCCCTAAGCAATTTTGTTTACTTTGGTCTTTTTTTTTTTTTTTATGCCTCAGGAGAAATTGTAGCTTACTAGAGGAATTTTGGGAGAACAAAGGACAAAAAATGGTTTAATTTTTTCAGCTTTTTGTCTGTGTGGGCTGTGATGGATATGCCCACTTCACTTTTAGCTGGGTGCCCTGCAACACCTCTGCACCTCCAGTGTGTGAGCCTCTGATGCCCCTGGGACACTGGGCTGGTGGAAAAGTGTCAAGAAAGAGGTGCAGGGAAGGCTGGGAGATGTTGGCCTGCATTTGCCTCTCTCTGACAGCCCCTTTCCCCCAGGGAGCAGGTGAAACTGCCTTCAGCAGCCACCTGTACCACAGGAACAGCTTTCAGGGTATCTCTCTTGACTCCTAGGCTAACACTGGACAGATGGATGATGCCCAGAAGCAATGGAAAATGGCCACCTGCAACCTAGCCCTTATCCAGGTGAGTCACTTCAGCTGGGAGATGCAGAAGTCTCTTTTCTCTTGCTCTGTTGCAGACCAGCAGCATCTGTTCCAGCAGTGCTGAATGCAGAGTTGGTGATTTGGGTCAGGAATCCTCAACACAGCCAAGCAGAGCCAGGACTTGACCTCCAGTAAAGCTCTGTGTGGCCCAGAGCTTGTAGTTTAGCTGTAAAACACATCTGGACATTCGCTGCCTTTGTGGACAAACTGAACTAATAAAAACTCCTTTTGCACAGGAGCTGTGGCACAATCCCTGTTTCACAGCAGCCCCTGGATAAAGCCTGTCATTCACTGGCACTGTTTGGGAATCAGCCTTGGGCAGGAGGGGAGAGATGGAGAAATTCCCTCCTGCAAAGGCAATTCTTCTGCTTGTTAAAATCCAGGAGCCAGCCTGGAGTTTGCACATGGCAAGAGCTCAGGGCTGGCAGCCTGTGCCTGTGTGCTTTCCCTTATCTCCCTGCACAGCTCCAAGCCTCCCAGGAGTGCAGAGCTGATGGGGAGTCCATTTTTGTCTTGACCAGGGCTATGCACTTGCTGCTGGACTCTGTGTCCTTTGCTGAAGTGTTATCTGCCATTTGCAGACCCCCAGAGATTTTCTGCAAACTTTGTCAGGATTTCTATTTTTGATCTAGCGGAGCCTTGCAGGGATGCTGTTTAAATACCCAAACAATCTTCATCAGTGCCAGGCTTTGCCCTGCAAGCTGTGGCAGAGCTGCAGTGGTGGGGCCAGGGCTGCCAGGAGCAGATGGGGGTGAGTGCTCACCAGCTGTCCTTTGCTCCCCAGGTCCAGGCCACTGTGGTGGGGCTGCTGGCTGCTGTGGCTGCTGTGATCCTGGGAGCCATCTCCAAGGGCTCTGTGGAGCTGAGCCAGGCTGCTGTGCTGTGTGCCAGCAGTGTCACCACGGCCTTCATTGCTGCCCTTTCCCTTGGTGAGTGCTTCTGCCTCCTCAGATCCACCATGCAGCACCCAGGTGGGGGATGAGCTGTCCCTGTGCCACCAGGGAGGCCCAGCTGGCATCCCTCTGGTGTGGCAGAGGGAGAAGGCTGCAGGGAGCTGTGGCTGCTGCTTTCATCCTCTCTGCATGCTGCCTGTGCTTCTCTTCCCCCATGGTCTGTTGTTCTCAGCATCCACAGGCAGGAATCAAAGCGTGCTTCACCTGGCACAGGAAAAGTGCCCCAAGCTGTGCCTGGCTGCACAAACACCCCCACTCTGTGTCTCTGGGGTGTCACATAAGCCATCCATGCTGTCCCTTTTCCAGTGAAGGTGAAATAATGTCACCCAGGGATTGAGGGTCTGGTAGCTGACAAATCCACGCTCGAGATGGGTCACCCCACACCTGTGGGCAGCCCTGCAGTCTGCCTGCTGTGAGCTGAACCAGGCACTTCTCTCCCCTGGCTCTTCCCCTTCCAGGGGAATGTGATGGGCTGAGCTGTTCAGAGTGGTTTGAAGCTCTCCAGTTTGTGGGTCTGCCATACGAGGGCAGCATGGTACCCTGAATAGAGCAGCTGGCACAAAGGATGCTGCAAGTTCTCTAAATGAAAGGGACAAGTTAGAACAACTGCATATCCTGAAGCTGGAGTCAGAGGGTGATTGGAGATGCCTTTGGTGGGAAACGTGGGATGAGGCAGTTGTTAAACAACAGCAGCTCAGCTTTCATTGCTCTTCCCTGCAATCTCCCTGCTTGGTGGGGCACAGAGAGGCTTTGCTGCTGTGCTCTCTCAGGTTTGACATCAGATTTTTCCCTGGACATGTCACAGGCAGCCTGTGTGTGGCTGAAGCTGCTGCTTTTATGGCCAGGGAGGGGAGCAGCATGAGCTGTGCTGAGGGGAGGGAGTGTGGCTGTCTGGGAGGGCTGCTGTGGAAATGTCACATTGTGTGAGGATGTGTTTTTGTCTAAGGGATGTTGTACCAGGGAAGATGAACATTTCTTGGGGTAGAACTGATGCTCCTGTGCATGCTCAGCTTTGGAGGGGCTGTAGACAGGCACAGGGAGGCTGTGAGCTGGAGGAAATCACCATTTCTTGGGCTGGAGGGAATCACCGTTTCTTGGGCTTCTTTCGGTGCAGCCTGTCAGCCACAGAAGGACTTTGAAGGGATGTCTAATCCCTTGTCTCAAGGCTGCCTTTGCTAGTTAGCTTATTCCAGGTGCTTCTTCCACATCGCTGTGAGAGATCTGATAGCTGAGGTGTAGCCATGATATTTTCTGAAAAATCCTTTCCTTAGGATTTTTCCTCCTGGGAAGCTGAGACACCTCAAGAACAAAATGTAAACCATAGTTATCTGCTGCTGTGGAATGCAACAGGTGCATCTGGGATTGGTCTCATAGAGTTGTTTCTAATTAATGGCCAATCACAGTCAGCTGGCTCAGACTCTGTCCGAGACACAAGCCTTTGTTATTCATTCTTTTTTTTCTATTCTTAGCTTATCTAGCCTTCTGATGAAATCCTTTCTTCTATTCTTTTAGTATAGTTTTAATATAATATATATCATAAAATAATAAATCAAGCCTTCTGAAACATGGAGTCAGATCCTCATCTCTTCCCTCATCCTCAGACCCCTGTGAACATGGTCACACTGAGGGATTCCCACATGTTCACCAGGGTTTGGGGTTTGTGCTCCTAAACTTGGGTAAGTAAAACCTCTCTTCTCCCCAGCAGTGCTGAAAAGCAGCTCAATATTCCAGGTGCACCTCAGAGGACAAGGGAAGAGATGTGGGCAGCCACCATAACCCCTTGACTCTGGGGCTGCTCACAACATCAATATTCACCCAGAGCAAATTAAAGCAGCCCCAAAGGCTCTGGGACATGAGGGCTGAGTCTGATGGCTGGGCTGAAATGCAGGCCACTGTAAGGCAGCTCATTGCTCCTTGGTGGTTCAAACTTTGAGAAATTTCAGTCTAATATGGAAAATATCTTTGTGCTGTGGAATCCAGAGGAGGGGATGGCACCAAGAGGCTGCTGCATGCCTGCTGTGTGCTTATCTATGAGTGTGCTTCGTGCCTGCTCCTGCTTCAAGGCAGCAAAGATTAGGCTGCTCAGGAGGGGAGCTTCTACATTTGGGCTGCCTGCTGGTGTCTGCTTTGATCCCTGGAATTTGCCTGTGTGCCTCTGGGTCCTTGGTGCAGTTTATAAGGACAGAGTCGTGCACTTCAGGTTGGTGAAAACAAAAGGACAAATTCCTGGGGGTGCCCAGTCTCCAGCTGCACGGTGCTGTTGTGGGTATCGTGTTTCTTGCTTCTTGCTTCTCTTAGACCCCCATATCCTGACCCAGAGCAGCAGCTCTGGGGTAAAACACAGCCAAATGCTCTCTCTGATGCCTGCTCTGTGTCTTCTCTAGGTCTGGTGATGATTGGTGTGATCATTGGAGCCAGGAAAGTTGGGATCAACCCAGACAATGTCGCCACACCCATAGCAGCAAGCCTGGGAGATTTGATAACCCTTTCCCTCCTGGCAGGAATCAGCAGCACACTCTTCAAATACATAGGTACAGTGTTCAGCAGGGAGCTGCAGCTCAGCGAGGGAGCTCACAAATCCTTCTGAAATTACTGCAGGCTGCCCCAGCATTTCTGGCATGATTCAGAATGGAGGCTGTCATGTCACTGGGGTAGAAAAACGACCAAAGAGGCTTTTTCCAGACTGTCTTTTAGTAACAAACTGGAAGGCAGAGCCTAGTAAACACAAGTGGGATTTGTCAAAGAAATGACCAACATGTATTGTGCAGCTTTGGAACAGGAGGCTGGCATATGTGACACTGCCTCTGTTCCTCGATCTGTCACTAGCCAGCAGAACTCCTTCCTGTGCATGGGTGGGTAACAGCAGCTCCTGCTTCACAAGCAATTCCAGGGGTTTGGCACTAGTGAAATATTCTTGTATCCTCTCACATGGAGAGCCATGGATGAACAAGATATTCAGTTGGAGGGAGGTAGCCTGCAGTGTTTTGTGCCTGCAGGACTCCGAGTAGGAGCTGTGGTCTGGGGTTGGCTGTGCTGCTGTTTGCCAAAGGCTTGGGCACCTGATGACCCTCAGAAGTTCAAAACATTGGTGATATATCTGTTGCTTTTAAAGTGTTGGGCTATTTACTGTGAGCCTAAGCTAGAACAGAAATGGGAAAATAAAAAGATGCAGCAAACTCAATTCCGTTTGAAACCCAAACTGTTGCTCCAGACTGAGCAGAAGCATGAGGCAGCTGTTCTCAGTTTGCATAACTCATTCCATGTGCAAGCACAAGTGAGGGAGTGAAGGAGCCCACACTGCAGGGAGAGGCCTATGAATTGCTTCCATCCTGTCCTCCTTGAGCTTCAGAGGCGTGCTTTTTTTTAATAGGATTTTTCCATGATGGCATTGCACCTGCCTCTGTAAAGCTAATCTGTCTTTCAGTTGCTGAGCCTCAGATAATATCTCCCAGAGAGCACAGGGCAGAACAGCATGATAACCCCTGTGGCTGTGACCAGAGAGCATTTCTGGGGTTGCCAGAGTAGTTTGAAGAGCTTTTTGAGATGGAAAATTGTCAGCACACAGACACCAAGTCATTGGGAGCATGAAGTGAAGCAGGTAGAAGGATGGCACTGCTGATGGTGCTTGAACAAATCCATTTCCCTGCCCAGTGTGTAATAAGGTGCAGGTCACACTCTAAAAACTTCTGGGTCCTACCAAAATGTGTATGTATCCATCAAAAATACTGATGAGCCTGTGAAGTTTGAAGTACTGTGTGCCACCTGATGCAGCACCTTCTCCTTCTGCAGAATATCCTCTTGCCAGAGAAGATTCTCTATTTATTTTTTTTTAATTGGCTCTGGTTCTTCTCAGTCCTGCATAAAGGAGATAGAAACTGTGCCAAAGGGTTTCAGCTTGGTATGGGCTGCCTGTGAGAGAATGTAGCAGAACTGGAATGTGGAGCCTGAAGAGCATTCATCCCACCAGGAGCCTTTCTGTGGGCTCTGATAAGGTTTGATCAACTCCAGTACTCTGTGCCTGCTTTATTTAAGAAGGAATTAATTGCTTAAAACAACACATGGTGTGGGTAAGAGACCCAGTTCAGCAGCTGAGTCTGTCAGACAACCCACCTGTCCTGGATGACTCCAGGGGGTGAAGTGCAGTGACAAAACTCAGTGGAGATGCATTTCAGTGCCATTGAAGCCTCTCATGAGGAGTTGCACCTCTTTGTGTGAGAGCCTTTCACTCCCAGCAGATGCCATCACGTCAGTGCTGTCTCATCCAGGTAGCCCAAGGCCCTGGCAGTGGTGTTGTTAAAAATGCACACTTGGAGCTGCTTCATCTCCCAGATTACCTGCAAAGCCAGCATTACATCCCACTGCCTTTGGCCCCAGCTCAGAGACCAGATGGAGAGCTTTGTTGAAGAAGCATTTTTGTATCAAAAGGGCTGGCATCAGCCCCATTGCTCGAAGGTGTTTCTCATGCTTCTGAGTCATGTTTATTTTCTTTTAGTGCTGCACATCTTATTTTTTAATTTCTTTGCTTCTAAAGATCCAAGGCTATGCCTCTGCTGAATGGAAAAAGCACCGAATGGAAACACATGCAAGCTAGCACAAAAGAAAACCCCAGATCTGAACTGGCTGATATGTGCCAGAGAACATTAGAGCAGACCAGCTGCTCAGCAATTCTGCTAGCTCCCCTCCTAAAGTGCCTCTTACCTCTTGTTTTAGGTGAAGGTATGAGGTGTCTGCCCTGAGTGGGGTACAGCTTCCACACAGGAGTTTCCCCCTTGCCCTGCTGTTTGATTTGCACCCTGAAGCCAGAAATTTTGTAACTTTTTATATTTCTTAGTTGGAGATGAAATTGGAGAGTTGTTCGTCTTCAAATATAGCTTGCTTTGAATCCTGCTGATTTTCAAACCGCATCCTCTAGCAGTGAATTTCAGGGATTAATTATGGATTTCTGTGGTGGAATGAGGTGGTTTTGTGAGGACTATCATGCTTCATGTGATTTTTTCCTCTAACGTAACTCAGTTGGAGCAAGAATCCTGCTGCATTTCTTCCCATCTTTGTGCATTACGATTTTGGCAACCAGTGAAGCTATGGTTTAATTTAATTCAACATTTCTTCTCCCTGCCAGATGTGAAGTACCTTTCTCCTCTGATCTGTGCTGTGTTCATTGTCATGATCCCTCTCTGGGTTGCCATTGCCAAGCAAAGTCCTTCCCTGGCTGAAGTGCTGAAGTCTGGCTGGCAGCCGGTCATTGTTGCCATGAGCATCAGCAGGTAAGGGAGGCACAGCTCCCACCCTGTGAGCACCCTGCACACACCTGGGCTCGCTCAGAGGGACACCAAAGGGACACTGCCAGGGACAGCAGCAGGGGGTTTGCCCTGAGCTTCTCAGCCATTGGTGACTCTCCAACAGACTCTCTTCTGAGTCTGTACAGTTTGTAGTGCTGTGTGCCACCTGCAGCCCCTTCTCCTGCTGCAGAATATCCTCTTTGTGGGGGTACCACTTGTCAGTTTTTCTGGGTCTGGATTGAAGGCACTTGTGACAGTGATTCATGTTGGGATTCAGGTGTTTATTATTTGTTGTCAGTAAAAGTGTCTCCCTACTGTGAGTTCAGCAGCAAGGTATAAGATGGCCAACAATCTCTTGTTACAAGATCTTTTAAGACTAAACTATCCAATTAAGAACTGACACCTGGATTATTTTCCCTTTTAACCCAATAATTGATCTCAAAGAGCCCCCAATATGGACTTTTCTGCTCAATTACAAAATGCCACCCAAACCCATGAAAAAGGAGGATGAAGAAGAAACCCAGGACGACACCCTGTGCCCTCCATCTTTCTTCCATCCACAACATACTAAAAATTCCAAAACCTAAATTTCTCACCAAGTGATACACCTACACTGGTCTCTATAATCTATTCCACACTTTTGTGGATTCCAGTCTATCTTGAAGTCTAGGCAACTTTCTCCATGAATGAGAGTCAAAGTTAGTGCTCCTCTGGGGGTCAGGGCACCCCAGAGCAGACACAGAAATATTCCCAGTGCTCTGGGTTTCCACATCTCTTGCCAGAGAAGATTCTCAATTTTTTTTTTTAATTGCCTCTGGTCCTTCTCAGTCCTGCATAAAGGAGATACAAACTGTGCCAAAGGGTTTCAGTCTGTCTCCCTTATTTGCGAGACAGCTGATAAGGAGCCCCCAAAGGACTGGGAAAAGCAAATCATTCTGAGTCTCACTCACACATCCAGGCACCACATGGGTGAAAGCCAGCAAACTGAAAGCACAGATGATGATCATCACAAATTGACAGGCTTTGATCATCACAGATTGTCAGGCTTCAACCTCATTCTTATCCAGCTGTAAAGAGAAAATACTGGTAAATGTAGAGCCAGGTAGTTCCTTCTTCCTGTGGTACAAGCTGAGATCTGGAAGAGAATTTTAATAAACTGCTAAGTCCAGTATAGAAGGGTAACAAAACTTTGTGGGAGGATGATAATGCTTTTCTAACCACTACCAGTTTTGCTTGGGAGTGGGCAAGGAGATCCTTATGAATCATTATGCCATTAACAAAATCTATAATGTTTTCTCTTGGTGGAAGCTGAGCTGTAAAGGAGTGCATGGTGAGCAGTCCAATCTGGCAGTGGGGAAGATGCAGTAACCCATGGCAGGGTGCTGTTTTCAGTGTGGGAATTGCCCTGGGAAAAGATTGATCCAACCTCATTTGCTGTCCTTTTCTTAACAGCATTGGTGGGCTCATCCTGGACAAAACTGTGACTGACCCAAACTTTGAAGGCATGGCAGTTTTCACACCTGTGATTAATGGTAGGTTGGACATGGAGGTTCTATGCATGCTTTTATTTATACCTCTCCTTCCTCCCAAGGCTTCTGGCATCCACCATTGCCCCTACACAGAGATCAGTGTTCAATTCCCTGCTCCCATCATGAGTGGAAGTGAAGCTACTGGTCCCCATCATGTTCCTGTTTATGTTTTGAAATGTCTCTGGAGCAAAACAGCAGCGAGGACAGAGCTGTGCAAAAAGGTTAACAGCATCTCTGAGAGCTACATTGACACTTTTCATAAAATCAAACCTACTGGGATGTCTCAATAAATCCATTTCCCCTTGTTTCCTTCCCTCCACTCAGTGATTTGTGTGGTGCAATCATCTCCTATACAGAATGTTGATAACTAGTAATATAATAAGATTATACATGTGTATGAATCTGAGAGATTATATGCATGGATTGGATATAATTGGGTATATATATATATATATATATATATATATAAACATTTTGTGTGCATATTCATTTATATTTATATTTGTAATTTTTGTGTGCATGAGATAAATATATATCTTTATATATATGTAAAGATTATATGCATGGATTGGATGTAATTGGACTTTTATGTATATATCTCAATATATTTTGTGTGTTCATTATACTTATATTTATATTTACATTACTTATATTTTTTATATTGATATGTGCATGAGCTAAATATATATCTTTATATATACATAAAGATCACATGCATGAATTGGATATAATTGGATTTTTAATATATATATCTCAACATATTTTGCGTGCATTTATATTAATATTTATTTATATTTTATATTCACAGTACTTTTATGCACACACCTATCAGCACAAACTGCTGGGGATCCTGGTATCACTGAAGATCCACTAGCTTAATTTTCTGCTATTATAACATTCTTGTAGGACAGGCCCATTCAAAGGGAAACCCAGGCTTCTAGGGCCTTGTGCCACCCTCAAAGCTCTTCACTCTGCCTGTGCAAAGCCTGGCAGTGCATGGCTCAGACAGGTCCATCTTCAGCTGCAATGAGACAGCCTGAATATTTTCACTTTGATTCTCATCTGGGAAATCTCACATTTAATGACGATTTCTTCTCCAAGGAAGGGAAGGCATGAGAAGCCTGTAGCATCTGGCTCACCCTTATCTTTTCTGTGGCATTTCCACCCTGAAAATACTTAGGGTGGTGGAAGTTTGTTCCATAGATAATTTTCCCTCTATAGCTGCTTTTTCATGTTTGCTGCAATTAATCAGTCTGGAATGAAATAATTTACTTTATTTAGCTACCATTTTTGGGTTCTAACCATTTTTGGGTTCATTCTCATGATTCCTTCTCATTGAACAAGTGCGTTAGGTACCTTCAGACAGACATATAATCACTCTCTGTGATGTTTTGTTGTCTTTCAAACAATAATGTTTCTCTGAGTGAGTAAATCCAAGAAGTGGCCATGAGCAGCCTCTGCACAGCTTTCCCCAGGTGTTGCTCACAGACTCTGTCCAGCCAGGTGCAATTATATCATCTCAGAGGCCACATCCAGTGCTAGGGAGAAAGGGAAAATGTTTTCAGCCAGCAGTCAGAGGAACACAATTTTTGGAGCCTTCCTGATTTTCAGGAGCTGTTCCTGAAATGTGAATAGTGCAGCACCCCTAGGGATGCAGGGGTCAGGTTTGCTCTTTCCCTCACTGCTGCTCTCAGTGAATGCAGATTGACTCACCCTAGGCTGGGTTTTGGAATCCTGTTTACTGCTGTGGTGAAGGTGGTTTCCAGGTTTTCTGTGTTTTTGTCCTCACAGGTGTTGGAGGGAATCTGGTTGCCATCCAAGCCAGCCGAATTTCTACATTCCTGCACTTCTGGAGCATGCCTGGAGTTTTGCCATACAAGATGAGGCAGAACTGGCCCAA
The DNA here is from genome assembly GCF_047830755.1 of Zonotrichia albicollis. Taxonomy (NCBI): domain Eukaryota; kingdom Metazoa; phylum Chordata; class Aves; order Passeriformes; family Passerellidae; genus Zonotrichia; species Zonotrichia albicollis. Next base: position 10,096,452 of record NC_133830.1, read on the forward strand.
CCCATGCACCACATTCTTCTCATCAGGTACACCCTGAGCCCTTGGTGTCTCTCTGTCCTCACAGGCAGCTCATTTCCTAAGCCTTCATGGTGAAGCACTGCCTGGGTTTCAAAGGCAGAATTTTCCCCTCTCTCAGAGAAAACTCAGATCAGAGAGGAAGCATCCTTGCAGTGGACAGCATGAAAAAAAAGGCTTAAGGCATATTTGCTCAGTGGCATGCAAAGAAAGTGGCCTTCAGGGAGCACTAAGGAAAGTAATTGAAAAAGAATCTTAGATTTGATCTAACAGAAAGTCATTTTAATGGCCAGCCTACAGCCATCACCTGTGGACAGAGCAGTGAATAGACCATAATCTTGCTGAATATCAGCAATTCCTCCACCTTCAGCACTGGAAATACTTAAGAATCAGCAAAACTCAATTTTGGGTCTGTTGTCTTTATAGAGTTCCTCTTGATTTTCCCTGTTAGGTTGAGAGTTAGTGCTAGATCAAACTATAAACTGGGAAAATCTGTTGCACTGAGGCAGAGCAGAAGTTGTGGGAGGCAGAGAGCAGCTGAGAGGAGTGTTTGCAAGAATCACAGAGCAGGGTTTGCAAGAACCACAGTGGATCAGCACGGAGCACAAAGCCTTTGGCATGCAGTTCCAGTGCTAGACAAAGCTGCTGGGCTGATCCTGCAGATGCTGCCTGTGTTTGTGTGATCTAGAGAAGGCATTAGCAATGGGGTTGGTGGAGGGTTTATGCATTAAAATATTCACTGTGTCCTGTCCTCCCAGCTGCTGTTACCCCTGTTTCTGTCTCTGTCTCTGCAGGGGTGAATTCCAAGTCAGCCCGAGTGCTGTTCCTGCTGGTCATCCCAGGGCACCTGGTGTTTCTCTACACCATCCACCTGCTGCAGGGAGGCCACACATCCCTGTCCTTCACCTTTGTGATGTTCTACCTGGCTGCTGCTCTGCTGCAGGTAAATCCCAAACTCCCACCCAAAAGGAGTCTATCAGATAACACAAAACCAGCATTCTCCAGGTTTAAAAGGAGTCACAGTAAAACATTCAGCAGCAGCAGCCTCTGCTTCCTGCCATTTCAGGTGTGCTTCTGCCAAGAATCATGTGCATTCTGTAGCTCCTGTAATGCTGCACCCAAATTGCCAGGCTCTAGTTTCCCACATGAGCACAGCTGTGCTTTAGGGTGAGAGGAGGAAAAACTTCTCAACATCCACTGAGCTGCATTAAGTGTGCAGAGACACACTTAGCAAGAAGTACCTTGCTTTAGAATGTTCACTCCTTGGGTCTCTAAGCTGCAAATATTTCCAGGCTGCCACTAGTTACCCCAGCAAGGTGAAAAGCAGTGAACAGCAGCCAGCAGTTTTCCCCACCCATTTTGGAAACCACTGTCACATTTTATGGTGAAAACCTAGGGAATCGCTCTGGGCAGGGCCATGTGGGCAAAAAACAAAGGGGAAGCCCAGGCCTTGAGCAGTTAGTCTTCAGAAGTGAAAGCTCCTGGTAGGCAATGAGCAGATCATCTGATTTGTTCTGCTTTTCCTGCTCTGTAAACTTTATTTTTCTCACTCAGAAATGCATGTGGCTGTTGCCTGAACTCACAGAGGCTCTGACTTCACTTGCCCTTTTAAATGAGTGATTCATTGATTTGCATGATGAGGTGGCTGACTCTCACTTTGCCTTACAAGCAGCCTTGTGTCTGAGGGTGAATTCCTTGTGTGTGTAAACAATCAGTTTTCCTCGACCTTTGCACAGCCCTAAGCCCAGAAGCACAGCCACAGTTTAAAGGAAAATATTTATTCTTCTCTTTATGCATCGAGGTAACTCCTCAACCAAAGCCAGGCATGAAAATGCAAGAATAAATGACAGCACAAAGAGCAGCATCCCAGCAACAGCACTGACCCCAAAAGATTCCCATGGAGGCCAGTGGAGGAGGGCACGCTCAGCCTGGCCCTTTTTTCCCCTCTGTTATCCTTTATAAAGAAAGACAGAAAGAAAAAGGGTTGGAGGGAAAGTTTAGGATTAACTAGTCCAAAGTAGAGAGACTTGGGGAAAGTCTGGTTAACAGCCTTTAAACTGCCAAATTTCTGTAGGAAGGGACAGAATAATATTTGCTATGTGGTCATTAGGGGAGGAAACATGAAATCATGGATTTCAAATGGAAAAAGGCAGATTTATGTTAGGCCTTGGGAAAAACAAAAATGGGGGGAAAAAGCTGTGGGATTGATTGCTTGGAGTGTAGCATCTCCATTTGTGAGATGTTGTTTAGTACAAGTTCAACAAATTTTCCATCAGGAAAGATGTGGATGTATTTGATCCTGAATTGAGGAAGACAAATGATCTGTGTAAAACTCTCGAGTTTCCAGCCAGCTTTAGTTTCTGTGATTCTGTTATTTAATTTACTTCCCCCATCTCTCCTCCTCCCTTTCTCCCAACCCAGCTTGCAGTTTTCACCTTTAGAAATGCTGCCTCAGGCTTTGGTTCCTGATGTGCTGTGGTCTCCCATGGAGGGACCACAGATGTGGGGTGCAAATTCTCTCTCCCTTCTTAATTCAATTAACTAGACAGTCTTTAATCTTTAACCAAAATATTTTTTTCTGCCATCTGTTTATCAGAATTGGGAATGAAATAAGAATTAAAAGAAATCACAACAAAGATTTTTAAACTGTCGAGATGAAAAAAAAAGATTTTTTTTTTTTTTATCATGTCAGTTCTGCTTGGGATGGCTTTGATGTAAAAACTGCCTCAAACTCCAGTTGTCCACTGAGACTTTTAGGAAAAACAAAGTAGACATGATCTGAATTTCTAATGGAAAAAAAAGGATGAAGGAAAAAAAACCCTGGCTACGAACTTGTCCTTTGGGGTTGCCTGCATATTCACAGAAACCTTCATCTGGTGGAGTGAGTGGGAGCACTCCTGCTCAAGGCACAGGGATAGAAATTGTACCTTTGGGAGATGCTTTTGGTGTGGCCAGGCTCTGGTTTGGGCAAGCAGTGCTGGTGAGCAGTTCAGGCAGGGTCTTTGCACTTGGGGCTGGCAGCAGAGGGCTGTGGGTTATGTGATAGGGTAGGAGCCAGCTACACCCATGCCATTCCATCCCGTCTCGTCCATCCCGTCTCGTCCATCCCGTCCCGTCCATCCCATCCCATCCCATCCCATCCCATCCCATCCCATCCCATCCCATCCCATCCCATTCCAGAGAGGAACCCCAGCTCTCTGGGAAGCTGTGCATGCTCAGTGACCCCGTTAGCTCTGGTTCCCTGGCCATGGCAGCTCCCTTTGGCTCTGGGCCCAGGGTTTGTCTGTCTCCTTCTCTCTGTTTCCCCTCCCAGGTGGGGATCCTGCTCTACGTGGCCGACCTGCTCGTGCGCCTGATGTGGAGGAAGGCTCTGGACCCAGACAATTTCTCCATCCCCTACCTCACAGCCCTGGGGGACCTGCTGGGCACTGGGTTCCTGGCCATCTGCTTCCGCCTGGTGTGGCTCATCCATGGCACAGACATGAACCTGGGCAACTGAGAGTGCCTGTGCTGCTCTCGCCCCTGCTGTGACACGGTGCCCCCCTCCAGTGGGTGCCTGGCACTCTGTGCTGGCTCACCTGGCTGGGCTGGGCCCCCCCTGCCACCCTGCCCACCCCCTGCCCTCCCCACCGTGCCTTACAGCCAGCCCCAGCAATCAGCACCCACAAACTCCTGCCCTCGGAGGGGAGCAAAGCGGATTGAAGGAGCACCCCCTGCTCACACCTGCAAACAGGGCAACAAGGAGCAGTTGGGCCACTGGGGAGGACGGAAAAGAAGAAGGGAGGAAGGAGCATTTGGGCCATGGTGTCAATCCCCAGCACTGAGACAGCCCTTAGGCTGCTCCAGAGCCTGCCCAGGTCACTGTGTCTGATCCTGCCAGGGGATGCTGCAGCCCCTCCATCCTCTGACTTTCCACCAAGGGAAATTCTTTATTCACCCCACTTTTCTCCTGCTCCTGGAGTAGCAGAGCAACCAGGTCGGAGCTCAGGATCTGAGGCAGTGAGCTGCTGGCTCATGCCCAGTGGAGGTTATCTAGGGATACCACCTACCTGCCCTGCCAGCATCCCTGGTCTCTGACCAAAAAGCTGGTTATGTTGCATTTTAGGGGCAGGAAGGTTTGTTTTTACGGTTTATGAAATGTCCAGTAGTTCAAATGTTTATAGAAACACACACATAAATAAAGTGGGTAAAAAAAAAAGAGTAATGCTGTGGATTTGCTGGTTGATTTTTCTTGCCACGACTCTGCCTGGTTTTAGTACTTACTTGTCAGGTAGAACTTCTTGTTTTTTTTCTCATCCATTCAGGATTGGACAACACAATTTTAATAGGGTTTCAGGAAAATCAGTGTTTCCTAACAAAGAATGTTTTGACACCCATATGTTTCAGGTCAGAATTAAAGCCTGTCCCACAGTCACCATCCACTCTTTAACAATTGCTTTGGAATCAGTCCAGGAGCTGCCTGTGTTGGTCTGGGTGAGGATCAGGCACGAGGCTGTGGCCAGTGACTCCTTGGGTCCTTGCTCCAGGGTGGCAATCTGAGGGAGGCTACCATCAGAGAGGCTTCTGGGGCTGGAAGCAGCCAATTCTCACTGAAACTGAAGAAGCACTCGAGTCCTCCAGATAATAAGATGCTGAAGAGTCAGGAGCTGAGGAGATGGATCAAACCTTTGAAAAATGTCACTGGGCCTCACCTTTATTAATTATCTACCTTCTTGTTGGAGAAGGGAAAAGGGGAGGTCAAGTCCCCCATGATGCCTTATTTAAGGACCTGGCCAGCTCTAAAACACTTGAACCTCAGCTGTGTTGAGTGCCTGCTGGCCTTGGGTGTTTCATTGCTCCCAGCTCTGAGCTGGTGTCACTGCAGAGCTGAGGCCCCCGCATGGGTTCCACACATGGCTGAGGGTCCCTAACAGTGAAAACTGAGCAGCTCTGGGCTGCCAGGCATGGGGAAAACACTCCCTGGAAAAAAAAAAAAAAAAGCTATTTTTTGGGGAGGGAGGAAAGCCGCCCCTTTCCCCAAGTTTCCCCTTCTTTTTTTTTTTTTGCCATGAAGGACAAATTGCCTGGTGCTGCTGAGCTGGAGAGGCTGTGCACAGCAGGGAGGGTTCAGCACACACTGCCCTGCCTTGGGTGTGGCTTGATCCCTGCTGCAGCCCGTGGGGAAAGCAAAGCTTCTGACTGCCAGTCCCAGTGTGAGGGGCACCTTAGAGGATGTGTATGTAGATATTTTAACAACTTCAGCTTAGTGCTTTACTTTGTAAAGCTTTAATAGCTCAGACTTGGCACTGGCTTGAGCAGGCCTGGCAAGTCACTCCTCCTTCCTCAGCACCATTTTCCTCCTCCTTGCTGCATTGTCCCCACCAGCTCAGAGAGGTTCTCTCTGGTGCTTGTGCTGGTCTTGTGAATCAGGTGAGGCTGGTGCTAAAGCCAAGCTGCTGGGGACACCCCAGCCCTCTACAGGATCCTGAACATGTGAAACTCCTTCTGCTTTTCTCTTATTAACACAGGTTTGGCCCTGCTTCCTCCAATCCTGAAAAAGACCTAGACTGGAGCCAGTGGCTGGTGCACGGGACCCCATCACACTCCTCCAGCATCAAACCCCAGTGCCCAATGCACAGCTGCTTCTCTGCTGTGTGCTTGCAGCAAAGCCCTGGCACTGGCATGTCCCTTCACTGGGGGATTTCTGGGCAGGACTCAGCTTAACGTGGTTGTCACTGTTGACAGAGGATGGGATGGGAACACGTAATGGATGCCATCTGTGTCCTACTTGTGGCACTCAGCTGTGCCAAGGTGACCCATGCTGCACCATGTGCTGGGATTGGGGTTCCCCCCTGTAGGAGGCTCCGGGGCTCAGGGGTGCTGTGGGGCAAGGACAGAGGGCACAGCAAGATGTGCTGCTCTCCAGGGCACGCCTTGGTGGGCAGCCAAGCTTCAGCCTTGTGCCTCTGGGCTTAGTGCAGAGAAAGGCACTTAAGATTTAAAATTGCTTCCAGCCTCAAGAGAAATGATATAACCAAAGGAAATGGTTTCAATAAAAAGGGATTTTTCTCCTTTTTTTTTTTAATAAGGGCAGTGAGAGGCTAGTTATTTGGCTGCTCAGCCTGTTTACTCTTTCCTCTTTTTTTCTTGTCTGTGCAAATGAGAAAGGGTCTTTGCTAACAGAGCTGATATGTAACCCCAGAGCACAGCTTGGATCAGCATTCCTGTGACTCTGTCTGAACTTGCTCCTCTAAGAAAGCACCCCCAGCCCCTCCAGTGAGTGGGCAGCACTGCTGTGTCCCCTGGCACCAGTTGCCAGAAGCCCCTGAGTTGTCCAGGCATCCTCTCCCTTCCCTTAAAATCAGAAATTTGATGCTTAAATACCTGCAGGCTCCTCAGCTTCTAAGAATTTTCAGTACATCACAGCAGGCCCTACCTGGCTTTATGATTGCTGTGTTGTTGTGTTGGAGCAATTTGGCCAGAGAAGATTTAGGGATGGGGTTGTTTGACTCCCTTTTCCTCCACAAATTTCAGTTTCAGAGCAGACTTGTGTGGGTAGCAGAGCCCAGACAGGGTGGGGACATTTCATAGGGATTTCTGTCTAACCCAGCAGGGAAATCACTGCCAGCAGTGGGCCTGGCTTCTCTGCTGCTGTGTCTGTGTCATTACTGAGCCCAGCTTGTCACTGGGCTGGACCCACCCTGCCACAGACACAGCACCTCAGTTTCAGCCAACAGTGACTTTTACTTGTATTTAGTCCTCACAGCTCCCAAACAAGCAATAGCCTCAAAAAAGGAGGAGGTGGAAGAAGAGAGTTTCTTTCTTGCTGCTCTTTAGTCCTTGGTTGCTGAGCTGCCCCTTTGGGCTCAGTGCTGGTCCTGGACTGAGAAACCCACCCAGTGCTGTGAGATGCTTGTGGAAGGCTTACCTTGCTATAACCTTTAGAGGGAATAAAGGAAAATGTGGAGTGTTGGCAGAGAATGAGATTGGCTGGTTTTGAACGCTGTGCAGCCATCAGCCAGCTGATCTAGACTCTAGTAGTGGGCAGTGAAACAATATATATAATTATTTTTAGTGTCCCATGGTTTTATTTCCCACTGCATTAGCAGTGCAGGTAGGTTCACTCCTGACCACGAGTTGTGCCCCAATTAAATCTCAGGTTCATGTCAGTGTTGTGGAGTGGGGCTGAGGAAGAGCACTGGAGTTTGGGAGGGGGTGAGTGCCTGCCCACCACAGGTGTTGGGGTGCTGGGGTGGCTGCTGGGACCCTGGGGAGATCCCAGATGAACCTTGGGGAGATCCCAGATGAACACCTTGGGGAGGAAGGTCAGTCAGGGGTTCCCCCATTCCTGGGTGCATTCTTGGTTTCTCTTTGCAGGCAAAGATGGGGCAGTCACCATCTGTAGATGAAGATGGTAACAGGGGTTTGTTTTCAGGGATAGTCAAATAATTTATTTTTCTCCCCCCACTGCTTCCACTCACTGCCTCCATCCTAACACAGTAATTTTCCAGAAACTCTCTGTGAGATGGAGCTTCCTTAGCAGGGACAAGCAAAGTGCCAGCCAGCAAACACAGCAAGTCTGAAAAGCCTCCTTCAAGGGAGACACTGCTTCCAAGACATACTTGAATACACTTGGGTTTTTTTTCTCTTCAATGACAGTCTCTTTAATCCTCCAGCTGGTAAACAACCCAATCTGTGGTGCATAGGAAAGTCTGGAAAGAAACCTCCTGATCACTGAAGCTCCATTTTGTTCCACTGGAAGGAGAAACTCAACAGCTTCACGTGGGCCATGAGGGATGGGGCCAGGAGCTGCACAACCCAGCAAACCCAGAGCACAGCAGAGTGCTCAGCATTCACCAGGCTGGAGCTGCTGGAGGCACTGGGAGGAAGGGGCTGGCTCCTCATTGACTCCTGAGCCATGCTGGGCTGTGGCAAAGCTCAACAGAACAGCAAGGAAAGGTACTCTCCCTTTTATGCCGGGGAGTATTGAGTGTTTATATAATAAGTGAGATGGTGCACAGGCACACATATGCAGACAAACATAAGCCAAATGTCTATTAAGTATTATAACCATACACAAAAGTAATCAGTATATAATATGTAGATTGACCCAGCAGTAATTCTATTATACATTATAATATAATCATTATTTTCATTGTATATTTGTGCACACATGAATGCATCAAAGTGAGGCTGTTCTTGTTTCTTGTGTCCTTGGGAGCTCCCCAGTATCTCCTTGGGGGCCTTGCAAAGGGTTCAAAACCAGCCTTGGGCCAGACTCCAGGACCAGCCTGACTCATTTAGAGTCTCTTGTCCCCAAGCTCTGCAGCCTGAGGCCCGGATGGGACCCTTTCAGGGGGCTGGGGGGACATTACTGCCATGGTCCTCTCTTCAGTGCCACATCCCCACCTCCAAGTGGAAGAGAAAACCAAATCCAGTCACACTATGGCTGAGGTCTCATCGATGTTTTCTTCCTCTAAAAAGAAAAAGGGATGCGGTGAAACAGTCTGAAAAGCCCAACGAACCGGGAGCCCCCAGAGAAATGGTTCCCAGCACCCGCACAGGGAATTTCACCGCCTGTAGTTGGGATCTCCGGTCACACGGGGTCCTCCTCGCTCCGTCCTGCTCCCGTCCTCCAGCGCTTTCCGTGGGCCGGGAAGGGTCGGACCGAGCCTGCGGCGAGGGCGGCGGCTGCCAGCAGCATCCTGACCCTACAGCATCCTGATCCCACAGCATCCTGATCCCACAGCATCCTGACCCCTCAGCATCCTGACCCCACAGCATCCTGATCCCACAGCATCCCTGCCCCACAGCATCTTAACCCCACAGCATCCTGACCCCGCAGCATCCCGGCCCCATAGCATTCTGACCCCACAGCATCCCGACCCCGTCCCGCAGCATCCCGATTTCAGAGCTGGCCCCGGGGAATCCCGGTCCCAGCAATCTGGCCTTGGCATGGGCTGAGCGATTTCTGTCCTAAAAAGCTCCAGCCCAGGCTGAAAGGGTTTGTTTCAGAAATACAAAGTGCCCCTTTTTGTTTGCATGGTTAGGTTTTCCTTTGGAAAGCTTTGGGTTTAGGCAGAGAGCAAGCCAAGGGTATGACCTAAATGGTTTGGATTGTGGATGTTTCTGTGGGGATTTTACAGAAGCAGCGCAAGGGTGGGTATTTCTAAAGGTTCAATTTCTAAATTACCCAAAACACAGCTTTACAGGGTCCTGCTTTCAAAAGCTCACAACCAAGGCTGCAGAGCTGCATTTGGTCCATGGGTGTGTGTCTGGGCTGGTCAATGGGTCAGTGGGTCAGGTCTGATGGGGATGCCAGGACAGACTGCCAGTCGAACAGCCACTCACAGCTGGGGACACCTCCCCATTGCCACTGTTCCAGGAAAGATTAGAAACCACCTGGCTGAAGAACAAAGCCCAGAGGCATCTGTTCCCTCACTCTCACACCAAAGAAAGCCCAAAGCAGCTCCCAGCCAGCCAGATATCATCTAAACACCCACAGACAGCACAGCTGGGAGTGTTTCTGTCCCTGCCACTCACTGTGCCATCAGCTCTTCAGAGGTACTGGCAGGGAACAGTATTTAGGAAAAATAAAAACAAAAAACCATCCAAAACCCCATCCATTTATGACCCTGCATCTGACCCCAGATTATGATTCATGACCAAAAGCGATGAAAAGATCTTGCAGTGACTTGAACAATGATTTTTCCAAGCAGAGGCAGCTCTAAGCAGGGAGCACAAGACTCCTGAGAAAGCAGGAGGAATGTACTCCAAGCCTGAACGCTGCAGATGAAATTTGTTGCATCACATAATCCGGTTTTGTGTTTTGTGTTTCAGCTAGACAGGGAGATACCAAGACAGCATGAGAAAGGCCATTTCTTCAAGATCTCCAGTGCAGATTGGGGGAATCAGTCACACTGCCAGCATCACCAGCAGTTTCATTTACTTTTCTTTTTCATTGCTTTGCTAAAGCCAATCTCCAATGGAGCAAGCAAGGAGGGAGTGTCGGCATATAGATGCCAGTCAGAGGCAGAGAGGAAAAAGGTTAAGATATAACAGCTGAAAGTTGTTAGATGGAAACACCATTTTTTTACAGATACTGAGAGCACTGTGGTTTCATAAAACCTCCCATTGTATTGCACTAATAAGTCAAGTGTTTGCAGCCAAGCCAGCAGAACACACTCCACAGCATCTATTACCAGTGTGTTTATTTACAAAGGCAGCCAGCAAGCCAAAGCCAAACAGAAAAGAGGAAAAACTGAAATATGGACTGGCTTTAATTTAAAATCCTAGGGCTCGGTTTGTCATTTTCTTTTGTGTTTCACTCCCTCCTCCCTGTTCTTTCTTCAAGGAGTGATTATCCAAAGGCAACCAGGAAAAGGACTGTTTCCCTCTAGGTGTCTCTCTCCCTGTTTTTATCCTCAATTTTTCCCTCTCTCTCACACATACACACACACAAACACACAGACTTTTCTGGCCTCCCAGTCCAACATTACCTCTCCATTACCACAGCAATCTCCCACATCCCAGCCCAGTGTTCCCCCAAACGCTTTATAACTTTTCTAACTTTATGCTGTCCTGGGAAGAGAAGCCAACAGTGCCAGCAGGGCCCTGCCTGACCAGCAGGGCCAGGGCAGGACACTGAGGATGGTGTGATTTCATCAGAGCAGACACCTGCACCCTTACACTCTGTATGGCTTCACAACTGCTGTCACCTGCTTTCAAAAATGGGAGGTGTGGGGGCCTGGATTTAATGGATTTGACCAGAAATCCAGAGACATGCACACACAGGCACTCTGCTGTGGTAGTTCAGGGAAAAGACCTGCTGAGGACCTGCTGCAAGCCTTTCCTCTCTATCTTTGGAGAATTTTGCACCCCAGCTGAGAACACGTGGAAGGAGAGGAACAAAAAATCCCTCCAGGGATAAAAATGTGGCCAGAGTAACACACCTCTCTGTGTTATAACCTCCTCAGTAGGGGATGGCATGAAGGACAAGAAGAGAACAAGACAAAAAGAAAAGGTGGGAGCAATTTTAAATAAAAGGAAAAAGTTACATTAAATTATTGCTTTATTTCTGGTTCTATGCAAGTCTCTGATACACTCCCCTCTGACCCCTGAGACTCCATGTCTGCCCCCAAACAGCCCAGTAAGGAGGAGAAAGACCTGAAGGGATCCTGCCCAAAAAAGGAGCCTTCCCAAGATTTGGATCTACAGAGGAGTCTCTTAGTTACAAGAAAGTCCCCACCAAGGCAAGAAGCGTCCAGTCCCACCACCATTCCCGGTAGATACTGAAGGCTGGGAGGGAAAGGGAAGGAAAAGCTCCAGCCCCAGTGTATTGAGAAGTGTTCTTCCTCCAGAGCATGCACGAACAAGGCATCAGGAGGTGGAGCAGACCCTAACAAAAGGGCACGGGGAAGAAGTCAACCAAGAGACAAGCTCAAGGCAGGAAGAGAGGTATCATGGCAAGGTGAGAGTTATCCAGCTCTCCCTCACTGCTCCCCCGCAGCCCCCGCCTCACCGGAGGCGGAGGTACGAGGGGATGGAGTAATTGAACAGCAAGTAGTCCATTTTGTATAAATTAAAGAGTCTCCTTTGGTAGAAGGGGCTAATGTCCTGGAAGAACTGGGCCGTCATGTCGTCCGTCGTCCTGGTGGTCTTGGACGAAGCCGGGAACTTGACGCTGGCGTCGGCCCCTACCAGCTGCAGGATGTACTTGGCGTCTTCGGCCAAGGTCTCGTACTTGCCCACCACGTCGTAGTGGATGATGCAGGGGTGGCAGAGTGAGTGCACGCGCTCCCAGTGCTCGTTGAAGGGCTCCTCCTGCTGTGTGCGCGGGTCCAGCAGGTAGTAGACGAACTCCTCGAAGCGCACGTCGTCGCCGCGCTCCAGGGCGCGCTGGCTGGGCTGCGGCCGGTGCCGCCGCACGATTTTGGTGCCGTAGCGCTTGTGGAAGGCCGTGTTGTAGCTGAGCGTGAACTTGTTGCGGTAGGCCGAGACCAGGCGCTCCAAGGGCTCCCGCACGAAGATGAACTTGAGGTAGGTGCGCAGGCGGGCGTTGATCTCGGCGACGCTGTACTCGGACAGTGTGCGCAGGTTGGAGGGCACGTGGGCCTCGTGCGCGGGGATCTCCAGAGGGTCCCGGTACTTGCCTTGCCCCGTCAGGACCATCATCACCCGCTTCCAGTTGGTGCAGGCCACTTTGGGCACGTAGCAGTAGAGCAGCCCGTGTGTGTCGTCCACCACCAAGTGCCGCAAGTCGTCCGGCCGCAGGAGACGCCGCTTGCGGGTGTAACGGCTGCAGATGTTGCTCAACATCTCCCGTCTCTGCTGGTGAACTGCCTGCAGGGACGACTGCTCAAACTGGGGAGGAAAATCCCAAGAGAGATGGTTACCAGCTTGCCCAAGCTGATTGTGGCCTACACGCAACGCTCGGCCCACAATTATCCCCACTACCTCCCCTGTGGCCTACACACAACACTCAGCCCACAACTGTCCCCACTGCCTCCCCTTTGCTGGGCTGGTCAGTCACCCATGTGGGATTTTGGGGACAGCACTCACTTTAAACACATCTTGGTTTGGTACACATAATCCTTGGACAGGCTGGCATCAAAAGAAAGGACAAAAGGTGATGAGGAGCTGGATGAGGAGAAAAATCCAAGGGGGTGAGGGAAGAAGGGGTGGTGCAGAGAGGGTCAGTAACAGAGCGTTTTTTTAAAAGCACACACACACTGGGCTAATGTGCTATCCCTCACATCAGTCTGGGGGGATGCACAGCCCCAGGGGCAGAAAGCACAGCCTGTTTGCTGGCACAGGGCCCTGCATATCTCCTGCCGCAATGAGGCATTGCTGCCTCACATGTGCTTGCTGTGAACACCCAGCCAAGGGCAGAAACACAGCAGAACATTCAGGGATGCTGGATGGAAATGGCCTGGGTGTTCTGCCAAGGAAAGGCAAATGGAAATGGTCTCTAACACTGATGATCAAAGCCTGGTGAGCAGGAGGGGAGCTGGAGATGAGGTGGGGTGGCAGGTATGATGGAGTGGAGCAAGAGGCTGAGTAGGCAGTGCCAATGCCCTTCCTGAGGGCTTTGGGTTCCTTCTCCTGAGGGACAGGACACAGGCCACTCCGATGCCTCAGCTCTCGTCACAGTTTGCTTTGGCCGCAGGGACAAGCAACCAACACATGGTCCTTTAACCCCTTGGACCCTCACATCAAGAGCTGGCAGCTGCTGCACTGGCTTACCAGAAGCCCAGAGTCCCTTAAACCCTGACCCAGCTGAAATCCCCTTACAGATCTGGGGACGTGACCTCTCCTGTCATGGTTTTCGTCAAAAATCCCGAAATGTCATTAGAACATCTGGGGAAGGAAACCATTGCCAGGAAGTCAGAAGGGGAAGGTCCCCTCCTCCTCTTGCCCACTCTGTCCTGGCTTTGCTCACAAGGGTTGGGAAATTTTGTGTTCCTCATTGCTGGGAACATCCAACAGCCTCATCTGGGAACAGCAGCACCAAGCACCCACTAACCTGGAGGGTGGCCCTGACCCTGCAGGGCTGTGGCTTTCATGCCATGCAGTGACCACCACCTCCCAACATCAGAGCGGCTCCCACTTTGGGGCTGCAAACAGCCCTGCCAGTGCCAGAGGGTGCCACAGCAAACAGCTCTGCATTGCACAGCTGTGGCGACTCCAAATGAAGGGTGAGAGCAGGCCTTACTGCCTGCATGGCTGCTGAGAGCTGCCGCTGCCCAGGGATGCTAAAGAACACCACTGGCTGTCAGGACCCAGGACATCCCTCTGGCTGTCCTGAGCAGGCAAGACCCCTGCCAGGGGTCTCAGAGACCTTGGCACAGAGCCCAAGATGCCCCTGTGGTTTTGACTATGACCCGTGGAGCAAGTTACTGACCTTAGATGAAAATCTGCAAGCCATGACAAATTAAGTAGAATGATAGTGAATTTATCACGTGAAAATGTAGATTTTGGGGTTTCTAGAATAGGGACTCAGGGGGGCAAGATGGAGGGATCTGGGCATGTCCAGCCTTTCTCCTTCTTTTTCTTGGCCTCCATCTTCTGCTGTGATGTTGGCACTTAAAGATTGGTTTAGAGTAGAAGCTGACTGTCTAACACAGGTGATAGGTATTGGAAAGTAATTGTAAACATTGTACATGTAGTTTTTAGTATAAAGACATAACACCACCCAGGGGGGAGGCAGAGTGCCTGGAACTGTCTTGCTGGATGGACCTCAGCAGGGCAGGAGAAAGAATTTTACAGACAAGATACAATAAACAACCTTCATACCAAGAAATGAGGAGCTCTGACTCCTTCTTCAAGCTCTGGGCTGGGTAAAGAGACTTTCTAACTCTTCTCGGAGTCACTCTGACAAGCTAAAGATCCTGACACTTGGCCAGGCTTCAGGCACTCCCTCACTGCTCCCTGGGGGCTTACAAGGTGTTTGGAGGGGCAGCTGTAAGTGCTTGTAAAGCTCCTGCCAGGAGCTGGGATTTGCTAAAGCAAACTGTGGGTGATCCAGCAGATCTGTCATCCTCAGAGAGACACTAACATCTGGGCAAACAGCTCCTTCTGCAAGGAATGAACCACACTCAAGACTCTTTTGGATCTTATTTCCACAAAGGAAATAACCTCATCCAGGTCACCTTAGTGACCACTTTCTCCAGGAACCTGTATGGGCAGTAATGTGAAACAGGGACAGGAGAAAGCATCCCATCCTTACTCCTTCTAACAAAGACATGATAAGGGAAAATGCCAAAACAAAGGAAATTCAGGTGAACAGATGCTAACTGCCAGCAAGGTATGACTCTGACATTGCTGGCTACGAGGTTACAAAAAAAATACAGCACCTAGGGAGATTATAACCACAGCTGAAGAAGCATTCTCATGCTGCCTTGCAACACAGCCAAACCTTTCAGCAGAAATTCCTTTTGTTTGGAGCTTCCCAGTCAGCTTTTAGAACTGGAAAACCTTTTTTGCAAGGGCTTAGGAAAAGAGGCATTTTAATAATGTGATTTTTTCAGGTGTTTTTCCCTGCACTTGCATAATTCAAAATTATTGGAGCAGAGAGACGGACAGACAGACACTGTCTGCAGGCATGGCAACAAATAAATGTGACTACTTTTCAGCAGCCGCCCACTGGAATAAATGCATGTCTTGCAGTTATTTCACAGCAAAATTGCTCCCTTCATTTCCTTCTCTTTAAAAGCCAGGGAAATTAAGTATCACTTTTAAGGAAATAGCACCACGACATTTCAGCAGCGCCAGGCTTTGCTGGCATCACGGCCAAGGGAGTCCATATTTGTAATTTTTCAGAGAGCAAATGTACTTTGGCTGCTTACAGACATAACAGCATCAACCTTAACACAGAGCAAAACCTGCGGGAAGAGCTGACTTTGGCTGCATGGGGAGGCAGCAGGGATGGCAGCCCACTGAGGGGCACCAGCACTGCCCTCTGCTCCTGGTGCTGCAGCAGAGGACAGCCCCATGGACACAGGGAGATGCAGGGCACGTTTGGTGGCTGGGCACGTGGCATGGCACCCGTTGGAGGGTGGTTTCCCACAGGGCTTCCTGCAGGGAAGTTGTGGGTGAAGATCCCTCTGCAAAGGGAAGTGGGGCTAAATTAGGGGAAAACTGCCTGCCCAGGGGGGAAATGCAGCAGAAAGAAACAAAGACATTTTACAGCTCTGATCACAAGCCCCACTGTGAGGGACAAGCAGGACACATTCCCTGATTCCTGCACAGGGAGGGACCCACTAAGCCCACCTGGAGGGGAGTGATCCTTTGCCCAGGCTGTGCCTGGCTGCTCATTTCTCAGCAGGTGTAGCTGGCACAGCTCAGAGTGATGGAGAGGCCTGAGATGTTCCAGGATTATAAATCCCCCATGGCTGAGTCCAGCTACATCTATGTACACATATATATGTGCATATTCCTATGTGTGTGCATGTACATATAGCAACTAACACAGAAATATCTGCCAATTATTAGCTCAGGAAGGGCAGCAATGAAGCTCTTGCCCAACTATGATGGCACAGAGTTGGCTTTGAAATGTTCAGACAGCAAAGTCTCCCAGGTTTGCCCAGCTATGGCTCATCCCACTGGTAATTAAAACATTTACCCAAGTACCAGCAAGGGCCATAAGCAGTGTTTATCAAGCTACACCCCCAAGCAGTGTGGTCTTGTCTTTTAGACTCAGTCAGAGGTTCAGCTGCAAAGACCCAGGGGGTGGCTGGAGCTGGCACAGTGTCCCACACACCAGAGAAGTGGAAGAAAGGGTCAGAACTCAGTGCCCCACTCAATGTTCACCCCAGCATTTCTCTGTCCCTGCCCCCTTACCTGGTCACTCTCATACAGGGCCTGGAGTGGGCTGCGACCAGCCTTGCCTTGCCAGGTGGATCTCAGATCTTCAGAGGCTGAAAAAGGAGAGAGGAAAATCAGAGGGGTTGGAAGGATCTGCTTCCCTTGCCTTCTCTTGAGATGCCCAAGCTGGGATAAGACAACCTCTCCCAAGAAGAGACAAACCCATTTTGCTCTGGAAGTGATGCTCAAGCAATGCTCCTCCCTCCCACTTTGTAACAAAATCTGCAGTTAGGATTCAAAAGATCCAGACCTATTTTTTATCAAATAAAACACTATAAACAAAGGTAACAATTACAATTTCAAGAACAACTAGGTAAAGTTTGATCCACATGCTTTTGGGAAATGCCACTTTGTCCAGGCTGTTTGTTTGAGGGAATGACCCAGAGGAGACAGGACCCTGCCAGCATTGCCACAGCCCTGTGAGGGGTGAGACTGGGTCTGTGCTTGGCAGAGATGAAGGGCAGATCCAACACTGGCAGCTCTGTGCTGAGCCCCCACAGGCTCAGGGCTTGCACTTCCAGCCTCAGAGACACAAACAGGAGCACACAAATTGATCAGGTGATTTGTCTGACCAGTAAATCAATTGAAGTTCTTATTTGCTTTTTATATTTTTTTCCATCCCTTCTAAACCAGCAGCATCTCCTTTGGTGTTTGAAGCTGCAGACAGACACCCAGGCAGCCCTTGCCCTCCCTGCCCTGCAGATCAGCTGTTTCATTTTGGAGGTCCATTTGCAGCAGCACCAAACCCAAGGCTGGATGTGGCCAGCCATAAGTGCAGCACCAGAAACCCAATCAGTGACAGCTGCCCAAGTTCTTGTGCTCATAAATTATTTAGGGATGCAACCCCTTCCACGCTAGGAAGCATCTGCTTCAGCTCAGCCTCTGAGGTGCCCTCAGGGACCTGTTTCCAGCAGAGTGGGGGCAGAACCATGAGGCCTGGATATCCCAAACACAACACATGGAACCAGCCGTGGCAGGGGCACAGGCTCTCCCTTGCAGCAACACTTCCAAGCAGCTCTCCCACCACTCACCCACCCTCTGCTGCTTGGCTCTGACTCTCTCCACTGGCAGAGGATGCCACGACAATTTCCACATTACAAGGTTTGTAACCATGGGGGTTGTGCAGCCCTGGAGTTGGCTTCCACAGAAGGAATCACACCATGAGTTTTAAAATGGAGAATTCTGGTTTTTTTCTGAAGGGGAAGATAGGACATATTGTTCAGAAGACTGTGGCCTGGGAGGCTCTTCCAGTCCTCCAAGTTCCTGGAAAAATCATCTGCCATTAGACATTTCTGGCAACGTGAAGGTTTCTAACAGAAGCTTTTTGCATGACAGTTTGGGGCTCCGGATCTTTTCATTCACTGACCGTCACCAAACAGCCCCACATTTGTTACACAAGTCGCAGATGGCATCCGTACAACCAAAATAACCAGAAGGAAAAATCCAGACCCTGTGTTCATTTCGACATGCTTGCATTTTGCTTAAATGAAAACTGCACCAAAGCACAGAGTCACCAGAGTCTCAGCTAAACATTATTCATTCCTGGAGCTGTAATTAGGGAGGAAATGACGGCCTGACCTCACAAAATTTCATCAGCAGTGCCTGTACGCTTGCGCGTTGGTGGAAATGACACTTCCTGCAGCGCTGCATTGATCAAGATGTGACTCAAGAGAAGAAGGTACAGTTTCTTCCTCAATGCTCTGTATCAGTTACCCCACAGGAGGGTGAAATAGCATCTGTGCCAGTGAGAGATAAGCAGAAAGTCCAACGTACAGTGCTAGGCTGACATGCTCATCCCAGAGGAGCCCCGGTTCACATTTCCAGACTCAGCCCTCTGCAAATGACAGGGAATGAGATCGACCTTGAAAACTGCACTCACTGCAGCTCACATCTGCAAACAGAGAGCTCTGAACTTGAGCCCCTTTCCCCTTGGGCTGGGGCTGATAAACTCCTGTTGGATGTGACCCTGCAGAGGGCTGGCAGTGCCTTGCAGCAGACACTGCTCCTATATTTAGTACAAACAATGTGGAGGCGTTTGTTTTTGAGATTAACACGTGCATCAGCCAGAACCTTTCTCATGGGGACAGAAGCAAACCCTGGGTGGTTCAGGCTGACTTAAGGCTGTTAGAAATGCAAATAGCTCGTGCTGGTGCTGCACAGGGCAGAGAGGAAACGGCTTCAGTGCCTGCTGCAGTGTCAGGTCACAGCCCTGGAGGAGTGCTGGCTTGGTAGGAGGCTCTTTGGGCTCAACAAAAGGCAAATCTGCAGCAAAGAAGGGAGGGAGCAGAGGTCAGGCAGGTCACAGCCATGCTCTGACCTATTCAGCCCTCTTTTCTTCAGAGGGACCAGCCTGGCCAGTGGCTGCTACACTTCACAGGGCTCCTGCCAACAGCCCCAGCAGAAACGTTGCAGAATGGATTTCCTCCAGCCCTTCCCCAGAGCAAGATCTGGCAGAGAACAAGGCATCTTCTCTGGATAGCAGCAAACCCCCTGGGATCCCTGCTATGCTCTTGCTGTACAGAGTTCCAGGAAAAAAGAGGAAGAGATTAAAAAAAATGGAAAAAAGTTCCCTGCCAGGCTGCTCCCGTGCAGCTGGAGGAGGCTGGGAGTGCTGAGCTGGCAGGGGAAGGCACCAGCACTCAGCACTGGCTGCATCCTGAGCTCTGAGCTCCAAAGCGGTGACACCATCCCTGCCCAGGCACTGCCAAACCCTCCACAGCAAGGCCTGGCCTGGCAGCAGGTTTTGGGTTTCTACAGGGCTCCACTGCAGGAAGTCTCCCCGCTCAGAAACTGTCTGCTCACACTACACGCACCATCCCGAGGAGAAAAGCAGCTGGGATCCTGGCTGGGCCAGGATAGTGGCTTTGGAGCCAGGGTTAAGCCCTGGGGCAGATGCAGCATGAGGAGGGCAGCATCTGCAGTGTCCCATGGGATGGAGAGTCCTTTCTCCATAAGGCTGGGTCAGAGCAGCTGCAGGTGTGTGAACAGAGACAAGTCCAGGCTGTCTGCACCCAAAGCATCCCCAAAACATCTGGGATCACAGTGGTAGGCAGGCCAGGGCTGAGCCAGCAGCAGGCTGGAGACAGTGATTTAATGGAGTCCACCCCATTACGATCAGCCTTTGACACCCAACACAGCCCTGCCCTGTGACCCCAAGCTGTGGTCACCCCCTGCTCACCAGCCCCAGCACCTGCAGCATCACTGCTCACACACTCCTGTCCCAGCCCTCCCTGCTGCCAGATGCTGGCTGGAATTTACACATCCCTCCTATTCCACTCATTCATGCTGACAGCAAGCCAGGCATCCCATTCCCTGTCCCATTTTTGGTTTACCAATCTCTGGAATGCCCCTGGGACTCCCAAAAAGTTTGGGAAGGCCAAGGAATACTGAAATAAATGAGACTGTTGAGGAGGGAGTATCATGTGAGTGAGTTAATGGTTTGTGTTGCATTTTGGCACCATGGCCCTGAGTACAGCAGGATATTCCATCGTGGAGGAGCTGCCAAGATCTTCACATCTTGGATTTTCTCCTGACTTTATAGCTTGTTACTGAGGCTCCCAGATTCCACCACAGGCAGTGGTAATCCTTGGAAATTTAGCATTGCCACAATTGCATCTGAAAGCAGGGACATTACTCAGCCAAGGCATATCAACTTTCTAAAGGGGGAAAAACACCAACCTTGGCAACTGCAGGATCTCTGTTTGGGTGAGAAGTATCAACACAGTGCATGTCTGTGATCCAAATCTAAAGTGCTTTTCACTGACACAGGCAGAAGGAAGTATCACGTTTGTCCTTTAAATCTTCAAAGTATGAGGCAAGGGAATAGGAGTGATGTGGAGCACGAGACCAAAGCCTCTGTGCTAAGGCAGAGACACTGAGCAGAAATCACTAAGATGAGCCTGAAAGGAAGCTCAGGGACATTTTTGAGTCTGCTGTGCTACAAGGGCTTTCAGACTTTCTTTTGGAGCTTAAAAAGAGATCACACTTTTTCCTTTCTTTCCTCCTGTACCCCAGATTTCAGTGCTGTCCCACCACAGCTGAAGACACTCTCTTACAGTGTGACATCAACACCACAGCAGGATCTGGGGCTTCAATGTCTTGCCAGCTGTCCTTGGAAAAGGGAATAGATTTTAAAGCTGCGAATATTTAGGTGTACTAGCTGATTGCAAAGACAGCCAGACATGTGTGAGGTGAGGGAAAGACTGGATCATGCCTGTTCCAGACTTCTGGAAGAAGAAGTGAAAGAATATGCTGCTTTGGCTGCACAGACTCTTAAAAAAGGAGGGAGGTTCTCTGCAACCACAACAGCAAATCCAGTGTGTGAATTGAAGAGTTTGGCTTAGAGACAAGATTCAGGCAGCAACAAGCCTGCTAGGCTGACATCAGCATTACCCAGGCTTTAGAAAACAGTCTGAAGAAAAGAAAGCAATTAAAACATGTGGGTTCAAATAACTTAGAATGAAAATCAACATGGCACTAACCAGACACAGCTCATACCCATGCAAACTTGTCTGTAAATAAGTTGTTTCTGTAGATCAAGCCTATGTGGTAGATCCTCACCCAGATACACACAGGGCAAGAGAGACAACAGTGCACAGGAAACAAGGATTTCATCCTCTTCAGTCAGAGAGGATGAAATTTAGAAGGTGAGCTGTAAAGGAAATTTAGAAGGTGAGCTGCAAGCAACAAGAAAGCAGGTGGCACTTAAATGAGAAATACTGGGCAGAAGGCAGATTTCTAGAAAAATATCTCCCAGATTAGCTTTGGGATTAATACATTGAGAAGAAGTTGACATAAAAACAGAAAGATACTGATGATGGACAAAGACTTGAGAAAGGCTGCCATGGCAGGGAAAGACAAACACCAACAGGGAAACTGAAGTTCATCCTGGATGAGGGGAGTGGAAACTTAATAGGATTTAATTTCACAATGTTGGAATTCAGCAGTTTCGGCTACTTTGCTGCTGGAAGTGGCAGGAGGTCCCAGATGCATTAGTTCTGGGCCATCAGCTGCCAGTGTGGCATCAGCTGCCAGTCATAAAAAAAGGCAAGTGAAGCCCTGAAACAAATCAGGTGAGATATTTGCCATCACAGCAAAAAAAAAAGCATTATCCATATGCTGTTATCCACAGCATTGGTGACCCTCACCTGCAGCACTGACAGCTCTGCTCTCCGGGACCAAGGCAGGTCCAGAGGTGCTGAGAAGGGCTGCCAGGTGACCCCAGGACTCCTGAGGTGCATGGGCTGGATGTGTGCGTGAGCAGAGCTGGGATCACCCCTGGGAACAGGCCAGCAGAGAGGATGGCAGGGGGTCCACATGCAGGACAGCATCGCTCCCACCTGCTCAGGATGGAAGAGGTTTGGAAGCCCCAGATCAGTGGGAGTGGGTGGCTGGGATGCAGCAGGAGAAATCCCAACTCATTTTGGGCTTGAGGATGAAGCTTTCAGATATTTTCCAGGCTGGACCCTGAGGCCACAAGAAGCCAAACACTCCACATGTGGTCTCCAATATGAAACACTGGAGAGGGTGAACACCTGGAGATGATCAGTGGTCTCCAGACCAGGGAAGTGAAGAGACAGCACATGTACTTGCACATGAGCAGGCACCCCAGGGACCCTGAGGAACTAATCCTGACCCCACCACTGCCTCCCCACTGCTGTCTCACAGCCCCAGCCTTGCTTCCTGTTGTGTCTGTGCAAAACCTAAAAAAAGAGAAAAAAATACCTGCAGTGCCTGAAATGATCAGTGTAAATTACAGCCTGCAAATGCCAGCAGGGCAGTGGGAGAGGTGCTGCTTTGTTCTGTAGGAAGAGTCAGTTCTCAGGAGAGAACTGAATTCCCTCTTGGAAGGGAATGCTCTCTCCCACACCAAAGAAGAAGTTCTGAAATTGAAGGTGATATTTTCAATGGATTCTGACTTGAACAAAGGAAAAAGGACTGGTGACAGGAGCTGTCTGCTTGGCACACGTGGCATGTGAGCAGCTGAACTGCATTCATGGGAGAAAGAAGAGTGTACAGAGAGAAACAAATAACTGTATTACAGAGGGGTTAAAATGCCCAGAGCTCTACAGTGTACAGAGATTAGCACTTGGTTTAAGTGATCACTGGAAGAGCCAGAAATTAGGACCTGGATCTCTTTGTAGGCACAGCAATGAGCTTCTCCAGACCTTGCTGACTCCTCTCCAGGACCTGCCAGGGGCAATGAGTGAGTGCTTCAGCCTCAGCAGTGATGGCTCACTCACCCTTGACCACAAAGACAGGCTCCTCACTGCTAAAATAATGCACCCAGAAGGATCCTGCCATAGAATTTCTGAGAGGATACTATGACTGTGTTAGTCAAAGCCAAACCCTAGCTAAATCTTTCCAATTTTCGATTTTAACATCCAATCAGGACAAAAAATAAAAAGAGAAAGAGAAAGAAAAAGAAAACAGAGCTTGGCAGCAGCAGTGATGGACCCAGACAGTTACTGCAGTCAGAGCTCAGTTTTCCCTCCTGGTTTGATAGCAAAGACTGAGACATGCAGCCAGACACACAGACTGCATGAGGATCCAGGACATGGAGGCCAAGAAATCCCACATGGAAGCACCAGCTGGACCCCTGGGCAGTGTTCAGTGGTCCATGTGAGAGCCCTGCCTGGAAGGATCAGAGCTATAGGGTCAGTGTTGTCTCCAGAAAGAAGTTTAATTCTAGGAAGCTCTGGCTCTTATGTTTGGGCTCCTATTGGTAGAGAATGCATTTCCTTAATTTCTGCCTAAACACAAAGGCTGATTGTTGTTTGGTGTTTTGGATTTTTTTAAAAGACAGATATTTTTCAAATCTACGGTGATGTGAGAATCCAACACCAGAATCCCACAGAGAACTCCAGACTCACTTACTGCCTTAATGCTGTGGAAGGCAGTGACCTCTCTCTGATGGACAAGATGACCAAATAAGTGACTGTTTGCTTTCTCACATCATACTCCTGGCTGTGAAGAACTGTGTGGCAATTCTGGTGTTCACACAGCTAAGGCAGGACCTTTGGGAATTATTCCTATCTTAATTCTTTCTGAAAGGTTTTGATTTGGGAATAGGAATTTTTTGGCTCCAAAAGCAAATCAAATTTTTGGCTTCAAAGAGACAATCAAATCTCCCTAGATTCTTGTGACTGCTCATTTTTACTGCATCTAGAAAGTCGAGGATGTAGACAACAGAGGCTTAATTAAAAAGCTTAGGCAAAGAAATCCAATAGAGCCACATGATTGATTTGCTTAAATGCATCCTTCATGTTTGTGAATTCAGACACAACCACCTCTCCTGGGGAGCTGCAAGTGTAAGGAGATGTCAGTGGCTGGGCTCATTCTGCACCCAGAACATCAGTGGGACTGGGTAGCATCCATGCCCCATTCTGGCAGGTAACTGGCAGCAGAGCACATGCACAGGAAAGAATTTTGGGGAGAGAGAACATGTCACAGCAATATTCAGACAAGCACAAGCAATGGCAAAAAGCAATCAGCCCTTTGGAGAGCACCCAGAAGAGATGATTTCTGCTCTTTTCCCTGGGTTTCTCCCAGGCACAGCACAGCTCCCCAAGAAGAGCAGAGCTCAGATATCAACCCATGACAGCCCACACCTTGCACAGCTTCCAGGGGGCAGTGAACAGATCCCTGTGGAGCAAATGCTGTACTTGACCTCTTTTGTCCCTCCTGGGGCTGTGCCAGTGGGTGGTGAGCAGGAGTGATGGAGGGGAGCTGGCAGCAACTCGAAAACTCTGCAATTCTGATATTTACAATACAAACATCCATTTCTTGTTCCAGACCAACATCCTCTGTAGCTCAGGAAATGCCTCTGTGGCCTTTCCCACCATTGCTTCTCTTTTCATGGTGCTTTTCTCCCCAGTTATGCTTGTTCAGCCTGCTCTGCCTCATGACAGGGGCTCGGCACTGACACAGGTAAGAGGCTGCCACCTAACACAGCCCCACTCAGTGTGGGCACAGGCAGACCACCACTGGCCTCCTCCAGTGTCTTCCTCACTGCTGAACAAGCAGCAATGTATAACCCAAGCTATTCCTGCCCTTGGCTGTGTGGGCCAAGCCCTGGGAAGGGCTGGCTGCCCTGCATGTCTCTCTGCTGAGGTATAGGCAGCAGGGAGTCTGCTGGGGATGTCTGTCTGAGCTCACTTGCTAGGGAACAGGAATAATTCTCCAACAGCCCTTCCCCTGCCAGCTCCCCTCCTGTTCCCTACAGACAACTCACAATCTGGAGCATCCTGGGGAGCAGCAGAGCCTTCCCCATGGCTTGCTCCAGAGCATTTTCACACATGAGAGCAGAGCCAAGGGCCAGGCTGGTTGCACCCTGCAGGGCTCCTGGAGCAGATCCTTCCCAGATAAGCCAGCCAGGCTAATGTAGTGTATCAGAAGGGCAGAATCTCTGTGATTGTGCCTCCCTGAGCAGATCAGCAGGCAGGCACATCCCTGTGCCCTGCTAAGCCATCTCATGATTCACTCCTCCATGTCACCAGTTGAGCCACAGCCCCCAGGCATGGCATGGCACCAGGAAGCTCAGGGGTCCTTCTGAAACCACAGGGTAAGTGTCCTTCACCAGCACTGCACCCTAACTCTCAGGCTCAGAAATTGCCTCATTAGCTTGGTTTTGGGCCACACAATTCTATTCTGTAACACAGCCAGTGCCTGGGTGTTGTCAGCCTGGTAATCCCCATGGCAAAGGGGCTCCATTTGGTGGCTCTTGACTTAATGATAATTAATTTAGCAGAAATTAAACCAAATTACTTGAACTTGGCTGGATCAGACAGAACTGAGTCCCAGCAACACAGGGGTGCTTGAAAACTTAGCTCAGGCTTTTTTTCCCAGAGCTGCACATTTTCTCCCATCCCCCCTAGTCCTCTTGAAACAGCCAAACCAAGTAATTAAACCCCCCCACCTCCCCTCACACCCAGCACTTGGAAATAGAGATACACTGGGAGGAGGTTACCCACAACACTGAGGGAAAAACCACAAGGAAAGCAGCTCAGGGCCAACCTGAGCAGGGCAAGACAGGACCTGTGCATGACAGGTTTGCACAGAGAACAGCCCACGTGCACTGAACTGCAGCAGGGGATGACAAATCTGCTCTCCCATCAGCCCACATGGGTGAACTCAGTCGTGTTTGCATATGGAGAGGGTGGGTTTGCATCTCCACAGGCACTGGGCTCACACAGAAGTGATGTTTTACCCACAGTTATAAAGTACCATTGCAGGGCAAGATCAGGAGTAGGATGCACCATGGTCCATCATCTTTCTCTTCTCCAGTACCAATAATACATCACTTTCCTGTGGAGCCAGTGGAGGGATCCTACCAGTCTCTGTCACACACACCTTCCTCCCCAGAAATCTCCCCTTTTTGCACAAATGACTCTCTTGTTATCCTGGGAAGCTACTTAAGGCAAACTCCCAGCAGTCACAGATGGCTCCTGAAGGAGCCCCAGGACTCATTTCCATCCCACATCTCTGCTGCTGAAGCACCCCAGCACCCCCTTCCCAGCCACAGCCTCAGAGAAGGCTCCACAGGCACTGAACTGAGGTGACACAGGCACTTCTGAGGAGGCACAGCAGTATAAATCTCCTAGCCAAGAGGGAAAGGAGCATTTTCCAAACTCCTTCCACCAAATGTATATGCTCCACAGCCACCATCCCCTAATGGCAGCATTTTCCACCCAAAAACCACACAGTACACACATACACAGATGTGAAAGTATTGGGGATCCCTGGACCTCACCATAACCAGGTGTACACAGGCAAGATGTCCAAGATTGCTTCCTTTGGACAGGAGGTGTCACCCCATGAAAAGAACACCCTTGTTTTCAGCAATCCCCTCCATGCAGCCTCTCCAGAGTGCCAGGGCTGTGTGGCACAGCTGGGTGGTAATGGCAGCCAGGCTCCCTGGCACTAACACCAGCCTTCCTCCAGCCAAGAAACACTCTCCAAAGAAAGAGGGGACAATGAGTCACTGTTTTACATGGATAACTCAATGGACGGCACTGCCTTCAGCAGGAAAAGTCATTCACTCCTCCAGGGATGTGGCTGCAGGCTGGAAGGCAGCAGCCCATGGGCAAGAGAGGGACAAGGGGTGTGCTGCCTTCAGAGGTGTTAATGAGGGCATGGAAGAAGGTTCAGAGCTGTGATGGATGGGAAGAGCCATGAGAGGGGTGAGCACATGTCCTGCTCTCATTCCAGCCAGACAGAGCAGCCAGGCCTGCCAGAAGCAGCAGTGCTTGTGGTGAATGTCTGAGCATGGAAACACACAGCCTCAGGGGACTGACGTGGGACCAAAAATCCAAGCACACCTGCCTGCACTTGTGCCCAAGATCCCTGATATCTGTGCACAGTCATCTATCTGCAGGCAGCATCCCTGCAAATGGGGCTCATGGGACTGGAATGCCTCTGGCACGCTGCAGTGGGGGGTGGAGAGGCAGCAGAGCTGCATCACCTCCGTCTAGTATTGGGGCACTTGTCCCAGCACACAGTGCAGATTACTCACAGCACACTCTCTCACACAGAAATCTGAGGGCTGACAGGCATAGGGACAGTACAGAAGCCCCAGACATATTAAATTTGAACAAAAAACTCACATGGTTTCCAGCCTGCAAAGAGGCAGATGGATGATCCCTGCTTCCTCAGTCTGGGGCTGCAGTGACCCATGCTCATGACTGTCACCTACCCACACCCATTTCCACACTCAGTGGCTCATGCCAGATGCAATAAATCCACAGACAGCAAACACGGGGCACGGGCCAGCAGCATGAGGTGCCACTGGCACCAAGTGCCACCAGACCTCAGGTTTCTCCATCTGGATCCAGTTCAAGACAGACACATTGACTTTCATCAGAAAATGCCTCAGCCCAGCCTTTCAAGACCTGTGGCAACCTTTGTGGGGCAGGCAGTGCCCCTGTGCCAAGAAGGGCACAGATGCCTCCTGAGTGGGCACTGCACCGACCTGACCCTCCCAGCAACAGGCTCCTCATGGCTGTCCCCCTGGCCACCAAAGGTCAGGATCTTCTCTTTTAGCTTGAACACATCCCAGCCATGCTCCTTTCCAGGAGTCACACCTGCACAGAGCTTTCTGACAGGTCACACATGGGGCTGACACTGCCATCACTGCAGAAACGTGATAACCAAACCTTATTTCACATCACCACTCCTTCCTCCACTGAGAAGATCCAGAACTGCCTCTCCAAGGGGCAATTTTTTCATTCCCACTCTCCAGGATCTGCTGTGCCTTTGGCACAGTTGATGGCTGGAAAAAGGACTGTGGGTTGCTGGGTGAGATCAGCCCCTGCCACACCACAGCCTGCGTGTCCTGCTCAGCACCACGTGGGATGTGGGATGGGAGGGAGGAAGGCAGTGCTCCAATGTTCAGAGCTACTTGGGTTTTGCTCCAAACCACTAAAAAAATAGAGATCTCTGCTGAAAGTGCTCCAAAGAAATACAGCAAGCACTGCTGACAGTATAATCTCAACTGTCCATTTCTATTAATACTCTTGCAGGTTTAGCAGAAACTGGAAATCTTGGATCTGACTTTTCACTGCTCACAGCATACAAGAACCCCCAGATGAGCAAAGCCAGTGTGACCCTGCGTGCAGCCCCCATCAGTGAGTGCCCTTTGGACGGGCAAAAGAGACAATGGATTTGTGTGTGTTTTGCTCCTCGTGCCTGGCTGACAAACCCAGCCCAGAGAGCTCCATATTTGCCGTGCACACTCAGCACTGTGCAGCTCAGCAGGCTGAGGGACGATCCAGCACTGAGGGTTTGCAGCCAGCTCTGTGTCTCTGCCTCCCATCTGCTGCTCACAAAGCCCAGGCAGCAGCCACAGAGGTGGCTCTGGGGTTTGAAGGGGTGTCATCTGATGGATGTTTTTTTAAGCTGCCACAAAAAGAACATTAAACTCCTGACGTGAGACGGGGTCAGAACATCCTGCACTAGTTTAGATTTCTACTGCATGTCACACACATCGGGCAGGAAAATAATTATCTTTCTAACTTTACTTTTTTGCCTTTCCTTTTTTATTTTTTTTCCCTAACAGGATGCTTCTCAGCTTTTAACTGTCTGGAAGAGACCTTTTAAATCTGAAATCCCTGGTGTGTCCAGGCTTCAGCCAGATGCCTACTGTTAAGGGAGTGCTGGCTGTACCGAAGCCAGTGCAGGGACTGGCTGCCATTCATTCCAGAAGTGACTCTGATTCAGAGATCTGGCTTCTGGACATGCTTTAAAACCACTTGTGCATTACTCTTGATGCTCAAGATCCTGGAAAGTTTACTTAGGAAGAAGTTATTGCCATTGCCATTAGGAAGATATTAAAATTACATGAAGAGCCTCCTTGTTTTCTATAAAGCTTCATGAAAGCTCTTTCCTCTTTTGGCTCCCACTTTCTTGCACAGCTTACTTTGCCTTTATGTTTCTAAAGATAATTTTTCTTCATTTCTCACTCACAGCTCTTGGACTACCACAGTGCCACCAGCCATACCCAGGCTCAGGGGCTGGCACAGCTGGACCTTGGTTTTGTGGCTCCCTCCTCCCCAGAGGTGGGGATGGCTCAGGCTCTGTTTACAAGAAAGGCTCTCTTATTCCCATTTAGGTGAGTCAAGGATCAGCCAGGGAAACTCTAATCAAGTGATGGAAAATGGTGACAGTTATAGGGTTAGCTCACAATAAATCATGCAGAAAGGGAAAGAAGGAATCCAGCTGCTTCAAGGAGCTTGCCAAATGCCCCAGCACGGTCTGTGGGGATCATATTAGGAACAGAGCCAATGGCAGCTGGTCTGGACACTCTGCCCCATTCTGTGCAGGGGTTCTTCCTAAACCTTCATGTCTCCTCAGCAGCAGGAGGCTCTGCTCACCTGGTACCAGCCAGGAAGGTTTTACAGAAAGATCACAGGCATTGCAGCTGGAAGGATGTGTTTTGCTGGGGCAGGGTCCCCAGGTCTCTACTGTCACAAGGACTACAATTAAGATCTTTACAGGCAACAGAAAATTAACAATATCCAGCAGGAACACAGCCTCTGTGAGCAAATAAAGTATTTGTGTGCAAGTACCATGCAGTCCTCCGTTTCCAAATAGTTAATTCCTCCCATAAGCCAAGCTAGAAGCTTTCCAAGAGCAATTTCTCTTCCCCATTACGCCTGTCATTCTCCTGGCCCCAATTGGCTGCTTGCATTTATAATTCAAGCCTGAACTGCCAGCATTTCCATTCCTTGTCAATAAACTCCTCCTCTGCAGCCTGCTGCCCGAAGGAACTGCACAAGAAGGCCTTGCACCAGCAAACAGCCCTTTGTCAGGGTGGGCAGGGGCTGATTTTCCCTGGGCAAGGTGGAGAGATGCACCTCTCCCTAAAACCCTGCTGGTGTGGTGTCTCCAGCCCTGCAGGCTCTTCTCTGGGCAGGCTGGGGCAGCCACAGCTGCTCACACAGCACCACAAGCTGCCAGCCAAGCCAAGGGACCATCTGCAGCAGCCTCTGCCTCCTGCTCAGCTGCTGGGGCCACGGCAGGCCAGCGTGCAGGGCACCAGGCTGGGCTTGCCCAGAACCTGCCCACACTCAGCTCTGCTCTGGGCAGATGCTGTCTGTGCCCTCTGCACACAGGCCACCTACACAGGTACAGCACTGTCAGACGGCTCAGCCTGCCAGATGAACGTGTCTCAAGCCATCTCCTCAGCTCTGTGCATCTGGGATTGATGAAAGCCTCAACCAGCCGATCTCACGAAAAATGCACACTCAGCAAATTCTTCCCAAGGCAGCACCTTGCATGCAGCCATCCCTCCCTGGCTTGGCTTCATGGCTCTCATCCCTCTGCTCCCAGCAGAGCCAGCTGGGGGGCTGTGTCCTGCCTTTCCCAATGACACAGCTCTTTAACTGGTGAGACTCTATCACAAGATACACAACAAGAGGCTTTACAAAGAGTTAAAGAGATGCCTGACTCACAGAGGAGGAGAGGAGTGAATTACAGCCTGCTGGAGACTTGGGAGAACCATCTCTGAGAACCACCTTCAGCACATACAGTCCCACCACATGGCCCCTTGTGCCTGCTTCTGCTGCATTTAGTAATGACCAAAGAGCCCTGTCCGTTCAGCAGAGGACACAAACACCACTGCCATTGCAGTTCTGGGGGACAACAGATCACTGCTAGCTGCTTGTCTGAGTGGCTGTTGGGTTTAATCCTTCCTGAGGGTGGCTGCTGGCTCTGGGGACATCCCTTTCCTTTTCACAGGGAGTGAGCAAGATGGGGACCTCAGGAAGAAGGGAACTTGGAGGCTTGTGTCTACACCACCCAGCAGCAGCTGTGGGCCACTGATGCAAAACTCCACCAGCATCAGTTCAGCCTCGTTTGGGTCTCACAGTGCCTGTGTCTGCTGATCCTATTAAGCTAAAGGGAAATCAATCTCCCTGATACTGCCAGGAGAAAAATTGGAAGAGACCCAGCTATGAATATGCTACCCCTGCACCCCTGCCAAAAGGAAGGGCCTGGCTCTGTAGATATGTGCAGGACTGAACTCGCTGCCTTCCCCTGCCTGTGCAGAGGATCCCGTGGCAGGCAGAGCCCCAGTCTGCAGGGAAACACAGAACAAATGGGGTGGGGAGCTGCTGACCTCCAGCTAGTTTGTGCTGGTTTCTCAGGTCCCTGCTTTGAAGAAAGCCCTCTAGAACAGACAAGGTAGCCCCGGGGACACTCACACCCGGCAGTTCTGAGCAAACATCACCTTTGAACCTCATGTGGATATTACACATCTTCCTGCCAGGTCAGTGAGGCAACATCTGGCCAGAGAGCAGGCTTGGGTTGGGTTCCACACGAGCAGTGAGGCTGCAAGCTCACAGGGAGAGAGAGCTCTGCAAGGGATGGGTCCAACCTGCTGCTGCTCCCTCCCTGGAGGAGCTGGGGAAGCAGCCAGGAGATGGAGGGCTATAAACCAAGTGGCATTTACATGGAGAAGGAAAAGCTGTGAGCATGTTGTGACTGGAGGCCAGGACTCATGGCCTCAGCATCCCCCTGTACCACAGGTGACAGGCTGATGGGAAGGGACCTACAGGCCCTGTGCACTGCTGTGAAGATCCAAAACTTTGATGGCATTTCTCCTTGCACCAGTACCATGGGTAGAGCCACCAGCACGTGCCCATCTGCCATGGCCAGGCTAGAGAATTCCTCATCTGTCACTCGAGCCACTACAGGGGCAGCAATACCTTCAGAGACATTCTATGGGGAGAAAACAGCTTCAAGCCCAGTTGGATGCTGCTCTGAGGGAGTCTATGAAAATTAAATCCAATGCTAAAAAAGCTGGGTCTCACCAGAATCAGGGGCTTCCTCAGCACAGCAGGTCTCACTCCCGTGCTCAGCGCAGTCTGTGTACACAGCCCTGTAACAGACTCACACCACCACACACAAGCCTGGGGCACTGTGGTTTGCAGCATCTCACAGCTGCCAAAACAGCTTCACAATGTGACACCAGCCCAGGGTCAGTGACCAGGGCTGCAGCACAGCCAGCAGCACTGAACACCATTCTCTGCCATTCCTTGCTCCAATGGATCACTGGAAAGGCGAAGGGGAGGTGGGACATGCCGACAGACAGGGAGGCAAGCAGGACCCCAGAGAGCCAGGCCAGGGCTGCTGACAGGGCTGGTGCTTGGGGAGCCCTGCTGCAGGTCAGGAAGCTCTCACCACAGCACAGGGAAGAACCTGAGGAGGCACGGGACAGCACGTTCAACTGGGACAGAAAAATAAGCCGACACGGAATCCACACACACTCACACCCTCAAAACCAGGGTCTCAACCATTTTCAACACCCAAGATGATTCTCCTCTCAGCAGAGCTGCCAGAGGATGTGGCTTGTGTGGCCAGGCTTTCCTGCACTGGCAGACAGTGAGGAGCCACCCCAGCTGAGGATGTAGCTGCAGAACCCAGGGGTGGTGGAGCTGTTACAGCCTTTTCCAGAGAGGAGAAACCCTGCTTCCTTCTCCCAGGAAAGGCCAACTCCAAGCCCTTCCCAGCCAGATTCCCATCAGTCTGCCTGCCCATAAATTTACAACTATTTATTTAGTCAAAGCTCATCCAAATATTAAGAGCTCAGGGGCACAGTGGGAAAACAGGAGCAGGCAGAGCAGGCAGGCTGCTCCTCCACCAGGCTGCAGGAATTCCCCACTGTCAGGTTCAAGGCCGGACAACTCCATGCCCTGAAGCTAAATGTGCTCAGTGCCAGCAAGCTGAAGGGAGTGGACTTGTGCAAGGATCTCTGAGGCAAGGATCACCAAGCCTAGAAACATACCTGAGGCAGATCTTTGCCTCTGAGACTTCCAAAGCTGGGAGGTGGAAAAGGTTACAATGGACCTTCAAAAAGCCTACAGATCCCAGACATCGCAGTAAGGATGCTGCAAAGGGTCTGGAAAAAATGAAACTTGCTCAATTACATTCAAAAGAAATGCTGGAAGAGAGCTCAGCTTCCCTCCCTGTCCACCAGAAGCCAGCATAAAGATGTCCCCACATCAACAAGTGGCAGGTCAGAAGGACAGCACCAGGTCCAAGATGGAGCTCCAGTGTCATGACTGTGGCCCTGATCCCATGAGGTGCCCTCACACAGCCTTTCATCAGCTTTTCAGACTGAAAACCCTTACTTTAGGCTGTCCAGGGTGAGTCACAGCAAGTGTGGGGATGATTCAGAGACCAATTTGCCAATGGCAGGAGAGTGTGTGTGCACAGAGCAGTGTGTGTGTGTGTTTGCTTTTTGCAATCACAGTCCTGTCTGAGGGGTTCACACTGAAAACTCACCCAGGGCACTGCTGAGCTCTGGCAGATTCAGCCCACCAAGAGGGGTGCAGAGATTTGTGGCTGTGAACTGGTGGGGTGACAGCTCAGGCTGTCAGCCACTGCAAGTTCCTCTGGCTCCTGGGTGTCCTGGGCTGGCTCAGCTCCCTGCAGAGGGGAACTGGCACTGCTGGCTGATGCCTTTGCAGCTCCTTGGCTTCTGACAGAGAGTCCTGGGAAAGACAGCTGTGTTTGCACTGGAATTAAGATGGAGGGTTTGTCACGCTCTCCATTCAGATGCTTGCAGGAACCAAGGACCAAGAAATAAACCCAGCACATAAAAAAACCCAACACCCTCACGAGAGCCCTGACCACTGCACCAGCACTCGTCTCCCAGCCTTGGACCTCACAGCCCTGCTCCAACACAGGCAAAGCCCTCCTGGTGCTGTTTTTGTGCAGTTCTTACAGCAGGGCATTGGAGTTTTGTGTGTGGGGACAAAATGCAGGTGCATGGTGCTGCCAGACAGAAACAGCCAGAGATGCCAGAGGAATGTGGGGCCAGGAGGGGCTGGATGCAGCCAGCAGAGCCACCAGGACACGAATCTCTCCTGCAGGGACAGAGTTAACTCCGGGTGTGCTGAGCCCACTCCTTTCCCCTCCAAAACCTCTTGCATGGATCAGAGATTCTCAGGAAACTGTATAAAGCCAAGAAGGACTAGAGAAAGCATTCCTCATGGAAAGCCTGGCCCTCAGGAGCAGATGGGCTTCACTACTGCCCTGCTCTCAGCACTGGACTGCGCGGATTCTGCTACCCCGACAGGTCACCAATGGAGTGCTTCATGTCCTTTCCACAAAAAACAGATCTGAGGGCATCCAGCCTGTGCTTGCCAACATCTTGGCTGACAAATGTCACTGCACTTTGAGTGCTGGCTCCTCAAAAGGAAGAGGCTGCATGCTGGGCATCACAATACTATGACTGGGAAAATGACCTGGGAAAAACCGCCCTATGAAGAAATGAAATGAAATGAAATGAGAAAGAGAAGAGAGAAGAGAGAAGAGAGAAGAGAGAAGAGAGAAGAGAGAAGAGAGAAGAGAGAAGAGAGAAGAGAGAAGAGAGAAGAGAGAAGAGAAGAGAAGAGAAGAGAAGAGAAGAGAAGAGAAGAGAAGAGAAGAGAAGAGAAAAATCAACACTATCTGAGGGTGGCTAGATTTGTCAGCCTTAGCCAAGGTAACAGCAGCATGTCCCTGGTTATCTGGAAGGCTGAGGACATGTGTCAGCCAGCTGCAGGCACGACCCAGGCTCGGAGCATTTGCTGGCCAAATCCTGTGCACGTCCCAAGGCAGTGGCTGAATTTCAGCCTCCAAACAATGGGGAGGAACTGAGGATTAAAACAGGCTCTTTCCTGTTCTGAAAAAGAAAAAAAAAATCCCTAGTTTTCAAAGGTCTGCTAATATTTAGGTGTGTATTTATCTCCATTCATGCCGGGTCTAGGTGCAGTTGTAGGTTCAGGGATCAGAGCTCTGCGGGTCAAATCACTTATCAACTCTACAATCTCTGTAATAATTTGTATCCCTCTGAAGAGACCAATATTTAGGCACAGAGATGGAGCTGACTGAGATCAATAAATTTGGAACAATGAGAAGCAAGAGTTTCTCCAAGATCTGCTGGTCCTGAGGGGTGTTGGGCTGGGCAATTGAAACCACCTGAGAATTGGCAGAGAGTGGTGGCAGTGACGTCTTCCATATCCACCTTGGTACATCAGAGGGCTAGCAAACACAGAGACGGTGACGCAGTTTCCTACCTGTGGTATCTGCTACAGGTGTTGAGGTGGCTTCTGGCATTGCTGCTCATCCTCCTGCAGCACCCCAACCCTTCTGTCTCAGGCTGGTGAAGGGGTTGGAAGAGGCTTTGCTCTATCAGAGCTCAGAGGAGATGCAGCTGATTGATACAGGAGCAGATAAGGATGGAGAGAGGGCTCTCGCTGCTTTCTCACCTGGAAAGCTTTCTGGAATAGGATCACAGCCCTGGCACTTCTGGTATCTCTCGTTGTGAAAGAGTCAGACCAAAGGCTGAGTACATCTCACCTGCAAGGCCCCGTGAGGTCCAACAGCTCGTGCTGACAGCAGGATGTGAAACAACAGAAGCCAGCATAGAGCAAGTGCTGCTAAAAAGACCTAAGAAACAACAGCTGGATGCTGCACATGGACAGAACCAGAGCAGAAATAAAGGAGCACTTTAAGATTGAGAGCTTTTCCTTGTTTCTTATTGGAGAAAATCTGCCAGCTCTCCAGATGTCAGTAGAGTCTGCCTACTCACAGCTGCCCCAAAGACACACCATTGGAGTGGCCCCACAGTACTGCCCTGCAGAAACCTCAGACCAGATGAACACAAGGCCTTAGGACCTCCCTCTACCTCCCTCACATGTTCCCCCTTCCCTCTATCCCTCATCTGTACAACCAGAGTAATCCCACCTCCCCCACTGTTGCTAAAATCAGTGTGGTCCCCCTGAGAACAGCAGTGACCAAAGCTCTGATGCAGACAAGGAATGGCAGGCTCCAGTGTCTCCTGCTGTGCCAGCCTAGATGTGCTGCCAGCAGAGTGAGATGAAACACCAGCCTAGGAGCCCTGCTGTGTACCCTCACCTCTGTGCAGAAATTGTACAGCGTGCACAAGCCAGCACAGCTCACAGTGGGAACAGCAGAGGAACATCAGCTCAGATGGTGAATGATAAACATGCTGAGGCCAGACAGGATCTCCTGGACGGCTGTGAAGTGACACCAGTACAGCCAAGGACTCCTGGGGGCCCTCATCACCCCCTGAGCCCAGCTGAGATGGCCTGAGGCTTGCCTGGGAGCTGAGCACACCTGCCCACGCCACCAGCCCAGGTGCAGGAGGTGCTGAAAGGTGACTGCTCCAGGTACACGCCAGAACTACCCACTGTGGCATGGTGTGGAAGGTCCAGGGCCAGTGTGCTCAGCACCACCTCAACACCTTCCTGCAATGCAGACATCCTCCCCTTGGCCATGCACCTGTGAGCCTGGAGCCACAGCTGATGGCCAGCAGGACAGCCAGGTCACAGGGGACAGCCCCTGGCACAGCTCCACCCCAGGGTCAGGGCAGTGAGGGGCTGCCGACCCCGTGTCTGCCCACCAGCACAGCCAGCAGGAGGGAAAGGCAGCAAAACCCACCAGGGCCACGAGGTCAGGGCACACTCAGGCACACAAGGCCACCTCCCTGGGGAGCACCAGGACCTGTCCCACCCCTCTGGCAAACACACTGAGCCCATTCCTGCCTCCAGGAGGGACAACAGGGAATTCTGCACTGCCTGCAGTACAGACTGACTCAGCCCACCACCAAAATCACCAACTCAGCGGCATTCAGGAGCAGAGTTATTTCAGCACAGGCTGGTGTGTGGGTGTTCCTGAGGCAGAACAAGAAAGCCTTATTCCATCCAGCCCAGCCACGGAGCTCAGCACAAACCACTGCATGCACAACTGTCCGGGTGGAGCTGTGAGTGGGCAAGGCAACCAGAGTGGATAATTCCTGCTCCCTGAGCTGAGGGAGCCCTGAGCACTCTCAAGCTTTAAAGGTTTGTATCGTCATTGTCCCCATTCCTTGTCCTGGTCACAGGAAGGTTTGGTCTCTATGTGCCATTAGCAAGGATTAATTCAGTATGTTCCGTGTAATGGACTGTGGGTGGCCCAGGGAAGGCAACCTGCTCAATCCTGCTAATGATGGAGAAAGGATCTGACTGCTCCTGGGGAAAACTCATAGCACTGCTTCCTTTTTTTCTAGTATTTTTCTTCATTATTATATAAAAACCAAATGACACCAGACAACCAGAACTCCAAATAACCCCCAGGCAAACATCACTTTAAAGATGACATTTTCATTTGCAAATTGTTTACCTATTATTGTAACTTATAACTTCTAAAATTCTAGCAACTGGTCTCAGTTTGTTTTCACTTGGGATAAAAAAATGAAGTAATCTGTAGCTTGCTTCTTTTCTGTATATGGTAATGACCTTTCCTCTGCTAGTGTTTCTCACTGATCTGAAGAGGAAAGGAAAAACTGTAAACTGAAAAATAATAAGGGAAAGAAATGGCACAAAAATGAAGGCTGGACCCAGGGAGACAACAGTGTGGCTAGAAAATGAGCTGGTGTTAGAGAACATGAATATTGCCTTAACTCACTTCTTTATTGAACCTAAAGGGGCAAATCTGCAGAGACCATCCACATCCTCACA
This sequence comes from Zonotrichia albicollis, assembly GCF_047830755.1. Classification (NCBI taxonomy): domain Eukaryota; kingdom Metazoa; phylum Chordata; class Aves; order Passeriformes; family Passerellidae; genus Zonotrichia; species Zonotrichia albicollis. The sequence continues at coordinate 10,133,816 of NC_133830.1, forward strand.
AACGAGTTCCCACAGAGTGACAAACATTACTTGGTTCCAGCAGCTGGAGATCCCTACCTCAGACCTATCAGCATCTACTGGAACTTTCAAAAACCACACTTGTCCCGCGTGAAAGAATAGATTTGCAGGGCATTGCATTAGCATTCCAGACCCAAATTCCCTCCAGTGCCTCGTGAGACACCACCACAATCACCATCACCTGGTTTGCTCTGACCTGACAGGAACTCTGCGTGAAACTGGGTTGACATCAGGTGAGGAATTAAAGTCAACTAATCGCAGAAAGTTCTGCTGACTCAGACCAGCAGAATCTCTTTTTTGAAAACCAGAACCCTGAAAAGAGATTTGTTTTCCAGACAGATGCTAGAAAGCATATCCAGTGTAAAACACAATCATCTCTTCATTAGCACCCCTGGAGATTAAAGCTGATTCAGTGCTGCACTTTTTACTGAGCAGCCCCAATACTAAAATATGATGCATAAATAATTTCCTTAAGAAAAGAAAAAGTTACTAAGGAATACAATACTGATTATGGTCTTCTGGGATTTCTGAATTCATCTGACAAGCTTCACATACTCGTCTAGAAATAACAAATGCTTGCTCGAAACCCAACTCCTTTTCAATCTTACTCAGCCAACAAGTTATGCCTTTTTTATTTTTAGGAAAAAAAGACATTAAAGCGATGGAGCAGCCCCTCTAAAAAGAAAATCACATTTCATTTAGTCTACACTGATAAAATTCTATTAACGTTTCAGTCAAGTCAGTCTTCTGAATTTTAAGATGTAACTCTAAAGGCCCCATTGATGGATTGCTGCTGTACTCAGAAAACATTAGTACATTGTTAAAACGGCAGCAATTACCCAAAAAACATCTCGTAAGAAAGAGGAACTAATTTCCCCAAAGGAGCAGAAAAGGCAGGGAAATAAATTATCCCTCCCAGTGCAAAACGGTTCAGATTTTAGCTCAGAATTCTTTCCCAACTTGCGAGAAATTTCTAAGAGCACACACACGAGAAGTCCCTTGAGCCATTCAAAGTCTCCCGGGAACTTTGGTGACCGCGGCTGTGAATGGGCACAGGCGGGACGGGGCAGCTCCGCTCTCCCGCACCGACCCCGCTCAGCCTCGGCGGGGCTGCGAACTGCGCTCAGCTCCGCGATGGCACCGAGCTCACCAGGGCTTGGTGCCCCGCAGGGACAGCGAGCGAGACAGCGACCCGAGGGACGGTGCCTTTGGCAGGAGGCACGGCTGTCTGTCACTGCGGGACGGGAGCGCCGCTCGCACCGCGCCGAACTTGGACGGGCTCAGCCGAGCGATGGACAACGCCGGCCACTTCCCCGGCGGACACAACTTCAGACCGGCCGGCACCCGAGGGGCTCCGGGAGCAGGGAAGGGCTGCCCGCCGTGCCCCGCCGTGTCCCGCTTCCCTCTCCGCCCGCCCGCCACCGCCGGGGACCCTCCCGGAGCGCGGCGCCCGCGGACCCACCTGGGCTGAGGCTGCTCTGGAAGTAGAAGAGGACGAGCAGGAGCGAGCCGAGGCCGGCGGCCAGCGCCAGGCGCGGAGCCCGGCTCCGCCGCATCCTCGGCCGCGGCTGGCGGCGCAGCGCAGCGCCCGCGGCCCCGGCCCCGGCCCGCCGAGCCCCGCTGGGCGCCGCCGCCGCCCCGCCCCGCGCCCGCGGCCCCGCGCCCGCCCGCAGGAAGTGACACGGGGCGGCTCAGCCGCCGCCACGGGAACTTCGCCCCCCGAGAGCCCCGCGGCGCCGGCGGCGGCTCGGCCCGGCCGCGGGGGCGGGCGGGGCCGGCGGGGTTTCCGCGGCCGGGGCCGTGTCCGTGCCCTGCCGGCGCTCCGCGGTGCGCGCTGCCCTCCCCGGCTCTGTCACGGCTCCGGGGCTCCCCGAGGGGAAACGGGAGTCGCTGCTGTGCTGGCAGGGTCGGGAGTTTCCTGGTGACTTTCCTGTGAACGGTCAGTGCTTCGGAAGCATCACAAAGTTTCGTGGCCTTAAAATACACGTGGCCTGAAAATACACCTCTTTTTTTTTTTTTTTTCTTTTTTTTTTTTTTTTAATATTCTTTCGGCTACCTCTGCCCCTGCAGTGTTTTACTGAAAGCAATAATGCTTCTGACTAATTCCACCTCAAGCAATAAATTTCTGTAGAAGGAGGACACAATTTTCTGTGATTCTCGGCCTGCTTTTGGAAAGTGAGAGCACAAAGTTCTCTTACTGCATCCTCTATCCCCCAGGCTCCGCAGTCGCAGGCAGAACCAGCCCAGAGCTTTCGTTGCCCCAGTTTAGAAATAGCAGCAACGCTTTTCACCCAGCTCTGTAAAACACTCGAGATCTACTCAAAGGCCACCTGCCAAATTAGCCGACCGAGAGCTGGATTCTACTGACAGCACCCATTCACTGCTTCTCCTCAGCCCCAGCACATTTAGTTTTAAGAAAAAGAGGACAGCTCAAGGAGGAGCCACAGGGAATGACAAAGAAAGCCTGGGTATGTGCACATGCAGGGCTTCATTCTACCCTCATTTAGGGCAGAGGAAACCAGGAGGAGAATCTCATTGTAGTGAAGGAAACTGGAATGAAATAAGGACACACACAGCACCTTGCAGGCTGTGGAATTATGCCCATAGAATTAAACAGCTCTTTGATGTCCCTGTTGCATGGTTTAGAGAGGGGCAACAGAAATGATACCACAACTGGGACCCTAACACCTCTTCTTGCAAGGGCACCCCAGTGTGGAAGGAACACCAGCAGCAGAGTCCTGGGGCTGTTTGATCCCTGCAGGGAGGGATCTGTGCAGGGAGGGATCTGTGTTCTGTTTCTGTGACCTGCAGGGAGGGATCTGTGATCTGTTTCTGTGACCCCAAGCACCAGGGAGCAAGGGACAGAGCTCGGGTAGCGCTGCTGTGCCAATGGCTGTGCACATGCAGCCTGCTCTCTGCTGCAAATGGTGCAGTAATTCTGGCCCCTTGATAAGTGTGGAAACACTTGTGGTTTGCCTCACTTGTGAAGATGGGCTGGTAGACCTCAGGGGCAGCAAAAGGGACGTCTGGTACTGCTGTCCTTGGGACCAGTGAGAGTTCAATGACTGAAGACATATCCAGCCTGTGCAGTGGGAACCCCGTTGGAGCAGCCTTTCGGGAGCTGGAATGTGTATTCAAGACTGTTGGTGAATTTTTCATTCTTTGCATCTTCCAGTACTGAAACACCAGAAAATCTAGCCCAAGGCTCCCAGGGGTGCTAGAGAAAATAATCATCCCTTTAGCCAAGCTTCCCTGGGTTCAGCAGGAGGAATAAAAACAGTAGAAATAAGCAAACTTCACCCATAGTTAGAAATTCCCATTAAAGAAAATACAGTAAATCATCCCAGTAGAAACTCAAGCACTGAGCAGGACCTGTTGAGTCCTGCTGTCTGTATTTCATCCCCGGGGGCAGGGCCAGGGCCATCTGTGAGCACATCACATATGCGAGGCTGGTCCTCAGCAGCCTGAGGTGAACGTGCTGTTCAGATCCACGGGGCTAAACATGGAAGCACATCATGAGCATTTCATAGGATTCCTATGAGGACTCAGCAGCAAATGCTTCCTTTTTTAAAGGACAAACCCCTTTCAGAAGGAGAAAATCCCTTTTAGAAGGACAAACCCATTTTCCAGGTGGAAGATAAGATATATATATATTTTGATAAGAGCTGGCTGCTGGCAGTGGCACCAGCTGCTGGGGGTCAGGCCTTTGCTGTTGCCTGTTGCTGAGTGAGTGACAGACCTCCCTGGTCACACAAACTGCTCTCTTGTACCATCCCCCTTCCCCTGCAGCCCCACCATTCTGAAAAGAGCAACCCCAGCCCATTAAGGCAAACAGTGACCAGTGCTTGCTTGAGAAGATCACTGCAGATATATAGAAGGGCACAAGATAAAGCCGTCAGAGTCTCAGATTGCCTATTTCTAATGGAATCATCAGATTCAGTCTGCTTTGGAGAAGCCCTTCTCTCCCTCCCCAGGCCCCACTGGTGGCTGGAGAACAGCAGGTGCACAAAGCACACATGAAAATACAACTGCTCAGCAGCACACATGAAATGAAATAAATGTGGCAAGCACTGATGCCTGGTGTCTTAATCTGTTGCTTTGCCAGGTCAATTGGAAGAACTGAGAAATGAGTATTTGCTGTAGAATGGCAATGGCTCCTTCCCTGACAGGCTGTGAAGTCCTTGTGGAAGGCCCCCCCTGTTCCCTGTCTCCACAGTTCCTCCCACTATGGGGTTCAGAGCGTGGCTGGAGCTATTTATGACTATTAAACAATACTGGTAACCAAAAATAATGATCAAAAGGTGCTAAAAACATGCTGTGGAGGGAAATTATTTATTGCTGCCAAGGTCTGAGCTGCATTGGGCTTGTAGGTGAAGAGGAAGTGCTGTTTGCCTGCAGAATGATGCTGTGCCTTTGATGCAGTGCATGCTTCATTCCCTCCCTGCTCATTAGCAGTGCTCGTTACTGTCTTCTCAGCAGGTTTCTGCCACATGCTTTGCTTTTTCCCAGGACCTTGGTGCCATGAGTGAGATTAACCCTGAGCTTTGGTCTGATGACCATGCTGAATAGAAATTAAACAGCATCTAGTTGCTGCTGGAAACTGAGGAATCTGTTGTACCCTGAGGCCCGACTGTCCAGCCACTGTGAAAAAGCCTTTCTGGAGGATATTTTGACTTTGCACCCAGTTGTTTAATTCTGGAGCTGCAGAAGTTTTCCCTGGCCCCTACCGGTGAGACTCCCATCTGCTGGTGGCCCTGGAGCACTGACATTGCTGCCACTGTCAGTGTCACCAAGTGAAGGCTTGGGCAGAGAGATGTGGGAATGACACTGGTGCAGCACAGGCTTTCCTCAGCACCTGGGAGATGCTCCAGGGGTGACCATGGGTCATCTCCTCTCTGTTTCCTAAGACATCTCCCTGCCTCTGGGGTTTCCATGGACCCCTGTGTATCCTGACACTCAGTGCTGTGGTTTCAGTTTTATGGCATCACTGTAACACGCTGGCTGAGAGGGACTTTGCACAGCCTCAGCCTATCCCTGCTTGAGCTTGTTCTGCAAGTTTCCCCAAGATGGACAGCAAAGATCTTGCCAATCCTTTTCAGATTTACAAACCCTTGAAAATTTTTCCTAGAACCTTATCTGAACCATCCTTATCAGGGACTCGGGACATTTTACCCTGAAAGATAAGCAGAGAGCCGTGTTCTGTCACTTATATGTATTAAAAGGAAAAATCCCTGCTGATGAGAGCACCGACCTGGAATACTTGCTTTCTCAAGTAGTACATTGATTTTCCATAATTTCCTGTAGCCCTTTGTACCTGCAGAATGTGACTTTTCAAACATTATTTCATAAATGCACTAGTGTTTATGCTCACTTTGCACTGATATACAAGAGCCTTACTTCACAGCAGCAGAGAACCATGCTGGGGTGGACTATTCACCATTGAGTGCTGGACTAAATATTGGCAAGGTCAGTATACAAAAGACACAGGTTGGATAAAAGGTTCTTATGCCTCATCAGAAAAACAGTTCTGAGTTTTAGAATAGTGCATATAGCACCTGATTCTGAGTATTCAACATTGTAGCCTGGCTAACTTCCACAGCTTCTCAACCTTTCTGTTACCCCCTCACCACATAAAAAAGAAAAAGCTAATGACTTCCCAGGGGCCCTTTTACAATTATCTCCTGATCTCCTCAGAAATCTTCCTAAAGACCAAGGAACTAAAAACGGGGCTGTCGCTTCTCATTTTGGCATGCTGGCCTCTGTCAAAGTATATTTCAACGAAACATTCCTTTAACTTTATTTCTGCCACAATTTAAAAATAAAGAAAAAGAAGCAGTTTTGTTCCTTTAAAAGCACCAGTGGTGATGGAAGCAAACCAAATTATAGGCTCTAAGGACAACCCTCTGCCTGCATCTACTGGAAATGCTGTTGGTAGGATGGAAACTTTTCACAGAGCAGGGACTCTCACATTCAATGCTTGTTCTTAAAGCCTGATTATGGTGGCTGGGAATGAGGAATTGGAGTCTTTCAAGCACAAACAGAAACCCATGCATTTCAAATGTCCTCTGGAGGTGGGAATTTTCCCCTCTTTTTCCTTAAGCTGCTGCTCTCTCCAAGGAAGAGCTGTATCTGCCTGATCACAAGGGCTCTGAAGTGAAGGGTAAAAACTCCTGAAACAAGACCCATAGAATTTTGCCTGGCTCACAAACACCCAGTTCAGACCAGGTACATTGTCAGACTTTTTATAGAACCCAAATTACCTTCTCTTGCAGGTTTCTCAGTATTTGTCATCACTGAGTATTCACTATTTCATAAAAATGTCTTCTGTCTTATTCATACCTTGTACTGCAAATCTCAACAAATAACAACAAATCCTGTTTTGGGGAAAAAAAAATACAAATATCCCTATAGTTATATACCCAAATTCCTCAGGGTGGGATGGTCTCTCAAGAGCCGAAGCCCATAATTTTTGAATCAATGGAAAACCCTGGCTGCATCCTTTGCCTTGCTGTTTCACCTCACAGTGTGACACTGCAGTATTTAAATCCCTGGAGGGATTATGAGCATTGCACTACTGCCCAATTTTGAGGTCAAAAACAGGGCATGGCCAATCTTCTGCAAAGAAATGTTTTATTTGACTGCTCTCTAGATTTGGGGGGAACACACTGCAGGGTCTGCATTACTGGGTAGCCCTAAACCTCACAGAAATTCATCATGATCTGGTTAGGGTCTTTGGGAATTCAGTGTTGGCAGCTCTGTTAAGCCTCTGTCTGCATTCAGACACTGTTGGACCTTCCCAGTAAAGCCAGGTGAGATGGGCACAACACCTGCACCACCACCTGCTGACCCTGCTACCACAGTTCCAGCATGTCAGAACAAGAAATTCTTTCCTTGGAGGCACAGTTTTCATTCAAAGTATTCCCAAAATGGGGAAGGAGAGGCTTGGAGATGCCATCAAGAAACCTCTCCATATTTCAGGGCAATTTGAGCACTGTGCTTTCTGCCATTTGGCTGAAGCTGGTGATGGGGAAGCAAAAGGCAGAGCTTGCCCACACAGACACAGTGCCTTGTGATGGATTTGGAGTCCAGGATTGTTAGATTGAAGCCTGGAGTGTTAGACTGAAGTAATGGGAAGGCCAGATCTTTGACTGCTCTAAGCATTTGCTCAGAGACTGTATTCATTTGTATCCCAGCTGAGGGACCATGTCCAGGATACATGCATTTGATAGAAAGAAATTGATTAACAGCATGCTTTTATGGTTTATACCATACATCACAAAAAGTATAAACCAGATTATTCTAAACTGGGCTTTCTTTGCTTGAAAGCACATAACTCAGCAGCACAGACAAGCCTGGTATCTCAGGAGCAGAGCAGGTAGCAAAGACTGCTCAGAAATCTCTCTGGAATTTCTGTTTCCTGGACTTCTATTGATTTACATTGACTGTTCATCACCAGAATCCTGGGACCAAATAATCTGCTCTTGGAATCTTCTGCATACAACCAGCCACAGCCAAGAAACAGCATGAGAGAGACTTTAGTTTTAGTGCCTCATTTGGAGAGCCCCTTTCTGAGCACAGCAGCATTGAGCACAAGATTGTGACCTGGGGTGTTGCATTCTGTAACTCCCCAGGTCTGAGCAAAGGCAGAATTATCCCTGAGAGTGGAGTGGGGGGATGTTTTGTGGGGATGAATTCTTGTGGGCAAGGGAAGCATCTTCCCAGCCTGGTGGGCACTGCTAGCACTCACATTGCTGCTACAATGCACACATCCTTCTGAACTGGCTCCAAAGGGAAGGGGAAAACACCCACACTGTAAATAGCAAGTGTAAAGTTCTCAGAACAGCACTATAGAAATCTCTCCAACCACAGAATGAACATGCTGAGAAACTTCTCTTTCTCCTTAAAACCCTGTGTTGTAGGCAGGGACAGAGGTCCCATTTATTTTTGTCCCTCTCACATCAGGGAAGCTTGAGCAGGTCTGTCCTTTCTCCCCTCAGCACACCATGTCCCGACGACATAACCACACCATCCTGAAATACTGACATTGCTGACTCTTTCTACAATGAGGCAAGCTGGCCCTGGGGAAAGAGAAAAATGAACAAAGAATACAGTATGGAATGACATTTTCAAAGAAACCTGTGTGATTTAGGTAGTGTCCTCACTGACCATGCCTGGCTGAGGTTGTAAGTTCCTAAATCCCTTTAATACAGATGGTACATCTCCTCATGACTAAAAACAGATCTTGTTTACTGAAGGAGGTGCAGTTAAAATAATCATCATCAACTAAATACATTACTGAGTACATACTGCCACAAAGTCCAACTCAGGTTTGTTACTGCAATTTTAAGCATAGAGAAGTAATTGCATATGTCTGAACATGACAGGGCTGGGCAAATCCAATTCAAACAGCTTCTATTTCATTGAAACCCTGGCTGAAAAGGCATATAAATATTCTTAGTCCAGCTCTTGTTCATGATACTCTGTGTTTTCACTATTCTAGGAAGCCTGAGATACTATTTTTATTTAGACTAAAAATAATAAAGGCTTTTCTCCAATGCTCTGGGTGCTCTATTTGAATTACGTCTGCATTAGAAAATTCCAGCACAGCTAAAATCAGACAGCCACTGACCCATAATGTCTAGGAGGTCTATCAAGGAAGCATGGTGTCTGCCTCCACCAGAAACTATATCCAGAGGTGTCTTTTGCAAGAAGTTTAGTCCTGGAGAGCTACCAAATCAGCTCAGTGTGGTGTGGAGAAAGCCCATTCCAAGCCTCTGAGCCACTGCAGAGAAAGCCAAGCCAGCTGGCTTCTCTCTTTTCTAAAGAAATCTTCCAAACAAGCTCCTCATCCCAGTGTCCACAGACAGAAGGGAACAGGGATTTGCAGCTGAAGCTTTTATTACTACCACAATCAATTCAGGATGAGCAGCCCATGGAGCCCTGCAGATTGCAGGCCAAACCCCTCAGATCAAAGGTTTTCAGGGAGTGCCTTGGGCTCATCTCACAGAGATTGGCCATGGGAGGATGATTCATGAGCTTGTGTGTCATGGGCTTCCAGAAACTCAAGCTGTGAGTCCCAGCTCCCAGGTGCAGCCTGTCCCCAGCTTTGAGGCACCCTGGAGGAGGCTCCAGCATCCAAGCAGAGAGAGTGGCTGCCTGAGTTCCCGCTGCTCTGCACTGCCCAGGCCATGGCCAGACCTTCTCTCAGAGCACCTGGCAGTGTTGGACAGTCTGGCTGCCACCAAATCTATACGTTGATGGCACCTAAATCATGTGCTTTTAAAAGAGGTTGCTGTATTTCCAGATGGTTGCAGTGAGACAGGCTCTACCCTTTTCAGTGTCATGAAAATAATTCACACAAACACCCATGAGCCTGACCTGCTCTGAAGTTTGCCGTCAGTGAGAGAAGAAGAGAAAAAGCTACTTCATTTCTACAGATGTTCTCAGCAACAGAGTGATTTCAGCAAAGGCAGAGAGAATTCCAATTCCTCTCTCAGCTGAGGAAGACAGCACAGTCATATATGCCTTGCCCAAACCCTCTTTTCAAAGAACAGTGCAGCCAGTGTCATCGGGGAAAAAAAATAAAAAAAAGAAGGAAAAAAGTGAGTAGAGTGTTGGTGTTTTTTGGTTTTTTTTGGCTGCTATTTTGTGGTTACAGCTACAGCCAGAAGCAGGTTACAGTAGAAACTGAATATGCTACTGTGCAGAGGTTCAGTTCAGTGAACTGTGCAGATATAAATGGGCTTTTAAACTTCAGAAATTAATTTAAACAAAACACAATTGTCTCTTTCAATGAGGGCATGTCCAGAAAGCACCAGCTGGACACAGTACAAGGTAGCTCAGGCATATGTTGTAGTCTTTAAACCCTGAAGCAATGAGAACTGTATACTGAAGCTTGCTCTATTTGCATTTGGCATCCTGGAGCTAATGGAGTGAAGGAGCTCGAACAAAGTGCCTCAGTCAGCCTCTCTGTGGCTCATGCCCTGAGATGCCCCTGGCCAACAATTCTGTGCTGCAGTCCTCTTGTTCATGAAGGCCCTCCCAAATGCAGGATGGGGGCCTACAGCCACCCCCAACCTCCTGGTTTGATCAAAGCAAGACAAGGAATACCTAATAATTAGTGAGGGATTAAAAACTCTCCGCTCAAAGTGCAGGGGTGGCAGAGAGGGACATGCTCTGAATGAACTATGAATCCATACTGTGCTGCACCATGGATCTCATCCAAGCTTGCATGGAGTGTGCAGGCTGAGGCTCCTGTGCAGAGCTCCTCAGTGCACCACGGGGCTGGGAGAGCCAGGGGCTGCTGCTGGGCTCAGCCTGCTGATGGAGGGGGGTCAAATCCCTCTGGGCTGAAAGCACCAGGCTCGTGTCACGTTTTAATGATGTCCACTGACCATGTGGAAAAGTTTCCTGCTGCCCAGCAAAGCAGCTGAAACTGAGCTGTAAGATAATCAGTGACAGGGAATCATGGTTAAACATTATCTAGAAATAGGGCTGGCCCAGACTATAAACTCTGGCTGCATGCTAGGAAAAGATTAGGAATTAGGGGAAAAAATGTAGTAAAGGTCTGCTGACAGTTACCATCCCCACTGCAGGGCAGTATATATGACTTTACTGCTGTCCTGTACTTTTTGTCCCAGTTCTCTCCCAGTCATGGGTGTGTGTGTCTGAGAGTCTGTCAGGCAGCTGTGTGGTGTTTCACTGCCTGCTGGGTTAAACCACGACTGCTGTCTTCTATTCTGCTCCTGTAGCTGTACTTTCTCTGGTCTTTGGTTTGTAGCCAGCCAAACTATTCCTGCAGAGCTCGGCAGAGACTCTGGTGTTAAACCAGCCAAGCATGCAGTCAAGGCAAATGCTAACTTTCCAGAGTCTCCTCTCAGGATGTCCAGAGCGTGACAATATGGGCATGACTCCATGGATCTCATGAGCCCCTGTCTAGGTACACCGGAATTTATAGCTATGGGGTTGCTGCAGCTTCAGCTGAAGAAGAGATGTACTTAACTAGTTGTTTCCCAATTAAATCTTCATTGAACAATGCAGAAGATGAGGAAAGAAAACCATTCTCAGCTGAAGTCTCTCAAATGTATTCTTCAATCAGTCAGGACTGCAGAGGGAAACTTAATCCTAGATCCCACTCTTTGTGACCACTGTTAGGAGCAGCAGTGAATGATACAAAGCAAAATCTCCTCTTTTTGATTGCAGTGCCTCCAACACCTGCCCTGGGTTTGAAGAAGTCTGATCTGTGACTGCATGTTGCTGTCTGTAAATGTGGCAATGAAACTTTAAAAATTGCTATGAGAAGACTATAAAGGAAAAGGTATCAATCAACAGCAGCATGGAACCTCTTCATGTCCTTCCTTAATATGTTAAATAATGATTGAATAAAGTAAAAAATCTGTAACAGCTGAAAGAAATATTACACTGCACAGAAACACATGGCATAGCTCAAAATATCAGCTTTTCCTGCATGGAGAATTAGTGCTAGCTCTATATGGACTTAGCCATCACAACTTTCCATCCACTCCAGCTTTTGAAACAATTAATCTCATGGAAGCCAGAGCAGGAAATCCTGCTGGGGAACCAAATGCTTTTGGTGAGAGATCCAACAGCAATGAAAACAAATGCACCTGACTTTCTGGGCTGCGCTCAGAGAAAGTCCCTGTTAGTTACAGGGACAGATGTGAATATTTCTGTTCTCCTGCAGCAAGTCTTTCTTGCCAATTTTAAATAATATTAAGTGATATTAAGTAAATATCATATTAACTAAATGGGGGCAGGAGGGGGAGGAATCTTTTCTTAACTAGCTTCAGGTATTTGGTTTTCTCCTGGTCCAAAAAACCTCTTCCCCCACCTGCCCATAAGAATATTGGCTGTAAAATCAATCAACTATCAAAAACACAGAATAAACTCACTTAACACAAGGATTTCCCAGATGTTGTGTCCATACCCTCTCCAGACACAGAAAGTGCTGAGAAGTTCTATCAAGTGGGAAATGTTCACATTGTCCAGACTCATACAACCAACTAAAATCAGCCTATTTGCTGACTTCAGGGAGGACAAAAATGTTCATTTGAGCACTGGGAGAGATCTGTAAGGAGTGAGGGGAAGGAGGCCTGAAACCCCAAGTGTATTTGTTTGCAAGAGGGGACAGCAGAAAGCTGCTCAGCTTGGATGGTGGGATTGAGGACAGGAGCAGGGACAGCAAGGTTTCCAGGAGACAGAGTGTAACAGGAGGCAGTGAAATGGGCTGTGATTTTACCATTTGTTTCATAGAGGCTCTCAGGACAACCCTGCCTGACACCAGAAATCCCATCCAAGAAATGACAAGCTTAGAGTACAACATCTGTGGGTGGTAGAATTTCTTTGATGGAAAGGATAAAAATCTCCACCATAACCAAAATAGTAAGAACAATGCCCAATATTTAATCCCTTTAACCTTGGCCAAAGAACAGCTGAAACATTTTTGCTGATATTTAAAGCAAATTAATCTGTATGAGGCAGACATTCTCTGCTTAGGAAGTTTCAGCCCAAATAGTTGCAATTTGACAAAACAATGGCAGCTGAAATGAATTATTGTTGCTGGAAGTGCTGGTCCATTAGCAATAGGTGGTGTACCTGCATCACTTGCCACATGCACAAAATTCAGTATTGCAAAGACAGAAATGAAGGCTGACACTGTTAATCACTAACATCTAAAGCATTGTAAGGAAATCAGGGAAAGCAGCTTTTTTCTTGGAGTTAAGAGATGGTAATTTCACCCCCTCCTGCAGAGAAAACATTGGTTGCTGAATTTAAATATTCACAGGTCAAAAAAATGTTTAAAAAGCCCTCCAGGGCTCTGTCCTCTAGTCCATGCAGTTAACTGAGCCTGTGAATTTTGAGACCCCTTCAGACAGAGATCCTATTTTCCAAAGCCTTTTGGAAAGGCTAATAAAGATGAAATGAGAACCATTTCATTATCCATTCCAACACAGAGGCCAGGAATGGGAACAACAGGGGACACTGCTGGACCCAGGGCCACAAGTGCTGTGTCTTCTCTGCAGTAGAAAATGGGGACACAGTTTGTCTAAGATATGGACTGAGCTGTGTAGGACAGTGAGGATGAAGAGGGAGGTGATGGTAAGAGGTGCAGAAGGAGCACACAGTGGGTGCACCAGTCGGTGAGCTGGATTGAGAGTGGCATAAGAAGAGATCAGTACAATGACAGCATCCTGGGCCTTGAATATAAATCCTTCAACCAGATTCTAGGGGAATATTTTTGCTATTACCTAAGCAAGACAGGTGAATTGTCAAAGTTCAAACACAACCCCAGAGACTCATTAGGATGAATGTTTGCTGGGCAGTACCTTTTGAGATCAGAATTGTACTAAAGCACATTCAAAAAGATGTGCAGAAGACCACAAGTGTCTCATTAAGTAGTCCTCAAAAGCCCCACCCAAAGACAAGCCCTGTTCCCAGTTTGCCACCCGGCATGTGTCCTGTGCAAAAGCAATGGCAAGCAGCTGGGGAATCAGAGCTCTGCAGAACTCCCCACAGCTGGCACAGGCAGAAGGAAAGCCCACAGGCCCGGGGGTGTCAGCAGTTTCCCCCCCACATTTCTGCTCTGGAGAGGGGATGCTCAATGATTCACAGCAGGCTGCAGCACTGGTTGTGTGGTGCCACTATAGAAATACTTGGCTCAGGAGAGGCTGTGCTGCCAGACAAGTTAATGCCATGGGGAACATGACACATTTATAGCTCTTTGTGGCAAAAAGCGGGCAGCCAAGAGTACAATGGATCTTGAAATCATTGTAGGAGCCCCATAATCGTTTTTGTGGGCCGATGGGGTGAGAACATGGAGCTCTATTGCCCTACCAGCCACAGGTTCCTTCCCATTTTACTCACTCTTTAACCAATTACACCTTCACTAGTTTTAAACTATCTACTGCATGTTTGGGTCTTTAACAAGGACTTCTAATCCATGCTACCCTCTTCTAAACTTTAAAGGCATATCTCCAGATCAAAGGAACATGGACAAAGCAGAAAGTGAACACAGCCATTACCAGAAAAGCATGGAACAGACCTCCCCTGGGTACATGTTCCTACAGTCCTTGTATCTGGATGAAGTGACTTGCCTGTGATGGAAGAACCAGTCAATGGCAGAGCAAAACAGAACTAAGGTAACTTGATTTAGTTCTCTTGATTTAGTTCTTAACTTTTTTGGAGTAGTTTACTCCAAATGCACATCTAAAGGAGTTTCTGTGAGGGACATCCAGGTTTATCACACACCACCCTCCCTCTCCTGCCCCTGTGAAGGCTGGTGGTGCAGCAAGCCATGTGCTCAGCACTGAAGGTGTCTGAGGAAGAGCAGGTATCACTTCTTGAGACAGTTAAGTGTTGTGAGATGATATTTGCCTGTCCTGCACTGCTGGGGCACCAGTGGCCAGCTTCTGCAGGACGACAAAAGGTTTCAAACACATGGTACAAAAGCAGCCCATGTTGTGACAGAGGATCCATCCAAAATGGAACTCATAGTGAAATCCCCATGCCACAGCCTGGAATGCTGCCATCAAAAGAAAAGAGCTCCTGGGTTGTACTGAACGCCCACATTATGTGAGTATCAGGGACCTGGAGGGGTTTTTTGGCTGTTTTTCTGACCTTTCAGTATTAATCCAATGTTTTCTTTTGTTCATTTACATTCACATTCAGTGTATAAGTTCACTTTCAGTTCATTTCCACACTAAAGGGTAAACCTGTCACTTTGCTCCAGCTTGCCCCAGGAATTGTTATGTTATCAGTGCAGCCAAACACCAGCACAGAGACATAGTGTGGGTTTTTATCATTTCAGCAGGTTCTCCCTTGTGCACATGCACAGTTCAGCCCAAACAAGCTCTCCTCTCCTCTCCTCTCCTCTCCTCTCCTCTCCTCTCCTCTCCTCTCCTCTCCTCTCCTCTCCTCTCCTCTCCTCTCCTCTCCTCTCCTCTCCTCTCCTCTCCTCTCCTCTCCTCTCCTCTCCTCTCCTCTCCTCTCCTCTCCTCTCCTCTCCTCTCCTCTCCTCTCCTCTCCTCTCCTCTCCTCTCCTCTCCTCTCCTCTCCTCTCCTCTCCTCTCCTCTCCTCTCCTCTCCTCTCCTCTCCTCTCCTCTCCTCTCCTCTCCTCTCCTCTCCTCTCCTCTCCTCTCCTCTCCTCTCCTCTCCTCTCCTCTCCTCTCCTCTCCTCTCCTCTCCTCTCCTCTCCTCTCCTCTCCTCTCCTCTCCTCTCCTCTCCTCTCCTCTCTCCTCTCCAGCAGTGCTGCTCTGCCAGGAGCCTCTCCCAGCCTCATGAGCAACCATCAGTGTCCTGTGCCTTGGGCTGGGCTCAATCCCAGCCAGCTCAGAGGAGCCACATCCAAGGATGTGCAGCTGAAACCAGCCAGCAGTATCAATCATCCATGGGGAATGTTCCCTGGAGCTCATTAGTCCCTGGGTCACAGAGCCTGGGACTGTCAGCCACGTTGGGCAGCCTGGCTTGGCTCTTGTAGGGCACTTTCCCCTGGCTTTTGACCTGGCTGAGCATTCACACAACATAAACAGTTTTGGTATTTATTTCCCAATGCTCTCTTGTGTATTTGAAAGTGTCCACTGTCCCTGTTTGGGTAATCTCCTTGCTGCTGCCACTGCAGAGGAAAGGCTGGCTCTCCTGGCAGTGGCCACCATGGTATCCAGCTACTCTCCCAGCTTGGGCAATCCTCAGGGGCAGCCCATGGATTTCTCAGGTGTATCTGTTATTCACCAGGCCTCACACAGAAACTGGTGGCTCTTGGCTCATTCTGATTCCCATCCCCTGTGCATATCATGGACATAGAGGGGTTTTCTTTCTCTTCTGCTGACCTGCAAAAGAACCTGGAGAGGGTGAGGAGTCCTCCTGCAGCACAATGCAAGGATGGCAAGGGCTGCAAGATTGCCTGGAGCAGCCAAGCAGGCTGCTCTTGTTGTCCCTGGTTGTTTTCAGAAGACAGCAGGTGCTGCTCTGAAGCAAAAGAAGAGAAAGAGGCACACAGAAGTCAGGTGTCTGACTGAACTTACACAGGCACATAAGGGTAACACTGATCTCCACGTCTCTGAGGGGAATGGAAAACATTCAGCCTTCTACTAAATTCTCTTTATTTGCAGATTTGTTTTATTTATTGAGGGTCTCTCACAGTTCAGGAGTATAAAGAAGAGTTTATTTAATTTACTGTCAAGTGCAACACTATGGTATGAAGTGTTTCATGCACAGGCAGGATTAAAAGGTTTCGCTGAACTGAAAAGCAGAGTTGCATTTGATCACCTTCAAAGGGGCCAAAAAATAAGAGAATGGGAGGAAAATAATTTTCCATAGGTTGAAAGGAGATGGAAGTTAATGATTCCTCAAGGTTAACTTACAGCCTCCTATTCGTTCTGGGTGTTAATGTTAAGTCAGCTTCACTCCTGCCAATTTATCTCCTGCAAGACACCTTTAACAACTAATCCAATATTTTCTTTGTTCCTTTCAAGTTCTTTTACTTTCACAGTCAGAGTCTAAGTTCACTTTCAGTTCACTTCCCTAGTAGAGGGTAAACCTGTCACTTTGCTCCAGCTTGCTCCAGGAATTGTTATGTTATCAGTGCAGCCAAACACCAACACAGAGACATAGTGTGGGTTTTTATCATTTCAGCAGGTTCTCCCTTGTGCACATGCACAATTCAGCCCAAACAAGCTCTCACAGGGATTTAGTTCCCCACTGCAGCACACAGGCCAGGCTCTGTGGGTAGGATTTGGGCACCCCAAATGCAACGTGACTGAGAAACTGGCTGGATTTCAGCACATGAGGCATTTCTCCCTGGGGTCCACATTTCACCAGGAGAGCTGGAGCATTTTGAAGGGGTGCACTGAGCTTTCTCCACATCCTGGGGACAGTCAAAGCCCTTTCTCCAGGATGCCCATGGCAGCAGGGGGCCAAGCTGGGTGCAGGTCAAGGCCAGGCTGTTCAGCCTGGGTATTTATATCCAAACCTGCTCAGGATGCTGCAGAAGGACAGAGGGAATAATGTCACTCCCAGTGCAAAGGCAACCTCTCTCTGCAGAGAGGTTTTGCTGCTCTTCCAAGAGCAGCCAAGAGCAGAGTGTGCTGTGCAGTGCCCGGCCCCAGGAGCAGCAGGAGCCTGTCGCAGGGAGTGTCTTGTGCCTGCAGAGGGGCTGAGCCCCAGCAGCTGTGCCTGTGGCGCTGCCAAGGCTGCTCACATCCACAAAGGCCCCACTGCTCCGGGAGCAGCCCCTGCACGTGCCTCTGATTCTGTCTGCATTCACCCTTGAACCCTGGGGGCTCTGCCGGCTCCCCCTGTCACCCCTGCACGGGGCTGTGCAGACAAACCCCTCTTCATTGCATTCAAGGCAGGGAATACAGAAATAAAAGCTGCAACACAGAGGAGCACACAGCCCTGGCTGTGCATGGGGAGCATCTGCTGGAGAGGAGCCAAGTGGCTACTGAGCCCTTGAAGTAAAAACAACAACCGGTTTTCATGAAGAATTACAAATCAAGACTGAAAGAGATTTGAATGAAATGAAATTCCAAAGAGAAGCAGCACAGCTCCAGCACAGCCCCCATCCTTGGGAGGAAGAGGCTTCTCCCCAGCAGTGCTGCTCTGCCAGGAGCCTCTCTCGTCTTCCTCTTGGCTTTTTGACCTGTCTGAGCATTCACACAACCTAAATATTTATAATATTTATTTCTCAGTGCTCTCTTGGATCTTTGGAAATGTGCAGAGTCTCTTGCTTGGGTCATCTTCTCAGTGCTGCTGCTGCTGCACAGGAAGGGCTGGCTCTCCCTGGCAGAGATTAATATGGTATCCAGAACCTCCCTTCCAGCCTGAGCAATATGGATTTCTCAACTCTACCCCTTACACTTTCTGATAGAATTTTTGGTTTTGGCTTTTTCCCCTTCTCTGGACGTCTTAGAAGTAGTCACTGGCAGAGCAGGCTGTTGCACAGCCTTTGGGCTGTCACTGTCCCTGTAAGACCAGCAGACCCTTTTGTTCTGAGCCCTGTGAGTGGGGGAATAATGGCACAGCTTTGACGTAAAGGTACTTGTTCTTTTGGGTTTTTTTAAAGTTTTTTTCCTCTTGCGAACACCAAATCTTCTGGACCAGACAGGCCTTGCTCAGGGCAGTGTTCCTAGAAACAAGACTGGTTTATCTTTAACCTCCAACTGCACCCTGAGCAGGAACAGGCTGTGGGTGCAGATGGACAGAAATTCCTCTGGCTCAGTTTTTGCTGGCCAGATGCAAGTGGCTCCTGGCCAGGAGCTGTGGGGCTGCATGAGCAATGCCCTGAGCCTGGCACGGGGGGCAGAGCCCCCTTCACTCAAACCCAGGGGTGGGCATTGACTCCCCACTGTCCATCTGAGACTCCCTGGGCAGGGCAGGGTGCCAACATCTGGCTGGGGTTTGTCTGCTTGGCACAGATGCTTTTGACCCAGGCAGGAGTGTCACGCCTGCCTGTGGATGCAGAGCTAGGCATTTTTATACTTCTTTTTTTTTTTTCTTTTAATTTGAATCTCTTGCAGTTTTACTTGCAAACCCTTAGTGACTAAGTGAATTGTGATTTACAGTGAGTTACTTGCAACACCATCTAATCAGGGGAAACACCACCAAAAAAAGAAATCAGCAAAATTTGTGGGGTCTCTTGTAGCATCTGCCACATGAACCCAGCTGGGGAGGAGGTGGCTCACTCCTTTATCACCCTGCCTGGGTGCCAGGGAAGAACAGGGCAGCTGAGAAACTCCAAACACTCTGTGAAGCAGGGTTTCATTAAAACAAAACACACCCAGCACATTGCATTGTATTGATTTGTAATTCTCACCAGTGGTTGCTTTCACAAAGTAATTGCAGATGCTCACTCTTGTTGCTTGCAAAGAGAGCAGTCAAATTTTTTGTCTTGCTTAACAGCCTCTGCATCAAAGACCTCATGAGAGGCTTGGACACTTTAAAAGGATCAGCAATTATTTGTGGTGCTGGCTTTGCATTCAGTTTCCTTACATATTCATGCCAGTGATATTTTAACATGCACATAACAGGAGGAAGCAAAGACTGACAGTAGGGGATCCAGCTGAAGTGAAGCAGATGTCTTTTAAATTCAGAACACATACAGCACAGAAACACTGAGTGATCGAACACAAACTAGAAGCGAAACCAGAGAAAACAGATTTTATACTTAAAACTGAGCACTGCAGAAAGAACAAAGAGCCTGAGTGATGCAAAACAAACTTATATTAAAAAACTCTTCACTCTGAACACTTTACTGCATTGCCAAGGAGCACAGGTTAGGAATTTCAATAAACTTAGTTTTATGTTGACTGTGTCCCTTTAATTATTACTTTTTGGCACAGCATGTAGGACACCTCCAGGCCAAAACACAAGCAATGTTGAAAGTGCAACTGTTCCTTCCCTTTGGGAATGAAAGTTTTCTGATTATTATATAAAAATATTTGGATGTATTTTTTAGAGATTCACCCTATTAGCAGCTATATTATTAACAGTGAGTCAGAGAACGTTTTGCTGATGTTTTAAAACACCTAACTCAGGGTCAGAACTTAACTACACCAAGCAAGCAGGCCTGGTGTGAAACAGCCTTCTTCTCTCCAGTGGGATTGCTCTAATGAGCAAGGGTTGGCAGCATGTGATCTCAGATTGTGAACTCTACAGAGCAGCTTCGTTTTAATTGCAAGGCACTGGGCACATCCAGGCAGGAGCAAAGCGAAAGGATAAAAGAGCAAGTGTAGAGAGAGCAGATAATTATAAAATGAAAAAAAGAACCAAGGGTGGAGCGTTTCTCTTTTTGCTGGTTAATCTGGGAAACTTATTCAACTGTGGCAACAACCAGTGGTCATTAGAGGCGCACTGTGACACCAGGCAGTAAAAAAAGCTCAAATCTAGGCTTTTACAGCAATCATAGGCCTGGAGACCAACATTCAGTTTCCCTCTTCTAAAAGCAGACCTGAAACGGAACCCACATGCCTGAGGCTATCTTTGGTGCAAAAACCCTTCTGGATAAACCAATGTGATGAGCCCTTGGCAGTGGAGCAGAGTTACTTATAGCTCTGCTTTGGTTTTTTTACAGCACAATGAAGCCATGGGGAGACACTGGCAGGCTGGGGAGGCTCAGCTGCTTTGTTTTACTGATACTCACTGAAGATTTTATGAAATTTTGATCCATACAGATTTGACAACTGCCTCCACTCCCACACTTTAATTTCACTTGGGTTTCAGGGAAAGTTAAAAAAATCCCCCAAAAACTTTGCTTAAAACTCAGCTTCTGTTTTGGGCGTTTGCCCACTGGCTTAAGTCACACTAGAGGGTTGGCTTCCCCCAGTATGGAGAGCATTCATTCCAAAAGACTTTTCCCAAAACCTTCTGTTTCCCTGGGCACTTGCACAGCCATGGGCTGGCTGTGAGGCAGAACCACACAGCATTGACACTGTTTTGCTTTTTGCCTGAGTATGTTTCTGTTAAATCTTCCCTGCCAGAACCACAAAGGATGAGGTGAAGAGGGAAAAAACACCAAGGCTGTCAGTGAAACCCTTCCTGAATAAGGTGACATAAGCCTCGCATACAGGAGATTAAGCTTAATTTCTGAAAGGGGACAGCAGAAAGGCTGGTGGACTTCAAAATGAGCTACAACAGCTGTGTTTTGGTTGGCCAACAACAGCTCCTGCATTGGCTGGGGCTGCCTCGGCTCTGTGAACAAGTCAGAGTATTAAAATACAGCGTTCAGCAATCCCATCCTTGGAGCACTTGACAGCGCTGCCTTCTCCTTTGTGTGTCGCTGCTTTGACTGAATGTGGTAACAAAGCAAAGTGGAGTAATAATGTGAGGTGCCCATGACAACAGAGTCAGTGATAATCCTATGGTGCTGTCCTTAGTTCAAAGCAAAAGATACCATTTACTGGCTAAAAGCGCAGTCTTTTTGTTTCAAAAGTACCTTTTGGGTAGGGAAATGCATGTCTTTGTCTGGCTTAACTGCTGGGCTTAATTGGCCTTATTTTAGAGCATAATAGATAAATCAGCAAGACATGGCAGAATTCAGAATAAATCAAGCTAAAAAGCTTTTCATAACTCACCACAGAAAGAGAGAAACTGCCCATTTTCTACAGTAATAAGCTATGCTACCAACCTGAACAGCAGTTTAAAATAATTAACAATACCAAAAAAGAAAGGGTGTGTGTATGAGTGGTTCTGCAGAGCCACTCCACCCAGTACAATGGAAAAAAATTAGCTGGGTGGACCTGCATTCCCGTGCCAGTTCAGAATGACTGCACTTTATATTTCTGTGCCTGGAGATATACATTTCTCCGTGTGATCCACGTGATCACAAGCATTGAGGCAAAAGAAGAGCTTGAAAAGCAAAGCAGGACAAAAAAGCACACGCAAGAAAAGAAATGGAAACAATTTCTACAACGAGATAAAAAACAACTCACAGTGAATTTTCAGGAGTGCTTGTTTCCTTCTTCACAGTAATTATATAATTTATTAGGCAATGTTTCCTGTATGATATTTAGAATTATTGTGGGTGGATGACATAACATCTATGTTTATTAGATAACTTTGGGGACCTTGCTGTTGGAGACTATAGGAGAAAATGAGAGGGATAAATTGTCTAGGAAAGACTGAGTGCTCTGTTTGAATGGGAAGGGCACCACAGACTTAAGGGAGATGGGAAGTAACTGTGCAGTGCCCTTTCTCCTGCAGATGTAAAATGTCATCTGGTATTCAGCTTTAACCCCGTATTTAGGACATGTCTCATGTTGACAACAATCAGGAAAAAAAGGATGCAAGCCCTGCCAGTTCTGGCTGGGAAGGAAGGAGACCAAAGGAGAAGTGTATGTGCAGAAAGGCTGGGAGATCTGGAACAGGAGAAGACTGAAGGAGTGCAGGGTGACAAAAAAAGCCTGTGCCACACACCAAAAAAGCCCACAGAGCAGCTAAGTGTACTTTTTACAGAGGGATTGCTCAAAAGGGCTTTCATTGCCAATGAAGGGCTTCAGGATGATTCTGTTCTGAGGCCTGGACTCTTGAGGTTGAACAACTGTGCTGCTGATGTCAGCCTGGGGACCTCAGAGCTCTGTGCCACCACTTTGGGACAGGGCTGGACTCTGACACAGATTCAAACAATGTTTGTTATAAGTTTTAAGAGCTGGTCTGGTCTGGATCTGGTCACCATCACCTCTTTGTTGATAAGTTTGTTTCCGCAGGAGAGTCCAAGAATGAAAGCCAGCACCATTCACTCCACCTTCATGACAAATGTATTGGACTAGTAGTTACTTTAAAAAAAAGAAAAAAGATGGAAGTGTAGTTTTTTGGAAAAACAAAAGTCATTGTATCGGTTGTAGAGAGAAATATTCAAAGTATTCAGGTTTTGTCTCTGGAGTCAAATCAACTTGATTTCCTCTCCTTCAATAGGATGTCCTTTGGTATTTGACATATTTTGTTTTTTGAAATTCCAATTTTGTTGTTGTTAGTGAAATAGATTTTAAGGATCCTCCCACAGTCCACTCATGAATAAATGTTGATTTATTAATATCCTAAAATCCATCATCTTGGCTGTGTAATCTTACTTGGGGTGACACAACTGCAGGTTTGTGTGGGGGTCCCTGCTCCCAACCAGCACCTCTGTGGAGAACTGAAGATATTGCTGCTGTCAGCTCTGCCAGCAGATCTCAAACATCAGCATCACTGATCACTTGGCAGAAGCAGAATGTCCTTGGCAAACCTCAAGGAGGAGGAGGAGGAGGAGGAGGAGGAGGAGGAGGAGGAGGAGGAGGAGGAGGAGGAGGAGGAGGGGAGTTAAATCTAAACACCACAAGGAATGGAGGTACCAATCTCATCTGATGCCAGGAGCTTGGGCATTTTCATCTCTTGCTCCACTCTGCTCTTTCTTGTCCCTGTTGTGTCAGATTCAAGCAGAGGGTGCTTGGTGAGAAGAGCACAGACTCCAGGCACTCCTGTCCTCTGGAAGCTGAGCGTGCAGGTCAGACAGTGGGAGCAGGGGGCAGGATGCATCAGAGAACTTGGGGTGCCTGGGAGCATAAAAGCTGCACACAACTGGGTCTTTTATGTGCAATTGCTCTTCACAGCCATGTCCAGTTTATGGAGCTGGGAAGCTTTTGCCTTCTTTTAAAAGTAAGCTTTATGGATCAGCAACAAAATGGTAAGGTGAGTCTTCACTGTAAAGTTTTTATTTACAGCAGTGATGGAGCACAGAAAGAAAAACTTGGGGTTTAGCTCTTCAGAGTTTGGAGTGACTGAAGTTAGAAATATCACCCTTTGACTTGTAGAAAGAGCACATTTGATCTGGGAATTGCTCAGACAAGGAAAATCAATATGGACTGGTATAATTTGTTTTTGACAAAAAGTTGTTCTACTCTTGACTGCTAAAGGCTTTACAGCATTTAGTAACAGGCATTTTTCAAATAGATGGCACTGAAGACTCTAAGACCTACACACAGCTCTTCTCTTGGCTGCTGGTTGGAGTTTTAGGTTCAAGTAGGATGTAAAACAGCCCAGAGGATGAGGCAGAACTCTGCAAAGGAAAGGCTGAATATGACATTAGCTCCTAGTTGGAAAAAAGCTTTAAGCTTTTTTTTTTTTCACAGACATGAAGGTCTGTGAATATCTGCCAGACTCTTCTGTCCAGGTGGGTTTCTCCACGGCAGCATGATGTCCTGTCCCAGAGAGCACCACAGAGCAAAAGAGAATAGTGCCAGGCTCTGCTCTGCCAGGCTCTGCTCTGCAGCAGCATTTTAAACCTGAAGGGAACCAGCAAAACCATCCAGCTTTGTTCTTTCAGGGATAAGAAATTGCTCTTTTATTTTCAAATTCTGAGTTTGTTCTGCACTGCTGCTAAGCTGGGAGTTCTGCCTTTTTTTAAATGTTGTCATCTGATGAAATCTATATCTAGAGGAAAATAGCAAATTCATCTCACAAGATGAGTGCAAATGTAAACAGACATCTAAGCAAGCTCTGTCTTAATGCACAATTTGATTATTTCCTTTTCTTCCATCTCCATCTGCTGTCTGCATATAGCTATTCTGGCATTTCCATTGTCCCAAATTAACACTTTCTGCAGGACTAATGCCTTCTGTCTTATCACCATACTGTCCCCATCATCTGAGCTGCAGAGCAAGGGTGGCATCCCAGTAGTGCAGCCATATAACCACTGGCTCCTTCATGGGGCTCTCTGAAACTGCAGGAGTAATTTGGTCTGTGATGGTTCAGTTTTCAGATGGAGAATTGCACATGTGGGTCTGGAGTCTATGGTAACAACAATTCTGTAATAAAGACAGGTGGTGGCAGTTTTCATTATGGGAAAGCGGATGAGTTCTTAAAAATTCTTTTGTTAAAATTAAACTCTTCCCCTTGGCCTAAAAAAATACCATTTGTCTGTTTGAAGTGTACATTTGATGCTTTTGATTAAATATCTCTGCTTTCTTAGGGATATTGCTATTGTTACTCAATTTCATAAATGTGGCACACTGAGGTAGGGAGGGACTTGTTCACTGCTCTTTTCCCTGAGGCTCTATTTAGGACCTGCAAAAATTAACCTTTAAGTGAGTCCTATAGTGCAGCTGCTTTATATGTGCTGTGCCACCTCATCTGTAAATAATTTTCTTTCATTTAAACAATTATATTAATGTCCATCAGGTCAGTCACTTTCATGGCCTTGGCAAGTCAATGTCCTCCTTGATAACAACTTCCCTGTTTGTTTTCAGCTGTTTTCTCATGTACTCCTCTAAGTGACCCCAAACAGTACAACATGGGAACACAAATGATCATCACTCAAGCACACAAAGTTTCCTTTTGGGTAAAAAAGCCTGAACAGCCTCCTTTTTAGAAGAATTACCTTGGTGGATGGGTAGGACTCAGTGTACTTGCACCATAAGTGTCTTTCTGAGTCACTTCCTTCACCACCCACCCCAGGGCACATTTCCCTGGAGATTCCCCACAGGCAGGAGGTGATTCCATGTGCAGCAGCCCACACTGCACCTTCTGACCTTACCCTGAACAACATTCAAGCAATGTTGAGCAACCAACTGTGTCAGGGATGCCAGAGCTGGGAGCTGTGCAGAGTTACAGGGGAGACATCTCAAACTGGAGATCCAGCAGGGATGAGGGATTAGTTACAAAATTAAGATGGAAAGGAGTGATTTGGAAACTTTACCCCTTCCCATAAGTACTGATTCAGTGAAGCGTTTTTATTCTGCACTGCAGTCATAGCCAGCAGCATATACAGAATAGGATTGAAATATTTTGAAGTGCTGTCACAGTGTGAATGATTTTCTTTAGAGCATAAAATCAGACTGCAAAGTTATTTTCTCTCTGCAGCGACACAAGAAGAATATGAATGTCATCATCTCTGGCCCTGGGCATACAGGAAGGCAGAACTGGCCTTAAACAGATGCTCTTTTTCATTCTGAGTCCTTCTAAGAAATGTAAAATCCAAAACAAATTCTGAATCTGGCTAGATGTCTCATAAGAGGAACAGGATTTCTGCATAGCTGAAGCAGCATGACTTTGATTATTTGAAAACGCATGATTTAATCATTTCATTATGCATACCTTTTCTCAGCAGGCACCACAGCCTAAAACAGACAGGGACAAGCACTAGATAAAACAACATGCTTTGTAGCTGAAGAGATTGGAATCAAAGAGCTTAATCTTGCAAGGTGCTGGTATCCTCAATGCCTTTGGACTTGGCTGCAGACAGCAGGAGTGCTGCACACAGCTGAATTGAGCCCCGGTAGAGTCCCATGCTCAGAGGAAACATCCTTCAGCATGACTTTGATGTCTCCTTTCCCCAGTGCACATCTATCTGCCCATGTCCCACACTCCCCCCCTCACCAGCTCACCCCTGGAGTGAGGAGATGCTGTCAGCATCCCAACACCCCCACCAGCTCAGGCTGCTCTGACTGCCCTCACCTCCCTGCCCTGCACCCCTGCAGATCTGTCCTGCCTGGGAAATTGTCATGAGAGAGACCTGGATCCCACATCTGTCTCTGAATGACCCTTTTTGCACCATATAGTCACTGTGCTCAGCGTCCTTGTCACAAGCCACAGGGAGCTGCTCACTCAGAGTGCACACACCACAGTCCAGTTAGCTGATAAGTCCATCCTGTAGGGGTAGGGTGCAGACACACTATTTTCCCCACTCAGAACACCTGGAGTGTCCCTCTCTACAATGCCAGATCCTTTTTCTCTAGGACAGTGGAAACAACAGGACCAATGCTCTGCCTGATCCCAGAGGAAAGGCAATTCCCACTGCCCTTCTCTGCCTCCCCAAACACCAAAGAGGAAGGAGATGGGTTGCACAAAATAAAGTTTCTGCACAAAAGCAGGTTTTCACTCTTTAAAGCATTCCAGACAGAGAGCCACAACTGCTGACACAGCCAAGCACAAGTCCCTGGGACCTCCTAAATGGCATGGGATAGGACCAGAGGTCATACCCCACAGCTAGGCCTGGCTGAGGGTCCCTGAGAGGCAGAATAAGTTGATTATGACTGGGGAAACAGCCACCTATCCATTATCACTGTCTGGGTCAGTGGGGGCTGCTGGCCCCAACAGGAGCTGTGGGGCTGGGCCAAGGGGTCATGGTGGGCAGAGGGGGCAGTGCTGGCTTCTCCCCAGGCCCACACCAGGGTCCTGAGGCTCTGACAGCTGGGTTTGGGGGTCCTCATCAGGGAATGGGACCATGCATGAGCAGGGTGAGCAGCAGGAGCCATCCATCACCAAGTGCTGCCTCCCTGCCACAGACTCGTGGTTCGACATTGGGCCTGCTGCACCTGCTCCTCTCTGTGAGCTCCTCTCTGCTCTGAGGGGTTTGGCACAAGCCTTGTAAGCCCAGGAAGGCCAGCCAAACCTGCCTGAAATCTCTGCAGAGGGTACCAGAGGTGTCCCCACCCTGCAGTCCATGCTGATGTGTCCCAGCCAAAGTGCAGAGCCCCCCAAGGGAGAGCAGGGCCTACAGAATCAGCGGTGAGGGAGCCATTGCACAGGGCCCTCTCCCTGCTAGAATCACTCTCCTGCAGACCTAAACTGGATTCATCCAGTGACCCACAGAGGCAAAGCTCAGTTCCAGGTCCTAAAATGTGCTCTCATGGCCAATTAAATGCTGTTCAAAGGGCAGCAGAGCATCAGGGAGCGCTTTGATCTCGGAGATGCCAGCCAGATGTGTAATATCTGCTCAGGTGTTGGCCAGGTATCAGTTTACAGTCCATGCACATCAGACAGACAGGTTTCTTCCTGGCTTTGCTAACAGAAGCAGCAGTTCTCAGAAATCACAGAGAACAGAAATAATCCCTACCTTTTTAAACATCAAAAACTGTAAAGCTTCACAGCTGCACAGCTCTGAAATTGAATTGAATGACTTGACTTGCCAAAACCAGAGATCAGAGTTCTAGGTCTTTCATGCCCCAGCTGAAAGCATCAATAGCACTCAAAGGAGGGCACAGAGCTGCCTTTCAAATACCAATTGTGACTTTAGAAGCATAATTTGGTCTCACCCTTCAAACACAGTAACCTCAGTTCAAAATGGATGTGGGAATAAAAAAACTGATTTTCAACATGAGCATTTTATTATTTGAAGATCCGGTTTTCTTTTTTTTTTGGTCTGAATTTATATCTAAAATTAGCCAAGGAATCTAAATTTTGAATAGGTTTTGAATTTAAAGTAAAAACATTTGAATTCATTTTTACATTGGAGGGCAGCAGTGTGTTTTCTCTGCAAGCAGTGCAACAATTCAAAAGCAATAATGATGGAAGCACAGACTTGATCCCACAGGGATCCAGAGAAAAAGACTTTTGGGATGAAGCATTCAATTCCCAGAAATTACTTTTCCCACTGATCCATAAGAATTCCAGGTCTGTTGACTTCTCCACATGCTATAGGACCTCATTGCTCAGCCTGAATATCTTTCTGCTTAGCTACAAATCCCTTGCCTTCTTATATTGTCCCAGCACCCGAAATACCTGCACAGCTCAATGTAAATAATATATTTATCCTCCTGATGCCCCTTTGAGTTCTGGCACTGCTGCTACCTACATTTCACAGCTGGGAAAACCAAGGCAGAGGGAATCTAAATGCCTGGTCATCAGCAGGGGTTTTTACTCCTTGGTCACTGCATTATTCACTTAGGTTATTATAGAGAAATAAAATATTATTAACAACTGAACAACTGATTCCAGCATTAAAACCAGAGCTATTTTCCTTGCAAACACATAGAAAGGTATCACCCATTGTTTTACTCACTACAATATCTCTCTTGATACTCTAAGGGAGGCATAAGGAGAAAACACTGTCATCATCTGGGGAAAACACCTGTGGGGGCTCTGACAGACAAACACTAAATTCATACATATACACATGTACATATTTATATAAACCATACTTATATTTTATAGTTTTATATTTACAAACCTTCTATGTTTATATAAACATATATTTAGGTATGTAATTGGCAGAAAGATGTAAAAATGTAACATCCATAACTGCTGTAAAATTACCTATCTTCAAAGCAAAAATTTCTGAAACCCCTGAAAACCTATTCTGGCTGACAAATACTTTCTCTTTTTTCCCTGTTTAGCACATCCCTGAGCTGCAAAGCCCAGAACCACTTTCTGCCATGGCAGAGGAAAGAAAATAAGTCAGTAAAAGACTTAAAGTCAATGAGAAGTTTCAAACCTGCCTTTGCTAATGCTACCAGCACTTGGTGAACACTAGTGTGTGTGTTCCACCTAAAGCTCACCTAAAAAGCAGTGCTGATAATGCAAAACTCAGGGCCTGCTCAAAATGCTGAGTGGGGCATCTACAGAAGGGCATGAGCTGGTTATGCTGACGCTGAACAAGAAGCATCCCAAAGCCCTGAGCTGTGAGCTTCTTGAACCAAAACCTTGTGTCAATTCTGCTGATGCCTGGTCCTTGTGCTCATAATGCCCCAGGTGTGAAGCTGCATCCCACCTTCCCTGCACCTTTGCAGTGTTTGAAGAGCGTGATTGAAATTTTGCATCTTGGGATCCCATCTTCAGTGAATGGTTTAAAAATAAACAAAAAGAAGCCCCTAAACCTGCTGCATATTTTACATTCTCAAGCTTCTTTGAATCCAAATGCTAGGAACCAGTCAGGCAACAGATGCATCAGGAAATTAGCTCATCTCTTCCAAGAACACACATTAAAATGAGGAAAGAGATGAAGATCAGCGGATCTGATGCCCTCCAGGAGCTACTGCTGGAAGCTTTGCCTCTAGGTGACAAAGGGGGAGATGGTTAATCCAAGGCAGAGGAAGATAACATTTCTGTACTTGTACAATTCTGTACAACATTAGTCCAGACAGGAGTCTATTAACAGTGTCTGATGGAAGCAATTGTATTATTTATTAAACTGACAAGATCAATTGGCTGCTTTGTACCCTTATAAAGAGAACTATTGTACTTTCATGTCCTTTTAAACACAGAGAATAAAGCACTCCCCAGGGTGCTTTCATGGGCTGCCTTCGATTAAGGGTTCTGAGAACATCTGATATTGTCAGAGATGGCTCTCCAGATCCCAACTGGATTCACAGTCCTCACAAAGAAGGAAGATGGTAGCAATTATAATTATCAGTGCACTGAGAAGGAAGGACTTTACCTGACTTAGAGGAGTGCTTTTACTCAGTCTTCCCAAAGATTAGGCTCTCAAAGCTGAGGGAGACTGACCTGCTTTGATAGCACCAGCAGCAAAGTCAGGACTAGTGCCACGGCACAGATAACTGCACATGGGATGATCATTCCCTTCTTCACCAGAAAAATGGGAGGAGTGAAGGAAGATACAGTTTCTATGGCATGAGTAATTTTTAATAGAACCTAATTATGACAAGCTAAAGTGTTGTGTAAATTATCAGCAGGTTATGAGTTGTAACCAGCAATATATTTATATACTAACCCCATGCAGCCCTACAGGCTTGGGAAAGAGTGGTTGGAAAGCTTCCTGGTGGCAAAGGACCTGGGGATGTTGGTTGACAGCAGCTGAGCACGAGCCCAGGTGAGCCCAGGTGGCCAAGAAGGCCAGTGGCATCCTGGCTGTATCAGTGACAGTGTGGCCCGCAGGACCAGGGCAGTGATTGTCCCCCTGTACTGAGCACTGCTGAGGCCACAGCTCAAATCCTGGGTTCAGTTTTGGGCCCCTCACTACACAAAGACATTGAGGGGCTGGAGTGTGTCCAGAGAAGGGCAAGGGAGCTGGGGAAGGGGCTGGAGCACAAACCTCCTTGGGACTGGCTGGGGTGTTCAGCCTGGAGAAAAGGAGGCTCAGAGGGGATGTTATGGCTCCTATGAGTCCCTGGGAGGAGGTTGTAGCCAGGTGAGGGCCAAGTTCTTCCTTTGGGGAAGAGCCCAAGTCCATTGTTATTTAGGACATGGTACTAACAACATGTGTTAACACACACCTTTACCTGCAGAGTGGTTTGAGGAGCACATCCAGAGCATGAAACTCTATAAACTACAGGATAAGCACTTTCAGTCCATTCAGAGTGGATAAATATGCTTGATAAATTAATAGCCATGCTGTCTCAGAGCAGCTGTTTCTGGGCAGCTATGGAATTTTCCAAACATCTGAATGCACCTTTTACAATGTGCTCCTAAACAGGGATGTGCACTGACTGCTCCAAAGCTGGAAGCAGCTTAGGGAAGGAAAAATCTCTTTGTGGATATTAATGCAGTGTTTTTCGTTGTTCTGAGTTTTAATTGAATCACAATTATGTGCTTATCAACCTAGAACTAAAGGCTCATGCAAGCTGCCAAGTACTGCTGTGACTCCTGGATGTGATGGAGCTCAGGCTGAGCTTCTCACAGCTTGTCCAGAGACTGGAGATGTCTCTGCTCACAATTACAGCAGAATAAACTCCTAACAACCCTGCTAGAGGACTTCTGTGGGTTTGATCTAAATTTACCTCAATGTAAATGAACAAGTTTTGCCTTATATTCAAACCCAGATTTATATTGGATTTTGCCTGATCCTTGCTGTGAACATAGAAAATACATCTATTTTAAACTGAAATTTACAGTCAGTGTTCTCAGTTAATTACTGCCCCAAAGAGTTTCAGAAACAGTGGCAAATAGAGCTACATCATATTCCCCTTAGTTTAATTCCCTACTCTTCTATTTTTCCCTGTTCCCTAGCTCTGCCACCTGGATTTGACAACATTTTCAGCAGTGCCAAGAGACCTCATGGCCAACCAGCTTCAGTTTTGAGAGTGGTATTAAAAATTCTCACTTTCTACGGTTTCACTTATGCAATTTTAATCAGCAATCTGTTGCTACATTATCTTTTCTCAACCTTACAAGCCTCAAGATTGGTGTTCAGCCTCGGTCCTGTCGCCATTACCAGCAGGAAGCAGCAAAGCCCGTGCCCCACCTCCCGGCTGCTGGGCAGCACTGCGGGGATCCGGCTGCCAGAGCCCCTGCAAGAATCGGCACCTCAGCCGCAGAGTCTCAGCTGCTCTGACTTCACAAAATACTGACCTTTCTTGCGTGGGGAAGTAGAAAGTGGCTAAAGAGAATATGTATTTATGCATATAAATATAAAAATACGTTATATATTTATTTTTATACATTTATAACATATAAATAAAGTAGTAAGTATATAAAATATATACAATTTATATAAATAATAATAAGTATTAATAGTATTGCAATAACTACATCAATATAATAATTACATTATATTTATGATATATTTATATGGATATTTATTCAAATTATATTATATTAAACTATATTTAATAATAATAAGTATAGTAATATTAATATAAAATTATATATATGCAAACATATATATATGTATATATAGACATATATATACATGCACACACACACATATATGTAGACACACAGCAGCATCTTCTACAAAGATCAATATTGCAGGAAATTGTTTCTTGTTCCAAAATTTAACAAATCTGCAGCACTATTTATTTCTTCATTTTATTATAAGCTGGTTTTCAAGGTACCTCATTGTGATGCTGTCATGAGAAAGTGTCACAAGTGGAGAGGAAGCTCAGATTCTCCTGATGTGAGATACCTGCTCCTCTCAGCATGAGGTGATGTTGGGAAAGAGCTCTGTAGAGAAACTGGCAGTGGAAGGAGATGGCAAAGAATTACCCATGGAAATGAAGGAAGGAAGAGTAAGGTAAATATTCATGGCAGGGGAAGAGGACAAGGAACACACATGATGTAATACACAAGCAAATATTCAGGCTTGCCCATCACACAGCACCAGCCAGTGCCCATCTTCTCAGGTCTACAGCTTTCCTGGATTTTAGGACCTCTGGTGTGTAGACAGGCTTGTAGTGAGTTAATTACAAAATGTTTCTTGTTCACATTTAAAACCCCTACCAAGAGATGATTCATTAATTTTCTCACAAATTGCAATGAGAAAATGAATCCTTAGCTCTACTAATTTGTGTGTAGATTTGACAAAGACAGCTGACCTTGCCTGCAGGAATAGCTGAATGTGCTCATAAGACAGTCTTGGTGCCTCAAACCATCCTGTGATCCCAGCCTGTATTCACAGAAAAATAAACATATTTCAAGGAAACAATTGTGTGAGCACACAGCATAATTTATCCTGCTATGGGTCATTAGAGTCCCAGCACAGTGACTAATGTGTCATTCCCTGTAAATTATACTGAGTGAGTAACAATTGTGGAAAGTACCTATTCTAGGATAGAATAGTCCATCTGGATCACAGGAACTTTCCTCTTATCCAAGCATTTCTTAGGAGTTTCCTATTTTCTGTAATCTTTCAGTATAGAAAATTTCAGGAAGTCTTTAGGACTTGCTTTTAATGTTAAAATACCAAACCTGCAACACACTAAAAAACTCCCAAAACATACACAAACACCATTTTTTTCAAGAGCTATAAAATCAAAGCTCTCCAAGTCCTTTGCAGTGTGACTTCGTTCCAAGAGACACATCCTAGGAAAGGAGCAGCTCAAGGTGAGTTTCTCTGTTTCATCATCATTCAGGAGTTTTCTTCAGCAATAACATTCTTTCATTGTCCTGCTGTGGTCTGAGGGCATCAGGGGCTTTTTCACATCTTACACAAGAGCAAACAGAGAAATGTTTGCTGTGGAAAACACCTTCAGTTACAGCAGTGAGTGCCTGGTGTCTGCCATTTGTGTCTTTCTGGGACCTGGTTTAGTAAACTTCCCTGAAATAATCTTCTAAGCCATAATTAAAAGACAAGTTTAAGCATTTATTGTATAATGAAGTGACATTGTGAGCACAGCAACATCCAGCTTAACAGCCAGGAATGCAACCCTAGAGTACACATTTACAGAATCATATCTAACTTACCCACTGTTATAAAAGAGACCAGGCAGAATCTAAGAGGTCTCTACATGCTGTGGTGTCTCAAAAATCCAAATCTGTGATGATTTTTATGTCTGCTCATTGCAGTCTTCAATCAAGTCAATTTTGATGTCAGCAGTAAAATGCTTTCCCTTCCTCAAGGATCTCTAAACCACTGACTGAGCCATACAGTAACCTGAGAGCGTTTACATGGGAAAGATGAGAAATGGACAAGCAGAGCACTTAACCCTGGTAAAGCCAAATCAGTTGCAGGAAAGTGAAGGGAATTCAACCCCCCAAAGAGAAACTATTGTAGTTACAGTTCATTTTGCTTCTGAATTCATAGACCAAAGTAAATATATTTACACTAATTTTGTGGACAGGGGTATTATCTTTAAAGCCCAGTTTCTATTTTTTATGAACTCTGTGCCTTTTACAAATATAATTTTCTGTCTGCCAAAAGAACTTTTAAAAAAACCCAAAAAATCTGTTTTGGCTCTTTCTTCACTTCTAATTTCTTGTTCTTTGCTTGATGTATTCTGAAGGTGTCTCTAACAGGGGATTAATTTTCAGTGTCAGTAACCTAAAAAAAACCCATATAAGACAAGCCACTAGCAGAAAGAAAAGCCTGTTTTACACTTGTTTCCTAAACCAACA
Source organism: Zonotrichia albicollis (assembly GCF_047830755.1). Taxonomy (NCBI): domain Eukaryota; kingdom Metazoa; phylum Chordata; class Aves; order Passeriformes; family Passerellidae; genus Zonotrichia; species Zonotrichia albicollis. Next base: position 10,167,832 of record NC_133830.1, read on the forward strand.
GCCTGTGACATGCCAGGGCCAGAAAGCATTGATTATAAACAAAAAGGTGCCATCTCAGATTCCCACAGTGAACCTGGCTTTCAGAACCCTCTGACAGTGTGACACTTCCTACCAACAGCTCCTTTGTATAGGGAGAGCAGAACAAGCAAACTGAACAAAACCGCAGAAAAGCCTTGGAGGCAGCGACAGCATAATCCCACTTATTCATAGCTCAGCTGAAGTGCTGCCTGTAAAACCCTCTGCAGTGATTTATTTTGCTCTCATTTCAATATTGCCAAGAACCCTTCCTTCCTGCCACAAATCTGCCTCCCTTTGCCCACAGAATAACCCAAACAAATACAGAAACGTTTACACTAATAAATTCTGCATTGGATTTAGGTGCCTGTGTTAAATTTGGTATATATTTCCAAGCTCCCTCCTGCAAACACAGAAATCCTTCTACCAGTAGATGTCACCCGGAGCAGGGAAATGTCTGTGGCAGCCCTGGAGAATTCCAGTTATTCCCACCTGTGTGTCAAAAGGTGCCCAGCCAGGTTTGGGAAGGAACCCCGGGAGGAGGTGGCCAAAGCATGGATGGTTCATCAGCATCTCTGCCTTCTTCCCCAGTGACACAGGATGACACTCAGTGACACATGGTGCATTCTGTACAGCCATCACAATGGTTTCATGCAAACCTGTTCCTCAGGCTGTGGCTCCAAGCAGAGCCTGCTGAAGGAAGAGCGCAGGGAGATTCCAAAGGTAGGAGTTCCCAGATCCCCTGGCACCTGCAGCCCTTGGCCTCGGTGATTATTCAAATTTGTCTGTCACAATCACTGCTTTGGATAAGGAAAGGTAATCCCCGAGCTGATTTCACTCCTTGCTGCTGAGAGCTGAGCCCAGGATCACCATGGTGGTGTTTCTGACAAAGCACTGATCAGGCTGTGCAGGGGCAATATGGAATTTCAGGATGATTAAAAATTCCTACAAGAATGGTGGCTATAAAACACCTCTAAATGCCTCTGAAACTCACCCCCACCTGCACCCAGAAACATGAGAATCCAGCCCACACACATTCACCTCTGTGCTGCACGTACCAAAAACCAGTTCATGGCAGCAGAAATCTCACTGGAAAAAATATTTTCTCCCCCAGTGAGTAAAATTCAAATATGAAGTTTAGGTGAGACATAAATGCTGTACAGGAAAGACCATCAGCTCTACCAAATACTCTAATGAATGTGTTGTGTTATGCTTCTTTACACCAGAACAAGAAAAAAAAATCAGACTGAAAATGCAAAGGTAAATCTCCAGGCTTTCAAGCTCCCTACCTACGAGGAGAGATGCATATTTCATCTTGAGTACTGCTTTTACCCAAAGCATCCTTCTGAAAAAGTATTCTGAATCTTTTATTTTTGTAGATCGTGGTTATTTGTAGCTGGTACTATGTAAGGTTTTCCTCCTGTAATTCTTGGGGAAAAAAAACCAGAGATGGTGACAAGTAAGTGAAACCTCAAAGACACAATTGATCAAAAAGTATTTGCTTCCACAAAAATGTCTCTTTAATATCTTCATCAAAATTTAAGCTTCAATGAACAACTTCAAATATGGATTCCTTCTTAAAAATGGAAGACCTATGACAAATACAGAAACAGCAGTGAACTTTCACAAAAACACCAACAAATTTGGTTTTGTGTGTTTAGTGAGTGAATGTAGAAGGAGCAGAATACCAGGGAAATAGCTGAAAGGAGAATGGGGGAGAAAAAGGTAAAGGCTACTGTGTTTAGTCTTTGTAACAAAATTCTTTTCAGAAACCCAGCCTGCATAACACAAAGAAACCCCCTATTCAAAAGCCAGATTGTTTGCACAGTCTAATTTGATACAAGCATTTTGTGTGCATTTTTATTAAGTAAGGTTTGCTTTTTTTCAATGGGCAGCAGTCTCTGCTTTGGAAGCAACTCCTGACTAAAGCAGGATGGGAAATCTTTCAGGTTTTGTCCAGAAAAATAGCAGTTCTTGCAGGGCTTGTGCCCTGGCTCTGGATTTCACAAAAGGTTCCTTTCTTCCTTCCTTTCACTCCCAACAATGCACCTCCAGAGATCTGCCACAAAGGATTGTTCTGAAGTATATTTAGCACATGGTGGCAGGCTTGGCTGCTGGGATCAGTTCTTCTTCACTCTGAACTGATTCTTACATTTCTGAATGCAGCAGCTCATTCAGAATTCAATTCCTCGTTTTTCACAGCAGTGCAAGTTCAACTAAATTTTTTACAGGTTCAAAAATCAATCAGGCAAACCCAAGACAGAAAAATCCATGAGATGTCCCAGTTAAAGCTCAAGTAGCAGCAATACTACAGTGCACTGGATGCTGTGAGGATGTACTGGAGGGCTGTCATGGGATGTTTTCCTGTTCTTTTAATTTCCTTTATACTGGGCTCTGTACTGGGCTCTGTAGACCTCTGGTCTGGCTCATTATGGCTGCTCATCCTTTACATTCTCATCAAGAATCCTTCCAGGTGGGAATCGATGGCAGTGACCCCAGAAACAGCAGCTTTTTCTCCCTTTTGGTGTTTAAAGATGGATTTTCAAAGATGGATGAATGTGGTAAGGATATAAAAAGAACAATATTTTATGAACATAATAAAACTGGACATCATTAAGTTTAAAAGCTCATTTATCTACATATGAATATGCTTGCAGAGTTCCAAATTAAGGTTTCCCACAAGGAACCCTATCCCGTTCCTGCTTGATTTTTCCTCCAAATGATGCTGTTATTTTCTTTTTTCAGCAGCTCATTCAATACAGAAGTCAAAGGAGTGTGATTTATTCTGGGTTCTCCACACTAAATAGCCCAGTGCTATTGTGTGTGGGCAGCAAGCACTTCAGAGAAGTAAAAACATTTTTTTTTGTCTAAATAGAAGTAACCCAATAAAACATTTAAATATGTATAAGAATGAGAAGGTTTTTTCTTCCAGCTGCTGTTTGGATCTAAATTATGAGCCCTGCTTTTTTGCCTTTTTACACAGAATTAACCTTGCATATTTATTTTTTTGAGGCACTTATTCCAATTAACAGGACTGTGAAATGGCCAAAATTAAGGGATTCAAAAACCCAGGCTTGGATCTTATTGAAATTCAGGTTATCCAAATTTCCTTCAAGCTATACATTTTGTTTCAGTCCTGCTTTCTGATGGAAAAGTACAGTTTATTTTGCAGGTGATGGAAACAGACACCAAAAAAATAGCTGAACAAAAGGGAAGATCCATGAGGTTATGCATTTTTTTAACACATCCCCACTTTCTAGTAGTTACCAATATCCAAGAAACATCTGTACATACCAGTGAGAAACTTAGAGCATTAACTGCACAGCAAGATATAAAGATCATTTTTAAAAGCTTCTAAGATGCCTTCAAAAGCAGTGAGGGAACAGCAATGGAGCGTTATCAAGAAGGCTCTCAAACAGCAAATTCTGCTAAATATCCTAGAGCTTTATTGAACAGCTTGCACTGGAAGATAAAGGGATCAAGACCATCTATGAAACAATCTTAAAACTGATTTAGTAATTGCCTGTGAATACAGCTCAGCCCAGGCTAGATGAGGCTCAGGAGACCTGAGACCCATCAGCTCCCCTAAACAGGTCATGAACAGAGCTTTGAGTGATGCAGACCCTGCCTGGGGACTCCTCTCTGGAGGATAATTTTTGCCACGTTGCCACAGGATGAATCCATCACCTGGTAATTTTGTTCCATTTGTCAGGCACTGAGCAACTTCAGCAGGCAAAAACCAAATTAACCTTAGAAAAGCAAAAACCAAATTAACGTTAGAAAAGCAAAGCCCATCTCAGTTGAGATGAGGCAACACGTGCACAGCCAGCTGAGCCTACTGACAAACACCAATGTGGGGCATCCTGAGCCAACACAAGCCTGTCTGAAACATCCCAGGCTGGGCTTTGACTCTGAAAATGCTAAACTTGAGCTGAGTTCTTACCATTTCCAGCAGAAGGTGTGTCTATTCTAACACTTAGAGTCCTGTGCATGAACACTTCCCAGACTGCTGCTTTCTGGTCCAAAGCCAGAAGTGTAAAAATGGACATTTTACCTCCTTACTCAGTGGCCTTGTCCCAGAAATGCTCCAGTCTCCCCATTTGCTAGTGCAGATATTTCTGAATTCTTCTGTTTCTTTTGATCTGCTCCTCTCTGGGTTTCTATTGCCAAGTATTTTCTCTTCATCTCTGTGTTCAAAGCCCAGAGCTGCAAATGCAGAAATTAATCACTTTGAGGCTTCTCTGGGTGGATGAGCACAGCCTGTGAGGACAAGCAGCCTGTGGTTCATTTCAGCACCATGGGCAGGCTAATCTGCTAAGCTGTGACCAGGCAAACTGGGAGCCTGCCCTCCACAAAGTGCCTGGAGCACCTGCCAGAGGCACACAGTGTTCCCTGGTGCCAGTGGTGTGTCTCCAGCTGCAGCACAGTCCCAAACATGGGACCAAGGGAAAGGAAAGAATATAATCTCCACATAAATTCAACCACATAAATTTAACCAGCACATTCACAGATCTCTCTGCTTTGACTGCCTGGCACAGCTGACAGAATCCAGCTGATGTGGAGCCTTACTCCCAGCCTCCTGGAAGACATTTTTAGAACTGTGCTTGCTGATTAGGGACAAAAAAATGTCATGAGTCCAGAATCACCTGGCATTTGCATGGGCTGAACATCTTCTGGTGAGGTCATGAAGCAAGAGGCTTGAAGATCAGAGGATAAATTGGCATCTACATGGCACAGTATTACCCCAGTAACAGAACCCCAAAGTACTGAACCTGCAGCAATGAAAAGCAGAAAACAAAACTTTTCTCAATTCTGTGAATGCCTTCTCATGGATTTTTATCAAATATCAAATGTCTTTTTTTAAAAAAAAGTAGATTTTAACACCCTTAAAGTCAAGATCCACACCTTCTTATCTACCCAGCTGCACTGCTGTGAATCTGCCAGCACAGCCAGGCCAGGGGGCAAGGGACCCACATCATCCATACAGAACAGGCAGAGCCTTGTTTTGGGAGTATTCCCTAATTCCCCTGCGCGGGGGCGTGAACGGCCCACAACAAGAAGTAATACAGAAAATAGAGAGAGCAAACTAACGAACTTAAGAACACACCACAGCATCCCCCCAAATCTGTGATGCAGCATTACTCTTCTAAAAAGCCACAATATGCTTGAGATTGGATCAAGATTGAACAAACCAACATGTTAGAACATATTTTGGAGGTAGGAGAGGAAGGGAAATGAGCATTGTTTAAGGAGTTGCCTTCCATCCCCTTTCCAGATAAAGCTGGAACGCTGACTGGCCCAGCCCACGTAATTGAATCTAAACCATGACATGCACACTCCCTTCACACATTTCTCAGGAAAACAAAAAACAAACAGGAAACCCAACCTTCCAAAACAGAAAGGGAAACTTGGGGTTTTACCAAACACTAAACACCAGACCATTACTATGATTTCAACTGAATTATTCATCAGAATATTCATTCAATTTTAAATGCAAGAGAACCAACCAAGAAGACCTCAGCAAAGGTCAAATATTTGCTGATACACCTTGTATGTAACACAGCTCTGACCATGGAAAATTGAATCTAATCGGAGATATTGGTTAAACTACATGTGGGTGGATTTTAGGTGGGATGTAAGCAAATCAGATTAAGCCTGGGAGAAACAGCAGCGTGTGATTATCATGTAATAATTACTCAACATTTTGACAGAGCTCAAGACTGGGCTCAGCCCAGCCCTTGACAATGAGGAGGCAGCATAAACATCAGGGTATGAAACTCCATCACTTCTGCTAATCTGCCTGCATTTCCTCTGTGGGAAGTCCATGAGATTCTGATGAAAGCCCAGGGCTGCGAAAAAGAGAACCCCTGGGGTTCAGAGACAAGGTCAAGACCCCTGGAGAAGTCAGCTGCAGTAGAAATCTGTGAGGGTAACCTTTTGGAATTGGGTCACCACCAACTGTCCGTGTGTGTGGAGCTCTTAGAGAAACCCATCTGGTCCTGGCATCCATCTGATCTGCTCTTCATGCTGTTACCACAGCAACTGACACTTAAATGAAAAATCTTTGAGCAAGCTGGATCTATAGACAGCCCTACCAAATCACAAGGCAGCAAAAGTGGATGCTTGAGGCGGGTCTGGGAGGCATTTAGCTGTGTATTTACCAAAAGGGGTTTCAGCCTTGTTTTCTGTTTGTTCTTTATTATTTGACAGAATAAGCATCAGCACACCAATTTTTCTTTATCAACAAGTCCTCTGTAGGTCAGTCACAGCAGTGATATCTTTCCATTTGGCCTGCTTTGCAGTCTAAATAGATCTTAAATATTTTGATTTCTTCATTGTTTCCATATCACACACAAATTGAACATTTCTTTGCCGTAAACACAACTGTCAAGAGAAGTAATAATAACCATGTGCTTTTTCAGAATTAAAAGATGCTTTACAAAAGTATGAATTCTAACTAGATCTTCCCAATGGCATTTAGATTTATCATGTTGGATTTGACCCAAATTTCTTCAGTACTTTAGGGACAGGGACCTGGCATTCAAGTTCTTTGTGGGATATTTTAATGTTTGGCAATGCAGATGTTAAGACTAATTTTATTTTGAGGGAGGGAAAGTCTGTGCTTGTAGTAGAGGATATTGCATGGGGTGAACTAACCAACCTTAATATTCTCCCAGCTAACTCTGAAATATGCGTTATTTCTGTCTCTGGTATAACAGAAACCTGAGAATTAAACTTAAGCTCTGAGTTTTTGCAGCAGGACAAACGAGGGAGGCTTTTGCCCCTGTCCATGAGCCAGATTTAGGCCCCAAAAGCAACACCCACACAGGTGACATTGACACAGAACATGAAGGGAAGTGGGAGCTGGTGACTGAGGACAGGGGAGGTGACACTGGGACTGGCCCTGGCTTACACAACCCACACCCTGAGCCTTTCAAACCAGTGCCGAGCATTGCCAGGGGAAGGTGAACAGAGGAAAGTAACATCATTCAAATTCTTTTTCTTATTCTTTGAATGCATCTTTGAAATTTCTTCTCTTATTACTCAAAGTCTACAAGTGAGTGGGACCATTTTATATGTAAAATATTCTGGTTTAGAGGCATTATGTCTTTCAAAGATCAAGAGGGAGGAGAGAAACAGGCAAGGAAAGAAAGACACCATTGTGAGAAGTGAGAAGCATCTAAGATCCCTGAACCTGAAATGGAGAAACACATTTCCATAATGTTTCACTATTACACCTTTTGCTCCCTAATTTCTTTCAATTAAAAGAACTGAAAAAACCTTCCTTGCACAAAACCCCTCCCAAATGCTACTTTGCAACTATAACATTTTTCTAAAAAAATCCCAACTTATTTGCTTATTAATAACTCATGAGTCAAACTTTTTTCAACTGGCTATTTAAAATTGTCAACAAAATTCATGTTATGTACAGTTCTGGTTGGGGAAAAGTCAGAGGGGCTTCTGTCTTAATGTTTCCAACTTCTCTCTTACCCAGCCCTTCCCTGCTCTGTCATTGGTTACCAAATCTGAAAAGAGGAAGAAAGTCAGAGCAGCCACCATGATTTATTCAATCAGGAGCAGAACAGCGACCCATAAAAATTTCTGGCACAAGCCTTCCTGTGAACACATTTGCTTGTTTATCAGTTAAACTTTGCCGTCTGCGAGCACTCTTGTGAAAAAACAACAAACCATTAGTACAAGAAATGGTAGAAAACACATTTTTAAAGGCCAAAAAACCTCAAGTAAACTGAACATTTTTATTGCTGGAAATGTTTGAGAATTGGCCTGTCCTTCTGAAAGTCTAAAGAGTCCCAAGGTACAAATTCTATCAAAAGACAAATCTGAGTCTTGTCTTCTGAATTTGGACTAAATTTTGAAAATCCTAATTTGCAAATATAATATAGATTTTCTCTGTCAAATGGAAATATTCTAAGTAGGAGAAACAACCCAGCAGGAAGATATGATGTACAGGCTATTGAAATAAGCCCAAATTCTTAAATAAAGTTGATACATTTCAGGATTTTGGATGAAACAACACTATGAATACAATTAAACTTTTTACTATCCTTAGCAAGGTAAAAGCTACTGACAAAACTAGGAAGGAAACGAAGTCATTAAGGAAGAAAACTCCAAACCTTAATTTGACCCTTTACTTTCAGTGATTCATTTAATAATACTTATAAATAATATCAAAAATCTGGTTTGGAGCAGCAATATTCTATGTCATGCCCAGACTGCCTCTCTTCCTCAGCAGTAAATCACTACCCACCACTTTCAGTCTGTGAGGGCAGAGGACAATTATTCATATTCAATACCCTGTTAACAAGTGTTTGTTCTTGTCCTTCTCCAGTGACTTCACAGAGCTTTAATTGACAGCACAGATGTCACAGCTCCTGTCTCCAGCCCAAGCAATTGTTTGAAAAGCTTCTGAGTTATTTAACTGCTGGTGTTGACAGGAAGCTGGACATTTCTGCTCTGATGAGGGCTTTATTTTCAGGCTTCTCAGTCCATCTTACCTTCTGTTTCTTCCTATCTTACATACCTAAAATATTGCTAATGGCTGTGCACAAAAGGCTTCCCATTTCAACATCACATTTGCATCTTGCAGGATGACTCTCACGAATTTTTGGGATTGTCCCAGATTAGAGAGAGACCAAATCCATCACATGGCAATCAATTTTAATAGAGGCAAGATCACAGTCTCAACTTCTCCCTGTGTGTTCCCACTAAGATCATAGTGCCTTCTGTTCTCCCAAAGTCAGCTGTTAGTACAAAATATATGCAGGGAAAAAAGGATCCCACCAGCAATGTGCTGGACATTTGTATTCCCAACAAGATCCTGTTACAGACTGTTAACAGAACTGGAGGATGCCAGTCTTACTTCACATATTGATCTGGTGGAGCAAGTACAAGGCACGTAGGCTTCTGGTCTGTATTAATTTGTACTATAACTCTTGGCACAGAATCAGCTGGCAATGGTCTCCCCCACGTTTTAAATAAATTACCTGAAGTAGTAATTGTTTGTTATCAGTAAGGGGGATTTAATAAACAAATATACTTGATAAATCAATGTGCAGACAAATCCAGACATCCACATATAAATTAGTTTACTTTAACTTACTAAAATGAGGCTGCTGGAATGATAATGTTTCAAAATACCAAAATAACATTACCAGTTTGTGTAAGCTGGCATGTTAAATACATCTTTGTCCATTCCTTGATCTTTACTGACAATAGTCAGTATCCTAAGGAGGGGCTAGGCTGGAAAGCCCAGATTATTGTCTTTTCTTCATATTGTCTTAACAGAATCAGTGAAATAAAATGATGAATTATGTTGTTATATCAACTGAACAGCTTATATAATGTACCTCTGTTCTCACAAAATTGAAATTTAGTGTTTTAACAATGGGCTTTACTCTTCCACTCACCTGTAAATGAGCACTACTGGAGCAGCACTGAGCCCAGTTCTGCCCTTTACACCAGCTAAATCTGTTTCCTCTTCTGTGAAATCACTGCTGCTTTACATCATTATGAATTAGGTCAGAAACAAACCCAGTGACTGCTCATTCCAGCTAGTGAAACATATGAAGAGTGGCTGCAATGACAGATCTGTAATAATGCTTCTCATCTGCAGTCAATTAAATTTAGACCATGCAGAACTATAAGAAGTACACAGTGGAAATTTTTGGCAGGGTGACTGGCAAGCTGTAGCACATCTAACAAACTTGAAGACTTTTAAATTCATCTTCCCTCTGAACTTTAATCAAAGGCTATAAAAAAGAAATCCAGCTGAATACAATAAAAATTTAAACAGCAAGAATCATTAAAGCAGACACTTCTCGTTACCTCACAGTGACTTGCAGGAAAACCTTGTCAACATCAGCTGCTCATCCCTGTGTTATAATCATAATTCACCTTGCTGGAACAAACAGCACGGGAATGTCTGCATCTGCTGAGCTTGTGTACCACAGGCAGACATGAGAGGAGGCCAAACATGTTTTTATAAGTTACAAAAGAGAACAATTACTTCTACCGGAGGGGTGAGAGCTTTTGGAATGTGCTTTTGGACATAGGAGTGTCTTTTGAGAACTACTGAATATATCTTCAAATGAAAACTATAAATTAAGTGTAATTATTTCTGACAGCTTGCATGAGAAAAATAAAGCATTTATCCTGTCATTGAGGTTCCCTGTCTCAGTGCACTGTCAGGACTTTGGAATCATCCTTGTGGCATGTCCACACTGCCCTTAGCAAGACCTCCTTTGCTTTTTTCTCCACCACAATTGTGGCTTTTTTTTTAAGTATGTGATCTTCCTTCAAAAACTTGTGGCTAAAATATTTGCCTGTCCTTTTGTTGTTTTGATTTTGACAACTTTTCCAGCAAGCTTCATCCCACAGCTGCAATGCTCCCCTCAGTCTGTACCCAGCAGCAATCACACCCACATCTTCTCCCCTCCTCACAAACCCCAGTTGTGCCCCTGCCCTCCCTGTGTATCTTTTATTTCATGTATCCTGATGCTCAGCCCCAGAATTTCTCAGACTCCCCCCTTTGCACTTGTCAGTCCAGCCTTAGCTCTGGTTTTGCCTTTATTAAGTGCATCCCCCATCCCCTTGCCTTTTATTCACAGATCCTTTCCATAAAGGGCACCAATAATTCCTCTGCAAGATCTGCCTCACTAATTATATACTTAACATACATTTATCTGTTCCTCCAGCAGGTTTCAGGGAGCAGGGGCTTTTCTTCTGTGCCTTGTCATTTAGAACCCTGCCACTATCACAATGTCACTTCCCAATGACATTGGCAGCACCACTGTGCTGCAATTAGGAGGGAGACTTGCCAGCAGAGGATGGGGGTTAAACTCTTCCTGACAAAGAAAACAGCATTAAAACAATTGAAACAATTGGCTGAATACCTGTTTACAGAAACCTAAGGGGTATCTGGGAACCCAGGGTGAAGCAGGGATTGTCTGTAGATGTGGGATGGATGGTTTAATTTGGACAACAAGCAGTGACAAGGAAATGGGCTGGTGTAGGCTGTAAGTTGTTCTCCATGTGGAACAAAGTGCACGGCCTGAATTTAGAGGCAGGGTGTTTTTAGAGAGATGGCACTTAAAAAAAAATAATTCTTGAAAATGTTCTTAAATATTACATCTGAAACATAGTGACATATATTACCCTATTTTGCTCAAAAAAATAAATAAAAAACTAAGGATGATATAAAAGGCTGACAACACAAAATCTTTACTAACCCACATTCCTGCACTGTTGTTGCTATGAGATCAGTCTGTCAGATTGCACAAAATCTAATGTAATGTGTTTATTATCCAGTAAATACATTTTTCAGGAGCAGGTTTCCACAAAACAGCCCATCTCCAAGACAGAATAGACTCACTCTTACCCAGCTCAGCCCAGCAGAAACCCAGCAGGAAAGAACCAAGGAGGAGAGAGGGCTGTTGAAGGAGTAGTTGGAGTTGTTCAATGTAAAAGAATTTCTGTGATGTCCCTGGTCAGTGGAATAACTGAAATAAATAGAAAGTAGAGCCCAAAATGTGAGTCTAGAAGAGGCCTGAAAGACTTTTTTCCAGAGCAATATTTCCATCTTGGAAGAGAGATCAGCTGCCCTGCAGACCAAAACAGGGTAAGAATATTCTGGTTAGTAAAAACCAGATACATTTAAGATTTTTAGATTGTCCTTATTAGATAACAGAAACAGCAAAAACATTTATGTTGATATAATTTATCCTCATATTTTGCATAGTTTCTGACAGAATTTCAGCATTTTCCCCTCAGGGTTTCCACAAACAGGTTCCATGCAGTATTTCTGGTGGAGTAGCACGCACAAGGGCTCTGGAAATTTTCAGCAGGCATCAGCAAATGCATCTTAAGTTTGCATTTGAGAAACTAAATGCAAAAAGCCTGTTTTTCAGATCACCAGCAGATTTGGTTGATAAGAAGATAATTTACTCTGTGTATGGCTTTGGGCTAAGAGTGTTCAGCAGAGCCTATAATGGAACTCTGGTTCCCATTTCTCCTTTGTGTGACCCTTCTTCCATTCATTGCACTGAGTTTCTGAGTGTTTCCTCTAAGGATGAGAACATGTGGGTAAGAGAGTCCAGTGGGGCTAATGACACAGAATTAAACTCAATACTATTATCTGAGCTCTTTATCAATGTTTTGAGAGGAGATATCTTATCAAGAGATCAAAACCTACAGCTTTGGAACATGGTAATCTGACCTGAGTGAAGAAGCCAAATTCAAACTTTTCAATCAAGAAGTTTACCTATATTAAATTTCAGAGAGGGTTCTGCAAAGGGTTTGTGTAAGTTTTTCTCTAGAAGACAAGCTGATGAAATAGTTTATGCAGTACAAGGAAATGGCGGCTGTAATTGTTTCAGGAAAATATCAAATCAATTTTTATACAGGTATTTTTCAGATGAACAATCTTAGAATGTATTCAGTTTCCCTTACCTTCAGGAACACCATTTGCAGAGGTGAACTTTCACCTGATGTGTTAATTACTTCCTCGGCACAAGCTGAAGCTGTCTGGCTTTACATGAATATTGGTTATGTGCTTAATTAAAAAAAAAAATCCCTTCTAATATTTTTAAGTGTCATTCTGGTGTTTTAGAGAAAGTTTCACCATTTCATTGATTTTTTCAGATCAATTTTATGAGCAAGCACAGGAGAACAGTTGCCATTATCTCTGCATGGAATGAAACTCATCAACACTGCAGAACATTTTGTAAAATAAGTACCAATGATAATACTGGGGATTGAAATCATAAATTGACCAGCATTGGACCTAATTCAGCAAAAAAAGATGAAATACCTGAACAATCCTTAAAGCAGGAAGCCATGCTCCAAGGAGACTCTTGGCAGTTTATTTCACATAAGTTGTATCTAACTGGATGGAAAAGATGCATTAGTGTACAAGGAATTACCACTGCCAGTATTGGTGAGGAAATAATGAAAATGTGATTGGCATAAATCATTCAGAAATCTTCCTACAGAATCCTGATCCATATATTAGATTGCCTGGCGTTCCTGAGAAGTACTAAGGTCAGACTTACACTAGAGTATTGTATTTCTTTACACATTTTATTGTAAATAGAAAGTAGAATTCTGATCCCATGGGAAATTCCAACATTTTGACATTTATTTTCAGTGCAAATAACAAACATACAGGGTCTGAATCACTGAAACTCTTACATGCAATAGTATAGGAATAGCAAAATAATGTAAATATCATAGAAGTTGAAATTAAATGAATAAAATGCCAATATAAAATATTTCAACATTGCCAAAAAGAAATAAGGTAAAATTATTCATTTTGATATTTTCCTATCAAATTTAATCTAAATCAATGTATTCACTTAAGATGATTCATTTCTGATGAAATTGCATTGTCTGAGTAGAAAATTGGGTTGTTTTGGTTTTTTTTTTCCAGCTCAGTCTCATTATTAAAGATTGATCAGATTGTAAAAGCGTTGGGGAAAAAAACATTAGCAATTCAGCTTTTGCAAACTTACTATATTGAGGTAATTTTGATTAAAATTTCACCATCCCCAAGAAGGAAAAGCAAATAGTCACAGTAATTGTCAATCATATGCAAAGGACTTACAGGTGGCTCTAAAGTGACTTCATAAGAGATAAGTAACTGAATTACTGAATGAATGCAACCATTTGAGCACAAATTCTGTCCTTTCCTCTGCAGCTCCTGTGGTTTTCCAGCCTCAGCAGCAGCCCCTGCTTTGGTCACTTTTCCAGTGTAATCCTTTTCCTGCCTGTGAGAATTTGGAGCTGCTCTGTTGTACCAACATCACAGTGTCCAATTTACTGTGCTAGCAGGGAGAAAAATTTGTATATCTGACTTCCTTTTTATCAGTTCAGTTCTAGCTTTTGCACCTTGTTTCTGTGGCTGCCTGTGTCACCTTGCTCCCCCTTCTCTTCTAATTGTAATTCCTTCATTAATACCTATTTTTAATCATCCCTCACCTCCTTTTTTAGTTTTTCTGCTTTCTTACAAAATACTCTGCAGAATTTGTGCTGTCACAGCCTAGAAAAGTTCTTCCCTCTCCCCAGGAACAGTCTCCTAACTCATTGACCTGTCTCTCATCCTGCATTAAGCTTAAACACTTCAAGACTCTTTGGGGAAAGAAACTCCACATTTATATAGATGGCAAGACTTCAGCAGTATTCAGAAAACAAAGAATAAATGAGCAGAAACTTTCATTCTGTAGGGAAGGCAATTTAACTCTACACCGAGCTAATTAAGGCAGCTCATGAAGATAAGGGATGCCTTCTGTTCAGATGTTGCTGTGTTTTATCTACAGCCTGTGCAGTTTCTGTACAGACACGATCCCTCCACTCCCCAGGTGCAAATGGAGATCAGACCTCAAGTGTTTCAGTGTCCTTGGCTGATTGTTAAAATGGTTCTTTCACTAATCCTGCAAAACGGGCATAAAATTAGTCTGAAACAACAGATTACCCTGGACTTGCTAATAAAGCAATAAGGAGAACAAATAAAAGAACTTAGTGTAACATTCTGGCTGTTGCCCAACTTTTGGTGCTGTTGTGCATGGAAAAAAATCTGTCCTGGAAGCACAGTTGGACCTATTCTGATCTATAAATACTGAACCTTTCCTCATCTCATGCACCACTAAACTTCTTGCAGATGCTTAAGTGACTTAAGCAAAGTACTGCAGAGAGCAAAAACACCAGTGAGAAGTGGCTTTGGTTTCCAGACAAGCAGCACATTTGGCTCTCAGATGCAGTGGCTCTGTGAGTGACCCTGCACACTTCCAAGCTGCAATTGCGAAGTTCATCCTCCTGAAATATGAAAGTATTTCTTACCACACAGTCAGAGTTTCTCTGGTCAGATGTGTTTGTTTCCAAACTTCTCTCTCAAGGAAGTTTCTCCTCTCCTTGAGTCCATGTAATTAGCCCAGGGTGGCCCTGCCTTGTTCCACCCTAAATTCCTGATGGTATTTCTATACCATAATTGTGAACATTTATCACCAGCAGTTCTCTAGGCAGTCTTGTGACTTGGACAGCAGAATGTAACTGGTGTTTAGACTTTGCTTTGTACACTTCCCAAGTGCCAAACAACCTTTCATTACCTGCTCTTGGCAGCAGCCCAGGAAACTTGGGCTTCTTGAGCCCATGTGAGTCTGGGAACATTACTAAAATAGTCTTCTCAGATTCCTGGATTTTCATTTACTTCTGCTGCAACAAAAGTATTTCTATATTTTTTCAGACTGAGAAAACCTCAGAAAGCTGGTGGCACAATTTCTACCCCTTTATACATGGCTGCTGATCAACTGGTGAGCTGGACCTGTGCAGCAAAACTCTCTTCAAAAAAGAATCCTTTAGGTCAGTTCCAGCAGATGAGGTTGCCTAAAACTTAAAGCTTTCCATTTTGTATGCAATCCAAGTGTATTTTTTGTGGTTGTTTTTGAGTGAAATTGTTGAATGTCATCTCAGGAAAAGAGATTCTCATGCTTTACTCATTAGGGAAGGCCACAGTCTGCACCTTTCCAGAGATACAAGATAAGTCCCAAATGGAGGGATTCAGTGATCTATCATTATGTTAGGTATTTTCCCCAACACAAATCACCACCCAGTCTATTGGGTGCTGTATCAGGAGTGGGCTCAGCAGACAAACTGCAAGCCCTGGCACACTCAGTGCTGAAAAACCAAAACCAAAACACAGCAGAACACAGGAATAAACAGAACAACAACAAAGGGCTGGGGAAATACCTGAGACACTTCTTGTCTTGATGTGTTTTTCTGGTTTCACACTGCTGTCTTCTCATGCTATGTGTGAAGTGCTGTTATGTATTATTGCACTATATAACAGCAATGACAGGATCAGCACACCAGAGAGAGCAAAGAAAATCTAGAAGACAATTGTCTCATATAAAAGAGCAAGTCTAATAAATTGGCCATGACTTATTTATTCTTAATTACAGATGGCTTATAACCTTCAAAACAGAAGTATTTTTCTCATAGTAAAAGCAGCACACACAATTCAACTCATCCATTTATGTTCTTATAGGATTTAAAACTTTAAAGTAGGGATTTTCACCCTTTTAAACTCTAATGACTCCAGTGATGCTTCCATGTCCATTTAATGAGGAATGCTAATGAAGCCAGTGCCTGGAAACAGTGAAAGGTCAAATTTCCCAGTTGTTTGGGATGAGACAAACACACATTCAACCACCCAGACCAAATGGGAAAAAGCAAAAATGTGAACTTGCACTCTACAGCTCCTAGATTTAATCTTGGCCACTGGGACAGTTTCTTGCTCAGGACAAAATAACAAAAAATTCATCCTGGTCGTTAGGATCTTTTCTAATGCTAATTTTAACATAGCTGGTGTGCTTCTAGGAAAGATCGAGGTTTTGACAAGTTTTACTGCTAACTAGACTGCAAAATGTAGATCTTGCTCTAGTGAAAATCTCCTCAGTTCCACCTCAGTGTTTTAATTTTTTTGCTCTGCCACCACTACACCTTTGGGGCAGTCATTTCATATCTTGCATACCCATAGTGTTGCATGATGCTGTGATTTTCCCTCCATAAACTTTTCCAGGAAACGGAGTTCTGGAACTGTGACTGTAGCTCCTTTCTTATCTTCACATCTCAGACTGGAGCTGCAATGAAGCTCAGGAGTTCTCAGGACAAGAAATCTGCCTGGGGAGATCAGCTGTGCTCACTCTGTGTTCTTGGACTGAGTGCTGTAAAAAGCTTTTCCAGATGCAGCCACCTCACAGGTTGCACAACCCGAGGTGACTCCCAGTACCTTTAACATCCCAGCAGGGACACACCCATGCACCCAGAGCCACGGATAAGTCAGCAGAATAACAACCTTCCCCACATTCACCTCGTCATGAAGATGGAGAAAACCCCTGTGAACTTCAGCAGTGCACAGAGCCAGGCCTGTGAGAGTAGGTGTGAGAGTCTGATCAGCCCTGAATGATGAGCTGCTGCCCTTCAATGGCTGCACTGTGCTGCAAAGCTGCTGCATTATTCATTCAAAGCCATGGTGCAACTTCCTTTTATTGATTGGGGATTTAAAGCTGGCTCCAGCGAAGGGAAGGGTCAGAAAACAATTACTTAGGGCTCCACAGAGCCCCACAAAGCCGGGTTAGATAACAGCAGGAGTCACTCCCTGTACTTGCCCCATAACCTCTGCCTGGGGCCACCACTACTCTCCCACCAGCTCTGCCAGCTAAATAGGGGTTATTGCACCTCTGGCTGTGTGAGTGCTGTGTGTGTGTACAAGCAAGAAGGAGGATTGTTTTTCCCTGTTGCTACATAGGTAGATCTCTCACCATTTTCTGGGAGAAAATATTTAAATCAATGGTGTGTCTGAAGATTAAATCCACAGGCAGAGGCTTGTGCAGTGCATTTGGAAATTAACCTCTGCTTAAGAGCAATGACAAGCAATCATATAGATCTGCACTTGTAATCCACTTCTACATGCTCACTTTAGTGAAAACAGATACTTTAATAACATTCTCTTATAAATATCATTGCTGCTCCTAGAGAATCCAGTTGGTATTTTGTAATTTCTCACATCCTGTCAATACAGCCCTCCAGCAGCTTTCAGATGCAGAGCTGATCCCCACTGCCCTCTGATACACCTGCACACACCCTCTGAGACTTCAGGTGTTGCCAAATTCTTACTGAGGGCAGAGCAATCAAATACAAAGCAATACAAATTGCAGTTGCCCTGGAATTTGTCTAGCAGATTTCCCTTAGTGCCCAATGCACCCTAAGCTCTGCTGTTCAGATTTAACAACCTCTAAAATGCTATTCTAAACCAGATTTCCCTTACCATGTTCCTAGGCAAAGCTATGAGCTTTCACTTTGGATTCATTCTATTTGAGAAGCTGCGTTGTTTTTTCTTCCTCAGCTTTCCCTGGAGCCACATTAGATTTTAATATCTTAACCACAGAAGAATAGTAGCTTACTAATATTTGTGGAGGAGACACAGGCCACCAGAACTCCATGGGAATCATCCTCTCCTGCCTACATTTCATTGAAATCATCACAGAATCACAGAGTGGTGTTGGTTAGATCAGCATTAAAGACCATTTAGTTCCAGCACATCTACCATGGGCAGAGACATCCAACACTAAATCAGGTTGCCCAGAGCCTTGTCCAGCATGGCCTGGAACACTTCCAGGAAAGAGACATCCACAGCTTCTCTGAGCATTGTGTTCCAGAGCCTCACGACCCTCACAAGGAAGAATTTATTCATGACATCTAACTTAAACCTACCCTCTGTCAGTTTAAATCCTTTGTATCCCTTAGTCACAGGCCTCACATGCAGCAAGGATTTGGGGTAGCCACCTAAATAGGCTTCAATGTGATATTTGCCCTGAGAGAATACACTTGCATTTTGTTAGAGGTTTTTTTCAGATTTATTTTTAGATACAAGGGGAAAGACTAGCATAAATTTAACCAAGAAAGGAGTCATGTTTTCTGATTACCAATGTCTATCTTAAAAGCCATTTTATTAATTCTGGTGCGATTAGCTACGTGAGTATTCTGAAATAAAGTAGAAAATGGAAGTAACAGAAAAGTAGAAAGGAGAGATAATTCTACCTAGAGACAGAGCAATCCTCACCCCACATTACTGTGAAATGCTGGGATGGAGGTTTTCTTTTTCAAGTTCCTGGTTCCAATCTCTTCTTTGAATCAACAGAAAATGGATTTGACTCTGATTCCACCACCCACAGGTCTGTACCAGGACCATGAGAACAGAACAATGAGAACCAGAGAGAGCAAATCATCCAGCCCCAGTTTGATTTGACAACTTAGTTCCTGGGGAGGAGGTGGAGACTTCTTTACCTCTGGTGGTTAATTAAAAGAAATTTCTGTGCTTGTGGAATGATTTTTGTTCCTTGGGAATGAAAGATGCAGCGGAAGGTGTCAGATAATCCATAACACATTAGCTTCTTTCCCACCTGCTCCACAACACTCCTGAATAAGCCTCACCAAAGGACCAGAATAACAGCAGCTCAGTGAAATAAAAATTGGTCTGTGAGCCTCATTCTCAGTGCTCCAGCTCTTTATCTACAAGTCTGATACTGTAAAAAAGGGGGAGACCCCAACATGGGTGCAGGGAGAAGCAGCAGAGCAGGTCACTTCTCCATCCCCAGCCTTCCTGCCTGCCTGAACTGTGTGCACCTGGCTGCCCAGGGCCCCTCACCAGAGAGAATCTCAGTGGGGGACTAATCCAAGTTAATCCTGGGCTTTATGGATGAATGGCACCTATGAACAGTGGTGCTGATGCCTTATCTGAAATTGTGCATCTCACTGAGCACAGCAGCAGCAGCAATCCTCTCCTGGCCTGGAGGAGAGCAGGAGGGCAGCAGCTTTGCTGGCGTAAAGGGACATGAGAATGTTTTGTGACAGAAAGAGACAGCAGAAACAGTGGCCCATATTGTGAATGTTGTAACAATTTGGTCTACAGTCTGTATCTTAAATGTGTTCCTTTTGGTATTTTTCCTGTTTGAGATACACAGGAAGTAATAGAATTTTTGCTCTGGGTCACTTGGTGATTCCCTAGAAACACATTAGAACAGCCTTTGGTAATCAGCTCCACTGCAAAGCCAATGAAAGCACCCCAGAGTCACTATTATATTACACAGGAAACAATTCAGCAAGATTGGAAATATTTTATTAGACAGTAAAGCAGAGTCTATTTGGAGATGCTACCTATTTTAAAATTCAGTGATTATCTGAATTGGTATTTTCTTTGTTACTTAGGAGAGACAATATTTGAAAGGGGCTGGAGAGAAATAAGTATTGCTTTTCTTTTTGTTTCTGATTTTTTTAAGAAAAACTCAAGCTCTCTTTTTCTTTCTTATGACTTCATTGTGGGAGAAATTATAAATAGAGTTTGGAGATAAAAAGGAAATAAAACTAATAAGTTTTCTTGATTATTTACAGCAGATAAGATCACTGCATGGCTCTGGCTACAGCTCATGTAAATTCAGCTCCCTGATTAGCAGCATCCTCACAGGTTCTTTTAGTTTTCTTAATCTAACATGCCTTCACATAACCCCAGACAAACTCTGTGCAATACAAATGGACTCTGAACATATTGTGATGCTTCTAGATCCCACAGACACCTATGTAAATAAACAATTACACACTCAATCCTCTCTGCATGCACCACAATGGGTGCTTCAGGAGACAACACACATATTCCTCCACTGAAAATACAACCCATTTGTAATATGAGCTTTGTAAGTGTTGGATTTAAACTTGAAGCATATTCAGAACACAACTAAAATCCCATTAAAATGGAAATGAATTTTCTGACTCCTATTTTCTATCAAAAATTTTTTCTCAGTTTCCCTCATCTTCAGTGAGGGTTACAATTCAGTATTTGTAGCTTCCTATTCAGTCTAGGAGAATAAGCAGTATTAGCAAGGTGGAAGCTTATATTAAGGAATAAAAATCTGAGTATTTTGAATAGTACTAGGAAGGGAAACATCAGGTTGCATCAGCACAGCTTTTGCAGAATAACAATTTCTGTGATGTGAGGTTCATAAGGAAGGGATGTGAAAGCATTGGGTTAATTTGAGGCTCTCAGCACATCACTTGCCATGAACAGGTTCAGGAAACCAGGGCTTACAGAGAAAGCAAACAGCAGAAAACCAGCAGCTCTTACCTGCTCAAGCACTCACTCACCCTCTTTACACTGGCCCAGGTGAGATGAAGTGGTTGTTGTGTGTTTAATCCAGACTTTAGCAAGGCCAGTGCAATCCTGGCTCCAGCATCACCACGTGCTGCTTCTATGGCTCCAAACTTCCCCATCCCTTCTCCTTAGCAACATTTTCTACCCTCTTTCCCACAAAACCTGTGCAAGCACAAAAAACAACTGGAGCAGGGGCATTTCAAAGCTTACCATAGCTCAAGCAAGATCATTTTCAGGAGACTTATATCTACTTTAAGTGGAGCAAATGCATTGAATGAACTTCAGAGTCTCTGTTTTGTTTCCTGTGGCTTCTCTAATGTTTATTCCTGTAGAAGGAAGAAAGCCAATATTGACATTGCAACCAGAAGCCACTGAAATATGTAATGCACCAATATAGATACATCTTATCTATATTCATATATACACACCCCCTCACCATCATCTCATCTGATTTCAGCTAGAAAACTGTATTTGTAATTTTTCCTCTGCCAAGAAAGTGAGAGAGATGGGACAGAATTTCTCAGCAGCCAAGGGCAGAACTTGGGACAAGCAGCATTTTGAGCAAGGCAAAGGACAAAAGTAAAGCCAGGACCTTGCTGTGCAGGGTCTGATGTCCCCCAGAGCTGAATTGTTCCACAGGGATGTTTGGATAGCAGGCTCATGGCTGGCTGCAGCAAGAACACAGAGATATCCCATTTGTCTCGGTGCAGAGGGAGAACTTCAATCTTAGCCAAGGAAAAGAAAAAAAAAATAATGATGAATCATGAAAATGATAAATTAAAGCTAAATTTTCATTAAAGGAAAAGGATTACCTGACTCAATGCTAAAGAGCTTCCGTTCAACTAGCCCTCTGCTGAGGAACAGCCTTGTTGTTTCCAAGAGTGTTTCCACAGTTTCACTTCACGCTAAAAGTTGTCCCCCACTGATGCAATTAAATGGGTGGCAGCATATACTTCATACATTTTTAAACACTAAAAATTATTGGAAACTTTCAAATTTTTTTGGAAGTGTTGCAGGTGGTGAAAAACCAACTCTAGCTGGAGATGTCAGCTCCAACTTGGATGGAAGATGTGTTTCCACCTGTAAGTGCTGAGAGGTTACTTTGTTGGTTGGGACCTTTCCCACACATTTCAGATTTTTGGAATTTACTGTTTCAGTGTTTTGCCATTCCCACAAATCCACAAACCTGCTGTCAGCCCCCAGCACCACTGGTTTCTCACTGCATTTTTTGGGCTGGATTGCTTGCACACTCAGAAATGGATGAAGCCATTTGAATGCTCAGGGGCTGCCATGAGAACAGCACAGCAGCTTCTCCTTTGTCAGGCATCAGCTCCTTTCAGCATGCAGGGCCAGAGCACAGGCACAGAGGAGAAAATCATGAAATAGCTGTCAAAGGCAGCCAACATCAATTACAATACACTGCAGGTTAAATTGCACACGACACTTTCTCAAAGCAAATCACCTTCTCCTATAAAGAGGTTTTATGTCATTTTTAAATTCTAATGATTTGCTGAGAACTCAATATCAAGAGAAAAAAGAAAAAAAAAATCAATTATTTTCCACAGATGGCCAGTGGACTCAGATGCTGCTGTGGCACAGAAGGGGCAATCACAATGACATGGCTTTTCCCTCCTGTTAGCAGAGATTATGCTGCATTAGATGGCATTGAGAGGGTGGAGAAAACTGGAATGCTTCTAAGACAGTGATGTATTGTAAAGCTGGATGAGCTAATTTTAGACCATTTAAAGTCAGATATTGGCAGCAGTTTTTCTGAGAGCTCAGTTAAGGCTAATTTACCACAAATCAGCCACTGAACTCATCCTGCAGATCACAAAAATGTAAAACTATCATGCACTTAGAGGATAAAGAAAATACTGTGCTGGTTCCTGCAGGTTACATAAAAATGCTTTTAGAGGCAGTAATGCCAAGAGGACATGACTTGCATTTTTATACTTATGAATGCTCTTCCACAGTAATTAAAAATGACATACCCCATTAAATCACTTAGTACATACCTTAAAGCATATGATGCAGAGGTTTCTTGAAAAAGCCAATTACACAGTGTAGCTCTGTACAAGGCCAATGCTTCAAAGCAATTTTCTGATTTTATGAGTTACATATGCTTCAGAAAGGGAGATTTTTTTTTTATTACTGGCAGGAAGATACACTGCAAATAAGATACAAGCTCCTACTTTATTTTTTTGTTGCTGCTGTGAATTAAAAATTTCATTGCATATCTGAGCTTCAGCACAAACAGTAACACTTCACTGGAGAGGTCTTTTAATGTGAGAGGATCCTTTTCAAGCTGAACCTCCATGTAAATAAAGCAGTAGTAATGATTAAATGATGGAGAGGAGTTTTGGCATTGCTGCCTTCTCCCAACAAAGAACATTTCTGCCAGAATCCAAGGGTGGGAGAAGCCTTGAGTCCTTGCCATGTAGCAGGATACTGAATTACTCTTGCAAGACTGCAGTGTCTAACTGTGCATGTCATAGGAAACATTCAGATTTCTTTCCATCGTTTCTGTTTAACCAACACTGTTTTGCTCTGATGACACTTCAGGAAAACGAGCTCTATTTGTCTACAAAAAGATATTTTTCTTACCCAGATTTGAAATAGGAACAGTTTTACTGCAAACTTCAGTTTTCTTTGGTCAAGGTAGGGTTCTTTCCTTCTGTTTCAGAACAGAGAGACTCCCAGACCAGAGCACTGAGAGCACAAACCCCAAAGTTTCAGAAGCACAGGAGTTGAGAGAAAGGCTCAAGTTCAGTAAAATCCTTCATGAAGAGCAGCACAACACCCAGCACTGAGGGGGTCTGAGTCCAGTAAAAACCCACCTGAAAATTAAAAGCAGGAGAAATGTCAGGATGATGTTTACCTGTGAGCTGAGGACACCAGACAGGCTGTGCCAAGCCTGACTGGAGGAGGTGAACAGGGAATATTGTGTTGGAATTTTTAACCTGTCGTGAGCAGGGAGCATATGGCACCCCTCAAAAATCTGCCTTTAATGCTGAAATTCACAAGTTTATATAAAAATTCTCCCTTCAGGGATGGTCTCCTGTCACTTGAAATTCAACCAAATGTCTCGTCACTCACCAATCATTGCAAAACCTTTTCTTTGGACAAATCTCCTTGTCCAGTGATATAATCTCATTGCTCCAGCCAAGAATTCAAAGATTTAAAAAAAAAAAAAAATGGAGTGGAGAAGGAGATTTGTGACAGCCTAGGTATGTCTGTGACTTGTGCAAACAGCCCGTTTTACTCCAGCATTCCGCTGTTTTTAATAAAAAACTATCAGATCACACAAGATTATTTCCCAGGAAGATAAAAAATAATTTCATCCAATTGTTTTCCTGAGACTACAACTAGAAAAAAGAATAAAAGAAAAATTAATTTTTGTAATGACAAAAAATAAAAAAGAAAAGCAGAAGTTGGCTTTTAGCCAGAGGGCTTTTTAAAGCTCTAAAGAAGCTTTAAAAGTGACCAAGAACCTTTTTCCTGATAAACTTCACTACAAACTTGTATAGCCTTGACATTTTTCTAGTGTTTAGCATCATCTTTGACAGCAATATCCAGATGTTCCTGCTTACTAGCAATGCAAAGTCAGGGCCAGCCTCAGAACAAGTTTATCACCCTCAGAAGTTTAAGGGCACAAGTTTAAGGGAGAGATTCTTGAGGGATGACAGGCAATTAAAAACGCTGACACCTCTTTTACGAGCAGTTGAAAAGATAATTGAGAAATACAAAGTGATCTGAGTTAGAGTTCAGTGTGGTGAACAGGCACTGCCTGAGCTCTTTTCCTGCTGTTTTCTCAGAAGATGAACCCTGGATGTCCTTTTATTCTTTATCCTTTGGACACAGGAGTTTGCAAGCTGGGTTCTTGAGCTCACCTGAGAAAACAAGCACCTAAGAAGCAAAGAAGCAGCTGAGGCTGAAAAAGGGGCCATACAATATTTTGTCTTTTCTCCAGCTACTGGGATCCTAATTTTAATGTAACAAATCAGTGATACAGAATATTAGACTACCACTTAGTTTCCTTCGCAGGTAAGTATTCCTCAAACTAAAGGCTAAAATCTTTCACATTGTAATAATTATTAAATACATTTAAAGTACCATCATTCCAGTAAAGGATGACTTAGGAAACCACAAACTAAAAAGACTCCAAAAATTTATTGTAAGAGTTACTCTGAAATTTTTATATTTCATTTTGAAAATCATTAAGTTTTTAAATGCATGCTACTATTTTTAAGACTAGCTGGAAAATTCTTTTGATCCTCCAGGTATTAACCATCTGCTTAGAGCACAGGAGCAATGAAAAGGCAGCAAGGTGAGCTCTCCATGGTGCAGCCCACCAAGGCTCCTCTGCCAGAGGCAGCACTGATGTCTCCTGTAGGACATGGAGAAAGGCCACAGAGTTGCCAAAGTCAGAGATGAACAAATCCCATCTCTGCTGCAAACTGGGCTGCCCCTTCCTGACACAAATCAAAAGACTTTGGGGGACAGATACATTTAGATCCATTCTTATGCTTTCCCATCCTTTTTTTCATTTCCTTAAGCTATTAAATCTAAATAAAACCCAGAACAATCCCAAAAATAAACACCAAATCAAAAAGTGTAGCAGATATTTATATTGCTATCCAAAATTGTGAGTAGCTAATCTCATTTGTTTATGTCAGGTTTAGAGATAATAAAATTGTTTTTTATTATCTTGTATTGTTATGCATAAAAAGCACTAAAAATTAGAATATTACTGATGATCTGTGCTGAAACCAAATTTTTTTTCCTTTAGAAGAGAAGAAAATAACCCTGTAAGGAAAGTGTGCCTAAACCCTACTCAGAAACTCACTTTATCTTTAGAACTTTGTGAATTTTGAAGTGTATTACTTTTTTGATGCCTGACAAATACATCTGTCTTTGTGACTATGCTGGAAGAAAGTAAATCAAGGCTCAACAATCTTCTGCAATATTTAGGAGCAATCTATGCTTGCTATCATATGCACCGAGGATGAACTGCAAAGATAGTTTAATCTTTGATTACAAGTACAGACTCTTGGAATACTGGAGCAATGCACAGATGGTGTGATACTAAACACAACAGCTCTGCCCTGTTCATGGTATTTTGTGAGCAGCAGAAGGACCACAGGAGAAGTGCCAAGCCAGAAATTCCCATCCCAAAAGCATCAACTACTTATTTGTGCTTGATAATTTGAGAGGGACTGAAGGCAGTAAAGTGCAGCTGTGTCTGTGGGGAAGCCACATGGGGAGGTTTGGGATGGTTCTCCCCAGGAAGGGCCCCAAACTGGAAGGATCAGGGGAGATGAAGGGCGATGACCCCACCACAACCCTCCATCCCGAGCTCCCTGTTCTCCTGGGGAGGAGCTGGAAGAGTTGGCAGTGAAGCTGAGCCAGCCAAGAAGGTTGGTTTGGTTTTTATTTCTCACTGTCTTACTCCAGTATTGATTTGCAGTAAGTTGAGTTATTTTCTCCCAAGTTGAGTCTGTTTTTCCCATGACAGTGACTGGTGAGTGGTCTCTGTCCTCATCTCCACACAAAAGCTTTCTCTTTGTGTTTTCCTTCCCTGTCCAGAGAAGGCAGAATGAGAGAGCAGCTTGGTGGGCAACTGATGCCATCCCAGGTTAACCCATCCCACCTTGCTTACAGAATTTTCATAGGGAAATCCAGGAATTCAGCTTCTCAGGGCCCCCAGCACCACCTGGCACAGCTGCAGGCCCCCAGCCAGAAACAGCTCCATGTCAAATGGATCCTGTTGGTGACATTGCCTTTAACGTATCTCCCTTCAGACCTCTGGAGTGCTGTGCAAACACCAACTAATCCTCTCACTCATGCAATATAAGCTTATCCTTGGAGATGTTAAGTAACCAACCCAGTCACACCACAAATGCAAGACAAAGCAAAGCTTTAACCTCTGCTGTCACAGCCCACATTAGCAAACCTGAGTACAAGGCACAAACACATTTAAAAAGTCTGCATTCCCTGCTGATTGAGGTCAGGATCAGCGGGATGAACTTCAGCTCCTGTAGAGTGCAAAATAAATTAAATGTGAACATCTCAACAGCAGAATCTTAGGCTTCCTAATTTAGACACTCAGCTCCTTTAATAAGAGGGAGAGACAAACAGGAGCCTGAAGGGAAGGGGCTGTTTAATGATGCTTCATCCAACGTGGGAAGCAGCTGGCTTGGTTCCCAAGCTTTTTTCCTCCACCTCCCTGGCCCAGCAGAGACCTTGAATGTTATGGAGATGCCAATCTGGCAATCAAGGAGCACTTTTCATCACCTTCGAGGGGAATAATCCTTTTCAAGCTTGTCCCTCAGCTGGGAGGAGGGCAGGGATTGGCAAAGGTCAATAAAATCAACATTCAAGAGCAATAGAAATGTAATTGAAAGCCTGGAAAGTGACAGAGGAAGGGGAAGAGAATTAAAGCAGGGGGTGTTTGCTCCAGGGAAAGTGTGGGGCCTCTTTTTTGGGGGAAAGAGTAGGAAGATCTCATATCCCACAGGAGAAGCAATAATCTTGTCAACAGGGACAGATGAGTAGAGGAACAGAATTAATCAAGCTGAGGGAAGTTCTTCCTGCAAAGGAATGGAACTGTGCATAGTAAAGTCTGTTTCTCAGTCTGCTCACTGAACTCTATCTACATAGAGGTAGAGAAAAGATAGAACATGCAGGAACTTCACCTGGCAACAAAGCTGGCTGCTACAGTCCCAGCAAAGCATTTTTACCGCAGGCTGGTATAGGCTTTATCATGATTTTTCATCCTGCTTGAAGCAAGGGAGGCAAAGAAGAGGTGAGTGAAACCAATCCTTCCTCTTCCACCATTCTTTTCCCTCTTCTGCCCGGCCTGTGCCAGTGAGGGCTCCCTGCCCTCCTGATGCCCATTCCAGCCCCACAACTCCCACTCCACCCCAGACCCCAGCCCTGCTCTGCCCTCGCCCACACAGCACGGCAGCCCCAAGTCAGAGCACGTCCAAGGCAAGGTTACACAAGTGAGTCAGTGCCAGGCTCCCAGGAGTGACATTTTTACAAGACAGAGCAGGGGTGAGCCCTGCCAGCACCTACCCACAGCGCCAGCCCCTGTGAGGAGCACACAGCAGAACCAGTGCTGCTTAGAGGGAGTTTCTTGTCCAGGCTCAGGTTCACTGTGGGCTCAGCCCACTCAGCCACAGCTCAGGTGCAGCAGCACAAACAGGGCAATTCCATCCCAGCAGGGTGGAGTGCCCAAGGGAGACAAACCAAATTCCTTACACACCATAGTACACACAGAACCCCCCAACTCTGGTGTTTCAGAAAAGAGAAGAGAGCAGTAATAATTTTTAACCAAGTTAACTAAAGAAGTAAGTTCGCTCCTCTCACTAGTCAAACCCACAAAGCTGTTAAATGGTTGCAAAGCCCACAAATAAATTTTCCTAAAAGTCTTTTAAGATAAATTTTTCTATGTAGAAACTAGAAGTCTTTAGATTTTCACCACTATTACATTTGAACTGTACACATTGTAAGAACGGCAAATTATTTCAAGAAAAGCTAGTAAAAAAATACTACAGGTCAAAACACCTCCAAACTTGGCTATTTCTACTTGAACCTCTAGATAAGTCACTTTTCTTTTTTATTCATATCCATCCACAATTTTACAGCTGGTTTTGGTACTTTGAACATTTCTCCCCTTGCAGAGCAGGAACCACAAAGCACATGACATTCAATAGATCCACTACTATTTTTAGTTAAAATGCTTGATCCTTCCTTCCTCTGTTGTTCCCAACTCTTGTAAGGCACATCCAGGAATTTTCCCCTTGCCAATACTTGGGAAGGCTTGACAAGCACAGGATTTTAATGTGTACTTTTAACTTCAGTTTAGAGCTAAGGAAAAAAACGAACCCTATTTTTCAATTTTCTGCCAGTATGAGATGTGCTGTAAAAGGGTAAACACTTCAAGTCTTTGTCAAAAGCAGCTCCAGGGGGAATTGTGAGAATCAGAAGCTTTAAACAGTTCAGTTACCCAGGAAAAGTCTTTTGTGTCTAATTTTGGCATTTCATGGCTTATTACAGAATATTCAGCTCCCCCTTTTGTCTCTTACTTGCCCCCACAGTTCTTGCAGAGGCCAACTTTAGCTGCTTATGTTACTCAAGATAAATTACAGTGCTCAAGGTATAATTAAAACTTATGCTATGTGGAAAGCAATCTACTAATTTGATGATTGTCTTCAATGTTTACAATAACTATAATCATAACCACTTCTGGACCTGAAATGGATAAATCTCACCAATAAATTTAAAAAACGCAGAGGTTTGCTGTTGATCCACTGTTTCAAGAGCTCCAGTTGAGATACAGAGTGCCACAATTATCAGTGATCTAGACAAGCAGCTAAACACAAATTCAGTCACAACTGAGCATTTTTAACTACAGCTTACAAAAGCTTCCTGGTATTAGAGCACGAATAAATACCAGTGTTTTAAGAACACAGAATAGCTCTTCAGGGCTTGTTCAACAACATTTATGACAACAGAAATGTAAACACCAATTTGCCATTAATGCCGCTGCTGGAGTGCCCTTATTACCCAAATTCAGGGTATGTATTTTGTTGCTACAAGTCCCACTTCTCAGATCTCACCTTCTTCTCTAACACCTTCTGTCCACCTTAACATTTTGGCTTTGATCCATGGCTTGTTGTCACAACACATTTTATTTTACACGTGAGCCTACTGGAACACAAGTGACATGTTCACTTCCTCCAGCTATAAGCTACTTACTGGCTACTTTAACAGGAGAGTTGAAAGCTTTAAAGAGTAACTCTGCAAAAGTTCCTGATGCCACCAGCTGTGTATCACCTAGAGCTGACAGCTGGGGCAAGCATGACAAAGGGAACATCTGCAATTAGGACACTGTTACAGATATGCAAGTGGTAATTATTGATCAATTAACATGAACCTGCAAATCAAATCTTAATCTGAAATAAAACTCAATTAGTGCTTACTAATAGCAAATTCAGGAATTAGCACTCATTGGCTTGGCTTCCTCCTTAACTTCCTCTCCAACAAGGCTACACCAGGTAAACTTTGCTATTCCCAGTCAGTTTGTCATCGTTTCTACTGGATCAGAAGTGATTCCTCTGCAGCAAAGCAGCCCTTGCAGCTCAGCAAGCACCTCCCCTGTCAAGTGAAGGTATTTTGCAGCGCTACTGAGACTGGGTTTTGCCCAAAGTCTCCAAGAGTTATTAAACTTGAACAACAGCAAGATTTGCTGCTAACACTACCTAGATTTTACTGAGCATCTTTGAGCTGTGTTGCAGTTAAACAATACAAGGTATTCAGATCTTCTGGAATATAGAGAAATGGTAAAAAACTGATCTTTCCAGTTTGAACTCGCCTAAATTCAATTCTGTATACCCCAACAGAAGCACATCTGATATTTTGAGCAAGCCCCCAGGGGAAATAACACAACTTGTTTCTCCATGTAAAAGATTACAATATGCACAAATCCACAGGGGTTTTAGTACTGTACAGGATACACAACATAACTCAAGCCCAGTAAAATCTCAGGCAACAGAAATCATGAGGTCAGACACCAGTGCTGTATGCATTGTTTATTGAACTTCAAATGCCACGGTAGATCACAGATTAAATAGTTAAAAACTGGTTACTATCATACAATGTTCAGAACAGTCTTTCAAAACAGCTCTTTGGACAAAACTAAGAGCCAGATTCAAGCACAATTCCCTCAGGACAGAATGCTAGAGGTGGAAGAGAGCTTCAAAGTACTGACAGCACACAACCCTACACAAAGCACAGCAGGTCACTGCCCTGGGCTGCCACATCAATCAGAGCAGCTCTGCACAACACCTTCTGCCTCCATGGGCAGGCACCTGCTGTGGCAGTGGGACAGAGTCTGCTTCTCCAGGACTTCAGCATTCCACACAACAGCACAGATAGAATTCTGGGTTCTGTGAGATTTTGAATTAGAGAGCTGAAACCAGATTTAAGCAAACTGACATGGCCTTTCACTTACATTCTTTACATTGACACACAAGACACCTACAAATCAAATTTTTATTTTGAAGACATGATGTCACCTGAGGTCAAAAAACTGTGAATGTGAACAACAGTGGTGTCCTTCAGTTACTTACTCTGAAGTTTTAGACTGGTTGGGGTGGGAGACTAGTGCTTGAACTGCACTGCTCAACACTGCATCCTATTTATGCCATCATGTCTCAACTGAACATACAATTAAGTATAACAAAATGCATCAAAAAGATAAATCGGTCAACTGAAAACTGTTGGCAAGAATCACTCAATTATGTATTTGTCATCTATTTCAAGCATTTGTACAAACAAGACACTGGAACTAGAAGCATTAGCTTTAATTTGTGCAATTTAAGAATTTCCTTCAGGAGGAGTTCAGTCATCTGACTAGACAGGAAGCTCCCAGCCTTGCCTGGCAGTCATCAGTCGTAGCTCACCTCCCAAGAAGATTTAGAGCAACAACGTCAAGAAAGCACCGCAGTGCTAATCCAGGCAAAGTCAGGATTCACAGTCTGAGATTTCTCTGCTGCTTTACTGCTCCATGTGCAACACACCTCGTGCTGAGGAAGCCTCTCCAAGGCACCACTCCCAGCTGCAGCACCCACAGTGGCACTGCTGCAAGGCAGTTGGATGTATTAGAGCTTCCACAGGACCGAGAGTGCACAACATGGAAACAAGTAAAACAGCAGGTTTAACCTCAGCAGCCCTTCTGAGTGATGTCCTGGCCAGAAGATTTGGTAATATCCATTGTTGTGAAGACCTGTAGGAGAAAAAACCAAGAACTTATTTACTCTTGCCTGCATTATCCACATGGCTACTGATCTCTTGGTAAAACTGTCTTCAAGAGCAGGTTTTAAATCAGGCTGTTTCTTCCCCCTTTCTCACCTCTGCACAAGTAGGATGGATACCAATTGTTTCATCAAGTAATTCTTTGGTGAGACCACATTTAATTGCAGCAGCAAAACCTTGAGTAACTTCACCAGCATTGGGTCCAAGAACATGCAGTCCTATCACACGATTCTGCAGAACAGGTGAGAGAAAAATATGAGTCAGTACCAGGCAAAGTTCAACAAAAGCTCTAGTGTGTGCTGTCTCACTACACTAAAAATGTTATGCAAGCAGGTCAATAGCAGAGTCTTTAAGAAAAAATTAACTACTTCAAATAAAGTAGTTCTGCAGTTCTTTCCACTTCAAGAACACCCTCAGCATATCCATCCTGCTACTTACATTGTCCTGTTTATTGCAGATAACCTTTGCATAGCAGGTATTGTTATCTCTGCCTGGCACTGTCCATTCAAGTGGCCAGAACAGAGTGTGATAAACCTGGGAGAAAAATAAGAAAAAGAGCATTAGAATGTCACTGATTCAGTCAGGCACAATTCTACTTAGTATCTTTACAAATAGGTGGTTTGACATTTAACCCACTATATTCTTGCCTATAACAAACAAGATGAGTAATTTTTTTCCACTCAGCCCAGAGTGTCCATACTCCAAAACTCAGCAGAGGAAGACTTGACTCAAACCATGTAGCTCTGATTTAAATACTTAATAAAAACAGCTACATTATACAGTAGTTGCAAATCAAACTTTCAGAAAGAGAAGTACAAAATTAATATCCAGTTACTATACACTTAAACCTACTATGCAAAACAGTAACAGCAGAAGCTCAATAATGTCAAGAGATTTTGAAAGATATAAGGAATTAAACAAAAGACATGCAAAAGCAGCCTCTTCATAACTCCTTAGAGATGTGCAGAAACCAGAAATTACCATAAAATGGGGAAGTTATCCCCAATACTCCTATAGGCATATGTTAAGGTCAGCAAAAAATAAATTCACAATTCAAGTACAGTGAACCAGCAGAAAATAGTTCATCCCAGGAGTTTGGTACACTTCAGTAATAAAAGCCTTTAATTCATGACAACAAAAACCACTCCTACAGCTCTGTAACCCAAGTCTGGCATCCTGAGGTCAAATGCTTCTCTCAGCCACCTGCAAATGGTTATGCACAATTCTAATGGCATTAAGCCCAGTCCTGGTTTCTGTGAGTCCAGTACCTTGCTAGCCAGATGAAAACACAGCCACAACAGTTCTACCTGTCTAAACTGCTAATCTTGTAAATCTATGCCTTGAGACTAAAGAAGCAAGGCCCAAGAAAAACACCCTCAAGCTACAAGTTAATTGACTCTTGGGTGTTCTTACCTCCAAGTTTTGTTCTCCATATTCATCTATGGCTTTTTGTTCAGGATACCCACAGCTGCCATACTCTAAAGGGGTAAACACTGTTGTTGGTACATTGATATAGTCACACTAAAAATAAAAATAAAAAAATCATATTTAGACTATGCAAGTTCTATACACTACATAACAGAAAAAGTTATATAGGAACTTTTCTTCTTTTTTACAAAATACTTGCAGAGCCAACAGGTAGGTGGATAAATTAACTCATGTTACTGCAGTTTTGAGGGAAAAAGCATTTTATTGAGAAATAAATTGAAGTTGTCTGCTTATAGCTTTACCTTTTTGGAACTGCCTCCATAGAGCCTTTGGGCCAGCAGTCTCCCTGCCTGAATGGCAACTGGAGTAAGTTCAAGCTTTCCTTCCAAGATATCCCCAATTGCATAAACATGAGGCACATTGGTTTGTTCTTCATCATTTACAGGGACTTTCCCATTCCTTTAAAACAAACAGAAGACCACAGAATTTAGCATTACAACTTTTCTCAGATCTCTATAAAAAAACAGGGGAGGAACTCTATTCTAACTACTGAGCTCATTTCATTAAATATCTTTATGCCTTTTTTACTTCAACTGCAAACTCTTCAGAGCATCAATCACCTCCAACTCTGACACACTGCTGAAGTCTGTATTCAGTGGGCCAGTTCAGACATGAACAACAGTACCTGGTTGATGGCAGTCAAGCTACTCAGACATCTTTGGACTCACAGTCTTTCACCTGATTATTACAGAGCTCTGTGCTTTCAGCACAATGACCAACTAGTACATATTCACTCAGAATACTTATTTTACAAAGTACATACTGAAGAAATTAAGTTAATGGACAACTGTACTCAAATTCAGAACAAAAAGTTTTCAAAGGTTTACATAATTGTCATATATAAGAGTGGGAATTAAAAGACCATCAGTATCATAAACCATTTTTACAGAGGTAAAAAAAAAATTCTTGCATTTAGTGGTTTTATGGAGTTCAGCAATACTCACTTCTCATTGATTTTGACACCAATTGTCTGTAACCCAATATTCCTGGTACAGGCATCACGACCAATGGCAAGCAAAACCTAAAAAACCCCAAAATTAAATGCAATAACTTTACACAAGAGAAGTATAAGATTTCCTTTGGTTTTTCAGTGAAAAAACTGAAGCATATGAATAAAATGCCTTCCACATTGTTTTTTTCAAAATTTGAAAGAGCCACCCATAACTCTCTTCCAGGTACAACTTGTTTTAGAGATATAACAAGCAGAAAAGCCAAAACAAAACCAGAAGCAGCAACACTTTATACGAACTAAACTCCAGGCTGACAGGGTTCAACTAAAGACATATAGGGAATTTCCACTTTTTTTTCTGCCAGTAAATTACATGAACAACTTTTTAAGGAGGAGTTCCCTTCAAGTTGTTCAAGAAAAAGTATTTGAATACTATTCATGTGCATCAATAGCCATTTATTTAAAATCCAGACATGCTTACAGTGTTATACTCTTCCTCAAGGGTTTCCGATCCCTCAGTAGACTTTGCTGTCACTTTCAGTCTTCCTGGCATTCCTTGCTCCAGCTGCTCAACCTGTGCAAAGTTTTGTAAGCTTAGAATGACCTGAAGCAGCAGAGCTCACTTCCATTGTCATTCAAGCCTTGACCTACTAATCTATCATTAAGCAGTTAAAAAAGCTCAGTCTCATAAAACATTTATTTGTGCACAGAGCCAAAGCCTTCCCAGACAACACCTGCATTTTACATGTGCTGTTCAAAGCAATGATGTGTTAAGAGAAGAAAGCACTTGCCTGAACAGGTACAAACTTCTTGATGAACTTCACGCCGTGTGTTTCCATGTAGGCTCCAACCTTCTCTGCCATTTCCTGGTCGAAGCCCCGCAGAAGAATGGAACGGACCATCACAGTGACATCCAGCCCCAGGCCAGCCAGGAACCCCGCACACTCCAGAGCCACGTAGGAAGCACCCACAACCAGAGTCTTGCCAGGGCAGTAAGGCAGGGAGAAGAGGTCATCACTGAAAAAAGAAGAAGTCTAAGTTACAAGGTCCTTCCAACACAAGCTTGTCTGACTTGGCAAACACCAGAGCAGACAAGTTCAGTCTTCTGTGCCTTTTCATCTCACCTTGTAATGCAGAATTCCTTATCTCCAGGGATACCCAGGTATCTTGGCCTTTCTCCTGTAGCCAGCACAAAAGTCTCTGCTGTGTGATAGGTTACTTGTCCCTTTCTGTTAGTTGCCTGTTGATGAAGACACAGTTAAGACTGACGTTTTCATACGCTTTAAGATAAAAATTATGTAATCCTTTCCTTAATGATTGTAGATAAGTTTGAAAATCAAGAATAAGCAGTTTGAAACAAGAACAAATGCATTTAGAGATACCACACAGGTCACTGAAGAACAACAGGTTTAAACAACTGACTATCAGGCTTTTCTTCCATTAGAGCACTTAAAATAATTTACTCTTTGAATCCTGCCCATTTTAACTACTAAGTTAGATGGGATTACTCATGAGAACTTGACTTCTGAGTTATAAAAAGCCACAACAAATTAAGACAACCCCTTTATCCCCACAATAAAAGGCCAATGTAATGAGAGGGACAGCATAACATGAATTAGTCCTTCAGCTAATGTAAATAAAAAGTAATAAAAAAAAAAGGTAACTAGTTACATGATTTCAGTTCAGAGGGCCTAAGTCCCAACCTTGCATGAATTCTAACTAATTTGAACTCTAATTTGAGACTCTTGGTCTTTGGAAATTCCATCTTGCCAGTGCATCTCTCCCAGAATCTGACCTTCATTCTTGCTCTTTGTTAGTTTTCCATCACAGATGAAGGGAAACATTTTCCCCATTGAGTCAACAGGTAATTCAGGTTGGAAGGGATCTCAGGAGGTCATCTAGTCCAGCCTCCTGCTGGGAAGTCTCTCTGTTCTACTTCATTTATTGATTAAGGACACTTCAGTGGCTTGGACACTTGAACAGGTGGTACACAAGGTAAATTGAATTTACTATTATCTTTCAGTGCTGAGTTCTTGGTTTAAAACACAAGTAGTTCAGCCTTGATATTGCAAACAGATAATTACATCCACTGAGTGCAACAGTTGCCTTCAATATGCACTTCTAGGTTAACCTTGCTTCAGTATGCTCACCTATAGCAAGATTGGCAGAACAAGCTTTGTCTTGCCAGACTGACACTTTAATTTGTATGCTGATACAGCACAAGGTTCTAGCAGAGCTCTTATGCAAGCACTTAATCTAAATTTAATTTCAATAGTTTTTATGTTTTAGTATGAGGATTTTCCAAGTTGCAAAATCACACAGCTGGAGTTTCCTTTTCCCCCCTTCTCACTCAGGCTGCTGAAATCAGTCATGAAAGTACAGACAGAGACCACCTTCCTTTATTCTCACAAGACACGGGTTTACACATACCCACATCACTCTTACAGAACTAGGTCTGCAAACACTGTGGCAGGTACTAAAGCACAATAATTATTTTAATCAGTAACTTCACAAATGAGTTATTAACTTCAGTTGACCTAACTTGGCAACGTTAAGATGAAGCCTTTTTGGTGTTGAATTTTATAAGGCAGTTCTAGAACATGAGGTTTCCCTCCCAACTAAGTAATTTAAATGCAGAGTATACCTTGATTTTGTGTGGTTCCACGAATTCTCCATAAGAATTGAGGTATGTCACAGACTTCTCTCTCAAAGACACTCGATAGCCCCAGTTTAGAGAACCAATGTAGTTCTGAACTGCTTCTACCATGGTCTCCCAGTTGTGTTTAACTGAAATAAGACATTAATTTAATATTTAAGAAAATAAAAGTGCAATGTGCCCCTTAAGAAAAATTTAACTTATTCATTGTATATCATGCTAAGAACACATCATTATCAGTAATGAGGATACATACTAAGGTCTTGTTCTATTATGTTAATATTTATGTGACTTGTTACTATCTGAACTAAGCCAATTCTAGAAGTTCTGCCATTTATTTCAGTTAATACAGGGAACAAAACACAATTATCTTTCAACCCCAAAGATTTCTATGACTGAAGAAGGAGGACACCTGCTTCACCTAAGAAAAGCACTAAGCTCTGCCTCTAATTTATTAAGTAAAAGAACAGTCTTGAGCTCAGCATCTCATCTGTACAGTCTTGGTCTTCCCTCTGTGTTCTTACCAACCTTGTTCTTCATACTGCCACCCAAACTTCCTTGAATCTTGGAGTGCCTGACCCAGAAGTGCCGCTTGATGCATCAGCTTCTTGGGAATGCAACCTACATTTACACACGTGCCACCAAGTCCTGAGATGGAAAGAATCACATTATTGCTTCCATGAATGGGATTCATTATTTCCCTAGCACATACTTTGTATATTCACTGTATCACTCAGGGAGGTTAGTACAGTCACACCAGTAACATGAAACTTCTGTTGCAAGGGACATTTTAGAATACAATGAACACATTAAGCTTGTATTCAGTTTAAGATGTTATTAGGCTCACTGGCCCCAGACAGGTATAGCATATCAAACACAGAGCCTAGTTACTTACTCCACAAGGCTTCAGACTTTAGTCAGGCTGCCAAGGAAGCAAGGCAAAAAGTCCAGAGTTTCTACAATTTAGTATGATCTATTATTTGGTATTTAAATATGCCTGTGTTTGAAATACTGTCTACAAGAGCACATTCATTCCTTGACTCAAAAGAAGTTTCACCAAAGTTTCTTACTCATTCTCAGCTGCCAGTATCACTAATGAGGTCAGCCAGCAGCTGTCCTTAATTAGGAAAATGTGAGACATACACAGCCAAGCAGTCACTGTTCTAAAGGGAGCCGATCAGTTGTCTACAATATAGAACCGGATGAACTAAAAGGCAAAATATCCCCACAAATATTAGAATGTGAACATGCACGCACACACTACCCACACATGGTTTGAAAGTGATCAAAGCTAGAAAAACTTTTGACAGTGAACAGAGAATAGCAATGCCCAAAGCAGAAATAACCATCCAGAAAAGCAGCAGGCATGCCAGGCAAATAACTCTTGTTATCTGTGTACCCTCAATTCCTCAATTAGAATTGAGGGTAAGAATTACCCTCAATTCCTAAGAACACAAATCCATAATATGTAACATCTCAGTATGCATCACTGGTACTCAAACATCATCAAACACAAGATTAAAAAAAGCTTACCCCATGTGGTTCCAAGAGGTGTTGGAACAACATAATCTAATACCATTACTTTCTTTCCCAAGGCAGCAGCTTCCTATAAAAAATGGAGAAGACCAGTCAGCATTACTGAACAAAGCAAGCCTGTCCACTCATTTATAGTCATAATACATTTAGCACTAATAAAAGGCTTCTTTACTACCTTCACCAGTTAGACATTAACATACATGGCTCTTCTGTCTCCTTCCCTAGACAAAAACTGAAATCCCTCAAGAACTGACTTTAAACTTTGAATGGCTCTTTGCATGTTCAATGCTGCATCAAGATCATCCTATGCTGTCAAAAGCCACGATCTGAAAAAGGTATGAGATGGGCTCTCTTCTACCTCACCTAAATAAATATTTATGCTGTTAGCTCTGCTTTCCATTCAGGACAGAACTGACTTGGCATGTTCATGCATGGAACAGAAGGTGACACACTGGAGACATTCCAATGCAGCACCACCATGAGAAGGTCAAGGTTATTGGACACATTCAACCTGGAGAACTGCATTTGGAGGGGACACCAGAGCAACTTTCCAGTGCCTATGAGAAGTACATTAAGATGACTGTGCCAGGCTCTTCACAGTTGCCAAGTAGCAAAGGGACAAAAGACAATGGCTTTAAGATGAAACAAGAGACTCAGACTGGATATAAGGAACTTTCACATCATGAGGACAATCAAACAGGGTTCCCAGAAAAGCTTCCCATCTCCACCCCTGGCTTATTTCAAATGGATGAGTCCCTGCACAATCCTGTGTGACTTCACATTGGACCTTGCTTGGAGCAAGGAGCTTATATTAGATATTCTTCTCATGTCCACTCCAACCTGAATATGCCTATTCCTCTATCCAAGAAATTAGCAGGTAGACATTGTTTGATTTTTCAAGCACTTAAATCTCTAGGTGCCTCAAATCTATTTAAGAACTGCAATCCTGCCTCAAACAAGGTTTAGCTGGCTGGCTTATATTTTGAATATTACTCTGAACAATTTGGCAATTAGCATAAAGTTTACAACTGATGTCCCAGAAGGCTCTGTGAGGAAAGATCTGAACATTCTGAAAATACACAATTGGCCAACTGAAGAATTCCATTGTCAGCCCCTCCTGCCTGCTTTGTATTTTCTAATGAAGGCTGCATGTTTGGCTGCATAGTTCAGGAATTGTCAAGGCTGTCAAGAAGAGCCTGACCCTGCCCAAGACATAAACTGGCAGTTTAGGACCTGGCTGAGAGATGGGAGCATGTGTCCAAATTCCTTGGGTAGCAGAGCAAACTGAATCTGGACCTCCGGTCCTGAGGCACTCTGAACAACAGCTAATTGTGTAAGAGCTACACAGTCTCAGCTTCCCTTTCTGAGAAAGCACCTAAAAAGGGATCCAAAGAGAGAGGCAGCTCCTTGAAGGGGACTGCTGGAAGCATTTAATTTTAGATGACTGGTGATACTGAATCCTAAACTCTCAAAAGGCTTCAACAGCAGCCCTTAAGTTTTCTAGATTACTGTTTGGAAGCACCTGTGTATTACACATGCAGAAGAGATAGTTAAAAAACATTTGGCTCCACCCTCAGCCAGAAAATTAAAACCTATTATTAGGATCAAGAGCTGAATAGACATTGGCAACAAACTGGTCCCTTTATCCCCTAAGTAAGCACATTACTAGACCACTATTGGTTCATTAATTAACAAGTTGAACAGTAATACTCATCAAAATATACACTGTTTTATACCAACATAATTAATAGTGAGTAACTTTTGAATGAGTTTTACATACCACCTGTTCTCTAATGTCATTTTCACATCCTACCTTAGAACATGCAAGTCCACCTGAGCCACCACCAATAATGATGAGATCATATTCATAGGGTTCTGTAATGGTTTGGTTATCCCCAAGGAGTTTCTGCAGTGATCCATCCTTATAAGCCTGGGAGAGAAAAAGAAATAAATAATCAAATTAGCACACATGTTTCTGAGCAAACAACTGATAACACTGCCTGCTCTGAGTGACGTCACCCAGGCTGCTGTGTCACACAACATTCAGCTACAAACAGCAAAATTCCCTCAGTCTTGTCCACTTCCAGCTGATTTTTAAAGCCAGGTTACCTGGTATGTTGCATCACAGCCACCAACATGAGTTCCATTCACAAATACATTAGGCACGGTCCTCTGGTTCGTCAGCTCTGCCAATACTTGCTGAATACTGGCTCCATCCTCTAAGAATAAAAGAAATATGTACATTATAAACAGATTTCAGGAACAGAGGTTTTAGAACAACCAAAGGTTTGGACTGTGAACACTGTAGGCCTGCCAAGACAACAATTTTATTATAAACATTCCATTTGCAGGTTTCCTGGACATAAACAAGTCTTCAGAAACTACTTCTCAAAGGAGCAGGCTTAAATACAAAAATTAAATTGATATTTCAAGCCACAATTCTACAGCATGGAGTAATGCTGAAGTAGTAAGAGTTTAGCTCTTCTATTTCAACGATTTTTATCTCTTACAGTGTCACATTTGTTGCTACACACTACAGTGTTCACTACACAAAAATTCTTTTCCAGCTATCACAGAAGATCACACAGACACCTTTTCTATCATGAGAACTTCTTGTTTTGGAGTATGTTCTGTGCACAGGAACATAATTTTGCCCAGCAGCTTTGTATGGGTAAGGGAAGTATGAACATGCTTTTCTACTTACCCTAAAGCTACCTTCCTCCTTTTTCTACCCACCACACTGTCAGAAACTTTCTAGTTTTAAAATTATCATTGCTTGACCTCACCTGCCATCTGAATCATCAGCACCTACACACAGGCTCAATTTAGATCTCTCAGCAGTAAATGTGGGAATGGGGATTTACAGTAATCACTCTGACTAAAATCTTTTTATTCCAAGATTGTATCTACTAAGTATCAGTAATCAGAGCAACTGCAAGGGAAATATATTATTAATTAGAAGTAATTCCAGGAAAAAAAAGGCTGTGCATTGTACTTTACATATCTTGGGCTATAATTAATTCACAGTATGACAACTTGAATAAGAAGCAAAAGTAACTAAGAAGAGATTAATAAATAGCTACATTTCTCCCAAACATTGCTTAGGCAAAAGTAAAAACTTCAAAAAGGCATTAGAACTTTAAAAAAAAATTGGAAATTTAAGTTTTGTGCAGAAAAAAAGAATAGACACTCAACAGTTTACCAAATGTGCATTTAAGAGCTCAGTAAAAACCGTATAAGAAACTATTTGTTCCTAAAACTACATTAAAAGCTACGTGCATTATGTCTGTATACACATAAGGCAGTGCCCATGTCCTAAAACTAAAGCAGCTTGGGCTTTAAGGAAAAAAACAACTTGAAACTAGCAGCAGCCAAGTTACTGGAATTTGCCCTTCCTTCCAGTGACTCAGCACTCTTCTCAAAGAAGGTCACCAACATACCAAGTCAAACATTAACAATTCATCCGAAGCCACAAGAGAACAAGGAGTAGGAAAAAAATTACAGACTTATTCCCCAAAAGCCATAGCTCCTTGGACAAAAATCAGATCTCACATTCTCTATCACCTGATGGTTTTTACAGTCAAAGCCTTCAGTTATATTAAAAACACATCCTGTATAAAAACCACATTGAAGCCTAATTGCCTTTATCTCTGCATATATTACAATGTATTTTACTTGTTTCACATGTCCCCCAATTAGCTCAAGACAGCTTAAGGAATCATGCAGCTTAAAGAATCCCTCATTTTTAGTTACATTAAGCAGCAGCATATTGTGATACATTGTTTTTTCTCCTACTCACCAGTTATATCCAGCTCCAGAGCATAGTAGTCCACATGCAGGGAGCGGAAGAGTTCCTTCACCTGCAAGAGGAACAGACACCATGGCAGTGCAAAGGTTCCTGAGCTCAGGGTACAAATTCCCTGCTGGACACACACAGGACACCCCCAAGGCTCAGTTCCTCAGCTCTGGGGCTCCACACAGCTTTGGCAGCTTGGTTCTGTGTTTTGTGTGCTCCTCACTTAAAGCCAGAGCGTTTAACCTCCCATCACCTTAAGAAAAAGCTTCTAGACATAATTTGCTTAGCTGCTGACTTCTCCAACTGTTACATACCAAAAGCCATGGAAGTGACTGCCATATAAAAAAAACAAAGAAGAGAGACAAAGCAGCAGCAAGAGTCCTTAGTAATACCAAGGAAAAAAAAAAAAAGGGAGTAGAGGATAATAAGCAAAACAAAATGCTATCAAGGAAATTAAAAAAAAAAAAAAAGCTGCAGAAAGAAGGAACATGTTCCAAATACTGAGTACTCAGCTGGATGTTTTTTTAACCTCAGTTCTGGATGGACAAAATGTATCATTACCTGATTCAAACCAGGCAATCTTTAAGAAACAAGATTTCTACAGTAACATTTTTTCTGAAGCTGGCATGTGAAAACAGCTCTAGCAAGAATCCCTGAACGTCTATGGGATGGACCCACTTGCCAGCATGGAGTCTGAACATTTTAAAATCAGCTTTCTCATCCTCAAATTTATGGACAGAGCTTCATCAAGAGTATATTGAGGCCCATCTAGTAAGTTTAAAGATGTCCAACACACAGGGAATAAAATGTTTTTAATACTGCTGTGATTCACACTGTTATATACTGAATACTGAGTATTCCAGTGTTTTCTGATTAAGTTTCAGCTTTATGCAGGCAAACAAGAAGATTTTGTATTCTGTACCAACTACAAATTAAGTTTCTTAGCACATCATATATCAACTGTAACATTAAAAAAAAAAAAGCTTTGCCTCTGTAACTGATTATATTGGCTCTACAGTTTTAGAATAGTGGAAGTTCTAAGGGACCTTTTCAGGCCACCTGCATGAACTCCCTGCTCAAAGCAGAGCCAAATGTGAAGGCTGATGACATTGCTCAAGCACTGTCCTCTCACTTGGAACATCCACAAGGACAAAGACATCAGAACTTCCCTGGGCTGGCTCCATGTTTGACCATCCTCACAGTACAGAAATTCCCTTTTATCCCACTGGAGTGTCTGCCATTGCAATTTATGTTTGTTGGTTCTTCTTTCACTCTGCAACTTGAATAACAACCTGGCTGTCTTCCCACCTGTCAGCTGAAAGCACCAACTAAAACTCCCAGTCAGCCTTACCAAAGTTCAACAAACTGAGCTCCTCCTTCACACATTCAGTGTGTGTGATACTCCAGTCCTCTAACCATCTAGATGACCCTTGAAATTTTTTGTCCTAAGCTCACCATTACCTTCAGGCTTGCCTCCTGGAATAATTACAGCTACAGGCAGAATGAAAGGGAAACAGCAGTGGAACCACTCCAGACCTCCTGTTCTGCATCTTCTGTTACAAATCCCAAGTAAATCCCAAAAAGCAAAGCTAAAGTGATTGCTACTAGGAAGTGTTAAGAATACAGAGGCAAATTAGAAAATTAGCTGCTTGGCTGCTGGTTTAATTTGCAGCAAAGCAGTGGAGTAACAGGCAAGTGTTCACCGGGTTTTGTTTTCTTTTTAAAAAACTGTGCCAAAACATTGCAACAGCAGCTGGCAGGAAGGAGGACAGGACAGAACATTACTAAACCAAGAAAGATTACACTCAAGAAAGGACAGATTTCAGGCATTTAGACCACCTTTATTCTCTACTGAAGGTACTCAGTAGAGAGAAAAAAAAAAAATCAGACAAATGCCAGCATCCTAATTAGAGGCAACTACTGCACTTTACACTTATGAACAAATCATACTTGTGTTGTGCTAATGAAACTGAAGGAAGGATCATAGCAAGCACATGAGCAGTTACAAAATCCTCAATGCAGGCAAGAGATAATAGATGACTTTGGTTTGGAGAAGGAAATGATTAGGAGGAGTAGAAAGATAACACACTAATCATGACTAATATCAAGATAAGCTGAACAGGAAATGATTTCTCAGAAATACTCACTGGAGCACTCAGCAACAACTGCATTTACCAGCAAACAACTTTGAAATGAAAAGGAAGTAAATCTCCCTGGGGAACACAACCAGAAAACTCACTGCTATCTGGCATTGTAAAAGTCAAAATTAAAATGAGATTAAAGGAGTTATTAGACCAACTAATGAAAAAGAAAATCAACTGAAAACTTTGAACCCAATAAAACTAATACCAACTCAGGTCAAGAAATTCCTGTGTCACACACACCCCACTGGAAACTTCAGCAGTGCACTGGGAGATATTCTTACTTACAGCCCAAAGACAAAACTATCATTTCTTCAAATGTCTGGGATGGGATACAAGGCTGCAGTCACGGATACAAGCATTTACTTCCCTTTTCACCAATGCAATGGCCTCAGTTACCTACTAAACCCTTTCAGTTTTCACAAGAAGTGATGGACTAGAAACACTTCCAAGTATTATTAAACAATAGATAATTCCTCTGAAACCAAGAAATTAGTCTAGCTTTAGGAAATGCTTCCCAAAGATGCTTTCGTCACCAGGGAAGCTAAGCATGTTTGAGATAAGCTTCCTATCCTAAAATAATAATGGCATGTCCTAGGTCTGCTTTTTCAAGTATCAGCTAACACTCCATAATAGCTACAGCTGAATTGGCCAGAACCCCCTGAGGACAGAGAATGTAATCTGTAATTGCATAAAATATAACTTAAATAACCAGTAACTTTATGCAATCACAACTGTTGCTCCTAAAGTATCGACGTATCACAGTGTTCAGCCTTGCCACTTTTTCATGCTAAAAAACTATGCATTTTCTTTATGCAT
The DNA here is from genome assembly GCF_047830755.1 of Zonotrichia albicollis. Taxonomy (NCBI): domain Eukaryota; kingdom Metazoa; phylum Chordata; class Aves; order Passeriformes; family Passerellidae; genus Zonotrichia; species Zonotrichia albicollis. The sequence continues at coordinate 10,212,769 of NC_133830.1, forward strand.
TTCTAGCTTACTTATTATCTATTCTGGATGCTAAGCAATTGAAGAAACAGCTAAGCTAAATTATGACGAGGAAGTAATTCTACCACCACCCCCTCTCCACCACTGCCCTGTTAAAGCACTTGAACAACAAATTGCATTTGCAGAAGAACAACAGCACAATTGCCAAGTCATGCTATTAGCTAACCTGAATACAATCACTTACCTAATTCACTTAGGGAATTTATTTGCAGTTGTGTTTCCAAAGAAAAGTGCCATTTTAATTTCCTTCTAGCATGGCTACCTCCACTTGAAAGAGAGAATTCTTTCCACCCCCCAAATTAGGTACTTTTAGACCATGAGTGCTCAACATCTTTTTCTGTTAATCCTACCAAAAGCACACTGCTAACAACCATCCACAGTAAAAGATAGTACAATGCACACTATTCATATCTGTCTAAGAACTCAGAACTATGTGATTACAGTCTAAGTACCCAAGCTGTAACTACACTTCCAAATTATATTCACTTCATTAATTCTATAGACTTGATCAGCTAACAAGAATCCTGCATTAGCCATTGTTTTCCCATTCCTTTCAGTAATTTCTAAGTCTTTGGTAAGAGGGATTGTTAATACCCTTAGTGTTACAGATATTCCTCTGTTTTATCACTTGATGTCTCATGTGTGGCTTTCTTCTTCCATAAACCTTCTTCTTGTAATTCTCTGTCTGCAATCTATACCCCTTCTCCACATCATCTTTGTTATATTACCTTTCTGTTCTGTTCCAAGCAGGAAAATAAGCCAAGGAAATCTGACTAGCAGGGCAGTCACCTCTTCTATTTATGACCTGTTTCTTCACAAAAATTCACACAGCATTTTTCAACTCTCCATCCTAGAAAAGGCCATGACAGAGGGTCCTCCTATTCCCTGTGTTCATTCCTCCCCTTTGCAAAACAATAAGGATAATATTCCTAATATTCCTCATATCTGACTGCTTTCCTGAAGCAAGCAGTAGGCCTAATGGAGAAACTACGAACAAATGCAGGAAGAACAATCTGGAATTTAATCACTGAACTACGATCGAGTCTTTTCTCCCCTTGTCTTAGTCTAGAGCCTCTGCAACACCACAAACAGATGAAGGAAAAAGGCACAAGGTTTAAAAAGTTACAGTGCCATCATGTGATCTCAAACCCACTGAACTGAGTGCCATGAGCACCAGCATTTACAATCACAAGCAATAAAAGCACAAAGGGCAATACTGACAGGCATGACTAGGTATTTCTCAATGGGCAACTCTGAAGTCCTCAAGAAATGATTTTTCCTCAGCAGAAGATAACACTTTTGTCAACTGGACTAGACAGAAGCAAGACTCCAACTCTTCATTTACTGAAACTTAGAGTAAGTTGCTAAGAACGATTTGAGCTATTTACTCTGATTTACTATCTGCCAAAAAGTTCTTAGACAGATGGCACTGGTTTGGTTGATCCTCCCAAACACAGAAGTTTCCTTTCCCAAAACCTCAAAAAAGTTGCAAGTGAGGATATATTCAGTTCAGTTTTCTGCTAGGAGGTCATAATATCTCTTCCCTTCCCAGAACTAAACCTAACCCAGAAATGGGAGTGAGGCTTCTGAGTACCTTCCTGGTTATCAGTTGTATTGAGGAACACCAGGACTTGATCCAACAGTTCCAGTCGTGTTCTTACACAATGGCCATATCAAATATGGTAGTGTGAGGTTCAAATAAAATTTCATAACATACTCTTTGTAACTATCCAAGAAACCTAAGGCCTACAAACCCTCAGGTCCTGTGTGGACTATGATCAGTGTATTGGTATAATAAAATTCTAACGAAGGCCTTGAGTTTTTTAATGAGTTTGGCTTACTGACTATAGCCTAATGAGTGTACATTGGTGTATAATTAGGGCTAAAAAGATATTTTTCTCTAAACATCGCAATTAACCAAGAGTGCTTTTCTCTCCTTTTAAACACACGCTGCTATCAGGATTTAGAACTTATTCATTTGCTACAGAGTCAACCTTCCTTAAATTTAGAAAGGGCGAAAAACTTAACTCATCCCTGCCGTGGAGAGCAGCTTTGTCCAAGCTGAACACCAATGTGGTACCCAAATTTCCAGCGAGAAAGGAACACAGCCTGAGCTTCGAGCGGCTCTAGAGCTGAGGAACAAGCACACTGTGCAGAACTCGCCACTCATCCACCTCCCACCGTGGCAAAGCAAAAGAACCACCACGAACTCCACTTCGCCTGATTTAGAGTAGCAAGAGGTTTTCCAGCACGTGGTGCTGGAGCGGGACGGACACAGCGCCACTCGCACACGCTCCAGAGCCCGCAGGTGCCGCCGCATGCCCGCACCGCCCTCCCTCAGCCCCGCGCCCTGCCCGGGCCCGGCGGGCGCCCTCGGGCCAAGGTCTGCCCGTGCCCGCCTCGAGGGACGGCCCGCGGGGGACCGCGCCGCGCGGGCTCCAACCGCCGCCGCCGCCGCCTTACCTTGTTGCAGTAGGGGCAGTAGCTCTTGCTGAAGATCATGACGCGGTGTGAGGCGATGAGGTTCCGCACGCGGAGCTTCAGCCCGTCCCAGTCCGGGAGCCGGGTCTGGACCGGCGGCGGCGGCGGCGCCATGGCGGCAAGATCGCCTTCGCCGCGGCGGCCGGGCTGACCCTCGGCCATGCCCGCCCCTTCCGTAGCCGGCAGCAGGACGAATGGGCCGACCTATTCGGAGGGAGCGAGGGGGGGACAAGACGCCAGGGAGGGCTCTCCACCCTGCATTTCAGTCACAAGCACTATGAATCGTTGTAAAATAATAAAAAAAGTATTTTATACCAGAGGCGAAAGCGTCAGTGTCTGCCTAAAGGCTACGCAGAGAAGGACAAACTTGCGTTGTTTAAGCCTCTCTCCCCTCTGAGAGGGGGCGTGAAGTGAGCCAAGAGGAGGCCGGCGCGAGCGCGCATGAGCGGCCGGCGGGCGGGCGGTGCCGGGCGGGGCGCGGGGCGGGGCCGGTGACCGGGTGGCACCGCCTCAGCGCCCGCCCGGCCGAGGCTGGCAGCGCGGGCGGAGCAGGGGGTGGCGTCGAGGTTGTCCTTTGCCCCCTCACGGGGGAGCGGTCGGCCTACGGCCCGGGTTGGACCTGCCTCGGTGCCCCTTTAAGTGAGGGAAAAGCTGCTTCCCCCGTGTGCCTCCACCTGCTCCTTGGATCTCCTGCACAAGAAGGAGAACGGGTCCAAGTGGAGCATCTCCTATAATAAAATGGATTAGTAGCAAAGAGAGCAGAAAAAGTTTCATTTTCTTACACGTTGCAGGTCTAAAGGAAGGGCATGCTGAGGCATCTGGTACTGCTTATTGCACACATTGCGATGAGATGGGACTACTCAATGCGCACGAAGCCTGGTGATTGCCAGGGCTGGAGGGTGGCACGGCAAGAGCCCCTGTGAGGGCAGGGGCAGTACCCTGCCTGGTCACTGCCCTACGCCCCAGGGCTTGGGGCAGTGCCGGTGGCGAGCCAAGGCCCCGAGAGCTCGGCCATGTCCCCGAATGTGTGCCTATTACAGCGGCAGCTTCTGTGAGCCATCCTAGGGGGTTGTCCTGGTTTAATGTCTCAGAACTTCGCTAAATCAAACCCTGTGAGCTTCTGAGTGACAGGAGTTATTTTCTGTAGGTGAGGAAAGCACGGAATGATTTCATAAGATTCAATAAGGAGTTTTTAACAACCTAGGTAATGAAGTCCATTGCTCCTCCCACACCTGCCACAGACCAGTCCTACTGCTATTTACTAATGCTAAAAATAGCCACATATAATAGCTGTAATGCCACCAGTGATGAAAATGGGCCTGGTGGGAGACAATTGAATTAACTTGCTTAATTCCTTTTTGGATCATGGGTACCTACGACGTTCACTGCCCAGTGAGCTTGAAAAAAATGTATATTGCATTTATTTGAATATTGACAATGAAGGAGTTCTAGACTAAGACTTTCTACACTCCCCACAGAGAAAAACAAATCTAAATTTTGCAGCCTTTTATTTCAGTATCAGCGTATAGGAAAGTGGATACAGTACCTGCAGCTACTGGGGTTTGACATAACATGCATGGGCCAGAACTACCCACTGTACTTTGTTCACAGTGCAAACAAAACTGCTTGTTTCGTTACTAGCTTTGGCTAATTGTTCTCTCTCCTTCTCAGACTTGTTTTACCTTGTGAGAAACAGTGCTGCCTTTATTATTGGTACTCAAACGTTTGTGCCACTGTCTGAAGGTTGGTAGGTTTTCATATTAAACTTGGTCTGTTTCCTTCAATATAAACATCCATCAGCTCTAGAAAGGTCTGAGAAAGGAATAAATATCCAAAAGATCTTTTTCTGTTGGCATGCTCGACACTGATGGCAGTGTGCCAAGTCCCACGAGGAATAAATGTCCAAGGCAAATTAAGTCACTTGAGGGTTTATTTTCTGCTCTGTGCACTCTGCTCTTGGTTATTACCACTGTTGCCTTAGAGCAAGAATGGGGTAATGGTTTTAAACTAAAGGAGGGTAGATTCAGATTAGATACAAGGAAGAATTAATTTACAATGAAGGTGGTGAAGCATTGGGCCAGGTTGCCCAGAAAAGTGGTAGATGCCCCATCTCTGAAAACATTCCAGTCCAGGCTGGATGGATCTCTGATGTCCCTGCTCATTGCAGGGGGTTGGAGTAGGTGGTCTTTAAAGGTGTCTTCCAACCTAAACCATTTTGTAATTATATGGTTCTGTGGAAAATGGAGGAGGGGGACAATGTTGACTTGCAAAACAAAGGGGTAGTCTGGCAGCACTCTGACGGCAGCTTTTTGCTTAGCTTTGTTTTCAGTCACTGTAGGTGGTTGACAGAAAAGGAAAGGATTGAACTCTGGAGAAAAAGAAAGAAATTATTGCTCAGTTCTAGACATGAATGGACTGCCACATTAGTGTCCTGTCTCTGTACCCCAATAATGGCTCTGATTATCATTGACAGATGATGCCCTAAATCTGTTTTCTGCTCTGAGGTTTTTTTCTCAGAATACCAGACCATACTCAGCTCTCAGGATCTTACTCTTCAGGCGTGCTGGGGAGAGATGTAAGAAGTTCTACAGCTTTTTGGACAACCATTCCACTCACTAAGAGATTATGTCAAAATATTTGAAAAAGCAGAAGTATAACATTCATAAATGAAGTGGTATGCAAGAAGAGATTTTGAAGAAGGGGCAAGTGACCTGTGGAAAGGATCAGGATAGGAATTTAAGGATAGGAATGCAAAAGACTTGTTTAATAAAGGTTTAAACATGCTTGCTTGAACTGTGGCTCCCTGCAGGCCAGTCAGCAGCTGTACAAAGTGCTTACAGGATGATGATGAGCTTCCCCACCTTCCACATGAAAGGCCCTGGCCTGCTTTCTGTAATATAAACTGTCTCATTATGACAGTTCTCTCCTAGGCATTATTCAGCTTAGTCTGAGGATTAAACCAACCACATAAAATAATTCTTAATAATGTAGCATTGTGTGCTATGGGAAGGCATTGAGGTAGAAGCTGGTAGGGGAGGTTTAAGAATAGAATAGAATAGAATAGAATAGAATAGAATAGAATAGAATGTGCATGATTTAATCAGCTCTTGCATAGGACCAGGGGGCTCTTGGCATTATAAAACTCTGATCTCATATTTGAAAGGGTAAAGCTACACACCATTCTGAAAACCATGAGTAAGATAATTTTTGCCACAAAGGAAATGTTCCAAAAGACAAGTCCATGCAGACAACAGGTGCTGGAAGCATTTCTAAATTAAGTTGTTTGCAAGAAGATATTTGGAGGAAAGAGCAAATGGCTCGTAGAAAAGAACCAGGGAAGTGTGTTAAACATAACTGCAAAAATCTTTAGCCATTCTTTCATCTAAAACCAAATTAATTTGTCACCTGGGCTTGCTCCCGTTCCTCGTGTGCAGTGAGATAGCCATGAGCCTTGATGCTGCTGAAAGCAGTCAATTTAACAGCAAAGAATAATCAGAGAGTTCCCTCCAGCCATATCCCTTTGTTCCCTGACACAGCCTCATGTCACAAGACGGGAAAAGAAAGAGCATGACCTACCTCATTCATCTTTATATTCTATTGAGGACCTGTCTATGAAATGGTACACTCTAAAGTTGCTCCCTCCCACTTTTATATATCCAGAATGCGTAACACAGATAAGAAAGTGTAGGGAATGTACCTTAAAGACCAAGAAAGGCCTAAACTGTGGCCTCAGTTTTTCCCACATTATTCCAATGCCTTCACTGGTCTTCTGGGAACTTCACCTATCTGCATCAGGAGACGAATAAGGGTGCTGCACATTAGAACTGCATTTCCTGTTTTGGGGAAGGAGCTCCAGATCTCTTCAAAGCCATAAGTATTTCATGGGTAGAAGAAAGAAAAGAGATGCTGGTTATTAATTCAGAAAAAAAAAAAATAACAAGTGTCTCTCATTGGATTACTGTAGAAATTGGTCTTAAGCCAGGAGACAGCCAAAGTCCTTAGCCACAAGCATGGCTACGCCCTTTGTCAACACCAACAATGGAGAGTCAGTGGAGCCTGAGCCGTGCTGGAGGCTCTTGACAACCTGATTTGTTTGCCAGCCTATTGGGTGACATGTGGATGGCCTGAAGCTCAGACTTTATGGATTAGTGTTCATGGCAAGTGATATCAAAAGTCTTCTGGCTCATTCAGAAATGCTGGCACCATTAAGTACATTAAGTCAGCTCATTGAAGTGCTGATGGTGAACATAATCCAGAGTGTGTAATAAACCTGGGCTCTCTGAGGAGAGTGTGTCAGATCACACAAGGCTTTGGCCAGGGAGCAAGGGGGAACAGTTTAGGGAGACAGTGAAAGAAAAAGGAAAATAAGCTCTTCAGCTGAGTAGCAGCACTCTCCAGGAAGGGCCAGGCAGAGCAATAACTTGTGTTAGCAGTGGTACAACTAAAATACAGCCAACATACACACAGCAGAGGGCAATCACATCTTCATTGTTGTAAAAATTCAACATCCCACCCAGAAAAGCTTGTCTGGACAGTGGCAGTGTTGGAATGAGGCCTGAATGTTAGCAGCTAGTGAGAAGTCAATGGGGGGAGCTCAAGACCCACCAGGAATAATTTTTCTTCAAGATCTTGAATAAATAGTGAGAAACTGTTGTGCTCCTTTTTAAAAGGCATCAGAAACAAGGCAGTTAAAAGGAAATAATCAAAGTGGTAGAGTTAGGACCTGCATTTGCTAATGATGTACACATGTAATTTTTCCATGCAAAACTCATGCTTGTGAAGTTGTAAAAGACAGAGTGGGTGCTTCAAGTTCACTTTCCTGGTTTTGCAAACCATCTGCTAGTTTGTGCCTGCAAGTGAGATAGGACTGTATCTGCTTTCCTGCAAATGTGATGTTGATAGTCCTCTGTTTCAAAATTTAGCTCCGCTGGTCTGCTGAATATGTCTCATCTAATCTTACCTGTCATACTTTCAATCTAAAGTGCATGGTTAATGTCCTTTGAACAGTGTTTTCGTTTTTATATAGTATCATTATTATGAAGGTCTGAGGTTAGCATGAGATTTTCTCAATGTGCCTTAATTAGATTGCCAACACTTAGGCTCAGAGAACGTGTCCTCCTGATGATGTCCCATCATCAACAAGATGTTATTTTATAATAAATAATACTGTAGAGCGTTCCAGGCCTTTTTCCTCGGGAGGCTGCAGTCTGAGGGAAAGCAATGAGGAGGCTCCAAGGATTTGTGCAGACCAGGGTCTCCCTTTGCCCAGTTGAAATATTAATGAAGGGCGAGAGACTCAGGCTGGATCTAAACCTGTGGGATAATGGCCTCCACAATTCAGTTGTATTAAGTGCTGCAAGCCAGGAGCTTTCTACAGCTGACAGAAAAAGTGCTGGTGCTCAGCTGCTTTACAGGATAAGCCCTTTATTTATCTGCTTTAATGAACAGCATGGTGTCCATCTGCCGTGCACTAAAGTCACCTTTCCTTTCTGGGATTCTTATGAAGGCTTTTTAAAGGAGAAAGGAAAAGAAAAGAAATGCAGACATAAAGGATAAAAAAAATCCTTAATCTTTCAGAAATATGGGAACTTGGCTATATTTCTAAGCAAAACCAGTTCCTTTAAGTAGTCATATGCTGCACATTTCCCAGAAGAGTATTTTAATGAAGGTTGTTTTGTGGTTTGGGTTTTTTGATTCTAATCCATTTTAGCAAGACAACTCTTGCACTTCCAGTGCAGGGGTCTCAGCTGGGGACTACTCCCTTTTGCAATCCTCTCTTCTAGTGAAATTCCTAGTGTCTTCCTCTGTCCACAGTGCCATTCTCCACTTGAGAGAGATGGTCAAAACTACCACAGGCTAATATTTCAGAACAAGGAATATTCAAATGTGTCCTACAGTTTCTTTAGCTAGTGCAATTTATTTTATCCTGCAGCTGCATGGGAATGCTCAGCAGGAAGGTCAGATAATAAATTCAGAAGCACAGATTTCTACATTGCCTTTTGTCATAGATTTATTATCAAGTGTGTCTCTTAAAGTCTATTTACATGGTTTTTCCTTTAGGTAATTAAACACTGTGCTGAACAGAGATTCTCCCAGCTTTTCACCCTTGGGGTAGCTATGGCAGAGAGATCTTTCTCTGTATGTAGATTTGCACAGAGTTTTTAGTCTCCTGCTCAGTTTTGTCTTCCATTCTGTGGACAAGCAGGCTGGATGTCTTTGAATCTTTGGAGTTGAGAACTCTGCCCTTTGTGCATTTTGGTTCACACATGCTCTGCTCCCTGCTGATCAGAATAATGTTGCTGACTCCATGTGTCAAAAGAAGCCATCCTTTTAGGATTTTTGCTGCTTCAGTGGAATTAGTTGATTTTCATAGTAACTGGTGCTGATAAGCTGTTGACTGAATTTCTGGCTCTGTTCAAGGTTTCACATCTGCTCTGTAAGGTGGTTCCTTTGGTAAAAACAGGCCCGCCCAAGCAGTTCGTGGTATTTTTCTGCTCCTGGGTGGTGATCTCAAGGAACAATCTTACTTGTGGGTATTTGGTGCTTCCAGGCCTGGCTGAGACCCAGGAAGATGCAGAAAGCACAGGAGAAGGTATTGTGGAAAGGAGAAGACTTAACAGACTGGTATTTTCTAAAGGTTTAGAGATTGATGAAGCTCAAATTTCAGGGAAGGTTCAAATAAACATGTATTTTTTTCTTAAATAGATTTCTTGACCTTGCTGAACAACAGCACATCTCAAGCACAAACCCAGACTTCTGTCAAATCTCATAATTTAAAAAGTTTCTCAATTTTTTGTATTTTGCTAAAGAGGGTGATGGGGAGAGAAACTTTATCATCTTTTTAAGCTCCTCATGCAAACAGTAGTTTGGAAACATGGGTCTGACAATCTTGAGTATCAGGCCAACTATGTAACAAACTCAATATTTCTTAATAGTACAATTTTAGAGCCCATTGATTTTTGTAGGTTTTGGTGGCAAGACTCAACCCTCGGATCTATAGAGATTGTAATCTCATTGACTCTTGGTACAATTTTTAGGTAGACCCTATTCTTCTACCAGGCTAACCCAGAAATCAGAATGAAATGTTCCCAAGCACTGGTGTTTGGGTCTGAACACAGTCTTATGGAGTATCTGAAATGTTTTTGTTCTTCATCTGCAGCACTAGCAGGGTGCTGTTTTAAAATCCTAATGCCTGTGCATTCTCTGAATCCCTGTGTTCAGAGGTGCCTTACATTGCCAAGACAATATTCACAGTATGTCTAGCTAATTTAAAATTATTGACTTTATAATTGGTGAATCTGTGAATGAAAGCCTTAGTACTGTTCAGTGAAGGCCTAAACTCCAAACCAAGACAAATGCAGTTATTGATTTTAATTAACTGAGCCTGAAGTGATAGTAGCTCAAAGTAAGAATTGCTGAAGTACCTTGTTGGCCTCGAGTTTCCCAAGGCTGTTTTGTGTTTGTCCTTTTTTTCTGTGGTATTCCACCAAGATCCGTGTCCCCTGGAATGTCAGCTGCAGGCACTGCTGTCAAAAATGAAGAGTGAGATGACAGAAATGACTTTTCCCAGCCCATCCTTGTCTCCTGAGAGGGTGCCCAGCAGGAGCTGAGCTGGCTCCATGTGGTGCAGGTTACCTGGCACCAGGACTGGGAGGACAGAGGGGGCTTTGCTTTGGCTTCTTCACACAGCCCTTGTGAGCTTGGAGGATGTGCTGATGGGGTTGAGGGTGGTGGGAAGAACAAAGTAATGACAGTATAGGAACTAGTTATTTAGCTTAAATCACTGGGTTTGGAGTTCTGCTTGGAAAGCAGGGCCAGCCAGGCTGAGCAGGGAGCTGCATTCCCTGCCTGATTTTTCAATTGCTTTCACTGCCCCTTGTATAGAATGCATTTTGTTATTTTGACTTTTCTCTGGCTAAAGTGTTTTATATAGTACTTTGGATGTTACTGAGTCATTGATAAGTACTAACAAACCATCTGCTTATCTCAATTTGAGCCAGAGGACTGGCTACAAAACATGGCTGGGTTGTTTCGGGTTTTTTGTTTTGTTTGGGGGTTTTTGTTGTTTTTTTTTCCTGTTTAATTTTTTTTTTTCTTCTTTTAATATGTTGGAGAAAACTGCAGCAGAGGGCACTGTGTGGTTATGTTTCAGGGGAACACTTATTGAATTGCACTGGGTGGCTGAGAGCAACCTCCTCCTGAATGCCTGTACAACTAAATAACAGAATATTACAAGCAATTCCTCTGAACATGAGGGTTTTAGGGTTTAGAAAGCAGCTTTTTTTTTAATATTGTAAGGACTTGGCTGTTTTAATTTTTAGAGTACCTGGGAACTGCTGGCATCAGGATCTTTTTTTATTCTGTTCAGGATTTGAAAGACAGCCTCATTAAAGGAGCAGCATAGAACACAGATGACATTGAGTAGGCAGGCTACCTATAATAATGTCATGTTTTGTCATTTATAATAGATAGTTCTTCCAAACCTTTGGGATTCCCACAGCACTTGGCAAATTAAATATTTGAACATTGTTAAAGGGAAGCCTGTTCAAAGAGACCAGGCAGCTGTGAACTGGGACACCAGTGCCTCTGCAGGAAGAGGTGGAGTGCTGAAACTCCAGTTCAGGGAAGTCCCCATTCACACAAAGCAAGCCATGGGACATTTTTAAGTGTCTCTTCAATAAATATGGCCTCATTTGAGTCATGATTGGTGAGAACTGGGTACAGTAAATAACATGCAGTGTTTGCAGAGCCCTGCCTCAGGGCTCATCACACAGCAAGCTGTGTGCAACCCCCTTACCTTCAGCTGGCAGTAGGGAGGTGGATCTAACACGTCTGGAAATGAAATCCATGCCTTAAAGAGTCTGTGTTTGTTCAGACTGGAGCCTGGCAGTGCAAAGCCATCCCCCCCATGCCAGCCTTTGCTCTCAAGGTAATGTTGAAGATAGTGTTAAGTTAATTATTTCTGGATCAGGTCAGTGGTGAAAGTTGCTCTGGCAGACAGGGACACTGCTGGGATAAATAGTGTACATCCCTCTGGAGCAGGGCTTTGGTGCCACAGACTGTACCAATTCACAGTGAAGCATAAATTCACAAAAGAAGCTCATGATTGTTCTGGTGCTTGAAGTTAAGCATGTGTTTAGAAACATAATAATGGGTTATATTTGTTTAATTTGTAATGCTGGATTTCTGGAAGAGGGAAACATATCAAGGAGAAGGATGGACCACTCTGACACCATCCAGTGTGGCAGGACATGCTAAGGGTGAGGAGCAGATGGAATCCTAGAGAATTCAGCTTGATCCCATGAGAGCAGGAAGGGCAATCTGTCTTGTTTTGGGTCAAAATCAGATTGTCTTACTTCAGCATAAGTTTATGACTTTCCTAGGGGTTATTAAGGAAAGTGGAAAGTGAAGAGGCAGCTATAAAAATGAACAGCATTAAGGTCTCCAAAAATTAGAAGAGGAATAAAAGGAATGAGCAGAAAGCCTTCCACTCTCTCCATCACATAAATGATGTTCTTATTCTAGTAATGGTGACAGGAGGTGGTCAGGTGGCATTATTTAGCTGAATGGCCTGCGTCTCCATGTGTGCTCAGATAAAGTTCAAAATGACCTTTAAAAAATCCATTTTTAAAGATTCCTTTTACTTCAGAAAGGTCCAACTTTAGTAGCTTAAATTTAATTTTGTTCTTGAGGGAATCAGCTGTGGGGAGGAAAGGCAGCGCCAGAGATACTCACGGTAAACTAATAGCAGGTAAAATGTCATTTTAAAAGAGTGAGTGGAAAGCATTTGCCTTTGAGAAGCGGTAATTAATGAATGCTTTTCCCCTAATTTCCTTTCCTCAGGTTTGATTTCTGATGTCTTTCCTGACTGCCTCTGTTTATGTTAACGCAAACTGATTAGCTGGCTCATTGGTCAGGCTGAACCCAGGGTCACAGCACGGGGACTCTGCAGTGGCCAGCTGCACACACAGGCACAGGCATGGGCACGCCAGTGTCTGCAGCTCTGGGAACACACAGCTCACAGGACAACCCCCACTGCTCCTTGGTAAGCACAGACCGTGCTTTTTCCCCTGTAACAGAAGGATAAATTGAGTGCAAGCACTTTCACAGCTGTACCCTGTAAGGAACAGCAGTGACATGTTGTACATGGCCAGGGACTTCATCACTTCTGAAGAAGCAGTTGCACTCCTTAGTTCCTACACTACAGAAATCTGTTTTCAGGTTAGTAGTGATGCCAGGCCAAGGAGAAATTGCTGGGAAACTCCTGTCAGAACTGACTGGATGAGGCATTCTGGCACTGGCCTGTTACACAGGAGTGGAGCCACCTGTCTGATCCTGAGGTGGCCTTTGCTTCAATGGAAATTTGATTTTGAGCTCCTTTTAGTGTTTACTGTCCTTATGTAGAAAATAAAAGTTGTGCCAATTTTCCTCAGTAAGGATTTCAAAATGCACCATTGCAGCAGCTGGTAAGCAAGGAAAGGAGTGGCCAAATGTGTTTTACAATCAGCAGGAAAAAAAGTGCCACCTCAGTTATTGGAGTGAACAGTAAAATCCTCCACACTTATCACTGTTGTCCATAGAAAAACATCCTTTCTTCATCTCATACTTCCTCTTGCTGCTTGGAAAATCCTGTCTGGATGCTGGGGACAGCTCAACATTTTCATGCTGTGAGTTTGAGGTGCACAACACATGAATTCCTGGCTGAGAATTCCTAATGTCAAGCACTTAAGAGCAGTTGCAGAGCTGCCCAGGACACTTGCCTTCTTGCACCTACAGTGTCCAGCTGCCTCTTGAAGTGAAGCTGGATTTAGCTGTGCTGATAGCATTGCTTTGGTTAAGCCTCTGACAAGCTAATACCCACCACTTCATCTTCCCTGGAGATCCCAGCCCTCCCTTGGGCTTGTTTAGAAGCACAGAAGAGGTTGGGCTGGGGATGGCCAGTCCAGAGTGCCCATGTGTAAAACCAGCATGTTGTGGCCAGTATGGGGGGGTTGTGCAAGGCTGGCTGGGTCTGTTGCTGCCCTGGGATGGAGGGATAAGCAGCTCCTTGTGGGCTGGGCACTCTGTGGTGCACTGGCTGAATTTTTGCCCATAATCCCAGTGCCTGGCTCTCACTGCAGGGTGCTGCCAGGGCTTGGCTGTGCTGGCAAGGCAGCAGCCTGGCCCCCTGCTCCCACCCTGGTGTGTCCCACTGATAATGTCCAACAGGAGATCCAATTAGAAGCTTGACTGGCTAACCAGAAACAGCAGCTGGAAGCTGAAGTTGGTGTGCCTGCTGTGGACAAAATAGAAAACTCTACCTTCAAATCCATCTCTTGGAAATTGCTGTGTCTCGGTTCTTTATTGCTAAGGAATAGCCTATCTGCTTCCAGGCCTCTGATGCAATGACTCATTCACAGGAGTCCAGTAACTCTTTGTTTTCTCTTCCTGCCACCAAACACAGATCTCCCTCCAACAGCAGGTTGTGTTGGATCTAATTCTCTGCTGAGCCATTGTTATAGAAAACAAAAAATTCAAGTCTGATCCCATTGGTCTCTCCCTGCAGGAAGAGCTTGGACCTTGATGTACTGCCTTCCTGAGAACATCTGCAGGCTCAACTTTTTTTTGGTATTAGGTAGCTGAGAGCTGTCTGGATGACCCCAGGCAGATAGTCAAAGATGACTTTAAAGGCTGGATAATGTATTTCACAACAGCATAATCCTGCAGTAGCCTGAGGGTTTAGAGTTGTTTTGTACTGTTTTTGATGTAGGGCTTATTTTAAGTTTTATGAAGAGATGTTGCTTTCTTAACTAACACTGCAGTAGCTTAGGAGCTGTCCTGCTTAGGACCCACTTGCTTTAGCTCTCTGCACAAACCCCAGTAGTTTTGGGGGGGCTTTGTTCAGACATGTGCATGAAAGGCACTGCCACTGCCACATGGAAAATCTTATCTTCCATGTCAGATTTATGTACATGTGCAAACACATGCTGGTACATGCAGAGAGGGAGCTGTATGTCCTCACAGGCATGTGTCTGTCTATACAGGGATGTGCAGAAACAAACCCATACATGCAGTTCATTTGAGGCCTCTGTATAATATTTGTTCATGTAGTAGTTGTGCATGTATTATTGTCTGCATCCTGACTCCCCTCAGATCCCTCTCAACTGTTGGTTTCACCTTTGCCACAGAATACCTGGACTAATGATGAAATCTAGGGAAAAAATATGGGGTCATAATATAATAGAACAGTGTAGGAGTCAATATTGAGGTGTTTTCCTCACCCTTTTCCCCCAACCCCTTCTAGACCAGTCATAAAAGGCACTCCTGCTGTTTTCCTCTTCCAACATCTTTCCTTGCAAACTAATAAGTAATCAGGTGTGATCAATTCCAGCTACTACCCTCCTGCTCATCTACTTGCTCTTCTAGTGCCGAGCCATTGTGTAAAAAAGACCTCCTGGGGCTCCTGCATTGATTTATTCTCAGCTGATCTGAAACTTCAGCCATTTTCCTTCAAACATTGTCACTGGCAGAGCCTGTTCTGGGAAAAGAAGGATGCTCTGCAGGCAGCCTCTGGTGTGTGACCTGGATCTGAAGCCTCAGACAGTCTCTCTTGTCCCAAGGGTGCAGCAGGGCAGACGTGGGGCAGCTTCAGGCAGGGGAATACAGGGAAGCTCAAAGGGGGCATCTCAACAATCTCCTTTTTCACATCTATTTGGGAGCCATGAGAGAAAAGGAACCATATGTTTTCCTGACATGAAGGCTCACAAGGGAAGTGGTATGAAATAAGGAGGGACTTAGGAAAGTGAAGCTCTCTTCACTCATCTTCAGCACTGGAGTTTCACCAGTGCAGTATGAGAGACAAAGCACAAGAGGTATCAAATAACCATCTAATCCAGATCCCCAGTGTTGACCAGTCATGGGGAATGGTGGTAGAGTCTGGAAAACAAAAATAAAAAAGAGGCCAAATGGATAGAATAGTCTCTTCTGCAGCTTCTCCCCAGCAGCTGGCAAGCTGCAGTTCTAGGGATAGTCTTGGAACCCAGATTATGTTCTACTGAAGGAATTTTGCAAACAAGCTGGGTTTGCTGTCCCAGGGTGAAGATGGAGCTCAGCAAAGAGGTCTCAGAGCAGAAAACACACAGCCCTAGAGGGACCAGAGCAGCAGTTCAGACTTTGGTCCTCCTGGGCCTGCAAGCACAGATGCAAATGCTCTGCAGTTCAGTCTGCCAGCCACTCAGACAGAATTAGCCCAGCTGCACCATCCTTGATCTTTCTGCATCTAGAGAAATGAAACAGGGGCTGTACATCTATGCTGATGGTGCCAGTGTTGACCTTCTCTCCTTTCTGGCTGAGAAAGATGAAAGAAGGCAGGGTTTGGATGCAATCAAAAACCACCAGAACTCTGGCAACACTGACAACAGTGGCAACACTCCCCCTGCCAAATCAAGGGGGTTTGGGTTAAAGCCTTGACATCAGGGCTCTGTAAAACACACAGGATCACAAGATATGTAAGGTTAACAGAAAGTTAAAGCCCCAAGTACCAGAATGCCTGTGTTTTCAGCACATCTGTGTTTTCAGTTTGGATTAAGTGCTATGGCACCCTTTGATGCAGGAGTCACGTTACAGCCTGCCTGTAGCTGTAACCAACAGAGGCTGCTGCTTTTGCTCCCTCTTCCCTTTTTGTGCACAGCCCATTGCATCACTGGAACAGGATGAGGATAGGGAAACTTTGACCCCAGTCTGCACCCTTGGTGCATCTGGGAGAATAAAATCTGCTTCTCCCCTCAAGCAATTATAAGTGATAACTATTTTGCTATTCAAGGACTGTGATTTCAACACTCAGGGGGTTAATGCACAGGGGAGGCAGCTGAGGCTGTCGTGCTGATGCTGTATCAAACAGCACAGTTTCCAGGAAGATGAATATCCGTAACCAAGTAGCACAGCAGAGCCCAAAGCCTGTTCAAAAGAATTCTTTTTGATGATCTGGTTTTATTACTTTCAATGAACTGGAGTCTCCAAGGTACCAGTGAATAAGGGATGCTGTAAAGCTGCATCTTGTATACATGTTTCAAGCTATGTCTGCTGGTGCTGAAAAGGATGAAAGAGAAACTGCTTAGCAATGACCCAAGGGCCCAAACCCAGCTCAAGCTTCCATGGGGCATTTGCTGAGATAAAAAGAAGATCTTAACCATTTGCACTGGGACATGACAACTGGGACACAGCCTACATCATTTGCTGGCCCCACTGGGAAAACGAATGCATTTCCAGGACAGAGCATGTGGCATGTGTTATGTGTTTCATAAAAGCTCTTTGCCAGCTGGAAATGAAAAATATGAAATGTCAGATCAGGAGCAGGTAGATGTGAATTACAAGGCTCTGTGCTATCTGGAAAATCTATGGGATTTATTGTGAGACACTGCAGTGGTCAGAAGCCCTCTAGGGAAATGCAGCGCTTAGCTTCACTGGTCTTGTTTTCTCTGTGCAGAATATGTGGATTTGGGTCTGAAACACACCTTGGACCATGAGTACATGCACCCAGCTGGGAATGTGGTTCAACATAAGCCCAGCCACACATGTGAAGGGAGGCAAAAGTGAGTGCAACTTGATCAGAATCAGCAGAAGGAGCACCCAGCCATGGTTTCTTCTTCAAGCACCATCTTGCCATTTCTGTAACAACACCAAGGAGAAGTTTTATAGCTATCAGCTGGAGCTCAGCTTCTAAATGGACAGACTCTGAATGGTGCAGAAACGTGGAGTGTTTGGAAGTACTCTTATCAGTAAAGGAGGTCAGCTAGTGCCCATTCTTCCTAAGCTCTGCATACACCATTATAACAATATTAGCCCATGCACTGCCTCTCAGTGCTTTTGCTTTGGAATTCAAATCATGTGTGTGTTTTATAAAAGGCTCTCTAGTGTGAGCCTCAGAAATACATATTCACACTCCAACGGTGTGGGTTTTCTCTTCCCTGCCTAGTGCACAAATTACTCATTGTAACATGATAAATGAATGGGCCTGTGTAACCCTCTTTGTAGTTTACAGTTTTTATAGTGCTTTGCCACCATATGTTATAAATTCATGAAGCAGTTGTAGTGTGTAACAGGTTTTTCTGTTTGTTTATTTAGTTATTTGCTAATTCTTACCACTGTATATAGATATATGGGTGTGTGTAACGTATATAGATATTTGCCTGGTGAACTGAAGCTTAGGAGAAAAGATCAGCTGTATCTGGAGAGCACTTGGGGAGCAGAAAACAAGAAGGATAAAAGTATTTCCTTGATATCTGGTGAGAAGTGAGGAGATTGAATAGACAGTCACTTCACAGGGGAATTCACATTTCATGGTCTGCAACATTTTGGGGCAATTTTTGCTAAAGTCAGCTATATTGCACAGTCAAGGAAATACAGAATATAAAATTGTGTTATGAAAAGCCTGGGGAATCTTCATGTGATCTGCAGCTTGCAGACAGAGAACAGAAGTGGTGTGCCAAGGAATGAGGAAAAGCAGAGCTTTGAATAACCTTCTGGGATTTCTGATAGGCATTGTTATAGGATCCTATAGGAATGGAAGCTGGGGGAAGCTAAAAGAAGTGTCTGATGAGGAGAGTCTGGATTCCCATGTATGAATGTGAAATCTTTTGCTTCAAGCTGCAATGCAATAATCTTCCCTAAAACCCCCATTTAACTCAGTGAACTTCTGTGTGGTGCAATCACAGGAGGAGCAAACCCAGCTGGTCCTTCAGGGGGGTTGTTCTGGGAAGGGACTATTTGTGGACCGGGCTTTCTTCTTGCCAATTATTCTGTTCCTCTTGCAGCTCTCGTGTGACTTCCCAGCAGGCACTGTTTGCTTGGGCCTATCTGTTGGATTCATCAGTTGTGAACAGGGAATTATATTCAATGAGTACCCAGACAGATTGATTAAATTTTCTCATGTTTCCTGGTGGGAAATCAAGCTGGTATTTTAGTGGCAATCCCCAGATACTAAGACAACTTGCAGTCAAGGCCAGGCAGAAGGAGTACAAATAACTGCCTATAATTCTATATACATCTCTGTCTGTGTAAGGTGCATTGTTTGCACATGCACAAACACATGCATAAGTGTGTATAAGTGTGATCATGTGTATTTACTTTGTGCCTGGCCAGTTTCAGTATCTTTCTTAGCAATTCCACTAGCATTCCCATGTGTCTCACTCTTTAATGGAGTTGGACAGGATATGTTTGCACTTTATTTAAGAAACACTGTAAAAACAAAGGGATCTTAATCATCACTAAGCATGGTAGCTGCAAATTAAATATCTGAGGTCTTGGAAGCTCATTCATCACAAATATCCTAAATGTCTCTAGGAGGGGACTTGAAGAATCATTGTTAGGTCACCTGAGGGAGACTATTAGGAGGACATATGTAGTGTAAATAAAACAGAATAATATCTATAATGATGGATCTGGTGCTTCTAATAAAAGTAGTTCCTAATTTTTTAATGTTTTATTTTAATTATATATCTTTTCCATTTATAAAACAGCTTTAAGATGGTACCCATGCCATGACTTCCAAGCTTAGGAATACAGAAGGGAATCAGGGAAGCTACACAGGAAGGGGTCAAACAGCATGGGGGAGAGAGGTTGTCATAAAATAACAAGAATAATTTTCAATATCGTTTCTCTGGCCTCACCAGATGAACCATGGGGCCCTTTTGTCTGGTAGAAATTACAATGTAGCTGATGATTCAGAAAAAAACCCACTAGCTTAATTAGTAGTTCCATTAAGCCAATTTTCTAATAGTAAGAAGAAAAATTCTTTGTTCTCCTGGAAGGGTAAAATGATGAGTATTTTCCCATCAGGATGGTTTATTTGCCTACTGATGTTACATTTGTGCGTGTATTCTGGAATAAAGCTAAACCTGAGCTCTGGATCCAATACTACTGAGTTTTGGCAGATGGAAGATTTATACACTGTCTTGGAGTACAAACTTGGCTTCCCCATTGTGCTGACAGGCTGAAGAGACCTCTCTGTAGGTCTAATACAAACCATGCCTCAGCAGAATTGTGTGGTTCCCAGCCCTTGATATTACATCAGACTCACCAGGTACTCAGCCCCTCCTGGAAGTCTCAACGTGAGGCTCCTGAGCAAGGCTTTGAGGGCTTGCTTCACCTTCTGCTTTTGAAATGGAGAAGTGCAGAATTTCTTATTTGCCTGCATAATTGAGGAGAATGTTCCCCATAAGCTGCAGACATCCCAGCTGTGGATATTAACTTCATCAGGATGATGCAAGGGTGTATAAACTACACCCAACACAGAGCAAAACTTTTATCTTCAGAGGGGCTGCAGCATGGTGTTAGGAAATGGACAGCAACAGTTGGGGATTTTTAAAAAGAAGCACGCAGGGCTGCTTTAGCCATCTGGAGAAGTAACCTTGATAACGCGCAAATGCTTTGCAAGGTTTTTTGTTGGCAGTTGGGGAAGATATGGAGGAACTCGAGCTCCTGAAGTTAACATAGCAGCTCATTGGCTTGCACTTGACCCAAAATGAAAGCAAATCACTTGTTTGCTCTAGAAAGGGTCACCATCTCCCAGATATTTCTGTTCAGGGATGTTACCACCGGCAGTGATACAGCACCCAGTCTGTACCAGGGGAAGCTGGTGTTGGGGTCCAGGGTGAGAGTGTGCATGTGAGTGCAGCTGAGTGCTGGGAGTGGGGAGAGAGGAGGGAACTCACTCTTAAAGAGGCTCAGAGAAAAAGGAGATTAAAAAAAAAAATTACTCTCCTCATCCTTTCCTCTGTGAATCGATTGAGAGAGATTAAACAATTCATTGAATCACTGCCAATCCAATGAAGCATTTACCAGCACAGCCCCAAAGAGATCTTCAGAATAACAGTGGAGATTTCTCAGCTCAGATAGGACTTGAAAGGTTCAGGGCTATGCTGCAAAGTGGTCTTGAAGGCAAGATCTGAACTGTGCTTTTGCCTGAGGAGTGCTGATGTGTATACCTTGTCCTTCATCGCTCGTTAAATGAGTGTTTGCAGAGCTGCAGGATTTCACAATGCCTTCTGCTTGGGATGTAATCTGATGGGGAGACCTGGGGGGCCACAGTTGTTCCGTGGTTGGTGAGGTAATGCCTGTGATGTTGGTCTGTGTTGTGTTGAACAGCAGAGACAGATCTGGAACCAGCCCCACTGGTGGTTGTTTTGGGTCTCTGGGCTGTGCTAAGGAATTTAGCAAGACTGAATCTGTTTATGCAGGTATCTCTGGGCTTGTTTACACCCAGGCTTTGTGGGGCCATCTCACCAGCCTGCTTGGCTCTGTCTCCATTTATTCACTAAAGGCAAGCAGAACTTTGCCCTCACCCATCTGCTCCAAAGGTATCCACGCTGCCTGTCTCTAGACAGACTTTCTTCTAAAGACATCACATGGTGCTGCTCCTTCTCATTGTGTTGTTCCCCATTTTCTTCAGTCAGATCTGGATTTCAAGACAAAATTATGGGAGCAAGAACAAAATCGAAACGGACATTACTTGTGAGCAGATTTTAGCTCTACAGGCACCAATTGTAATTAATCTAGCCTAAGGTCCTCTTTGAGCCATAGAATTTCATTCAGTAATTCCTGAAGAATTCCTTTGATTGCTTTGATGTTATTTGACTTCCCCTTCGGCAAGCCATGGTCCCCTGTAAGGTTCAATCTCTCAATTACCTGCACTCCCACTGTTAAGTATGGAATAGTCCTGACCCCCGTGGAGTCTGTTGAAATCAGCTCTGGGCAAGATCAAGCCACAAGTCTGTTCTGCCTCCTCCCCTCCTCTTCCCCTGCACTTCCAGTTTTGTTGCTTGTTATCTTGTCAAGTCCTGCCTATGAGAGGCCCTGGGTCCTGCATTTTTGCTGCTGTCTCCCTGCTTCCAGCCCCTCTGAGGTGAGCCCGTGCTGAAGTGGCAGATCCTGTACCACAAGATGCCTCATGCTGAGGACACCAAATGCCATTGTCAGATGAGGTGAAGCTGACACTGGTAGTACATGCAAATTCAGCCAGAGACCCACATCCCAAGCTGCCATGTAAATCCACATGTTGACATCTGCAGGCACATGCCCTTGGTTCAGGATTTCAACAGTGTCAGAGGAGGTGGCTGCCAGGCATTGACTTCTGAATCTGATTTACAAGGAAAATTTGCACCGCAGTGGCATAACCTTTTCACTGCCTTTGCTCTGAGCAGAAAAATGAATTGTTTCAGACAACTCAGGACACGTTTCCAGGACCACAAGTGATAAACTGAGACACAAGTGGCCATCAGCAGAACCAGTTTCTGCCCATGCAGCTGCTCTTAAACCCTCCCCAGCGGCAAGAGAAAATGGTGTTGCTTCAGCTCTCGGGTTTGTGTAGTCAACAGAAAGAATCAGGTTGGGCCAGAAGAGTGATGTGGGACTTAGGAAATCCTTGTTTCCCATCAGGTTGCTGAATCCATGTGTGACTATTGGCATTTGCTCCTTGATAGCTAAACTGCTGCAAAACACATGGACTTTGGGTCTGGTAGGGCACAGCCATGGGGGAGTTTATTGTGCTCTTCCCATCCTCTGCAGACAGACATACAGACATGATCAGGTCTGGCCACATCTACCCCTGGATTCATGAGCCATGGAAGCTTTCTCAAGCCTCCTGCTTCCTTCTCTGTGCCAGAGGACAGTAGCTGCTATCCTAATAAAGATTAGGAAGGCAAGCAGCCTCATGCTGTACCAGACAGCATCAGTGGGCTCAGACCTTCCTGCTGCCCCTGGAGAGATCTGTGCTATTTATCTTGTTTTGAATCTCTGTCTTAATATCTGCAGCTTCTTGTTTCAAATGATTAGTGATCTGATGACTGGCATTAACAGTGATTAACAGAAACTCTGCAGAGAAAGAAGCACTGCCTGTGTATACACCATCTGAACTGGGGCTGTCAGTAAGTAGACTCAAGAGAGATTTATTCTGCATCACTCCCAGCCCTAAAAGAATGATGCTAAACTCTATCCCTGCTTTATGAAGCCTCTTATGGCACCCCACTGCTAGATTCAACAAACCATTTTGCATATATTTACAGTCTTCCTAGCCCATAAAAGCTGGCTTTCCTTTATTAACTACGGTTTACTGCCACTCTCAGCAGAAGCAAATAATGCAAATAAAACTGTACTCATTCTGAAGACCCCAGTACACTTCCAGATGTTGTTCACATTGGCAATGTCTTGTCAAACTGTAATTGCATGTATTGTGATTATAAAATGGTTAATAAACACGAGTCTGACAGATATTATCACTTCCTCCACCCTATATTACCACTGCAATGCATGAATGCTTTGGAGGCTCCTATTGTATCTGTATCCCTGACTCATCCAAAGCCTCAGTGGCAGTAAGTGCTGAGAACCCAACCATGGTCCTTTCCTCCCTGTAGGAACTTAGAATGCCTGGAGGGAAACCTGGGAACACTTCTTAGGAGTATGGTTAGAGTAGAGGAGAAGGAGTGAGCATCAGAGCAGGCTTGTCATGCCAATGCCATGAGCATCACTGTGGCTGTTTATATTACTCTCTTCACCTTGGGCTATTGCAGGCTGGGCTGTAATGAACTTCCCTTGAGTTAAAGTGGTCACACTAAAGGTATTTTCAGGCTTTACCTCTCCACAGATCCAAACATTAATTCAGATCATAATAATGTGCTCAACATCATGGGTAACTGACTGTGGAAAGAATGTCAGGAAGATTATTTGCTTAATCCTTTGGTGGCCACTTGACCTCATACATCCTCATGTTATTGTTTGGGGTGGTAGATCAGGGCTGCAAACATTTGTGACTGCACCTTTCCACAGCAGCCGAAATTACTCTGGATGGCTGAGACTCAGGATGCAATTCTGGAGGCTTGCAAGTGGCACCTCTCACCCAGCCTGCTGGAGGAGACCTCATGAAAAATCATGACTGGAAGGTGGAACAGAGCCAGCCTACCCAGTCTCATACAAACTAAAATGGCCTCACTGAGTTCTTCCATCACAGAGCAGAGTGAGGATTCAGTTCAGTCTCCTGTGCTGAATAAAAAAACAACAATATTCACCTCCACCCAATATTGTTGTGATGGGTCATGGGAGGTGGCTTTCAGTGTGCTCATGGCCTCCAAGAACGACTAAGGAGTTTCTTGTTTCATAAAACAGCCTTCTAAACTTGATGAAGTTTGCTGGTTGCTCTTTTTCCAAACAGCCCTTGAGGGCACAAATGTGGGTCATGTCTGTCCCTTTGGTTGGAAGTGTGTTTTGCTCTGCCTGAAAGCATAGCACACAGTTGTTGGCAGCACTCTGAGTAAATCCAGCTGCACTGTTTAGCAGTTTAATTATAATCTCTGTGCCTATGGCACCTTCCATCCAAGAATCACAGAGCTCTTTACAAGCATTAATTCATTTTCAAAGGTAATCTGGTGAAGTAGCTAAGAATCTTGTCCATTTCTAAAAATGTGTAGGGAGAGGGAGATGGAAAAGGATGTGAAGACTCAGGAGGATTAAAGGTACAAGATTCATCCTTTCACATGATCATTTATGACTCCAAATGTAGAGGTGTAATTTTTTAGCTAGGTTGCACACCCAGTGCAGGTGTAGGCTTGATAGGGATCCCCCGTCTCATTATGCTCCACCACTGCAATTTTTGGCCGAGCTGAGGATCCATTTGTGTGGGCATTTTCACACATGAAACTGCACTATTGGAAAAATCGTGACCCAGCCAGCCTGACAGTGATCAATAGCTGTTAGCAGGGCTGGGACCAGAATCTGTGCATCTCACCTCCTACCAGCCTGCCTTTGCACCTCTCCTTGGTGCTCTGAGTGAGGGCTCCTGAGGGGAGTCCTGCCCTGGTGTTGCGTGACTTGTCTGGGTGCCAGTGGCTCTAATGCATATTTGAAACTAGTTTGGCACCTCAGAGGAGAAAATCAAAGCAGATCTTTGCCCTGCATCTACTGTACCATGTGTGTGGTCACTGATGATGAGTTCTGACAGCATAATCTTATTAAAGTTCATTCCTGACAAATGATATAGATATGGGTATACGGGGAAAATCACACTGTGTTAACAGTGACAAGGTAACCTTTATCAGGGTACAGTCCCTATTAATTGCTGGAAAATTCCTGCTTTAGAGAGGTTCCTTGGACTCACAGTTGGCTCTGCCTCCACTTGCTTTTGTTCCAGTTTAACTTCAACATTATAATTAATTTGCTCTCCTTGCCTTCCCTTGAGGCCATTGCCTCTGTCAGTCCACAAAGCATTTCTCAGCAATATTTCAGGAGAGGCTCATAGGCTTGATAAACCTATCTAGCCCTGGATCCCAAAATCTGGGCCTGTTTCCTCTCCTTCTGTCCTCTTGGCCTCAAGAAACAAAATGGGTTTTATAATTTAGTGTCTCATTTCTGTGCTGAGGCAAGAATGATGCAATCACCACCATTTGTTTGTGGTAGCATCGTTTGTACAAACGCATCCCTGATGATTCATAGGCAATTGTGGTTGGTAGGTACCAGGATGTATGCACTGAATGGGTTTTTAGTAATGTATTCACTAGAAATTAAGCTGAAACTTAGCAGCTCATTTTCCAGATGCCACTGATGCAACTGTCAGACAGGAACAAC
This sequence comes from Zonotrichia albicollis, assembly GCF_047830755.1. Lineage (NCBI taxonomy): Eukaryota > Metazoa > Chordata > Aves > Passeriformes > Passerellidae > Zonotrichia > Zonotrichia albicollis. Next base: position 10,237,858 of record NC_133830.1, read on the forward strand.
TCCCAGTGCCTGCTTGCCTGAGCCAGAATTGAGCAGGAGATTTGCAAGTAAAAAGCTTTGGCTTACAATTTCAATCACCAGCTGAAATTTTTTTGGCATTCAGCTTTACCAAAAGTGCTGAAAATCTACTGTCCCTAAATCAGGTCACCTTAACTTTCCTCACATTGGACACCCACAAGCAGAGACACTGGAAAACACCAGCAGGTTGGGGAAATACTTGTTTTCGTTTCCAGCTATGAAACACTTGAGGATGCCATGTCTCCTGCTTTTATGAAACACAAAGCCCAGAGCACACTTACACAGTCCCAGGGTTAGAGGGGAAAGCACAGAGAGATAAAAGATAAGGACTTCTAAACCAGCCATCTGCATTTCGGAGCCAGTGCCCAAACTGAGGAGCTTGTCCCACTGAAAATCAGAGACATTTGACTGTCCTGATGGTTTGATGGATTTGCTCAACGTTGCCCAGGGCATATGGAGCAGAGGTAGGAGCCATGTCCAGAACTCAAAACTTCTTGGCCAAAATCTAAACCATTCTCTTCCTGCTCTACAACTTGCTTTCCCCGTAAGCTCAAATGGAGAGACTTGGTAAATGCGCTCAGGCAACACAGCTTCTTTTTTCCTTTATTTTTTTTTTTCTCCTGTCTGCAGAGAACATAATATTAATTACTCTGTATTCTGGAAAGCGATAAATAAATAAATAGATGGAAATCCAGAGGAAAAAAAAAATCTGTATATAGGAAACTGATGATTTATGAGGCACCACCTGAGGAAAATTCTCCATCTCTTTTATGCTTGGCTATTTCAGTGCTGCATTCTCAGGCCGGCAGAATGAATCCTAACATGCAGATGAGGCTGTGATAATGATTTTGTGCTGCCTGGATTACAGAATCATATTTTTGATGCAGATGTATTTAAGACATCTAAGCAGGGCTCTGAGTTCCCTGCATAATTTGATGAACAATAAGTAAGACACAGGTATGCCACGCAAGCAGCAAAATGTTAAAAGGTTATAGAAGTGTATTACATCCAGTCATGTGAGAGAGCAAATTAACAACACTGTTCTTCCAAGGAGACATGGGCTGTAGAGGGAAGATCATCAAGTTGATCTCACTGAGAGAGTTAAAAAAAAAATAAAAGAAAAAGAATAAAACCCCACTTGCATATTTTATGGACTTGGCAGCTCTGGCTGGTGGGCTGCACCAACTCAGCTGTATTTCCAGCTGAATTTGAGTGTACTTTAATTTTTAAAAATATATATATATATATTTAAATAACTTGAGAAAAATGTGTTTATTCATGCAGTGGCATTTCCTGTGCTACTTTGAGATATCAGTAAAAGATTCTTGGCACAAAAATCAGTCACTTTGGAATATTCTCCCATTAGTTTGCTCTGTCAGTAAAATGGGAAGCATGACTCTCCAGCATACAATTCCTACTGACATTCAATCAAAACATCTGACCTAACATTTTAGTACTGACACCCAAATTACAGGGCATTTTCTGAATAGCTAACAATTCCTTTTTTTTTTCTTTTCTTTTTCTCCCTTTCTCTACCTCTTTCCCTGTCCCCTTTTCCCTGTAATGTGATGTGTGGCTGTTCCCTGTCAGGCTGGAGCACGTTCCCATCCTGCTGAGTGTCAGCGTGCTGCTATCAGCTCGCAGCAAATTGTGCTTTCCCTGGGCTCTGCCTGATGGGATGAATGGCAGCCCACAGATAGTCCTGTCCTTCACAAAGCAGAAAGGCCCAGAGTTCCCACAATTGCTTTTCCCTGCAAGCCCATTATGGCATCAGGTCAAGGGAGTCAGAGAGTTGCAGGAGAGAGAGAATTAAAAATAGTGGTCTGGAAAATTTGGCGATATCCTGGCTGTAATCAGATGGAAGCAGAAGAGTAAGGGTATAACAAAAAATCAGCCAGGAAAAAACTCTTCCTCTCTTTCCAAAGCATTTGTGTCACTTGAACCTAATGTGGTTTTGCAAGTTCAAGGCTTTAAGCTCAGGATGAAACCACAGCTTCAACTTCCCCAGCCATCACGAACAGAAAGGCGATGTTCAGTGGCAGCTCTTGCATCCACATGTGCTTGTCACTGAAGAGAAACACAAACTGTACTAAAATTGGGGCCTAGACCTGGATTTCACACAGCCTGCTAAATTAAAACACATTAAGGGTGGGTGGTAATTGCATTACATGCTGCATTGCACAGAGCTGTTGGTGAAATCTGAACACAGACCTAAGTTTTCCTTCCAGATGTCTGTCTTGGCTGATGCACTGAGAGAGGGAGGCAAGTGGCATTTTGGATGGGTGTCCTATCACCTGCCCCACTGAATATGAAAAAGCCAGGAGTGTCTGCTTCAGGAAATGCCTGCAGACCTGTTTCACCCTCAGAGTTCCCAGGTGAGGATGGGGCAGAGCTGCACATCATTGCCCTGTTCCTTACAGGCAATATGTCAGAACCCTCTGTGTCCAGGGGCTGCTCCTTTGCTGCTCCTCATCCCAGCCCTGGGCTCTGCCCTGCCCCAGCCTTGTGTGGAGGAAACAGGGACACTGCTAGAGCAGGAAGGAGCCCTGCCTGAGAGCATCACTGGCCACTGCTCCAGAGAGCGCCTGGCCTCTGTTAAACCCTGCCAAGGAGGCTACAAGGCTTTCCTGAAGAGCTCTGTAGCAATAAGCACTTCTTTGACCTCCTGCCACCTCAAACAGCAACAGCAGCTGTTGCCAAGCCAACAGGAAAGCAAAGGAAGCTCTAGTGCAGGGGCTGGGAGGTGCTGCTGATGATATTCACTTGCTGCAGTTCAAAAGTGCTGCCAGGGATCTCGTGGAGCAGGCAGGTGTCCAGGCTTGGAAACACTGGATGTTTATGCAGGGGTGAGTGGCCCCTGTCTATTCACAAATTCCTTGCCTGCACATGCTGGAGGTTTTATGAGGAGAGCCTAAAGGTAATAACAAAGTGAGGAAGAAGAGGTACTTTCCAGGGCCCCATCCAGCTCCATCTCCATTGCCATGCGTGGGAGGTCACGGGGCTCTGAGCAAGCAGACGGTTTCTCCTCACTGCCTGGGCTGGCAGCATATGGCTTTCCAAATGTGTTTGGTTTCAAGGTTTGAGCTGGTATCCAGCTTCTACCTTCCAGCAGGTCCCCATCACAGTGCTTCATCTGCCTGCCTGAGTGATGGGCCAAATGCAGCTCCTGTGTGCTCTGAGTACTGTTCCTGTAGCACAAGCAATATTGTGATGCTGGACTCAGAGTTACCCACATCTCCCAGAACTTTCATGCTGTCACGGAAATATGGTGGGGTTTCAGCCCTGCTGGGTTCCAGATTTGCATCAGTGAATCAGTCCTTGTTCTGCTGCTCCTTCTGGAACCAAGTGTTGCCAAGGCACAGGCTGTAACTGTCCAGAAAAGGAGGTTGTTGTATACCTCTGTTAAGGAGGCTGTGAAGGAGTTTGGTTTTTTTTTACTGATTTTTGGTAACACCTACAGCCTTCTCAATGCAAATGACTGGCAGTAAAACAGAGCTAAGAAGATGCTTTTCCAATGGCAGTCACATTCCTTACTTTTCCCTCATTTTACTGTTTTTACCTTTTTAGGCTATGGTGTCTTTGGAGCACAGGCATCTCTGCATCCACCCTATAGACCAGCATTAATTCTTTCAATTCCTTTCTTATCCCGAGCAGTGACCTTTCACTCTCGAGCATTAAGGTAGCCCTTACAATGCTACCTTAGCAAATGTTTCTGAAGCAAATTTCTGTCTGCTAAAGGGCTCTTCTGTCCAGGGCAGCAAAGTAGTACTGAGAACTAATGGCCAGGAGTTGAAGCCAGATAAATTCAAAGGAGACATAAGGAAATAAGGTTCGCATTTTAAGCAGTGAAGTTGATTAGGCACTAGTCCAAAGAAAGTGGTAGATTCCTTATATCCACCTGGCCTTAAAGCAAGCCTGGAAGCACTTTCTGGAAGATCTGTTTCAGCAGACACAGGTTGTTACACTTACAAAGGGACATTGGGTAAAATATAATGGCCTGAAATAAACAGGAGGTCGTCCAAGCTGTGCTAATGGCCTTTTCTGGCCCTGAGCTCTGTGTCTCAGTGAATGGCACGCATATAAAAATATACTCTCTAAAGCAAGCTACTTAAATACGTGCCTGACTCTCAGTGTGGAAGTATTCCAGCTCTCTTCTGGGGGACTTGCCTACTAAATCAAGACTCCTGTCCTGCAGGCTTGATCTGATACACCTTGAAGTCAGCAGGGGTCTTATCTCTGACCACTTCAGGCTGCAGATCAGGCTGTCACAAAGACACAAATAGGTTAGTACAACCCCTGGAAGTGTGTTTCATGCTGAAAGCACTTTGCACTTGTACGCACTCTGTCTGATGAAGGATCTCAAAGCATTTTGCAAACATTAATTCGCTACTTAATTAAACTTAAAACACAAAGCAGATGAGCTTTGTGTCTTCCTACAAGCACCATTTATCAAAGGAACAGGTTGCTCTTGTCATGCTGATAACAGTGAGCAACTTTCCCGCTTGCATTGTGTTTCCAAATCCAGTTTAAGTTGTTTTCCTTCAACATGAATAATTTTTGAACCATTTTTGAAAGAAAAATGCAATCCAAGCACACTTACTTATTTTGTTGGTGATGCTGGAAATTAGAGTACAAATGCTTTATCTGCATTACAAATACTATTACAAAGTGCTGTGGCGCTTTAATCTATCTTCTAGATTTTTTTTTATTATTATTCATGCTTGAAGTGCTTCATCTTAATGCTCACAGTAGTTACCATAGGTACACACAGCAGCACCAGCCCCACTAGAGGGTTTTCTGTGTTTTGTTTTCTTTTCTCCTGCTCTTATTATTTGGATGACATTAAAGTATAAACAAGCCAACAGATGTGCCCACAACCTGGTAGCTCTCTTGGTGGAAGGAAATACTTGATTGCAGGAAGAGGGGTTTTGTGTGTGTGTTAATACTGGGATAATGTCCTGAGTGCTACTTGACGATGGTGTTATCAGAAAGTAGATTGGAAAATGTTGCCTAAAATCACATGGGAGACAGTACATAACTGCAGGGAAAGACCTGATGGTGCTGGATTTATATTTGGGTTGGCTTGACTAATGTTCCAGCCCCTATTCTGAAGCACAGTTATGCCTGTCTCCCTCTGGCTGTTAAAAGCTAAAGGATGATGGATTTGAGGCTGTAGCATGAGGGGAATTATTGGAGCTTCAGTTCCTTCAAAATGCACCATCTGTTTGGCAGCTAGAGTGACTCCAAGACAGGAGACCTCTCATATCTAAGGCTGAACCCTCATATTTGGTCCTTCCTACAAATAGAGGGAAACCTGACAGATGTGGTATGTTTTTTTATCTAAGGGCAGTGATTCTCTGTGAAGAATAACATCCTGTGTGGATGTCCCATCTCCTCTGCTCATTACTCAGTGTAGGCTCAGCCTGACACCTGGTGCTCTCAGGGACAGAGCTGCTGGAGGGGTGATCACACCACCTGACACAAAGCAGAGTGCTTTTCCTGTATTTCTGCATTTTGGGGAAGAAAGGTCACCTGCTGTAAAGCAGTGGTTTCATTCAAGCAGCAGCAATTACTGCACTTTGCAGCAGGTGAGGGTCCACAGCAACCAATTTTATTCCTTGATTACTCAGAAGGGGCACAATTTTTTCCTGGATCACTTGATAGTTGGGTGAATAATAATTTACAAATATTCCTATCAAAATACCCCAAGCCAGCTTCTTTTATCTGATTTCCCTCTCCTCCTCTTTTTAAAGCAAAATCTCATCAATCAAGCTATTATGAGGAAATGTTAGTGTTTTAAGTGCATTTGCTATGTATGGACAGAGTCGGCACACATATCCAAGCACATAAAAATTTGATAATCCACATTTCAAAAAGAGATATCAAAAAGCATAATTTAATATGTTCTCACTGAAAAAAAAAAATGAACTGCACATTCCTTAGTAGCGTATATTCAACAATCCTGATTACTGAAGCTATTTACATTGGGAAGATGATTTGCACAACCTGAAGGGTTCGAAGATGGTGGTGTGGGTGGGCTGGTTTTTTTGTTGCATTTTGATTTCCAGGGAAGGCCAAGTTTTCTGATTCCTGGGAATGCACCAATCTCCAGGAACACCACTGAACTGCAGATTGAGCCATGGAAATGGTTCATCATAATCTCTCTCAAGATGGAGAATGATTGAATTGGGCTGTTGTATTGGAAAATCCCTGGCAGAACCAAAGCCTCTGGGATTTCTAGACTGGTGGTGCTTATATGTGGTTGCTGGAGTCTACAAGCCTGGCAGCTTTTTTTCCCATGTTTTCACACCCGTGGAAGGAGGAGTAGAATTGTGGTAGTTTGGTGAACATCTCATAAATTTCTGTAGAAGCAGAATTGTGAGTGCTTGTGTGGGACAACCTGCAGCAAGGCTTTGCCTTTGGTATGTGTTTTGGGGCAGATAGGAGCAAAGAGATATAAAATTATTTCATAATCTGTGTTCTAGGCTGATCTGCTCCATCACTGAGATACTGAGCTGTGAAAATGGAGTGTTTAACCATATGTATTTGTGACTCTCCCATCTTGCCTCTGTTCATGGATGAATACAGGAGGGTAGTAGCACTTTCATGTTAGTTTGGTGGACAATCAATTCCTAGAAGGAGGGCATGTGCCTAGGAGGAAACGTGCTGAAATTTATGCAAATGTATGCAAATGTACACAAATTTGCAATCGACTTTCCCCCCACCTTCTTTTGCAGAGGATATTAGCAGGTAGGTAAAGATGTAAAATTATCCAATTGAGAGGAATGCTGTGAAAGAGTCAGGAGGGGCGGGTCCCCCAAAGTTTGGAGATTCAGTAAATGTGGATGTTTACTGAACTCTCTCCTCCCATCCACCCCTAATAAAGAGATTAATCATTTCTCCCTCCTACTGCAGGAAAACCTAAAATCATAAACACCTAATTGTGCTGGGGGCAGTGAATTCACATGAAAACTGTTGGTCTGTTGCTGAATTGAAAGGAGTTGCCAAACCTAAAGACAGAGTTCCTTTCACTCCGTTTTTTCCCCCTGTAATTTGGAAATTCAGTGACAGAAGGATGATTTTCAAGCTAACTACTATCTGGATTGCTGAAACACAGACATGCAGAATTTGACATTTTGAACAAAACAGTACTTGATCCAGACAAGTAATACACATCTATGTGATTGCAGAGTTGGGTTTTTCTTCCTCCTGTAAGAGATACTTTTCCCCTTTTCTCTCAGCAGCAAACCAGAATGTTCTGCACCCTCACAATTACCCCGTGGTGGATTGGGTGATTCCGTATTTGTGTTGGGATTAAGATGTCTTCATTTCTTCATGCCATGTAAAAAATTAAAATTTCTAGCAATCCAAAAATGCAGTTTCCCATGAAAAGAAACATTTGCATAGGTGGGGCTTGGGTCTGAGCTGAGCAAACCTCTGCTTAAACCTTGAATGCATCCAGGTCTGGCTGTTGGTGAGCATTTTGTATTTATGGTCTTGCATCTCCATCATGCTGCTTTCACTGTGTGTGCCTGAACAGCTCTGGGATTAAAGATGAGTGATTCTCTGCTGCACTTCATATTTGCTTAGGTGATCCTCCAGCTTTTGCCCAAACTATTCAACTCTCCATAGTTTTCTGAGGACAATTGGCAATCTCATGGGCAAAGATATCATTAAAATCACAGGATCATTTATGTTGCAAAAGAGCTCTAAGATGATCCTTGCCTCGCACTGCCGGGTCCAGCATCCAGAGCCATGGGTGACCCCAGCTCACACCCTGCTGGGCTCTGCAGTGCCAGGCAAACACAGGGCAGGACAGCAGCACTTCTGTCCTTTACAGGGCACAGAACACCTCTGATTGCCCTCCACGCCTCAGATTTGGCTGAAGCTCCGGGAGGCTCAGAGAGCCATTCTCCTTTTGGGTCAAACCGTGGCACCTCTTCCTCCTCCCGGCTGGAAGAACCACTACTTTCTATTTCCCGAGGGCACAGGAATGCCGTGGCAGGGGGCTGGATCCATCCGGCTCCCAGTCCCTGCTCCTTGCCAGCCCTGGGGACAGTGACCACAGGGTGTCACTCGCGCCCCACGAGTGGAGCATCCCCGGCGCTGCCCCCGGGACGCGGCGGGCAGGGCGTGGGGAGGGCTCCGAGCCGCGCTCCGGAACCGCAAAATGCAAACCCTGGTGCTGCTCGCCGGGAACCGCCGTCCGTTTGCACGGCTCTTTCAATAGCCGGGATGCGGCAGAAGTTTCCAATCCGCTCGTTCCTTCTCTTTCCAGAGAAAATCTTGCCGGGAATGAATTATCATGGTCCAGTGCAGACACAAGCAGGTCTAGAGAGGGATGTGCGGGAGGATGAAGGAGAGGGGGATAAAATAAATAGAGATTTGCAATAACCTGCACTATTAGTGTTTGCCTATTTCAAACTGTCTTTAGGGGTTTTTCCAAATTTCTTTTAATGGGATTTATTTTTCTTAGACTCACAGGATTTTTCTCTTTTGGACGAGGCTCTTGGAACATTTGGTTTTAAGAACAATTCTTATTAAGCTCTATCTAGCAGTCTATCTGTCACAGACATTTTCTGCATATACAATCACACTGACAAGTGTCTAAGATTTTCCAGGCTAGAAAGCCTTCCATTTGGAGCTGGCAGCTCGGGGCATGGGAGCCAGGTGGCCTCAGGAAAGCTGATTCAGCACGTGGCTCCTGCCATGCCTGCAGGACTTGGCCAGCAGCAGCATTTGTGTCCTGCTGGGGCAACAACCATCTCCAACGAGCTTTGCTTCTTGACCTGGGAAAAGGGATTGGGCAAGGGGTGGATGCACTGAGCTTTCCCCCTCTTGGTGCTTTTGCTTCATGAATCGCATCTTGTCTGCCTCAGGCATAATCCCTCCTGCTGGGTCTGTAATTTGCCCATTTGTGTCAATTTACAGGTTAAAAAGAAGGGTCCCAGTCCTGCTGCTGATGGGTCTCCAGACAGCTTGGGTGGAACTTTCCGCATGGATGTTCACAGTGTTTGGGGATATGGGTGAAGGACATTTTCTTCTTGGCATGCAGATCACCAGGGTTCATTGTGAGAGTGCTTGGCCTAGTTACCTCTTGCTCCCCCTTTTCTCCTGTGAGTTCTCTAAGTGTAAAGAGCCTTTTTTTAATCTGGAAAGACTCAGCATGATACAGTGAAAAGAAAAAGAAGGAAGTGGACAGAGCTCCTCTCCCTCCCCCTCTAATATGTTAGCTGGCTCATCAGCAAATTTGCAATGAATTTCTTTTCCTGATCTTATGCAAATCCCTGTTGGGGGAAAAAACCCGCAGATTTGAAGAAAAGGAAGTATCTGCTCTCTAAAAGTAATCGTTTTCCAGCAATTCAAAAGTATTTTCCAGATATTCAAAGATAGTTTTTCAGATATTCAAAGATACAACCTTTGAATTAATCTTTCTGTAGGTTCCTCTTCACAACCCTTCATGAATGCACAGACAAGAAGCTAATTTGTGCAAAACACCGAAGTGGTGACACAAATAATTCCTTTGTACACTGCACACCCCACAGCTGTAACACTGAGATCTGTTGGCTACTTTGGCATCTCAGGAATGGAGCAGAGGATGCCCCAGCTCCTCTGGATGATTTGTCACTAGGGATAGAGGTGCTTTTCAGGTTTTTCTCTTGGACAGAGTCCCGTGTGTGCATCCAGCACTGAGATATCTTCAACCTCAAGAGCAGAGTCCTGTCCTTGGTGAACCTGTGCCCCTTTCCCTTGTGTCTCTGGGTACTCCTGACCCATCAGAGTGGGAGATCAGATCTGTTTGGAGCATGTGGAGTCATTCCACATCACTAAGTTAGCCTGGAAATGAGAGCTGGCAGTGGCTGTTATCTATTACCACTTGACAGAGGGTTGGCTTCCTGTCAGATTTGTCTCTGGAGCCTTCTTCCACGGGCATGTGTGTCCCTATTGCAAACTTCTCCATCCCAAATGACATCAACTGTGCCTTCCCTGCAGGAGCTGAATTAGCCCTGGAGACTCACTCATCCATCAAAAGCTGGAGCCAAGTCATGCTAGGAAAACAGCAGGATGAGGAAATTGTGCTTTCTAAGTCCCACTTGTTTTATGGATAGGTCAAGACCTGCAATCACCAGGGTCATCAATCCAATTAGAGAGCCTACTTAATGAAACCCTGTGAACACTCATTATCAGCCAGTGCTGCAGTGTGTGCCACAGGAGAAGGGCAACAACACAGACACAGCGGCTGCCCAGAGATGCTGACCTGTTCAAAGGACTTTTCCATGAGCATGATTTCTGTGGCTGCCCCTGCAGCTTCCCAGCCATTGCCAGTAAATCAGAGGAAGGTGAAATTTGTGTGTTTAATTGTGCCTGCAGTTAATGCGGAGAAAATGGGAGCTGTGGGCTGCTGCAAGGCTATTTCTTTTTTGTGAGATCCATTTCAGTGAACTTCACCTGGTCACTGAAACTCCAGACATTCTTCTAAAATGTCTGTGCCTCTCACTTCTCCTGAGATTGATTTTCAGCTGTCATTGAAGCTGGTTTCTCCTTCAGCACAGGTGGCTTTGTGGGCATCCTGCTGATCTCCATCCTAGACTGAGGGGCTCCAACTTTGGCAGACACCATCAATCTAGAAGCGTCCACTGAGTCACTCAGACCTCCAGTCCAGCCATCCTGGTTGTCCTGAAGCATGGTTTGGGTTTGCCTCAGCTGCACTACATCTTCCCAAGTGGGCACCTGCTTTTGAAAGACTTCATCTCTCCTTGATATTTCTAAATATGATGCTTTGCCCACTAAGCAAACAGCTAGAAACCAAAATGGAAACAAGGGAAAATATGACACCCTCTGTTAATAAATGCAAAGCGAAGGAAAACAATTTTGCCAACTAGGCAACTCAAATTAGACTTCTCTCTCGGAGGAATATGGTCGATTTGTAGCTCTTATTACAGTGTAATGCTATTTCCCTAAAAGTTTGTGTGTGCATTTTAATGAATTCATAAAACCCGGACTGTAAAAGCCCCATGGGGGAAACCTGGCAGCTCTTTAATTCAGCATTAAAGCTCAACTGATGTCAATTGAATTGATTTCTGTGCATAGAAATTGCATTCGTTGAATGAAAACTTTAGCCCTTGCCATTCCCCCTTTCAGAGCTCACTGTAACACAATTGGCTCCTTGAGTCAGCTTCAATTACATGTTGAAAGTTTATAATCTGGTGGGCTGAATGGAGGCTGTGAAATCAAGAGAGAAAACCCAGCTAACCTGATTAAACCTTATAGCACGGCCATCCTGGGGCACTGAATCCCTGCTGCAGCACAGGGGCCCAGCTCTTCCCAGAGTGAGCAGTGGTGGCAGATCAGGACTTTGGTAACAACCGCAGCAACCTCAGTTGCTGTGCCTCTAATGGCACTTCAGAGCTCTGACCTAATTTTGAATTTCTCCTCTTTTAGCCTCATGAGAGACTTGAATAAAAAAACCCAGGAATTGTGAAGGGAATGGAAAGATTCAGTGGTTTTGCTGGGTTTGGATTCTCTTCTAGTGTCAGGCACATCTGTGTTAGAGTATGACCCTATTTGCAGTTGTGTTTCATATGAGGTTTACATCCCTTGGTTTTTGCTATTAGCCTGGGGGAACTCCAGTAATTCCCCAAATTTTGACCTAAACAGAGTCAAGGCCAGGAAAGTTTTACTTGTTGGAAAGTTTGAGTTGTTTCCACCAACTCCAGTCTGCAGGAGGAGTTGCTGACTCCTGCAGGTATTTCAGCAAATGCAATCTGCAACAGATCCCATATTTTGGATTTTATTTCTAGAATTGCTCCCAGTTCTCCTATGAACATAGTACAAACCTGATGAAAGCAGCCTTCCTTTGCACTGTTCTACTGAGGGTCAGATTAATGTTAGTTGTTCTCTTTGCTTTTCCATTGTTTTGAGTACTTCTAATGCTTTTTCACTGCTCCCAGAGCCAAAAGCATATGAAGAAAAAAATTGTGGCTCTTCCCACTATTAAAAACCAATCAAATGGGCTTTTTCTGTGTTTCAGGCTTCAGTGGAGGATAGACTTGTTCAAACCATTTGCTTATCTGGAGCCAGCATCACTGTAATTCCTATGGCACAGAGCCACCTTCTAAAATCCTTTTCAGTTTGTTTGGGTCATATGCAAGGAATTATTCCCTAGTAACAACAGTGAGTGTTGGTATGGTGTATTCCAGCCAAGAGCCACAAGGTTTACTGCAGCCACAGATCCTCACACACCCATCTGAGACAAGTGTTAGAGTCCTGTTTTATGGATGGAGAGAGTGAGCAATAGGGATGTTCAGTGGCCTGGGACAGCCTGGCTGACTCTCTGATTGCCAGCCCTGAGCTGTGCTCTCCCTCTCAGCTCCTCCATGGGCTGTGTGGGACATGCCTGAGCCCCAAAGCCCAAAGTTTTGGATGGAACCCCTTTCCTTATCCTGACAGAAAGAAAACTGCAGGTCTCTGCTGTTATTTGGCCTGCAGATCTAAAGGAAAAACCTCATCCCTGTCATGGCTGCTGAAGGTAGGTTGTGATGGTGTTCACAGGGGTTTGTGGATGAGGGAAGAGATGAGGATCTGACTCTATGCTTCAGAAGGCTTGATTTGTTATTTTATGATATATATTACATTAAAAGTATACTAAAAGAATAGAAGAAAAGATTTCATCAGAAGGCTGGCTAAGAACAGAAAAAGAAAGAATGATAACAAAAGTTTGTGTCTCAGACTCTCTGTCCGAGCCAGCTCACTGTGACTGGCCATTAATTACAAACATCCAACATGGGCCAATCACAGATCAACCTGTTGCATTCCACAGCAGCAGATAATCAATGTTTACATTTTGTTCCTGAGGCCTCCAGCTTCTCAGGAGGAAAAATCCTGAGGAAAGGATTTTTTATAAAAGATGTCTACAACAGTAGGTCAAGGACAAGATGCTTCACCACATCTGGGTTACAAAGTAAGGCCTTTTAAGTGACATTTGCACTTTGTGGTGCACAAGGAAGGCTTTGGGGTATTAGCTGATGTGCCAAATGGCCAGGTAGTCCCAGGGCAAGCTCAAAACACCCATCACAGCAGGAGCCTCCATTGCTCCTGGGCCTGGATGGGATCTTTTTTCCATCATTCACAAGCTGGTCTCCTATTTGCAGTCCACAAGCTCTTTTCAAATCCTTCTTTGGAAAAAAAAAATACCCCAAGCCTGTCTTGTTTAGTGATGCCATAAGAACTGAGCTAATTGCAGAGGAACAGGCAATTTTATTAGAGCATTTCAATGTACACTGTGTCTTTCACAGTGGGACAGGGGCTGTCAAACACATGGAAGGTGCCCAAGAAATGGTCACAGATGATAATTAGCATAAATGATACAGAACCAAAAAAACCCTCAGACTCTCAGAGCTTTGAAAAGCAACCAGTAATTTTGGGCACAGCTTCACACATGGGCATAGCATCCCAGAGTCCTGAGCAGCCTCTCTGGAAACAGAATAATACAGCAGAAAACTTTCCTTGAAGTTCCATTTCTGCTTTCTTTTTCTTATTTTCAGCTTCCTCAGTCTAGTGCCATGTGCTGCAGACTCACCAAGCATCACTTAGCAGGATTGCCCCTGCCTATTATTGACTTTTTCTTTGCATGCTTTGTTACACCATGAAAACTGTAGAGCCTGGTGGATCTCTGCAGGCTTGGATAAGTGAGCAGAGTATTGGGGGTGATGGTAATCCAGGCACACAGAGGGTTCATATCTCTGTTGCCATAAGTTTAAGTGGGAGCACACATTGAAAATCAATGTTCCTGCATCCCTCTGACCTTGTTTTCCCAAAAGACACAGCTGCCCTTATAAGTTTTTGGGAAAAAAAAAAAGAAAAAGGAGCAGCAAAGCAAAAAAAAAAAAGAGTCAATTGTTCAACTTCAAAATGAATCCCCATTTTCCTAACCAAATGCTGGGGAGAAATCATCCTCAGCCTAGCCCATGTGCTTATCATTTTACAGCCACAACATACTTTGCTTTGTTGGCTTTGCCAAGCAGCATGGCTGAGATGCAAATTGTGGGAAAGAAAGGAACAGCAGAAGGACTTCGTTCCCTTTTCCCTTCATTCAAATTTTTTTTGCTGTATCATCAACTTCAGGCATCCAGCAAAAATAGCCGTGAAATATGGAAATGTCTTGTTCATAGCACAGCGATTTTTAAAGGCTTCTGCTGTGCAAATGCAGCTGAGATAGGCTTCTATAGTCTCTTGTCATCTCCCCCTGTAACTGCTCTTCCTCACTGTTTCACTGAATAAGCAGATACAACGGGAAACTATTCACCAAAGTAAAACAACATCAAAAGCCCATTAAAGTTCTGATTTAAACTCTCCAAAAAGCGTGGAAATTCTTAGCAAAATAACAGGCACCCAGAATCTGTTTGCAGCTAGCCATCACCCTTAACATTATCCAACTGTGCCTGCATATTGGATGGCTGGCACTTGGCTGCAAGTGTTTTCAGAGGGTTTAAACCACAGTCCTCACAGCCTTTTCTGTGCTGCTTCTTCTCTAACACTGCCCTATGCCCCCTTTCTTTTGCTGTCTGCTTGGCAGCACAGGGACAGAGCAGGAGGCTCAGACCAGTCTCTCTCAGGAGCACAGATTTGTGCAGGCAGCCTCAGCTCCCCTCTCTGCACTGCTCTGCCCCGTGCAGACCCGGGATGAGACCCTTCTTTGTGACTTATTTACTGCTTGCTCTGTCCACTTACTGCTAGCTCTAGTGGCTGCTGTGACCAGGCCCTCACTGTATAACCTCTCCCCCTCATCCCAGCTCCTGAGACTCTTATTCATTACTCCAAAGTACCTTTTGCCCCTTCAGGCTGAAGGAGAGACTACAGAATACACATGCATCTGCAGGCAAATTAATACCAGGGAAGTAAGGTGTGGCTATAAATTAATTAAACCTCATTAAGCCCCAAGTAGATGTGGCCATTCACAATTCAAGTGGCAATATCAGGTGATGGTAAAAGAGCTGAAGACACTTTTAATGTTTAATGAGAAAAGCCAAATAGATTGTTAGTGCAGGATTGTAATTCCTGGAGGAACTTTCTCTGCTGGTAGAATACTGTAGCTTGTTCTCTGCATCCTCCCAGCTTTGATGCTGCTTTGGCCCTGGAACCAGCATGCCTGATGCTCTCAGCCACTTTGGTGATCTAAATTGGCACAAAAGCATTTATTTTGACTTTTGTTTTTGCTGACTTGCTTTTCTCAACCAGTTCACTGAGTGTGCACCAGGACAGGCTCCTGAACTCAGAAAGGGCAGGGCTGTGACAGGGTAGAAGCAGCTCCTGTGGTCAGCTGGGCAGGGAGCAGGGCAGTTTTAGATCAGCCTCCACCTGCAGAGCTGTTCCCAAGGTCCCAGCACAGCCTAATGGGCCTCTGGGTACTTTGCAGATTCCATCAAGGCACTTAACCAACTCGAACTAAAAATCAAGAAACTGTATTACCAAAGATAACGTGCTATTGATCATTGTAGTCTACCAAATGCAGCTGTCAAATCAAAGTCAAATCAGAAAGTGAATCTCAGTATGAGACTGGAGCTATATTAGGCAAATTGTCAACTATGCAGCAGAAATAACCTGTCCTTATAAACCCCTGAAAGAATCTGAGAAACTGCTTCTATGTGGAGTTTAGAAATGGGAAACTGGACTTCATGCCTGGCTGTGTCCATTGATATTCCCCTGTTCCTTGCTAGGGCTGAAAATATGTGGGCTTTAAATCCAGGCAATTTTGAATCTGAACCAAGGACAAATAACGAAGACCAAATAAGCTTTATTTCCCTCTGCTATCCCAAAGCAGAAAGAAAGCTATATTTTTGATTGAGCAGGAATGCAAGAAAAGCTTGCATGATTTCAGGGTCTCCCACTTGGAACAAGAAATAAGAAGCCTGGGAGGTAGTTAGCTGTGTCTCCATTCCTCTTGTGCATCCTCTGTACTCCAGTTTGACATCTCCAAATATCCTCGCTGTCTGCAGAGACAGCAGGCTATTTTGTGCTTCATTCACTGTAGGCTGTCAAAAAGGAGAAATCCCTGCCCTGCAGGCTCTGTCCTGGAGGATTTTATTTTGCAAATCCAGTGTCTGTCTCCTCTCTGCAGATCTCCTGCAGGGTTCAGTGCCTTTCTCCTCTTCCTGTGCCTATCGCTGTTCACCTGCTGGCAGGGGATTTCTGGCTGCTGCATCCCCACCTCACAAGGACAGAAGAGCCCCATGTACTCAGCTCTTTTAATGGGCCTGCATCCATCACCACTCATCCCAGCTGAAAATGCTTGGGAAGGGCATTAGTGTTTTCACAGCCTCTGTTGTACTGACCTGCCTCTGCAAAGCCTAGGAAAGGTGGGACAGGAAAGAGAAGGAAAAATTGCTCTGAGGACATCCTATCCCTCTCTGCCAGTGTTTATTTTGTGAGAAACCCTGTGCTGCATGAGGAGTGCACTGGTATTGTAAATCCTTATAAATGCCTGATAAAAGAATCAACCTGTCACAGAAATGAAAGTCTCCATATGCTAGATAGGGAAATGCAATCTGAAATCCTTTTAAAGAGAAGCTGATAAACAGTGGGAATTCAGAGTGTCAGCAGAGATAGGACTCAGATCACCTTGTTCCCTTTAATCTGATCACCAGGAGGGTCACAGGAAGGAAGGTCACAGGGATGGGGACACACTGTCCCTGGGGTGAGAGGTGACACAGGCATTCTGTGCTGCTGACAACAGTGCTGGCTCTGTGGGGCACTGCAGAGAGCACAGCGCAAACACAGGACACATTTCACCTGCCTAAAATCAGCCTGCACACCAGTGACCTTTATACTATAAGGAGATCCTTGTTACACCTGTAAAACCTGTGGCCACAGCATTTACATGCAATGTTTGATGCAGCATTACTGAGATGCTTAAGCACACAGAGGAAGGCTGGGACAGGAGAGCTGCATCTTTTCCACCTCATGCCTCATCTCTCAGGAAATGTTTTGGGTCCCTTGCAATTGAGGAAAAATTGGAATGCTTGCTATTAAGATGTTTGGCAGCTGGAATCATAAAAGATGAGGCCAAATTTGCAGCTTGGCCCTTGCCCAGCTTCCCTGAGCTCTGATCAGGGATGAAGGTCCCTGAGTCCTGCCTGAGGGAGCTCCCATCTCAGGGACCCAGCACAGCCCTGCTTTGGTCCTGCCTGTGAATGCTCAGGGCAGCTCTGCTGCTGCAACAGCAGGGGAAGCAAATGAACATAGAATGGGGGCCCAAATTAAAGCTATGCTTGGGATATGAATGAGTAAGAATTGGGGTGTTTTAGCTTGAGAAAAAAGCAAAGGATTTGAGAACAAACTTTCATTGTGAGAAGCTTAACTCTGAGTGGTTTATTTCTTTTGGAGTTTATTACATGTGCAATGTGCAAGGGCCATTATGGACAAATGTTTCAGCAGAATTTAGTTTTGCTTTTAGAATCTGTTGTGTTTTGACCCCTCAGGAGTCATGTCCTTTGTTCCTTGGCTGATGTGCCTTGTGAGTTCAGCCAGCTCCCCTTCTGCTTCTCTTTCATTTTCTTACGTGTCATTTTGAAACTCAGTTTCCCCTCTTTCTTCCTGCCTTTCTCCTTTCCATGGTCCCTCTGCCTTTCCAGGGACCTTCTGGTTGCCCAAGCAAGTGAAGGCATCAGCCTGCAGGGCTAAAGGAGAACTCATGTTGTTCATCTCTGCTGACCCTGTTAATGCAGGGTCAGCCTTACTTATGCTTTTCCTACAAACATCTGACAGAATTTTAATTTTCCCACCCCAGACACTCAGCAGGAATTGAAGGTCACCTGCTCCAATGCTTAAACACCTGCAGGTTTATGGAAACGGTGTCCACTGGGCACAACTACAAATGACTGGACATCTTTGGACCATGTCAGCAGAATTTAGTTTTGCTTTTAGAATCTGTTGTGTTTTGACCCCTCAGGAGTCATGTCCTTTGTTCCTTGGCTGATGTGCCTTGTGAGTTCAGCCAGCTCCCCTTCTGCTTCTCTTTCATTTTCTTACGTGTCATTTTGAAACTCAGTTTCCCCTCTTTCTTCCTGCCTTTCTCCTTTCCATGGTCCCTCTGCCTTTCCAGGGACCTTCTGGTTGCCCAAGCAAGTGAAGGCATCAGCCTGCAGGGCTAAAGGAGAACTCATGTTGTTCATCTCTGCTGACCCTGTTAATGCAGGGTCAGCCTTACTTATGCTTTTCCTACAAACATCTGACAGAATTTTAATTTTCCCACCCCAGACACTCAGCAGGAATTGAAGGTCACCTGCTCCAATGCTTAAACACCTGCAGGTTTATGGAAACGGTGTCCACTGGGCACAACTACAAATGACTGGACATCTTTGGACCATGTCTTTTACCTTCTTGCCCAAGCCTTGCACCTCTCTGATTTGATATTTTTGCTTTAGCAGAAGAGTTCCTGAGGACAGCAGCCCCGTGTGACATTGGGAGCAATGTCACAGACTTCATGCCCTCATGTGTCCTGAGGAGGACAAAAATCCCATTTCCTGCCGGATTTTGAAATTGTGCCAGACAGAGCAAATCCAGGAGATGTCAGAGTTCTCTACAGTGGAAATTAAAAAAGTAATACCCTTTCAGGTAGTTCAAAGCAGTTCCCTTTTAACAAACAGAGGCGTCATGCCTCAATTTTCCTTGATTTTGTGTCATATTTATAGCACATAATATAATGAAAAAAATAAATGGAATGTAATTTCAAAATGAAAACCAAAAATGTTTCACTTTCAAAATGCTGAAACAGGGCATTTCATCCATTTCAAAACTATGCTTTAAATCTTTTTTTTTTCCCAAGCTAAGAAATGCATTGAAAACAATCCTCATCTGCAGAACTTTTCAGTTTCAACAAATTGACAATTTTCACTGGAATTTTCTTTAAAAAGATCCAAGGATCTTAAACATTAATTTGTTGTTAGGCCTCAGAGCACTTCTGAGAGGTAGTTAAGTGTTATGATCCTCATTTTGCAGAAAGAGAATCTGACTCATAAAGAAACGTAAAATGCAATTGAGTTCCCACTTACTTCAGTGGAAGAATTGATGTGCCCAAGGTCAGAGAGAAAGTCAATAGTAGAGCTGGAGGAAAAAAACCTGGAGTTTTGAAACCAGGGCCTTTTCTGCACCCACCAGACAGCCCTCCCTTGCAGAGTGATCAAAGCCCAAAGTCAGCAATGCCTGCCCTGCTAAAACCTATCCTTGAGCTGGAAGGTGAAGTGGAAACCACCCAAACTAGGCAAGAGCCTTCCTTCTCAGAGGTGTTTGGAGCCATGATCCAGCTGCTGTGGGCTGGATCCCATTTGGTGCCCAGGTTCCACAGGAGGTGGACTGAGCCCTTGGAACTCGTGGTTGTTGGTTTCTGCACCAGAGCAGCTTCTCTTCCCTGCTCATGCTTCAGGAAGAAAGAAAAGAACAAAGCTGTCACATTTTATTGCAAATTGAATAACTCCTTCCTGAATTAACTTTAAAATTTATAGAGCTAAAGTATAAGAATGTACCTGGAATTGAAAACCAATATATTAGTGTGCACAGCTGCTGCACACAAGCTTTTGAGGTATCATCAGTCCCTACATGCTACTGTGCCTTGCAGACACAGCTGTTCAATCTCTTCCCACTCTGGATGGATGCACCTTGTGTGTGGTGACACAAATCCACCCACCCTTCCTGTGCCTCCACAGGGACCCCACCCCACAAATCCCTTGGTGCTGGTTTTCCTGCCAAGGAGGGAGATGGGCTTGCACACACCAGGCAGTGAGAGACACAGGGAGGAAGGGATTTTGTTTGCCCTGCCTGTATGTGTTTTTTTCATTTGACTCTGTGTTTCCCTGACAGCCCTGCACCATCTCCTCTGCAGGCAGTGCTGTGCAGGCAGGATGGCAGCTCAGCCCTGCTGCACAAACCTGCTCCTGCTCTGGAGCTCGTCATGGGCTGCTGCAACCAAGGCACATTCTGTGCTCTCCCCCCTCCCACATCATTTGGATTCACATAATCAAGCGTCTTGCAGCTGAAATTGCTCATGGAAAAATAATTTTAAATTGGTTCATTAATGCTCATTTGTGCAGAATTCTTAAATATGTTCAGAACATGAGAGCGAAAGAGAAAGGATCTGAGTGAGAGTAGGAGGATGTTGAAAGCAACTTTCCTGTAATTGTAAAATCTTGTGTCTAAATATGTTTAGACAATGTGAAAAGTCAATTTAAGAAGTTAGGGTACATAGAACCACAGCAAGGGAGGAGATAGCTGAGAGTGCAGACATCCCATACTTAAGCTTTTGAGTTTCCCTAGATGGTACAAGAATCTGATATGGTGCAAAACACAAATATCACCACAACAGTCAGGAGTTGCAGTTTGCAATTGGAGAAAAGGGATGAGAATTGTGCTTTTCATAAATAAGCTCATCTTTCACAGCCACCTCCATCTCTCTTTGGCACAAGAGAGGGCAAAATACCAGCTAGTCACTGCTGAAATTGTGCTGAATTGCACAAGCTGAGGATCTTTGTATCACCTAAGGTCAGTGAATCTGTGCTGTTGCATATCAGCAGAGGATCTGGCCCTGGAAATGCATCAGCAGAGAGGTGTTAACCACTGTGGCAGCTGAGAGATGAGCTGCTGTGGCTAGAGTCCATCCCATCCAGTTCTCTTATTCAACATCAAAATTTACCAACAATTCAGTGAGTGCAGAACACTGTCCCTGATGGAGGCTATATACTCCTTTGAAAGAATAAAACTGCTGAAACACATCTAATTGTGCAGTATCCTAACAAAGAGGTGCTCTGGCAATTACTTCCTGAGTTAGCCACTGATCAACTTACACCGTGAAGCATGAGGATTGATAGCTCCTGTAATTTTATTTAATAAAGATCAATTTAAATAGTCTGCCTTAAAAACAAAAGGAAGGTTAATGAAGGCAGAGTCTTAAATTATATAGATCACAGCTCTGATTTTCATGCTAACAGAAAACAGATCAATGGAAACTGTGCAGTATAATTGGAAATGTAAGAAAACTGAAAACAGCCATACTGTGGAAAAGGTAATAAATACTGCTGGCAGAATGGAGCAGGGGCTATCAGAGGAGGCTAATACTGAACACAAAAAGATGAACAAAAGCCTTGCTGGGAAAGAGGCAGGAGAGGTCAGACTGCAATTCAATCAATGGGCAGCGTGGGCTATTCTGAATTACTTGGCCAAGTCCTGTCAGGAGCTGCAGCGCACCCGAGTCTGGATCAGAGCTGATTTGCCATTCGAGCAGTGAACCTCAGAAAACAAGCACACACACATCTTCCCAGAGCATCAGAGCAGGCTGAGGAGCCCTCTCTCTCCACACACAACTCTGTTCCCAGGACAGAAAGCCCTGGCACTGAGCAGAGTCTGGGGAGGAGAGGCAGAGCAGCCCTGAGGGGTGAGGAGCTGCACTGGCTGTGCTCCCACCTCTGGTATTTGCCAGGAGTGTCCTGATGAAGGCAGGAATGGTGAATCTTGACTCCATGTTCTCAGAAGGCTAATTTATTACTTTATGATACTATATAATATTAAAGAATACTATATAATACTAAAGAATACTATGTAATATTAAAGAATACTATATGATATTAATGAATACTATACTATACTATACTATACTATACTATACTATACTATAGGATACAGAAAGGATACTTAATGCTAAAATGCTAATAATGAAAACTCGTGTCTCTTTCCAGAGCCCCAACACAGCTTGGCCCTGATTGGCCAAAGAGTCAAAACAACTCACAGCAGCATCCAATGAAACAATCACCTGTGGGTAAACAAACCCCAGACACATTCCACATGAGGAAAACAGAGGAGAAGCAAATGAGATAAGAATTGTTTTCCTTTTCTCTGAGGCTTCTCAGCTTCCCTGGAGAAAAATCCTGGGCGAAGGGTTTTTTTTCAGAGAATATGAATGCTGCACCCACCTGCAGAGAAGTGTGAGAGGGTGGCAGTGCAGGAGGCAGCACTGCAGGTATTGTCCCTCCCTGGTGGCTGCTCACACATGGAAACTGCTCTGGCACAAAGGGGACACATTGATGTCAGGATGGAGCAGAGCTCTGCAGCAGCTTTGGCACACCATGAGCACCACGAGGGCTCCTCCTGAGGGGAAATATTCCTGCCCGCATCTGATGGGGTGCCTTGTTAGCAGTGTGCAGAGCCATTGATCTGACCTGCACACTCAGGCACAGGAACCACACTTATGTTTCGTCCTGTGCTATGTTTCTCCCTCTTCAAGGACATGCCCATAATAGTTTAAGCCATCCTGCCCTGAAAAGTAGAGGAACAGTGCTGACTAATTACTAATCAAATGAGCTTTCTGTCTCTCTGATGAACTGGGCAAAGTATATATTTTCTGGCTTGTGGAGAAATCTCATAGTGAATTGGACTGTAATATTCATTACAATTGGTCTTTGGAGAGCTTGGAGAAGTCCTTTAAAGTCTCATCAAAGCAATCCACAATATAGAGATGATTGTCCCATTTTGTATTAGCAGACACCTAAATAAATGCCTTCATAAAATGAGAAATTGTCTTTATCAAGGGGATCACTGGAGTGCCAGGTACTAGGGTGTTTCTAGCTTTTTTTTTTTTTTGTGATGGAGAGATAAATCAGCATGGGCAAACTTCAAAAAGGTTAATGGCTTAGAAGAGCATAGCATGTGGTATGGCTATCTCCCTGGCCTCAAGGCAGGAAATAGCATGGGATCAAACCTTCCTATTAGTATTTAATCATAGACAGCCCACACCTGGCTGTTTGAAAATCAAGCAGACTCTTAATGCTCAATCATGTATTTTCTGATCACAGCAATCAGTCATAGATCAAGTTTAGACACAGTATTTGGGTTTGTTCTAATTTTATCTGCAGTAGCTGCTCAAGAGTTCCTGTGTTCCACACTTACACCAAGAGCCTCGTTCTTTACTGAATGCCACTGAAACTCAGGGCTGGGTTCCCACTGCAGATGGTTACCTACATGAGGGATTTTCTTTTTCTTAGTCTCTTTACTGTCCCTGGCATGTGTAATATGAAAAACTCAGTAGTCACCACAAACCCTGAGCATCTTTTGTGTGTTAGCCATCCACAATATCCCCGCTGCCCTTGCAGGAGAGGTAGTCAAAACTTGAAATAAAACTCAGTGTGTGCTAGTTACACCACTCTACTGCAGCTGCAGAAATTCTGCTTCATCTTTTTACTGGTTATGGGTGTTGATAAAGAATGCAGATGTTTCCAAAGTACTGAGACAAGCTCAAAACACAGCTGCCTTTGGAGCTTGACTCTGCCATCACTTGCTGTTCAAGGACTGTCCAGACTTCAGTTCTGGGATGTAAACTTCCTCAGAACATCCTGCTCTTTTATTTCAAGGAAAAAGAAATTCACATCTGAGGTAAGAAAGATTGTGTCTTTCTCCTCCCTGCTTGTTCTGATTAAATCTCATTAAGTGCTTTTCTGCCTCTTGTTTTAATTTTAAAAGTCATAATCTCCCAAACCATATGCAAGCAGCCTAGAAATGCCTCCTCAGCCTGGCTGCCTTTGCTGTCAGGGGAGAGAGATGAGCATCTGCAGAGAAGAGTCAACGCCTAGAATTGCAGAAAACTATGGAAAAGCCAGAAAGTGGGGAATTCTCTTCTGCTTGCTTTAGTCAGTAACAAAGGGCTCTGCATTGTATTACCTTCACTTAGAATAGTCCTGTTCTTATCTGTTGGCTGTTTTCCCACTGCAAGGCAGCTGGGTTTTTCAGGAAACAAAATGTAAGCATGCAACCACAGGAGGACTTTGCCTTGTTCTATGGGACTCAGCTAAAAGTTATCTGTCTGTACCTGATCTTGACACAGTTGCACTCAGTCTATAGAAACATGTCAAAGTGCTAATCTTCTCTAAGAGGGTACCTGAGAAGGACAATATGGATATTCTTAAAGAAAAAAATTAAATTCACATTGACAGGTACACACACACATTGATATACAGATATAGATATTCCTTTAGATCTGTAGATATGAGAGGTTCTACCACTTTTTCTGGCAGAACCATACAGATCTACTTCAGCTTGGTTGGCTCAGCACCTCTCAAGCCTGAATAAATCAATGGCAATAAGTACATTAAAGTGAAAAGAGTTATTCCAGGGCTAAGCAGTGCAAAAGCAGTGCAAGCCAACTCATTCTAATACATCTCTGTCTGCTGTCCAGGCATTATATCTTCTTATATGAGTGAATCCCAATGGTTTTAATCCTTTCTGACTTCCAGACTTCAGCAGTGGGGGAATGGGCTAGGGGGAATTCAGGATTTGGGCTGCCAGCCAGAAGCATGTCCCACTCTCAGCCAGTGTGCACCTCTGTTTTCCCTGGCATGCTCCTGCCACTTGTGCCCTCTCAGAGCATTTGAAAAGGTTCCTATTATTATCTACTCAGTGTTTATTCTTTCCCAATACCAGCAGATGGTCAAGTGTCACTCTCTAGCCCTCTCTTTTCTACTTCTGTATGTTTCTGATTGTTGTCAACTTCTGTTCTGGAAACTTTCAGCATTTAACTTTTTCAGCCTGTCACCTGGTTTTGTCCCTTCAGAGCCATAAAAGGAGATGATTGCTTGAGGGGCAGAGCTACATATATCATCCAGAGTGTATCATGGTTAGGTGGATGTAGTGAAAAAAAAAAGTATCTGTGTGGAGGAGGGCTGTCTTTCAACACATCCATTTGCCAGAGAAAAAAAAAAATGGCAGTTTGGCTTCTGAAAAAAAAAAGGAGGAGGAAAAGAAGCTAATTAGCTGTGTAAGTCAGCTCTGAAAAAAGTAAATAAAGAAATAAAGCAGTTAATGCTTGGATGCACTTTAAATCCCAAGGCTGCTCCCTTCTCTTACATGTATGTGTTTAATAATGCACAAGCTCCTCACTTGCTGTGTTCTTGTGCTTCACTCCAAACTCTGGGGGAGTCAGAGGACACGGCATCTCACCTGAGACCATGCAGTGGCCCTGGAAAACTCCACAGGAACAGCCCTGAACCTTGTTAGAAAAGCCCAGCAGAACAGAGAAACACCAGGCTTCCAAATGAGGGCATCTATGTCCTGCTCTAATCCACATGCCCCTCTCTGCACTGACAAATATTTGATTACCTAACTAATTTGCAGGGGATAGTCCATGCTGAAATATGCTTTTCCATCACATTTCCCTCTATTAATAATCAGCTGGCCTGGGAGATCACTGGCTGTTTGCAATGCAGTGATAAGTGCATATTCTGGACAAACAGCTTGTTAAGAAAGACTTTTAGGTCTGGCCTTGTTGCTAGGAAACTGGAAAAGCTCCTGGAAAGCTGCTTGAATGTGATGGAGTGTACTGCTGGCAATCAGTGTCACTTGCCCTGGGTGATAGCCTGCAGCCTTTAAAAATGCTGAAACATTGTCCAATGCCATCACATTCATGCAGGATGTTGGGGGGACATGCAGTTAATTAAGTGGCCCATGTTTGCATGTTTGGAGTTCAGGAGCCCAGTAAATACCATCATTTAAAAGGCACTGGAGGAATGTTTAAGACAAAATGGGTTATATGTGTTACTGGCCGGGCTCATTAAAAGCCAAGGCTGATCAAGGGGTGAGTTTGCAGCAGGGTGGTAGAAATCTCTCATGCATTTTTGCAATGCTGGCAACAGCCCCTCAGTGTGACACCCTGTTTGGATTTGGTTCCTAGCTGGGAAGTTATTTTGGCAGCTCTCCTCACCTGGGGTCACAGCATTCCCCATTTATACATCTCCAGGTCCTTTTCTATAGGATGCATACATACCTTAATCTTCTTACTGTATGTCTTCTTAAGCCAAATAAATCCCCAGAGTAATTCCAGTTGTAAAAAGACACATTCTGGTGTGGCACTGGGAGTATCAGAGAACATGGGGATGAGAACTTCAATGTGCATTGAGAGGGCACTGGGGGAAACTGGGAGCACATCAAGCAGCATCCCCAGCATCCCGAGTGCTCAGCACAGCCTGGAGGATATGCTCACCATGGATCCCATCCCTGAGCCCAGCACAGCCCTTGGGACAGCAGCAGAGGAGGCAAAGCCCTCAGCACTGTCTGAACCGTCAGGTGTCAACTGGGGTTTTGTGCAAGAGCCCTTTTTGTCCTCTATGTCAGGCTGCTTCCCTGCAAAGCGAGCAAAGGAACTTTTCAGTGCAATTTTTCCATGTCTCTGGAAACCTTCCTTGCCCAGAATTTAGGTTATGGCTATTTTTTCTTGCCTTTCTTTGGTACCTCATACTCTCCAGGACTTTCTCTTCATAGGACCTGCCAGGTGGCTCTGAAATGCTGCTCCTTTCTTTGCTAACCAAGAGAGAAGTGCAACCAAAAATAAAAGTCCACAGTTTCCACATGGAGGATCAGCATTTTTTCAGTTACAGTGCTTCAGACTGTTAACCAATAACAATATTTTAGAGATTCAAATGCTTTATGATAGGGATTGGCATGACCAAAGGATTTCTTTCCAGTGCCAAGACCATAATTTGTGATTTAATTAGACAGTGATTTTTCAACCATTCTACTTTGGGGATCCTGACTGCTTCTTAAGCAGAGTTCTTTGGACACTTCCTCCCCACCTCAGATACAAAACCTGCAGCTCAACGCCTCAGAACTAAAGGATCACTCCATAAGAGCCACCCAAAAGTGACGACAACCTTCTGAGGGTGGAAAACACACTGTATACACCAGCAGATAAAACTTCATATGGATTCTTCCCCCACCTGCATGGGGTGAAGGCACTGCACCCATCCAGGCTGCCCCTGCTCCCTCTGTGGCTTCTGCCAGAAAACTTGGAGCTCAGTGTTATGAGCTCCCCTCCCATGAATGAAGTTAAGGCTTTATTGCTTATTCTGAGGAAATGAAAACAAAACACAGGTGCCATGCAGTAAAAGGAGATATGAGGAGGGAAAATGTGGGATTCAAGGGTGCAATAAAAGTGTTTATAGTTGTGCTGTCTGCTCTTAGGACTGAACATCAACAAAGAGTGCAAGGGGAGGCAGGAGAGACCAAGATGATAACAAACACTTGAGGTGATCCAACATCACCACTGAAAGGCAATTGGTGTGGTTAGGCAGAACAAGGGATGTAAATCCATGTGGTTTTTTAATTCCGAATCAAGCTCGTGTAAATGTAATAGACCTCTCTGTCACCTTCCAAGCTTTGCCTAGAAAAACTCTCTCTTTCAAGGTCAAATTCGTCCTTACAGAAGTTGTTCATGAAGGGAAACTGCAGATGCCCTGAAGGACTTCAGTCATTTGTTTTGGTGGTCCTCTGGAAAATTCCTGTAGAAAGATGCCATCACTTCAGGGCATGAAGGGCATGCACAGCTCCTACTCCCAATGGTTTCTCATCTAAGAGGCCACTGCCTCCCCAACCCTGTGCTGATACTGTGGAAGGACAATACCAAATGTGTAATTTCATCAGGGCTCTCACCTCACCCATGTAAACAACCAACTTCAAACATATTCCTGACTGTGCTGCCCATGTGCCTGCAGCCATCCTTGTGTTTAACACAGTGTGTTTGAACTGAAATAAAACTGTCAGGATTCTGACTTTGCTGCCCTATCTCTGTCTTGTAGTGGCCAAGCTTTACTTTCCCATGGAATCTGGGAACTCAGGGGTCATTTACAGACCCTGTCACTACACTGGCCCTGCAGGGAGGTGAGGCGATACCAAACCACTGCATGGATTGGGCACACAGACACAGATTTGCCCCCTTCCCAGGCTCAGGCAGAAAGCTGACTTCTGTCTGAAAGCTGGTATGCAAAATACTTGAGTATCATATTCTTTTTAAAAGGTCGTATCCTACAGAGGCCTTGCTCAGCCAGGAGGGGAAGGGTGGGAGCAGAGACCACGGAAGAGCCAAAAAGATTATTCTCACCATGCACTTTTCTGCTGGAAACAGTGGCTTTAAAATCTGTCCTGTTTCCACCTCCAGGACTCCAAACTGTGGAAAATCAAGGGTTCTCTAGGTGACAGGGACACTGTGGGGGCTTCCCTGACCTTGTAATTGTCCAGTTCCTGCTCCCAGTTCCATCAGGAGGCAGCTGGTGGTCCCACAGCAGAGCTGGCACCTCCATGGCTCACGTTTCCCCACACTCCCTGTCCTGCTCAGCAGTTTTTTCCATGAACTTATCTGAGCAGCTCTTCATGCTTTGTGCTGTGAAGATCAAAGAAGAGGTGTCCAGAATAGAAAGCTCACAGTTACCATGAGGCCTTTCTCAACATGCTGGGAATAGAAATGTGGCAATCAGACTTGGGGATGAAATCATATTGGACATGCTGGCTTAATCTCTGAAATATGAAATTGTATGGAAAGAATTACAGCTAAAAAGCATTTTACATTTTAGAAAGCTGCTCTGACCCATGCTGGATCAGGAAAGAGGAGGAGAAGAGGGGGGAAAAAAAGCCTGTGGGGTGCAAAAGATTATAGCCAGTTGGGTTAGAAAAACACATCTATCATCAAATTAATAGTCTCCTGCTCCTGTACTACGGAACATGGTTCTGTTTGAAAAAGAAAGGTCTGAGATGGCTTATTTGAATTCTAAGGATCAGATTATTTGCTGTTTGCAAATATCTGGATGTTACTTGCAAATCCTCCCCAAAGCTTCATGTATTTTAGCCCAATGCTAAAATACATTGTGATTCATTTCACAATCAGGTTTAGGTGGGATACAGAGCAGCACTAGGTTGGCTGCTCTCCCAATACACCTTTATTTAGCCAGGCCACCAGGGAGCAGAAACAACAGGCCGTGGATAGCCAGCTGCAGGAGATAATTTACAAGTAGAATAAATGAAGAAACACGCAATTTGTGTGTCCTTTGTTGAAAAACATCTGCAATTCAATGAATATTTTCCAATGCACATCCAAGAACAGATTCTTACCCTCCTGTACTCTGGGTTGCAATGCAACACAAAAAGTTTGAGAAGTTTTGAGTTGTTTCCATGTCACCATGAAGAGAGGACTGGTGTGACAAGGGCAGTGATGTTGAATGATGCCACACTGGGTGGCACACCCTGGATTTCTTCATTAATACAAAATTAGGGCAGATTGCTGTAACAATGTTTTAACTGCATCTTCACTACATGGAAAAATTTTCAAACCCAGAGATTAGAGAGCCCTTACAGTCAGCAGCAGAACTTTGTCACTTCATAGCTCAGCGTTGTGTGAAGCAGTAAAAATAAACAGATATTAGTGCTTCTTCTTGGCTTTTGGGGTCAGAGATGGTTCTGGATGTCATATCCAGAAAGACTTTTCCTGAAATACTTGTAAACTATGTAAACACCAGCACATGGCAGATTTTGGAATAAGGTGCATGCCCACGCCTGGCCCAGGAGGGCTGGATGGAGCCTTTGGGCAGGAGGAGCAGCACAGGAGGGAGGGCTGGGCTTTGACCCTTTGGTGTCTCACTTTATTCCCAATGCTGATTTCTGATCACAGAGTGGTTTTTCCATCCCATCCCCATCCCCATCCCCATCCCCATCCCCATCTCCCACTGTGCTGAAGCAAACACCCACCAGCCTGTGGGACCCCTTCCCATCCCTGCCACTGCATTAGCACAGTTTCTGTCCCCTTCCCACTTAAAATCCTGCTTGGCCAGCTGGGAGCCCACCTGCCTTGGAGCCCACAGCCTCAGCCTGCCTGATTAGGCAGGAAAACAGCCCCATTAAACTCCTGGCTGAGGGGAGGCTGGCTCACAGACACTCACCAGGCTCAGCAGGAAGCCAGCTTTATTAACAAGGAGCAGGAAGCAACGAGTGTCAGAATATCTCTGCACTTGCAGTACCTGGAGGGAACATTACCACTTATCAGCCTGATATTTCCCTGCACTCTTCCTTTCACAGGCTCTTGATCCCTTCTCCTCACACAACAGCCTAAACACACTAACTAGGCAATTGGAAAAATATGCCAAAAAGTGTTTATAATTTGGAGGAATTTTCAGGGTTTTTCTGACAAGCCTTGTGAGAAGAGAAGAAAGAAAACAAAGGTAAGTAGTAAGTGAAACACATTTGGGCTAAAACCTCTGTATTAGGTCAAAAAAGAACAAATCTCTGCAGGATTCCAGGGGGAGATTATATTTTATTGGTGTTTTTATGTACAAAGGGAAAGGTTAATCGAAGGTCTGAGCAGAAAGGTTCATAGAAAATTGTCATCTGTTTGTGTTTTCTTTTTGAAGTAATAGTTTGCAGGAGCCAAGGGAGGAGGTAAAGCAGTAAAGGCCAGAGGTAAATTGAAGGTGGAAGAGTTTGGAAGAACTTTGACAAAACCATGTAAAACTGAGAATGCAGATTTGTCAGGAATGAAATGCATTCCTGAATTATGCAAATTTTTGCCCAATTTTAGTTGTGGAACAAAGAATACAGGACGGGATGAGTGCTTACATTGGGAATAACAGATTTTTATTTTTCTTCTTCAAATGAATTTTTAATTAGCTCCATTTTTAAAATTGAGGTTCCCTAATAGGTTGTCCATAAAATATCAATGAATTTCAGAACAAACAGTGCTGTTCTAGAACGTTTAATTTAATCCTGAAGGAATCCCTGTGGAATGTTTTCTTTTGCAAAGAATGATGTAGTTTTCCATGCTTGGTTTTAAGCTAGACTGGAAACACAGCTAAAAAAACCCATGATGCTGGGCAAAAACTCAATTTCCATCATTTGTCCAGTGAGGTCTCTGTGTGCATCAAGACAGGAGGAGCTGCTGGGTCTGAGCTCCCCCCAGTCCAGTCTCAAGAGCAAATGACTCTCATGTCAAAGGGCTTGTTTTAGTTTTGATTCATGTTTTGTTTAACATAAAGTTTTTTGTACTGATCAGACCAGAGGTCCTTGTAGCATAACATTCAGTCCCAGCGGTGGCTAACAAAATGGATTTTTTCAGCGTAGGGAGATAAAAACTAATTTCTGGGTAGAATGATTTTTCCTATCATGTCAGCTCAGGCTGGCAATCAGCCCTTTAGGAATCCCAAGGCCATGCTGGACAGGGCTCCAAGAAACCTGGTCATGGTCCTTGCCCATGGCAGGGGGATTGGAGTGACATGGTTTTTAAGGTATCTTCCAGACCAAACCAATTTATGGTTCTCTGATTCTTGCTGCTGCCCTGTCCAAGCCCAGATCATGCTCCCCTCCCAGGCCCCAAGTGCAAGGAACATCATGAACACAAAAACTATTTCTGAAGCACCAGAATTCCTCAGTGATCCTTGGTGCTGAACTACATCTCTCTCTCAAAGTTTATGAAGTAGATTTCATTGTAGGCTAGGGAAACTGGTGCTCCCATTTTTCTCTTTGGTATGTGTTTGATATTTAACCTGCTTTAAATCAATAGTCAAGCTCTAAACTGTTCTTGCTGTACAGTTTCCTCCTCACACAAATATCTTAAACCTA
Organism: Zonotrichia albicollis; assembly: GCF_047830755.1. Lineage (NCBI taxonomy): Eukaryota > Metazoa > Chordata > Aves > Passeriformes > Passerellidae > Zonotrichia > Zonotrichia albicollis. The sequence goes on from NC_133830.1 coordinate 10,269,280, forward strand.
GAATTGCACTGAGATGCTCAGGGAGATGTTTTCCTTGGTCAGGCAGCATTTCCTGAGGGTCTGCAAGCAGGGCTGTTTGTGCTCATGTTTGACAAAGGCATGTGTGCGGGGCAAGTTCACAATTAATCTTAGAAATTAGAGAGGAGCCTTAAGAAGATCTGCTTTCAGTGAACTTAAGGGTTTGACTTGCCAATTCATCATGATGGTGTTCCCTGTGAATGGAAGCTGTACTCCAGGTTTCTAAGATATTTTATGCAATTTTCCAGGATATTGTGTCATATCAGCAGACATTCAACATTATGCAGCTCTTAAGCAGCACAATTTGACACTTTCTTTTCAGATTTAAAGAAAGTAGCATTGGTTCTTCTAATCCTGACACTTGCCAATAAATCAGGACAAGGAGGTTTAACCAAACTGTAGCTACAGCAGCCTGCTCCTGCCTATGTTACTCACCGAGACGTTCAATATATACTCACATGGAAACAGGATGCTCTTCAATTAGCTGGCAAGCTGCATCAAGAGGAATGGTGAGATGTTGAGCATAGATATTTATCTGATCATTATCAGGAGTACAGGGAGCTGGAAAACTTGTGAGAAATAACGACAGGTTTGCAATTGAGTTGGAACAGAGAGCACATCTGAACGTGAGAACATCACCCCTTTGGTCTGGGAAAGATGGAAAGAATTGCCATGGAGAGATTAGACAGTCTCAATAGGTGGGTAGGTGAGTAGGTAGAAAGAAAGGAATAGAAAGAAACCTGAACAGAAGAAGGAGAGAAATTAGGCTAGTGAAATAAAAGGTGGGTGTAAATGCCATTTCAGGGCTTTTCTCTGTTAGAGCTCAGAGCACTTAAAAAAAAATAAAAAAATCAGGGTTTTCTCTTCAAGAAGAGCTGCAAAGGCAGGAGGAGAAAAATGTTTGAGAAAGGGCAGTGCTGGAATGAGGAGCAGGATCAGAGCATGCTGGCTGTGTTGCTCAGCCCCACAGTGCTCTGTGAGGACAAAGTCGAGGACATTTTGGGGAAGGGATAACTCCACAGGCAAACAACAAAATTTCTTTGTGAAACTGCTCTCTGAGAGCCCAGCACAGTAAAGTAACTCATGTGGAGAGAGAGCAGTGGGGAACTGCCATGGCAGGCTCACTGAGGGAAGATAAGTTGTTGTGCTCCAAGACAGATCATCCCCCAGCTGTCCATTGCACTTTCTGCCTGAACTGCTGCTGTCTGTGGAGAATGTCAAGTCCTTGGGGCCTCGTCTCCCTGCATCTCCCACATGAGATTGAGGGCCTGGCAAGCACCTTCCCAATAAATTATTGTTATTGCAAGGAAGGGAACAGGCAGGGGAAAGACTTTCCAGTGATCCTAGCAACATTGTGCCTCCAAAAAGCGCATGTCGTGGGAGAATTTCAGAATGCTTCCAGGAGCCGAGAAGGCAGATGCACGTTGGAAACCTTTGAAGGAGATGAATAGCAGGAAGCATCTCTAAAAGACCCACAAAGGCATTACTGCAGAAAAACCAGCTGCAAAATGAGGTAATGACTCTTCAATACTCTCCAATATGCTGGCACAAGTCCTGTGCGTTTCATCTCGCTATCTATCAATGTAGCATTAGAAGATCCTAAAGTGTTTACAAGTGGATGTAGGGTTGGTCTGCTGGCCCCGTGGGGATGCTGATCCTTCTTTCCAGAGGAGGCATGACAAGGCAAAGGTCATCCTTCTCTGTGCACTCAATTACAAAGGAACCAGACCCCACCGTGGTTTTTTTTCCCTGAGAGTCCCCTCCTGGGTACTTACTCTAAAATTGTCTCCTGCCGCATATTTCTTTCTCCTCGGATATTAAAAAATAATTAGTGGCAGAAGAAAGGAGCTGAGAGATGCTGGGGAAGCCCTGTCCCTCAAGAGCAGAGCAGCAAGCACGGAATCATTGCAGCTCAGTGCACAGGTGACATCCTGATTTGTGCAGGACCTGAGCTGGCTCTCCCAGAGCAGCACAGCCAGGCACTGCTGTCACATCCTGCAGGATAGGGCCCTCTGGAAGGGAAACTTCAGGAAAACAAGCTTCCCAGGGGATCCAAGTGCCTCTCCTTTGTCTGAAAGGGAGCTTTCTGCATGCAGGCAGCAGCAGAATAGATGGAGACCTGTCACAAAGTGATGCATAGGCAGCTAAGTGAAGCTCAAGCATTCATAAAGAAACAATGTTATCAAAGATGAATAGCTTGAAAACTGCTTTTAGGAACATTTACACAGGGTTTCACCTCCTGGCAACACAGAAACGTCAATGCAGCTTGGGCTGACTCATAGCAGAGCAGGAGAGCTCTACAGAAGGCTCCTGCTCTCCTTTTTCCTCCTCACCGAGGTCTGTGCAGAGGTGTGGGGGTGCTGCACTGAGGAATCACCCGAAATTGGTTCAGAGAGTAGTTGTTTTCAGAGTCCTTGCCATGCTTTATTAGTGTGGAAATTCAATAATCTCATTAATTACAGAAAAATAATGTAAGGTGGATCTGCTGGGCCCCTGCACAATTTGAGCTCTCCTTCTGTGGGTAATTGCCAATGACATGTCTGAGAGAAATATCACAATGATACATAACAAAGGGCAGCACAGCTTTACAGCATAGATCTTGTTGCTATGGGAACTTGTCTTTGCTCCTATCCCAGAGCTAGATGATTTATGTATGTGCAAGAGTTCCTTTATTTTAGGGCTTTGCAAAAGAGAAAAAACCCTATCAGATCTCTCTCCACATCTATCCATCCGGTTATCTATCCAGTTATCTAATAATTCTTTCTTTATTGTAATTACCTGTCTATTATAATCTTTATCCATGGCCTCATTCTTCCAAATATTCTGCTCTCTATCTACTTTTGGGGACCAAGATACAAGACAAGCTGAGGGAGGGGGAAAAAAATGTAATGTGGACATGAGTTGCTCCTTGTGCGTGCTGCCTGGACGTGAGTGCTGTTCAAAGCAGAGAGAAAGCAGCCCAGCCACGATCCACGAGCCTCTCCTGCCCCAGCTGCTCTCTGTGCCCACGTGCAGCAGCAGGACAAAAGCATCTCCCTCATCCCTGGGGCATAAAGGGAACAGTGGAGCAAGGAAAAGCCTCAGATCTCACTCTTGGTGAATGGCAAGAGAGCACACGGGTCACCCACAGCTGTGCTGGGTATTGAAGGTGGAGCTCTGGGGGGAAATGCTGAAAGTCCTTCAGTAACTCCTCAAAAGGCTGGAGCTGGAGCATAACTCCCATTGACTTTGGTCTGTTCATCCCAGGTGGTGAGCAGATTGGCTAAAAGGTGAAAATGCAATATTTTAATTCAGAAACAGGCACCTTTGGCTGCAGTTCTCTGCTGTCTTTTCATTTCATAATTTGTTAGGCATTTCCTAACCTAATTTGTTAACCATTTCCTAGTGGATCCATTCTTGGGTCCAGATATACCTGAGATTAATAGGAGATTTTTTTTTCTCTGGTAGGATTCTGTTAGGGTCATTGGTTGCTCCAGGGGGACCATGTAAATTACCTGTGCATCAATAAGAAACCACTGAAAGGTTCACACTCAAAAATTAGTATCTTGCAGTCTCAGGAGACCCATTAAAGAAGATGCTCAAATTCTGGTGTACACACAGGTTTAGAAAATTTTGAGCCACAAAACTGGTCCTGGCAGCTTCTACCTCTGAATTTATTTAATTCCACATTGTCTCCAGTGATATGAAACTGCTTTAAACATTTGCATATGTGTTTGTAGGGTATTTAATGTAACAATTTGCCAATTCATGATATGATACTGGCAACCTGGCCAGCAGCCATGTTCAGGTCCAGGTTCATCTTTAAATCAATCTAAACAAGAGCCTGAGAAGCCACCTGACACTTCTGTTAAATCACAACAGTATGTAAAATGCAGGCTCGCTCTGATTTTGCCACATGCTGTAGCATTTCTCAAGGCTATTATTTTACTGGGAGAGTGAACATGATGCCCATGACTTTGTTCACTCAATGGCTGGAAACAATCTCCTTCTTCTATAATGTATCAGAGAGTCAGGGCTTTAACTCTGCAAGGAAAAAAATAATCACGCGAAACCACTTGATCTTGAAAAGAAAGAAAGTGAAATTCCATATTTATGAGAGTTCTCTTTCAGCCTGGAAATTCACTGATCAGTGAAACCTCACTTTGCAAGTTCAGGGAGCTGATTACACTCCTGATCTAATCAGTTCCTGGCTGCATGGAAGCCTCCTCCACACAGACCTCCTGCTTGACTCTCCTTCCCCCCAGCCCCGTGGTGGCTGAGCCGTGGCTCTGCTGAAGTGCTGAATCACCAGATGGAAATTGCCTGTGAGGGTCCCACTAATAGGACAGGCCTTGTGGCACTGGAAGCACTCTTGCTCTGTAATTTCTCAGGTCCTTGTGCTGTGGGTGGCACACTTGCAGGATCTCTGTCCTAATTCGTGTCAAAGAGAAAAGCTAATCCTTTGGCACAACTGATCAGCTCTTCATAGCAGGGCTCCTGATCCACCACAGTCTGTGGCCAGGAGCAGCAGCTCTCTTCTCCCCAGCTCCCTGAGCTTCAATTCCTTAAAGCTAATCAATACCCTTATTAATGTTCCAAAATCAATTATCCTAATAAAGCCTGGAGGGAGCTGAAGGGTTGCTATTCAGCACTCACCTTTTATTATCCCGACTGTTTATTTCCCCATTGATAGAACTGTCTGATTTTATGACAGATTACGGATGAAACTGCAGCACTCAACACACTTGTCAGCCCTAGAGATATGTTGTGTTATTATTACTATTTTGAGAGCCTTTTGCTTACATTTCCTGCTTGTATGGATGCTTTAGAAAGAGTCCTTGGCTTCGCTCTGCTGGGATAGGATAGGGAGTGCTGCAGCTCCATGCTGCACATCAAATGGGTAATAATCTGTTATATCTATTCAATTATAATATTCTATAATTTATTCTATATAATTTATTCAATTATAATATTGCCCCAGACCATGGCACTGTGTTTATGAGCAGGCAATGCTCTGTATTCTGCAGCAAGACTGCAAGCCACGAGCAGGGTGGATCACCTTGTGGTCATCCACAGCAAATCAGGTGAGGGTGCATTCATGATCCCAAAAGCATCAGGGGAGAATGGCATTTCTCCTGCAGCTGAACCACACTATTCCATGCAGAAGTTGTGTCCAGAGCCTGAAAGAAAGACAGCCTGCAGTTCTCTGCAGCATCCCAGGGGCAGGGCAGCTCAGGGCCAGGGGGCAGAGGCAGCACTGTGGGAGGGAAGGAGCTGGAAATGCTCTCAGTCTGCTGAGCTCTGAACTCAATCCCTGCCTGCCAAGCATGGCTACATGTATATTTTAAGGAAATTCAACCACATGTTTTCTATTTCCTTCCTGGGCTTATTGATCAACCATTTAAGAGTAGAAGAGGAGACTCCAGGTGAGGTTATCCTCCTTGTTCCAGCAAGGTGCTGAAGCAGCAGTGAATGGAATCAGCCCTTCCTAAGTGCCCTCCTTCACCCTGCATGCAGTGCCCACGCTGGCCATCCCCTGTTCTGCTCATCAGCACCCAGGGAGCCTCTGGGAGTGTGGTTTTTGGTTGTGCAGCCTCTCCCTGGGCTGGAATGCATCCATTCCCTGCCTCCATCTTTAGACTATTAGCTCTCAGAGAAACTCCTCTACTTATCTTTGGAAAAAGGTGTCTGAAATGCTTCCCTTTCAGTGCTAGAACAGTTTCTGTATCCTGTACAGTAAATCTTTCATCCAGGGGATGGCACATGAATGGGGAAATTGACCCTGGAAGGACTGACAGCACAGCAGAGAGAGGCTTTTTTTCTTACTGGGGCCAATAAAGAATATGTATCACTTACTTCTTTTCAGTTAACCAGTATTAGATCACACCATCCACACCAGTTGTAGAACTGGTAATGAGACAGGCTCCATTTCAGAGAGATTATCTCTTCATTATGAAGTGAACATTCAGCAGATGTTTTAATTTTACGGAATTCATTTCACATTATCAAGTTTTCTCTCTATCTTATTTGATTTAACGTTTCTTAAGAGTGATTTGTCTCTCTCTAATGCTTGAGACCAGTGCAGCCCAATCAGGCAAATTGTCTGTATTAAAGAGTTCCTATGGGATTCATAACAGCAATAGGACCTTTTGGGTTTTCTTCTGGAAAGGGTTTCTTCCAAAAAATCACAGAAAATACATCCTGTGCTAATGATTTCTCTCATCCTAGTCCCCTTTTATCCCAGCCTTTCCTGCCAATATGCCCATATAGCACAATTCCAGATAAAGCAGAAATGCAGTGAAAAGTGGCATGAAAGCAGCGTCGCAAAAAGAAAAAAACTTGATTGAAGTTGTGAGCTAGTGAGAGAAATGTGAGCCCATCCGAATCTGAATTAATTAAAGATTTTATTAGCATCTGATGGCACCCCAGGGAAAAGTACTTTTTTTTTTTAATCCTCTTTCTGTTTTAAAGGCAAAATACCAAGCAAAAGCATTCAAGGGTCATGCCAAAAAAAATTGTTTTGAGGGTGACACAGCCATCCTCCAGCTGTGCCAAACATGTATGATGGTGTAAACAGGGCCAAGCCAGCTGGGTATTTTTCTGTAACAAGGAACTGGCAGCCTATGCTGATTGTGAGCTCCGCTGAGTGAGGAAATCAAATGCATTATCAAATTTTACTGTTCTTTTTTTCAGTTTTAGCAGTGGAAGGGAGCCTTGAGAAGTCTGGATAGGTAAATAGCCCCATGTCTGGGTCACAGAGATCTCCTGTCCCTCTCAGTCTCACCATGTTTGACTCACTAAGGCAGCCAAGAGGATGAGTCCCCCGCTCTGTCCCATGCCTAGGCACATTGCCTCAATGGTATGGGGCTGAAGGTTCTGGAGAAAGAAGCTCAGTGATGGAAAAGGCTGTCTGGGAGCACTGAGGTAGAGGAATTGACAGATCACAGCCCCAAGGAGCAGTGTGCATCCTGAGCTCCACCTGGGTGCACCGGGAGCAGACACTGCCGGGCTGGAGCAGTGCTTGCTGTGAGCTGTGAAACCCCAGCTCCCCTCCCTGGACATCCTCTGCCAAGCTCAGCCAGCAGGAAGGAAGCTGAAAACTCTCCCTTCCACCCTGCTCTCCCTCCCCACTCCTCTCAAGCTGCCCTTTATAACAAGGCATTTTCCTCCCAGGTAGGGAATCAATCCCCCTGGCTCCAAGGGCTGTGTGCACCACACAGACTCCTGCTCACACACCAGCAATGCTGCTCCTTGCTAGGGCAGTCATGCATGAAGGATTACAACAAAAGCAGATCCCATATTTTAACCTATTCATAATTTATTTTTTTCAAATCAGCAAGCTGGCTTTGTGCTGCAACACTTAGCTGAGTCATTGCATGTCATGTTCAAAGGTGAGTGCCTTTAAATGTGTCACCAGGGATCTTGCTTTAAATTCTAGCATGGTTATGAGCAATCAGGAGGAGCAAGAGACCTGAAACTGCAGAGGACACTGACTAAAGGTATGGCCTGGTACAAGTCACCGCTGACTGAGACATTTCTTGGGAGACCAACTGAGCTTGTAAAGCCTTCATGAGAGACTTGACAGTGGGGCCTCTTAGGCAGAATACCAAAAAATGAGTGGATGCCATGTGGGGTGTGAAAGAACAAAGGTTTTTTCAGGCAATGGGCTTTCTGTAAAAGGCAGTTTGGGGAACTGTAAGTTAGGAAGCTCCTCAATGCTGACCACGTTCTGGGAACTATGTTTTCAACCATGCTTTGTAAAGAAATGTTTGTTTGTCAAAGAAACACCAGGCTCCATTGTGAAAATCTCCAAAAGAAACCATTCCCAAGAGACGGATTCCTGGCTCACTTCTTGGGCCAAAACACAGCAATAATGGAATAATAATATTATTGGCAATAATAGCCAAGCCATGCCAGCTATTGCCCCTCCCTCCAATTCACCGATTTTAAGCCCAAACAATAATTCATCCAAAAATTTAAACCTCAGCCTTCCTGCTTTGGGCATACATTCCAAGAGCAGAGAATAGGGGACTATGCTATTTCTGAAAGCTCTCCTTTAAAGGTTTTCCCTCAAAATCCCACTCCTGCACTGTGTGTGAGAGCCTTGATCCTTCACATCTGCCATGAGCAGCCCTGGCTGGAGTGCAGGGCCCAGCACATCACGAGAGAGATGCTGGTAGCAAGTCCCTGTGAAATGTGTTTCCCAGTTGGCCCTGGTGGGGAGGACTTGTGGCAGACACAAAGGGGAGGATTAAACAGGCTGATCCATTTGAAATGAATAATCCTTATAAAAAAAAAAACCACTTCTCTTCTTCTAGTCAGGAACAAAGCTGTACCAAACCCATCCTCTTCCCTGGTATCAAAGAAAAAGAGGTAGAGACCTGGGAATTACTGTGCTGCATTGCATGAAGGAAAGGGTCATATTTCAAAATATAGATTTTTTTTCAACAAGCCTTTGTGAAGAAAATGGAAGGAAAGAAGGATCCCCATAGAGCCTCGTCCTCAGCCAAACTAACCACCCATTCATGAAATCCACAGCCAGGCCTTGAAACTGCTGAGAATAAAAACAACGTGATAAAATTTGCTTTTTTGTCAAAGGATCCTGGGAGATTCTGTAGGTGGGAGAAAAGGGTGGAAGAATAAGGAAGAGCCTTGAAGTTAATTATTTTTATTATCATTTGAAAACCACACTTTTGGCTTAAAAACTGTGATCTGTTCAGCACCAATACTGTTGAAATATCATTTTCATTCTTGTTTTTATTATTACTATTTTTTCCACTTTCCATCTTACTTGATTCCTGATTGTTCCCCACTTCACTAGCCTGGCTTGTTATTCTATTATCTTCCTCAAGAGGCTTTTATGTGGAATCTGTAGGAGGAAATGGAGGCTTCAAGGGGAACTCCTGCAACAAACCCTTTTCCATTATTTCTTTACTCAATTTCATGCACTTATTTATTTTACATAATAATACACATGATATCAGGAGAAGCAGAAGAAAATAATACAGAAAGAAAGGCCAGAAAAATTAGTTATAGTTCAAGAAGCCCTAAAGTGAATGCCAATAAATGAACCTTGCTTTTATTTAACATGCAAGTAGCCAGGGTGGTAAATTACTTGTCATGCTTTTGCTGGACATCTTGATTGCTTCAGTTTCAGCAGGTCTGTGGACTGCATGGAAAAGTAGTTTACAAACAACAGAGTCACATCCCAGCACTTGTCTCAGCAGACACTGAGTGAGGTGACCTTGGCAGAAGTGCCTCTCCTCATGCCAGGATGGCTGGGCACATTTAGCACATTTATTTGGGAGCACCAGCAAAGCAGCTGACTGCAGGAAATGATTCCTGGGGGACAGAGGATTGTGATCCCCATTTTACAGGTTAAAAGCTGAGACAGAAAATAGTTTATTTGTTTAATTTGAGGCAAAGCAAGAAAGCTGTGGGAGGAGTAGGGAGCACCCTCGGTTCCCAGCCCAGACAGATGGCCAAGCCAGCAGCACCACTGTTCCTTCACTCTGAGCTTTCAGCAATGGAGAAGCATAAAGTGAAGTTACTTCTGCATATGAGCAGATGCTGAAGGGGAGATTTGTTTTCCTGTTCTTTTTTTTGCAGTCCTTGCCTAGCTCTGCTGGAGGCTGAGTAAATGAGATAAAATGCTGAACCAAAGCTGCTACACCCTCTGATGCAAATTGTTCCTGGCCAGTGCTCATGGCCACCTTCCTTTTCTGCAGAGAAAGGAGTGTCTGGCGCTCAGACACAAGAGACCCATGAGTTTCCCTCAGATCCTGAAAATTTTTCCCAGCCCAGCTTTTGTGTAACAAGGGAGCAGCCAACCAACAAGTGATTTTCTAAACTTTGAATCCAGCCAGGCTCTCAGGAGACCGTGGGGCACTGTCCTGGCTTCACCCAGAGCCTGGAGGCCTGGTGAGGCCTGGTGAGGCTCAGTTTTTCTGAACAGCAAAACCCCTTCTTGCAGAACTAGCCACAAGGCCATCCCTGTGGCATAATGCAACTCGCTTTTACATTCTCAGCTTTGTATTAAATTGCAACACAGACCCCATTGACAGACAAATTAGCCAAGTCAACATTTGAAGGATTCTCACTGCTAATGATCTCTGGTCCATGAAGGCAAGCCTAAAGACTTCAGGCTATACAAAACACTGCAGATGAGGAACCCATCTGTTGATACAGCTGGCATCAATAAGCATTCCTAATGCAGAGTCCAAAAGGATCTGTGTATAAAGTGCACTGCTGCAGAGAGATCATGCACAAGTCAAGGGCTGTGCTGTTTACCTGAGTCTGGCACTGAAATCCCCCTCAGCCCTCCTCTCAGCACACACTGCCCAGCCTAGAGGGACTGAAGAGCCTGCAAATGCACACTTGTGAGCACACAAGAGCCCCTCCAGCAGGGACCACGCTGTCGGATTGCAGCCACATGGAGGGAACAGCCACATGGGGAGGGACAATGATGGTAAAAGCAGAACAACCACAGGCAGGAGCACAGGAGCACAGCCAGGGCACTGACTTAAGGATATGTGTGAGTCTTCAGTGCAAAAGGTAAAATAAGGAGTTTGAGCTTTCTCAGAAAACACATCTGAAACATGTTCAGGGCAATGAATGAATGTAGAGGATGAGGAGGGGGCTGTAAGTCTGTTCCTCCCCACCACAGCCATCAGGCACCTCCTGAGAAGGGATCACAGGACCCCAGGACCCTGTCCAAATACTTCAGCTCCATGGCATGACTGAGGTGCTAAGAAAATACAGGAAAATGCCTTGCAAAAATGAGCTTGGCTAGGCTGGACTGAATTATAGACCCAAGGAGCAGAGTGAGGCAGACTATGGCAGGAATCAGCTCCTTTGGGTAGAATCCAAGGAAACACAGAGATGTGCCAATCCAAAGGGCAAGGGAAGGGCACAGTCAAAATCCAGAGAAGCGAGGGAAGTAGCTGGAATCCAAGGAACCATCTTGTAAAGTCAGGTGGTGGCCGTGGCAAGGCTAAGAGAGGAAAGAGTCAGGTCTCTAACAAATCTGGAAAAGGCAGACCTTGGATGCTGGATTCCATGGTAATCTGCCTGGGGCAAAACAGTCTTAGGCACATAAGTCAAAAGCAGCACTGTGTCAGCAGCTATTTTAGGCAGTGGAAATGGTTGGGAAGATGCTGGAAAGCCTTTCTGCTCTGAGTTGGTGCTTCTGTGTGCTTGCTCCTGTTTGACCTGCTCCTACCTGGGACCAGTGAGGCTGTGATACACTCTAAGACTGAATCAGGCCCAGCAACATTTACTGTTCAGTACAGACAAGGGATTTTTGAGGACTGATTAGCAAATATTTGTACAGAGCTTTAAACATCTCAAGGGCTTGGTTTAACCAGGCTTTACAGGGATGTACAGGGATGTGCAGGTAGAAAAAGGAAGAGTCAGAACATGTTGTCAAACAGGGTCTTAGCTGGCTGGATTACAAAGCTGGACCTGTCCTCTAATCCAGCCTAGTAGGAAGTGTTTGCATTGAAGGTGGAATGTGTGCTAAGGGCCTCACTGTCCAGGCCACAAAGCAGCTTTGCTGCACCTTTGGAAACAACCAAAGCCTTTTGGAGGCTGCAGAACTGGCATGCAGTGGGTCTGGATCAGAACTGGTGTTGGAGGAGCTGCACCAGGACTTTCTGGTCTCTGGGATGTGAACACCAGCCCCAAGCTGTTGCAGTCTGGTACCAGCGCTGGCCCAGGGGTGTGAAGGAGCTGTAATTGCTGATGGTTATATGGTATTCAAGATATGCAGAAACAGCCATAAGAAAGTTCCAGGGCTGTTCACCACCCTTGTACTGGCAGACTGGACCTTCTCAGCCCTCACTGGAAGCCTGGTTTCTCCTGCCTTTTTTTGTTCCCTGCTTCCACAGTCTCATTCAGCATTGACCTGAGGAGATCCTCTCCTCCCTGCTCTCCTCTTGAGGCCTTGCTCATCACCCACAGGAGCACCCATGAGGGACTTATTGCCTTCCCTGGGCACTTCCCTCAGCTCTCACCTGCCCAGGTCTGAGCTACCCCTCATCCTCCTGCTCCACTGTAATCAGACAAACAATGCTGAATGATGCTGAACAGGATGGGAATCCCTCAGGCAGTAACCATCCCAGCTAATTAGGGAATTAATTATTCTTCACCTTCCATAACAATGAGGAGCCCCTTACTGCCCACTGGTAATTGGGAAAGTGGGACAGGTTTGATGATAAACAGCAATGTTTGTATCTTAGAACAGAAATTATCACAATAAAAGAGGCAATGGCTGCCTTCCAGGATGGTTTATGCATTTCCCTTGCCCTCCTGCACTGGCCCACTACCCTCCCATGGCATGGCTCTGCACTGATGCTGCAGCTCCAGCTGTGGGAAGCAGACAGTGCTGGGACACAGCAATTTGGGGGTTATAAAAGCTTCTTGCCTTGTCTTTTTCTGTGGCAAAGTCAAGTACCTGATCCAGAGCCCCTGCTGTATGTGTCTGTGCTGACAAACCTTCCTGAAACAACCTGAACTTCAAAGTTTGGGGGGAGCCAAATTACTTCCCCAGTGCTTCCCAGAGGGACCAGGCTAGTTAAGAGGAAAGACATCAGCACCTCCATCAAAGGGCACAGAGTATCTCACAGGGGACCCCTTAGCAGGGAAAGAGAGAGGGAAATGCGGGCATTTCTCTGTGGGCTGAGCATCCACTTCACCCCCTGTCATCAGAGGGAAGAAGGGGCAAGGGAGAGAGAAGCAAAGCTGGTAATTAACTCGCTTGGGTATCCCAGGATGATTGCAGCTCAAAGCTTTGGTCAGGACCTTGGTACACACCTTCTCACTGCAGCAGACAGCTGAAAGAGGACAAACAGAGAGAAGGCAAGCAAATGGAGAGCTCATCTCATTGTTCATTAAGTGTCTGCTGCTTAGAGGAGCAATTTCTCCAGCTGCCTCTGGATGGAAAAGGCACTTGAGAGCATGAGGAGAGAATCCTGTAGGTAGCATTTAATGAAGACAACACAGGACTGCATCCAGGAAAAAGAAGAAAGAAAGAAGGAGGAGAAGAAAATTAAAAGAAGGAATGAAGCTTAGTGTCTCACTTGCAAGGTTAGAAACTGGAACAAAAACCCCAGTAGAGCTAGCTGGGCTAGGGCTCCATTTCCTAGAGAGACATCTGACAGGAGATATCTGGCTAGCAATCAGACCAGTTTCCTTAGAAATCACAGGAAAGCTGTTCTACCTCTCCCCTATCCCTGAAAAAAAAAAAAAAACAAAGAATCTGACTGTGCTCCTGGCCTTGCTGTTGGAGGTAATGTTCTCAGTAGAATATAAGGGCATCATCCTGCATTTCCTCTCTGGTGGCAACTCTGTGCCCTGCCCACCTCTGTGAATCCAGTGCTCAGAGAGAACCTCCTCACAGCTCTCTGTGGATGTCAGGGGTGTCAATCCCTCAAGGAAAGCCATGTGCCATCATAGGCTGAGTCCTGGCTGCTCTGCTCTGAATTACATCCTTTTTTTAACACTCTGTTGGTGACAGCTAGTAGACAGTGCAGTGCCCTACACAGGGATGGCAAAAGCCATCCCCACTCCTCCACCTGCTCAATGAATCATTGCATTAAGTTTTTAGAGGCAGAGGCACAAGGGCATTGACCTTCCTGACTGCCACACAGGTGCTGAGCACATGTGCAAATCTGTGGAAATTCAGGATATCACCATCCTCACCAGGCACTGCCCTGCCTGCTTGTGCCAGTTCACATCTTGGGGCATTGGGAGGGGGCACAGCTCCCTGCCCCTCTCTAGCCTGGGTAATTCTGTGCTACCAGGGGGCAGGATTAAATGTACATGTGGAGATATTGTTACCCTGCTCCTCCCAGACTGATCTGGGTAGGAAATCTGAGTGCTGAGCCAGTTGTGAACTCTCTCCTACACTGCCTGGCAGAGAGCAGGAGCTGATGTCAAGTAAACAGAGAGAGGGTGTCTGTAAATTAAGGGAATTCTGAGAAATGTTTTAATACAGAATAGCAGAAATTGCCTTCTCCTTCATAAACCATCCTAAGATGCGTAGCTCACAATGTGTGATAGAGACAGGTACAAATGCCTCTGTGCACTCTGGTTTCTAAGTGCCTCTGTAACAGGTGTTATCATTTTGTCTGCTCAGTATTTTAACATCATTCATTTGTGCCATTGCAACGTGGCACAACAACGCAGCTTAGAATAATTTACTGTGAAGAAGCAATTGCTGTGAATCACATCATATTGTCATTATGAATAAAGTACATCCACTCACTGTGCCTTCAAGGAAAGTATGGAACAGACGTGCTCTCATTCAGCTTCTCACAGGCCTGCATTTACTTTCCTCCTTTCAGTTCAGTTGTTCTCAATCTGCCCCTGCACAAATAATCGCATCCCAAGGCTCAAAGAGGTTTTTTGCCTCCCTTTTATGCTTTTTTTTTCTTTGTTTACCAGTCACAGAGTCTGCCTGACCATGACTTGTGGGCTCACTGGAACAAAGAGTGCAGCTGCTGGTGCTTGTAGTTGGATGCTTACGTGGCTGGCTTAAACAGAATCACAGAAAAATCCAGGTTAGATGGGATTCCTGGAGGTCACCTTTACCACATTTTCTCAAAGCAGAGCTAACCTGTTTGCTACCAACTCTCTAGTACATCAGCCTGAGAAATTGAAACTTGCAGGGACTTGGGAAAGAAGAGAAGTGGAAGGAAAATCAGAAGAGCCCTTCACACTCAGACACGTGAAGGTCGAGGCACAGTCTGCAGGTTTGGGTATGCTGATCCTGTCTCTGCTTGCTTCACAGCAACAGAGAATATGTATTTACTGACTGATTAATTAATGAATTAATTAATTTATAGAATGCCAAAGCAAAAGGAAAGCTGATCTCATCCAGAGTAGGAATATGACCTTGAGACTGCCAGAGCCTCGACTTTCAAGATAAAGTCTTCTCTATATCCTTCAGAGTGCACTCAGATTTCTCAGTGCTTGACTCTTAGTCAGAAAACAAATGTTTTGTCCCAATTCCATTTCTGAAACACGTCCCTGTACTTTGACTTTTCTCTGTCACAACTGGAGAAAAAAACCACCAAACAGAAAGCAAAAGACAATTTTAAAACTTCAGAAGCTGACACAAAACAAAATTGCTATTTTCTCCTCCAGTTTCACTTTCTTAAGTCATTGTTCTGAGAGATCATCCTGATATTTTTTATTTCTCTTCCCCCTTTCTATTTCATTTTCAATCTGGTCTCTCTTTCTCTGACAATTCTGCCTGGCTGCCATCCAACAGGCCTGTCCAGTTTCTTCTTGTACAAGCATATAACACAAAAGAATACAAAGAAGACTGGAAATGCAATTATAAAACTGTCTCTTCCACCCAGGCACAGATTTTTTAGACAGCAACCTCCCTTTCAGCACAGTCGGAAGAAAAAAAAATGTAACCAAAGCCCTTCTGAGCAATGTCATTATTTATTCTGGATGAAATGTCCTGCAGGAAACTTTAATTAGACCACATGTATGATAAACTAACAGAGCAGGCTGAAGAAAAAAAAATAATTAAACAAATGAAAAGGGTAATGGTGCAATTATCTTAAATCCATAACTCTTGGAAGTGAGCACAGTTTATTTAGAGTTCAGGAGCTGAAAATGGGACAGGCACATTGAGGTTGAAAGTGACACAAACACACACACACAGAGTTGTCATTGAAACAGCTTTTCACTGGATATTTGGGCTTTTGAACTAAAAGAAAATACTGTAAAATATCTCATTAAGGGCAAGAATTGTCTGGGAAAGCAAAATTCTGAGTTTTTCAGATAGCACAAGAAAAGATTTAGAATTATGGGAAAGGAAATGTCCCTGTCAGAACTGGTGTGAAATGGAGTTTCATGTCTCTGTGCATGTGCACACACTCGTGTGCATCTCCATACATGTACAGGCACATGTGTATTTGTACGATGGAGTATTTATTTTGTGAAAAAACTTTTTCAACTATCAGTTAAATTGCTTAATTGCAGAAAAGTAGCCAAAAAGATTTGTCATAAGATCAGCACTGTCTGAAAATACAGTATCAGCAATTAAAAGAAATAGCCAGCCCACCAACTGCTGAGCAGCAATCTATAACCCATGCTGCAACATTCTGCTGATGCCTTGTGCATCCTTCTCCAATACTCATAATAAAAAAAATATAATTTCAGACCTCAGGTGGATATCCCTCAATTGTTCCCTTCTTAAATGGTAATATTTATAACCAAATGTATGACAAAACCCCTGAAAATACAGGAGAGAAATGAAAACTCAGGAGGGGACTATGAAGGGAGCTGGAATTTGCTGGCCCTTGTTATTGATGGAGAGAGTACTGTGGAGTGCAGTTTTAATTATATACAACAGTTCCTGTATTTATCTGGGAAGTGTGCCCGGGTGTGCGAGGGTGTGCCTGAATGTGCGAGAGTGTGCCCGGGTGTGTGCAAGTGTGCCTGGGTGTGCCTGAGTGTGCCCAGGTGTGTGAGGGTGTGCCCAAGTATGCAAGGGTGTGCCCAAATGTGCGAGGGTGTGTGCAAGTGTGCCCGTGTGCGCCTGGGCATACCTGAGTGTGCAAGGGTGTGCCTGAGTTTGCCCAAGTGTGCGAGGGCATGCCTGAGTGTGTGAGAGTGTGTGCAAGTGTGCCTGAGTGTGCACAAGCATGCTCAGGTGTGCAAAAGTGTGCACAAGTGTGCCAGGATGTGCAAGAGTGTGCCAGGGAAGGGAAGGGAAGGGAAGGGAAGGGAAGGGAAGGGAAGGGAAGGGAAGGGAAGGGAAGGGAAGGGAAGGGAAGGGAAAGGAAGGGAAGGGAAGGGAAGGGAAGGGAAGGGACACCCCACAGGAAGACTCCTGGAATGACCTGATGTGTGTGTGCAGCCTGGGGTCTCAGCAGTAGCTGGGGCCACGGCACTTTGCACCCTCTGCGGAGGCACCCTGTTCATGGGTGTGGAGACACACTCTGCCAGGAGGCAGGTCCACCCAAATCCCAGCTCTTCTCTCCCTCCTGGGATGAGTTGTGTCTGAGCCAGGCTTCACACTGCCCTCGTGCACATATACAGACAGTGGTCACAGGCACCATTCTGCACTGTGCAATATTCCATGCTAATCCACCTTGAGAACACCTGAAAGGACTTAAATACGTGCACTATACAAGCATCCCACTGAGGCAGTGGGAAGAGGAACAGACCTGTAATTACCAAGTAAAGACAATAAAATCACACGTACTCCCACCACCTGCAGCTCTAAATGAGGAGAAGTGTTAGTTACACTGTTGTATTTCTATAGCATCTGAGGGGGAAAAGCAGAGGGTGTAACGAGCTACCAGGCTTGTGATAAGCAGAATTCAAGAGCATTCACAATTTACCCCAATTTACCAATCCACGAGGAGGGACACAGAGGGAAGCACAGTTGAAGTTTTGCACTTTAATTTGGGGAGCAAAGAATATGCCTGAGAGAGCAATTTTGCATTGTTTCACACAGCTCAGCCATTTTCCACCCCCATATGGAAAAATGTACCATGGAGAGAGGAAAGGTGCACAGTGCCTGGAAACTTTAGCCATCTCATTGCTTAAGATCTGAATCTGGTTGGCTTGGGCTGAATTTTAATCACCAGGTGCCTGCTCTGCCCTGTGGAAGAGAGGAGTTCACTGAACTGATAGCAGAGCTGCTGTTTAAAAGAGACCTACAGAAAATGTCCCTTTCTTCTTACATAGACTTAAGAAATCTTAAGGGTATTAATATGAAAGCAGAATTCTGAAGGAAAGATATTCCCCGAAGTTGGTTCCTCCATGAAGGCTCTCCTGAGGGGAAGAATGGGTTTTTTCATGTCTTTTAATGCTCTCTTTTCAGTACTTTTAAAAGAGTATTGGCACTGAAAGTTTTTTCTTTGATTACTATTGGTCTGGTGTTGTGTGGTTGGGAGTCCTTTAGTGGTAGAAAGGTCTTTCCAGAGAGGATGTTGCTGCACTGTTTGCTTTGGATGCTCAAAGTCTGCATTCAGAAACATCATGCAGCCTTTTCACTGGGGACCCAGGCTGAGGCACAGCTAATTAAAAAGCTGTCAAATATGCATTTTCTTATGGGGAAAAATCATAGTCCACATTATCTTACTCATTTTATCAACAGGGCAGTTTGTTTGAAGCATTTTCTTGGGTCAGTAGATAAATATTTTTATTCTTCCCTCAGATGGAGCAGGTTAAAGAGGACAATTTATAAGTATATTCTTAAATAGACTTCTGAATGGGAACTTTTGTGGATTCAAAACTGATTTTCTGACACTAAAATTGTGCTTTGGCCTCATTCTAAGGCAAGAGCGTTAATCTCTTCTGGACAGACAGGCCCTTTGGAAATCATTCACTTAGAAGGAGAAGGAAAAAGCACCCTGAAAGCCATTTTCTTTATTCACAGAAAACGGAATGTCATGGAGAAAATGATGAGCAAGTGTGTGTGTAATCATGTATTTATTTATCTGAATCCCACACTGCAAATTTGGTAGGTACAGAAGATGATGAGAAAGATAAGGCACTGAAATGATTGTTTAAACTGAAATTGAGTCTCACCCACTGCAGAGTTTGAATTAAACAAAAATAACCCAAAGCAGCAATGTAATAACCTTAAGTGAGCCACTTTTTAAGCAGCTTATACATAATGGAATTCTCCCAGCTTTTTACAAATGTTCCACATATGTTCAGATAATCATCAAACTGATGGGCTTTCCTTGCAGATGCCTGAAAATAAATGCTGATCTCAAACCCTGAGTGTGGCTTCTTTCTTTCCCCTGAACATCCAGCTCCCACATGATGTTCTTTATCCAAGTATCTAAGTGCTTTCAGTAGACCAGAGCATCCTGGTTTTATAGATATATAAATGTGTTTTATAGCCACTATAGGGATTTCTATGCTACAATACACTAATGGTTCACCCAAGCAAGGTGCTGTGGCCATAACAGTGATCAGTGCTGGATGTTTCAGTGCATAGAAAGGCTCCAGTGTCTCTCTGAACTAGGTAACCTATAAATTGTGTAACATTACCAGTGCTGACTCCTTATTATTTTCTTCTGGTGAGTGCCACTGTAGAGATAACATGCAAAAAAAAAATTTCTTAATTGTTAAGTACCATTTTCAGTTTCAAAGACATGTAGTAAAAGCAACTAGCAGGAAGGAAAAAAATTGGAAGAGAGGGAGAAAGGCTCTAACAAGGAAATAGATATAAGGCAGAATTATAAATCCTGTTGCAGATGAGTCTGAAAACAGAGCTCCAGGGAAATCTGGTCTATGCAGACACCAGGGACATTTAGATTTGGATTTAGTAAGGTGGGCTCTACCTATCATCTTATTAGCCTATGAATGCAGTTATAGCAGAACTACCTTGATTAGCCCAGCCCTGAAAAAAAAACAAAACAGGAACAACCCATTTTCTTTAGCTCATCTGTTCATCTGAGAGGCACAGGAAACACCTGGATCTAGATGGCAGCACTGGGGACATTGCTGAAAAGAGATTTAGGCCAGGTGGGCAGCAGCAGCAGCAGCAGCAGATCCTAGAAATGATCTCCATGATCTGTTTTTGAACATTTTCCAAGCAGTGCTGAGTTGTGCCTTCAGCTGAACTTGCAGCACCCTCAGCTTGGAGTCTCATGTGCAGCACAGCAGTCAGCAAGTGGCAGAAAGCAAATGTGCTGCCTGTGCTGATGCAGACTTTTTCTATCAAAAGGAAAAGTGCCCAGACTTGAAAGAGACTCCCCATGACTGAGTAACAGAGTGTTGGCTCCTCTAATGAACGCTGATCTGGAGCACCTGATGGGTAATTAGTGACTTTGATACCTGTGGGGAGCAGGTCATGATTTTCCTGTCAGGAGCTTCAGTGCAGGAGACACATCATTACTGCACTCAATGCTGATTATTAGCATACCTGCTCAGTGCGATTTCATATTGCTTTTGGGGAGAAAAACAAAAATGCTGTGAAGAGGTGGAAGGGTTTACTTCCCCACCCCCCTCTCCCCTTTCTTTATTTTTGTTTTGTTGAGAAAAAGGAGGGAACCTCTGTGTTTTCACACAAAATTGTCCCTCTTATAAGAAGATGAAATTGAGGGATGGAAAGAACCTGACAAGTATCCACTGAAAACAATTCTTTAAAGCAGCAAAACACATCCACAATGCGCCTGCATCAGCAGAGATCAATAGAAGATGATGTTCCTGTGATGTCTGTGTACGCATTTGCCCATCTTATGTGTCCAAGATAGGAACAACACGTTCCTGTTAAATACATCTCAGGAGACACAGGAATTCAACAGACCTCCCCAGTTCTCTTAATAAAATCCTGAAGGAGTCAGAAAGATATATGAAAAGAAAAAGAAAAAATGTTAGAGAAGGGCTAGGTTACATCCTTGGGAAAGATGAGGTACTTCCATGGCCACAGTTCAGAAAAACACTTTCACATGCAGGCTGCAGTTTTCTGCTGAGCTGTGATGGACTGCTGAGCATCCTCTTGTCTCCTGGTGTCTGGAAACACTGGCCAAGCTCCTCTGGAGATGTGCAGTGCATCTATAGCTGGGGATGCAGGATACACACTGGGCTACGCTGGGATCCATGGCACTCATCAAGTGGAGTGGCTAATTAAGGCACTGAGGCCGAGGGCTGATTTTGTTGCAGACATATCTCAGTACAGTGCCTAATTCAGTAAATGGCCCTCAATCACTTTCTTCATTTCAAATACAGTAGACATGGTATGAACCCAATATTTTGCAAAAATAGGATGAGAGGGTGCAGGAAAAGATTAATGCAGAACTATTTGTGCATTTGCCATGGCTCACGCATGCTCGCTTGGTTAAATAGCTTTTCCTGGTGTGGAAATGCACAGGGTGATTTATTTCCCTTTCATAAATAAAAGATTTGAGATGGAAGATTGGCTATTTTCTTTTATACAAACTATGACATTCTAACAGTTGAAGCGGAGATCTGAGCTCAGCTTCCTGTGGACTGCTTTGACTTGCTCTGATACTTGCTCTGTGGGGAGCTGCCACTGGCATCAGTGTTTCTGCAGCCCCTGACTTGGATGTTTTGGATACCTCATTATCATTACTGACTATTTTACTCTCACAAGTCCCAGCAAACAGAAAGATAAGATGGATTACATTACCTGTCCAAACTTCAGGGTAAGTATAAGGGGTAAATGAGAATAATCTCAAATAATCTCAGAGTTTCCAGCAGAGGGCTGGTCCCACCAGGTTCTGCTGCCCTTCTCCAGGCAGGAGCACTCTGTGGACTTATCATTGCACCTCATCCATCTCAGCTAAACAAAAGCCAGCAGAAATTATTTCCCCAAGAGCCATATTGAGCAAGCAAGGTGAGCATCACCCCAGACCATCAGCTCCTGGAATGTCCCAGGGTGTCCTCACCTGGGGAGGACACACCAGGTGAGGACTCAGCCTTTCTCATCAGTTCCTTTTCATGTGGAGCACTCTGGTAGGAAAGTTTGATAAGGGAGATTTCACCTTCTGCTATGCAAACCAACTACAATTTCCAGGTTCAAAAGCTGGTCTCTTATGAGAAAAGCATTTCTTGTCTGGAGGAAGGCTCTCTATCCCAGGTTAGAATCTCTGTGCACAGTGTAGTTACACTTTCAGTTGGCTTTTGCTCCAGTGCATTCTTTAGTTATTGCTTATTTATAACATCAGAGACATTAAACTTTTCCAATAATGATCCTGATAATTACAGCCATCTCACTCAGCCTTAACCGACTGGCGATTGTATCCTAATTTGGGATCAATGGGAAGTTAAAAGAATATACTTATTAAACTTAATAAGGATAAGTTACTAGTTAATGATGTGAAAATTATGTCACCAATAACTGTGTAATTACATTCTTATTAATGCATTCAAACATCTTGCCATTTAATTGGCATTTAACAAGCTCATTATAGCAAGATAATTAGATAGCCATTAATTGGTAAAACACTGATTGACATGTAGTATGCTAATAGATGTCTAGTGTGGTATAGTAGTTTAGCTATATGGTAATTTAATGCTTTTATGCTGCTATCAATTAGGTTGTTTAAAATATACAAATGTAATGTATTATAAAGTGATTGTATATTTATTGGCAAAATCATCATGACTGAATCAGAGTCAATGTATTATTTGCATACGTGTTTATCTCACATTTCAATACAACCTCTGCTGGCATTTGTAGGAACTACAATAATCAAACAAGTTCCTGGGACATCCTTTAATCCCTGCCTTGCAAAATGAAGCAGAAGTGCCCAAGGAGTGGTTTGTGACCTCAGTGTGGCTCTTGAAGCACATCTGAACAGAGCCCCCTGACCCTAAAGAAGGCCTTGCTGGATAATCCTGGGCCCGGCAGGAATAAAGCAGCACAGGCACTGAAGTGGCATCATCAGCATGCCCAGGTGTAGCTGTGTGCTCAGCACAGCCCAGCAAGGAGCTGCTGCCCCATGGGGAACTGCTGTCACCTCCCACCTGTGGGTCACCACCAGAGCAGGACTCTGTCAGTGCTGCGGGCCTGAGAGTCCAGTTTGCTGCCTGTAGGATCAGGAAAGTTGATGCTTCTCTTCTAAGAGTTATGGTGCCTGAAAATCTTGCAAATGTACAAAGGCAAAGCCCGGACTTTCCTGTTCTGAAGTTTGAACTGCGTGTTGTTACCAAGGAGTCTTGAAGTGTTCTGAGGTCTGCCTGGAGCTGTAATTCTGTTGATGGCTGCTAAGCAATGTACAAACATAAAGACCAACCCATTATCTTAATTATCCCTCCCTATATCATCCCTGTGACAGTTTGGGGTTTTGTGACACTCAGAAGATGATCTGGAATTATGTGCTGTCCATTTAATGTTAGAGCTTGCTCACATCTGTATAATAAATACCTCTTTTTTTCTAAAAATGTTGTCAGATCCATTGAAACAGGACAGAGAGCTCAAGGATGTAATATTATTATTATATGCATTACACTAGCAGCTAAAGGTCCAGCAAAAAATCAGTTTCCCTTCATGCTGGGAACTGCATAAACACAGAGATCCTGCCCTGCTGTCAAAATGGACTGGACAGCCAAAGGGCTTGTGGTGGAGAGTCAATGTCAGGAGGGAGGAGAGGACAGAAATTAATTGCAATCTATGCCAACACACAGAGACAAAAAAGGCTCTGCAATGGTTCTCTGAGAGGTCCAAAATACAAAAAATGAAAAAAAAATACAGAAAATACACTGCTACCTCAGTGCCTCACTCTGAAGCTCTGCCCTGGGCAGCCTGTTTCCCTGGCTTGTCTCACAGGCCAGGCCCTGCAGCACCTGCAGCCCTTGGCTCTCTGCTTGCAGCCTGCACTGCTGCAGCCCCTCCGCAGCACCCGGGCTGGGGATGCTGAGGCTCAGAGAGAGGAACTTCCTGGGACTGACTCTCAAGTGGGTTCATTGTGCAGAACAGGAGATCTCGATTAAGCACAGAATCACATCAGAAATAATGAATTAACTTATAATACATTTCCCCAGCTACCACAGGATTGGTCCCAACGGTGCATTAAGTGGAAATGATAATGTGAGTCTGACTGCAACGATGACGTGAATGTTGTTAATGTTCATATCCCCATTAGCTCAGGGGGGAGAGAGATGGAGTTTCACCTGGAATTTTGCAAACAGCATGTGACTACTGTAACATTTAGAAGAATACTTTTAATTCTCTTTCCATTATTTTTAATTTCAAACACTTGGAGAATAACAGGAATGACTGGTTCACTAAAAATAGCCATGATGTGACCATGGAGATACAAGCTTTTCTTGAGAAGACAGTCAACACTGCAGGGTATACAACAGGGTGTTATGCTTAGCTGTGCCATTATTCATCCAAATATAGGTAGTGAAAAAAGGCTTGGAAAACGTGATGTGTTTCTATTAGCAGAAAATTTTATCAGGACACTAAGGAGAATGTTTTGTTTCTTCCAGCCATCATGGTAAGAAAAGAGATTTAATGCACTGAGATGTAAAGAGGACAGGTTGCTGTGGAAAACCTGGCAGTGCTAAGGTTGTGGGTCAGCTGCAGTGCAGGGTGGGAAGCAGAGAGGTTGGAAGAGCAGTGGACAGGGATGGGACTGGGCAGCTGAGGATTTGTGGGTATTGAGAGAACTTTGCTTAGGAGATGAGTGGGATGGATTGGAAGCATGGATTGGAACAGCGGACCATGCACAGGTTTTAGATGGTGGCCTGGGGGTGATGGCTGGGTTGGGAAGGGATGTAGCACAACAGAAGAGGGCGACCAGAGTATGGGTGGCACAGGAGGGGCTTTGGCTGGCAGTGGGGTAAGGCAGGGGATGATGGGCTTGGGGATGCAGCTGTGGCATGATGGAATAAGCCCTCTCACCATTCCCTTGCGCCCCATTTCTGGGAAGGGTGAATCCCTGTGCCACCACCAATAGCAAGTCAGCAAGAGAGCCTTTAGCAAAATGCAAACTCAGTCTGTACCAAAAAAACCCCAACTCTGTAAGTACAGGTCAAATAAGCCCAAGGGACGAACTTTCCTACAGTTCAGGTAACCTGGAGAAATGCCCTTGAATGCAGTGGGAACACGCAGGGATGAGCAGAACAGGTTGCTCACCCCCAGGCACAGTAATTCCTGTGTTTTCTGCAGCACTCCTTATTATTCTGAATTAGCAGCCAAGAGCAGGTAGGCAGCTCCTGAAATCATTTGCTTACAAGCCCTGATACCCATCTGGGATCAGGATGGAAATCAGATTAAGCTTGTTTGTGTGTTAAATGTTAGGGAAAAAATTACTTGTTCTAATAAGGGACAAGGCTGGAATGTGCTCCCCAAAGTGGACAGCCCTCACACTTATCTGCCTGAGTCAACTCTGATCACACCAGACCCTTCCCTCACCACCGTGCTGCCTTCCCACCCTTCCAACTCACCCTTTACCTCCCACCACAGAAAAAAAAGATGGGATTAAAGGAAAAAAAGTACTCCTAGCAAAATGCCAGGGTTTTAAATTAAATTTAAAACAGTTTAATTGCCTAATTGCTCAGCTATTTTGTGCAGTTTATTAACAGAAGCAATTCTTCGGCAGTCATGCCAACATAGCAGAAAATTGGCATTTGAGCCAGGGGGAATTAAAGAGGCAGAGTGCGGAACTAAAACAAAAAGAATGCCTCGAACCTAGTGGAACAGACATTTGAGGCTTTCATCTCATTTTTATCTCTTTCCCTAATCTGCTGTAGAAAGATCAAGGCTTGATTTTGCTTTTTAATGTGGGAATGACAGTTGCTCATCACCACTGCCTTTGCATTTGGAAAAGTACTGGATTTCCAAAGGAATGAATGTTTAAGGAAGCAGCACATTTACAAAGAAAATAAAATGCAATTCTTGCCAATAATATTGGCATCTTTTAGAGGAGTTAATTCGAGGGCATTTTTCATAATAAACCTCGCTTTTAAATATGCGCGTGTGTATTCAAACAAAACTAGCAAATCATCCATATAAATGAATGCATGCACTGACTGAATAGAGGAGATTAATATTCAGTTATAACATACTACACTCATCATATGCTCTTTCCTTACCATACAGAGGGAAAAATAGAAAGGAGAGGAGTAGGCAGTCGTGATGCAAAATAAATAATCCAATATTTATTGCCTGTAGAAGAGAAATTCTAGTTGACTATGGATGATGCTATTGCTCTAATCTTCAGGGCTGCATCCAAGTACCCATCTGTGGATGTCTTGGTATGTCCTTGCTGATGTCTCCTCTCTCTTCAGGGCAGGCAGCCACTTGGGAAGCTCTTGTCAGGTGTTCTATAGCAGAGATATTAAGAAGGGAACCCCAGATAAACTACTGGGACTTCAGTATAAATTGATTTCCTATGTGTATAAAGGATGCAAAAAACTCATTGTTGTGGGGAGGATTTCTCTAGCTGTGCTGAACCTACTGTGTCAGAGCTCACCCTGCCTCAAACTGAGAGTCCTGTGCACAGCAATCACTGAGATGATATCCAGGACAGCTTTTGTTATTGCTGTTAGTCGGGGTCAGGGTTACACCCCAACGTATTTAAAGCAGACTGCTGGCCATGGTGTGGGTAACTGGAATATGTAGCTGCAGGAGTGGCATTCACACACCAAATTCCCTGCTGGTGTCTGGCAAATTGAGGCCACTTAAGAGATGACACATTGCAGGTGAAAATGAGCTAGAGCAGAGCCCCTCATTTCTGTGTTTGAAATGCATTTCAAGATGCCCCTTTACATTCACAGGAAGGTCTGCTTGAAATAGCAGCTAAATCATTCCAGCTGTACGAGTGCATCACGTAAACAGATTTTTCCAGACTGCATTCAGACTGTGCA
The DNA here is from genome assembly GCF_047830755.1 of Zonotrichia albicollis. NCBI lineage: Eukaryota > Metazoa > Chordata > Aves > Passeriformes > Passerellidae > Zonotrichia > Zonotrichia albicollis. The sequence continues at coordinate 10,295,602 of NC_133830.1, forward strand.
ATTTGGCAGCTTTCCTGGGGACACCCAGAGCAGCCCTGGGGTGTGTCCCCATCTCAGAAGGGGCCAAGTTTGGGGTGGTGTGAGCCCAAAACAGCCCCTCCCTGCAGTGCTGCCAGGTAGGGGAGAGAAGCAGCCTCTGGTGCAGCATCGCTCAGGAGCTCCCATGCCACACCAACACACAGCACCAGCAGCTGGGGAATGATCCGTGCGTGACAATACCTGGGAATAAAAAAGGGCAACCCTTGCTGGATTTATGCTGAGCAGCATGCCAAATAAAGGTGTCATTTCTGTGAGATAATCCTGATGCCACCAGTGATGATTGCAGAGCGAGAAAGAAATGCCAGCTGTCCTCACTGGGGCTGAAGGCTCTCAGAGAGCTGATGGAATGGTAACAATTTTATCCAGAACACTCAGTGCCCTGTTTCTCCCTTAATTTTATCACTCAGATACCTCAGTTTTTTTCCTGTGTGTACACACTTACAGTGCACTGTGGATAAAGCCAGCTGTAATAATTATTCAGTCAGAGAAGTCAAACTTCTCCCTGCTTGAATTTTTGCAAACAACCCCACCTCAGCTTTAGTTCAGACAAAATATCTTTGATATATTTTGACATATGACATTTTAATGCATTTCTCCATCTGAAAAACTGACATTTTCCATGAGACACGGGTGTTTTCTGTGAATAGACTTATTTAGGTGCTAACTGTTTGTTTCCAAACCCCAATTTCAATGGAAAATTGTCGCACTGGCTCCATTGTTTCATCATGTGGAGAACAGGTAAATTTGCCTTCTCTCCTGGTGAGGTGATGCCATTTCTCATTCATGGACTGCTTGTTTCAGCCATTGGCTACAACTAGAGGAAAGCAAGGTAGGTGACAGTCAGGTCCCTATATCCTTGGGGTAGGAAATTGGGAATCATGAAGAGCATGAGTGGTGGTATTCAAAACAGTATCCCACCCACAAGTAGGTGAGATTTTAACCTGGAGATGAAGGAGAAGCTCTGTTCCCTGCAGGTGTGAAGGGATGAGGTGATGCACTCTGTTCTTCCAGTAGCACACAACTGCAATTTCTTCTGGCTTTTTTACCTCTTGTCTAGAAAAATAGTGAATGGGGCATTCAGCTTCCTATCTGTTCAACGCTTCTGACACTAGGTGATGACCACACATTTATTTTCTCTCAACCTCTGTTAATCTTGCTGTACTGAGATGGTTTATCTCAAGCTTTGCCTTTGTCACTAAGAAAAAGTGTATTTTCCCAGGGGAAAACACATGTGCTTGAGGCAGGAAGCACCTGATGAGGGCAGAGAGATAAAAGTGCAGCCAGGACATGGAAAGCAAAACAGAACAGGGTTGCTCTGTGAGCCACAGGACATCACAGCAGCACCAGGCAGTGATAAGAAGCATGGAAAGCCATCCTAAGATCTGAAAGCTGAGATGACTGCAGCCATGGGCCATCACCCGAGCTCTGTGTGACATTGTGGCACTGCTGCTTGTAAGAAACTAAATGAGAGATGCAGGACTCCAGAGGCTCTCCAAAATGCAGTTTATTACATCCAAGATGTTACAGTAGTCCAGGGTCATGGGTGACAGAGCCTGTGACATGGGTGACAGAGCCTGTCAGCTCCAGCTGCAGGCAGGCTTGGAGACCCTTTGGTTTTGGTTACAATGCATTATAGACTTTTCTTTTGGTTACATTGCATTATATACTGCTCTTTGCTGAGCATCTTAATACAGTAGAACCAATCTATACCTTAACTATTATCTATAGCCTATCATAACTACTAAATTTACCATGTTCATGTTACGGCTCTCCAATCACTAAAAGTCAGTACACTACAGTTTAAGCTAGAAGTTGTTTTTCAGTTTCTTGCAGTGGAAAATTCTGAGACCTTTTTTCTACTTGCAACTTTGATGACTTGTTTGCTTGTGCTATCTTTCTGCTTGGTAAAAACATCTTCTTGTTTGAGGTGGGTTTATCCTTTGCTCTAAGCCATAAAAACCCCTTCTAACTAACAGACCCTTTGCCTCCTTGGTTATCCAATCAGACTGGCTCAGCAATTCTTCTATATCAGAACTTGCTTCCATCTCTATTCCTTCATCAGACTCTACATTTAAAAATCTTTCTGCTAAGAACACATACCTGTGAGACTTTCTTGTCAAACTTTCATCCTTCCCAACAGCTGCTGTCCTGGCAGCCCTGCCGGACCCTGCGGGGTGTGAGGGAGCAGCTCCAGCTCCGTAGCGTGCCCAGAGCAGCACTACAGGATGGATCACAGGCTCGGTGTGCTGGGAATTGCTGCTCCGGCCTCTGCAGCACAGGAAAGCTCACCTGGATGCACCTGAGGAGAAAGAGTTCACACCAAAGCGAGCTGTGAGCCGCTTTCCCAGCCCCTCTAGACACGGTGCTCCTGCCCAAGGAGAGCCCTCCTCATCCCAGGGGCTCCCCACCTATTCATCTGCATCTCATCCAGCCTGCAAGGACCCTGAAGGGCCCTGTTTCACCATGAATTCCCACTGGGTTTGACCCTATTGTAAATCAAAGATGACTCTGACAAAGGGGAGAAAGAATGATGCAGCTGACTCCATCATCAGAAGACCAAAGAATTACTTTATTATACTATACTATGTACATTTTATCTAAAGTGAATCTGCCATGCACTCGCTCTTGCTCACAACTGCACAGACCTGCACTCATCTCTGATTCTCTCGTGATTGTCCCGTGATAGTCTGATACACATACACACACACACACACACACACACACACAGGCCAAGGAAACAAAACATCCTCACTTTGGGTAAACAATCTCCATATTGCATTCTGCTTTAGCACAACACAGGCACAGCAAGTGAGAAAAGAATTGTGTTTTCCTTCTTCTCTGCTTGTTTCACAGCTTCTCTCTGTTCAGAGGCTATGTGAATACCACATGACCCCACTTTGATTCTGTTGAAGGTCCCATCTCACAGCCCTGGAGGCAGAGGATGCTGGAGGATTCATGGAGCAGCCTGGGATAATCTCCTCCAGAGATCTCCAGCTGGACCAGTGCCACTGCTGCCTGTGCTGCAGTCCTCCTGCCAAGTGCATGTCCTGATTTCATGTCCTTTAGCTCTGGCACCATTCATCTTGCAAATGCCCCACAGCACAAAGCCCAGCTCTTTTCTGTGCTCCTCCTGTGATCTCTCTCTTTGAATTCAAATGTGTGTTTGACAGAAGTCAAACTCCTCTGTGCCTCATGGCCCAGATGAGTGACCTAGAAAAGAGACCACAGGTAACCCCTCAGACCCATCTTTTTATGTCCCATGCCAAAGCTCAGGGCAGGGATAACTCAGGAGCTTTTTAAGGATGACTGAAAAATACTCTTTCAGCTCACTAGCAATACTAAAAAATATGTATAGAACAGGTATGGGAGATACAGCCCAATCCTCCCATTTCTCATAGCAGCTTTAGTGAATAAAAAAGTTGACAGTCAAAATGATATTTCACTTTGGTTTTTCAGCTTTATTTAATACTTTAAAACTGTTAAAAATTATAAAATATATAAATCCCAGAAGTTTTCTTTTTTTAGTCAGTGTTTTGAGAAAGAAGGAATTACTTTTAGTTACTAATTGATTTCTCCCCACCTATTTGCAAAGTGTTTCACTTGACCTGATGTGCCCCTCTGGGCTGATCAGAAAACCACTGTGTTGGTCTGGGGATTGTTGCTGGGCTTCCCCAGCTGGCTGCAGGTGTGAGTTCATCAATGTATGAGAGATGGCATTGGAGTCCTCCAGAGCCTGGGAACCGCTGGGTGGAGAATGAAGCTGGAGGTCTTCTCTCTGCCCCCTTTCTTTGTGTTTCTGTCTCTGGGTTTGTCTGAAGGGCACTATCTCACAGGCTGGGATGGAACACCCTGCCAGAACACCCTCCCACCCCACCACCCAGAGAGGGAACAGGCTGGGAAAGGTGGGGTTTGGTGTTCCTGCAAGCAGAGGCACAAAGAAGTGAGGTGTAATCTCCACTACAAATCTGGCTGATTCTCTTTTAAGGATAAAAGAGTGGAGTCCATGAAGCAGGGAAGATCAAAGTGCTGGTATTTAGATGTGGATTGTAACTGTAGAAAAGGTTTGGCCCTCAGGCAAATCCAGAATTAAGCTCTCATTTAGGGTTTGATGGTAACAAATTCCCACCAGTGGATCTGTGAGGTGCCCACCAGCCTGGAAAACACATGATGTGGTCCTGGGAAGCCAAGTCTTTTAAATGTGGGCTCCAAGTAAAGGATTAACACTTGAGAGGAAAAAAAAAATGTTGGATTCAAGTATACAAATCCCTACCACCCACAGTCATATTAATATAGCTTATAAATCAGTGGGGGGTTATGCTCAGGTCATGTTTCTGTTTTCCAATGTATCCCTTGGATGCAGAACTGGGAAAATAACAGTTCCTGTAAATTTCTCTGGTCACTGAAATTAACTGGAAAAATCAGATACAAATGCATGGTTGAACACCCACCTTCCAAAGTTACTAAAACTTCAAATCCTACCTGTATCCCAAGAGGAAATATCAGTATTGAGACCATTTCCTAAATTTTAATGTTCATTTCACATTTTTAAATTTTATTTAAAAAAATAATGGATAGTTAATATGACAGTCCAGTAATTAAACATTAATAATTTCATTAGTTCCAATTGAAAAGGAAATGGGTTATGACTCTACATGTAGGCAATGTATGATTTCTTCTAAAAAAAGACCCCAAAATATTATTTATTAACAGAAATTGTTTCTTTGGCTAATCCACTGCTTCACTCTGCTATGGCCAAATTGTTTTCCTAGGAGGACTAGCATATGATACAGATTTGGTAGGATGTTTTATTTTGGACCACATAATTGCATTAATTGGTACGGCCAATGATCGATGTTAATTAAAAAAAAAAAAAAACACAAAAACCAAACTACAATGGCATACAGTTTCAAAGCTTTCCAAGAAAATCTTTGAGTAGTGAAGCTATTTTAGACCTGTAGTTAACCCTTCCATCTGCAACTCTGTCAAAGAAATCCTCTGCTAGGCTTGCCCATGCACAGTGGCCCCATTAATTTTAACTGGTGCTATCCTGGGGCCAGAGAAAGTAAAGAAGTTGACTGCAACCATTCTCTCCCTCCCTTCCTCACCTGAAATGATGGAGAATGGATCCTGAATGACAGGAACACTGATATAACTAAGTGGGTATTGTCACATCTTACTACAGAGACACAGTGAACTGGAAGATCCTGCTAGGAGGACATTTGGGATGAGTCCTTCCTCTTGCTAGACCCTCTGGCCAGCTTCTCCTTGTGCCCTGCAGGTATCACAGCATTAGGGCTCATTAAGGGTTCTGTGAGTGTCTGTGGCGAAAACAGGAACATGGAGCATGGAATACTGAGGGCCAGACTGGGATAGATTCCCTGCCTTGCTTTGAAGCTGGCAGATTGGCAGGTTAGTAATGACCTGTGCTGAGTTTTGATGGTCTCAAGAAAGATGTGGTGCCTGTCCTGAGTCGCTGAGAAACAGGAAACATTATGTTTGAGCAGCTGTTTAATGCAGACCCTTTTGAATCAGTCATTTCCTCCTGCCCCAATAATCTTTCTTGCTAGGAAAACCTGTTGGCTAGCACTGTCAGAAGTGAGTGTGTGCAGTGGGAAGCCAGGGATGCATCCATCTTCTGACAGTAGGAGCTGCTGTAGCATTGTACATGTCCCTGCAGACACCCAGATTAATGGTTTGACCTGGTTCCAAAAGCTAAAAAGTGTTTGTGGCAGAGGCTTTGTCACAAAAGGCTGCCAAAATATTCTGCCAGACAGCAATAAACTCAATTTACATTATAACTTAACACTTCTTTACCCCTCGCCCTCCTGCCAAGTATGACAACATAACGTGCAGGAGTCTGCAGCACAGAGTAGGAAAAAACATCTAGCATTTTCAAGCAGAAAATTTCTCTGAAAGACCAACTCACTCGCAAAGAACTGATGGAAACTTCTGGAAAGCACTTTTCATATTGCCCTTTGCCCAGAAACAACCTCTTTCCTAGCTCCAGGTATGTACAAAAGATGCTGAGCAAAATCCCCTTGCTGTGTTCCTGCGCTGTGTCCATTATATCAAGAAACACAAAGGTCCTGGCTCATCTCATGTGACATGGCTCATGCTGTTTAAGAAGTGAAAAACGAATTTCAGTCAATGATCAGTGAAGTTTCCTTTTCAATGGTGATGGTACACACTCAAGTGCTGAAAAGCATTACAAACTATTTTGTTGCTTGTGTTTCTCTCTGTATTTATGTCTGAATTAGTCAGCATTTCTGGATATTTTTGAACTTGAGAATATTTTGCTTGGTTCCTGAAGAGCAAAGCCAACAGTCCCCATTAAGGAAGCACAACAGATGTCCAGAGGACACAATGAAGAGCAGTTCATGGAAGCAGTTCAATTGCTGCTGGAATTCTGCTATCTTCACCAGTTGCTCTGCTACAGTGACCTCCAAATTCTGCTAAGGGCATTACAAACACCAGAGCCAACTCTGCTTAAAAAATATTTAACATGAAGGGAAACAGGTTCAAATGGAATGAAAAGCAGAGCATCAGCAAATTACAGCAAAGCACAAGATCTGCCTGTGTTTCCAGAATAATGAATGCATTGACTACCTCAGCAGTGTGTATCTGTGCAGTAGCCAGCCATTTTCAATACTTTTAATGCATATAGCCATATTTTGTCTCCAGCACCAGGCTAACACTATAATCACTGCATCAAACCCCTCATATTTTCTAATAAAAGAGATCCTTCTCTGTACAGTTCTGAGGGAGCTTTTTTTAAAAAAAATTTTTTAATTTTTTTTTTTTTTTAATTCAGGTAAATTCACCTACATGCACACAGATTCTTACATGACCTCTCACTCCAATACTCAGATTCCTCTGCCCCAGTTTGGACAGCCAATGACAAGGACCATCTATTTTCCTTCCTCTCCAGACCTAGCTGTATCTTTAAAAAAGGCCTGGTGACTGTGGCACTCCAGTATCTTTAAAGGAAGAATTCCTTGTTAACATGGTTGTCTGAAAAAAAAAGCCTGTGTGTTTATGGCCAGCTCAGAGGACAAACAGAAAGGACACACAGATTTCTGGGTGTTGACACTGACATACCACAGAGTTTTGCCATTGCCACTCCTAAATTTACAAGCAGTTTGGAATGAAAGCTATGCTGGGCAATCAGGCTCTTTATTTTATGATAAGCAGGTACAGAAAGCAGTGTGATTTCCCAATGAGAAAATGGTGGGTGCAAGCCTTCTGAGCTGGAAATTAAAATAAAAAGCATTCCTGTGTGTGTAGTCTGGAACATCACCCATCAGTCCAACACCAGTACAAAAACACTATGGTCTTCTGGATGTCTGGAACTGTCTCAACAATCCACTCTTCCATTAATGCCAGTATTTTTCTTTCTTTTTCAACACATATACACAGTTTTATCAAGCACCAAGGCTCAGTAGAAGAACAAAGTTATTCCTTCCTCAACTCCTGCCCCACATCAGCCACTGTGGCTGCCACCATGAGCTAACTCTATCAAAAGCATCTTTGGTGACCAAGGGGGAAGAGCTTGGTGCTGCAGCTCAGGTCCTGACAGGGAATAATCTATAACAACAAATAACACATGCCTGAGGCCATGCTGTGTTGAAAACCCTGTCAAATAGACTGGTGCAGAAGGCTGCACCCCTTTCTTGCCCTGGAGATTTGGCTGTGAGGAGTCTCCCTGGGTGTGTGCTCCAGGCTGGGCCTGTGTGGATTTGTGGTTTCACTCCCAGCAGCTCGTCAGGCAGGCTGCTCTCCCCAGCACAAAGAACTGCTGCTTCAAGGAATCCACAAGGCAAGCGTCTTTTGTCTCCCTTGTTCTGGTAACAAAGGCAACACAAATTACTAGGAAGGCTGAAATGAAAATGGAGAATGAAAATAATTAAAGCCCTCTCCCAGCAGCCATGCTAGGCCTGGCTTTCTGCTCTGGCATTATGCAGTTAGTGCCAGCAGGAGCAGAGCTGGCTGCAAGAAGGACTCTCTGGGTTATCTTATTTAGTTCCAATGTAATTAATTTTTTTTTTTTGGTTTTGTTTTTTTCTTCCACATGCCAGCAAATGGCCCTGTCCTGTCAGTTCAGCGCAGTCTACACATTAAGCTGCACTCTGGAGCCCCATGCATCTTGGCAGCCCAAAATTAGCCATGGAAATAAACCTTACCAAGTGACGAATGTGCTGGTCCCAAAAGGACAAATAAATGGTTTTTGTGGACCCAGACCCTCATTTCTTGCTGCTGGAGAGCAGCTTGGATGTGAAAACATGAAACTTACTGGTGCTGGGATACACCTCGAAGGGAAAAATTCCAGCATTTATTTTCTTTGCATTTTCTTTTTCGGGAGTGGGTATAGCAACCCTGAAAGACCCAAGTATTAGTGCAGACTGGAGTCAGGAATCCTGAGGGCAGATACCTTGCTGGATTCCCCACACAGCTCTGCCAAGGCTCTTTATTCCTGAGTAAGCACAGAGGCCTAGCTCTGTCTATAGTCCCTGTGCTTGTTTCCAGCAACCTCTGACATCACCTCTGGGGTACCCTGCCAAAAAAACCTCTCTCCTGAGCAGCAGGATACTGTAGTCCATCAACCATTATCACTATGAGGATGAAGCCCCCTCTTCTTCATCTTCACTAATTATTTGTCTGTTCATACAACATCTGCATTGTGTCTCTTTCTAACCAGTCACTCTGTGCTATCAACACTGCTGAAAATGGAGTAGATGGAGAACAAGAAGGAGAGCAGACAAAGCACAAAACCCCCCATCTTGTCTTCTATCTACCTCCATACTCAAAATTCAAAACTATAAGTTTTTCACCCTGTGATAAACTATACTACTATCTATTTCACACACTCGTAGATTCCAACTCATCCCAAAGTCTTGGAAGCTTTCTCCATGGACAAAGGTTAAAAGCAGTGCTCTCCTGGGGATCAGGACTTCTTAGGACAGGCAGAGAAATATTCCCTGTGCCCTGGGTTCCAACAATTTTCCAACAAACAGAGGGTGAGGCACTTGTCTTGCAAACTCCTTTGCCATGGCGAGTCTGCTTGGGCATGGACAGCTTCCCCCAGTCCAGGAGAACTGAGGAGCTGCAAGTGACAGAGAGAGTGAACAACTGAGGAGCTGCAAGTGACACAGGAAGGTGGGTGAAATCTGTCAACTGGACATGGTGAAAGCCAGATAAGAATCCTGGTCTCAAATGAGGAAAGTTGTTTATATGTGACCATCCGGGAAAACACTTCTGTGGGAGGGCTTGCAAGCACTTGGCACTGCTTCCACTCTGCTCCCCCAAAGTCTGTGGGATGGCAGCCCTTGTAGGAGCAGTGCTTTACCCTTATGAAGTGTTTGGATATTTTTGACTGATGAATTTGCACATTATGCATGTGAAGCCATATGTGGCTGTGTCGGAACCGCTCCAGTTCCCCATCCCCTGCAATGTGTTGTGCTGCTTTTAGCACACAGGAACACATGCCTCCCATCACTCACACTGACACCCATCAGTCTGCTTGGACCCCTCCTCAACCACTGGAAGCTGGAGTAGCACTGCTCAAGACAATGGGTTGGTGTTATTTATATCAAGTCCAGCTTTTCCCACAAATGATGATTATGTTCAGAGCACACTGGAGGGAAAACAAGAGTATGTTTTTGGTCAGAAAATCAGGGGAATCTTTTCATGTCTATTCAGACATCTTTTAGACCAGCCTGCTCTGTTCAGCTTGGACATTCCAGGGACTTCTTCCCATGGAGATGAAGCCTAGAGACTGAGAGCAGTGTTTTCTCCAAATTGTAAGTCTGTCTTTGGTGCTGTACTAGGAGCTCTAGTCAGCCACAGGAGTCCTAATCCTTCACAAAACACTGGCAGATATTCAGCAGAAAGAAAATCCTTGTGCAGAGCTGTAGCAGTCAACGTGCTCAGCATCCTACTCACAAAGGTAAGTTTGGCTCTTCACCCAGCTGTCAAAACGGGCCAGAAGTTCAGATACCAGAGCGAAGGTGCAGGAACAGAAGACAGAGCAGAACAGAAACCTAGAAAGCTACTTATGTTCATTAATAGCTTTCTTTTTTCTCCCCTGTGAATAAAGGCATGGGGAATAATAATAGGCTCTGTGCTTGTTAGCTGCAAAACACTACCATCAAGTTTGCTTGAAAACTCCTATCCTCTGTCATGCAGTATACAAAAGAAAAAGGCAAAGAAATTCAAAGGCAGGAGGGAGTCTAAGTTCAACTTGTTGAGCAGAGTTTGATACCTCTGAGTCTCATTAATATTTATGTTGGTTGGGAGAACAGAAACTCCGTGCAACAAGTATGGAATATATGCACTCAAAACTCCACTCTCTGTACAGACACACACATCTTCCTCTGTACAAGTTTGTAGCCCTTGATGCTCTACAATTCACAGCAAATCATTGTGCCTCAGTCAGAGTTACACCTCATTTCCCCCTCCCCATAAATATATTACGATCACATAATGTTTTAATAACTTCACGGGAAAATTGAAAATAAGGCAAAGATGACAACTTCTTATAGGTATAAATTTCAACAGTCTGGGTCTTTTCTTTTTTATGAAGTCATTAAATGTTTCAAATTGAACAAAAGGTAGTCCCATAGCTTTGTTTAGCAGGGAATTGGAAATGCGATCAAGTCTATAACTCTGGAAAAATAAACCTAACTTTGTTGATTAATTTTGCTTCCATTAGGCTCCACAATTCAACAGGCAATGATACCTTTTTAAGAGGATCAGTAGACATGTTGATGAATTCCCAGCCTGACCATTGGCAGTGATTTCTTCACATCTATTTCATTCACAATTACTTTAAGAAAATATTCTCAATTACTGTGATTGATGGGGAAGGAGTGAATTACAGCATATACACGAGAATGCTCAGAAGAAATAAAGCTGCTATTTCAACTTAACTTCTTAAAGTGATTCTGTTTTTATTTTAAAACTAGGGACTAAATTTCATGTGGGCTGAGTTTGACCCTTTCTTGCTGGAACTCAGTCTTTTGTTCAAACCACCTTTCAATTTGCTGACAACAGCTCTGAACTTTGGGAAATAATGGCTGAACACAGCACCAGAGCTGAAACCAGGGGTTAACCCTAATGGTGGGAACAGCCCAAATCAAACCCACCTCATCAGGAGACTTCTCTTTCCATTGGCACCCTTGACTCAAGCCTTCTTTGTTGGTTCATCTCCCACACCCACCACTCATCCTACAGGGTGGGCTCAAAGCATTTTCCAGCAGTTCACAAGGAAGCAGGTGGCATCTTTGGGCTGTGAAGCATTCCCAGAGCAGTGTGAAAGTCCACAGCACAAGAGAAGCAGTCAGAAGCAGGAGCTGACAGCCTGGTGAAGGTGCTCAGTTTGTGGAATTACAGAAGATGCTCTGCTCATGGCTAGAAAATTCACATGCTGACTCTTCATGGAAAGAATTACCCCTCATCTCAATTAAAAACAAGATTCTTGTGAGGCAGAAAGGCATCATCAAAGTGCTAATTCTAAGACTGATTTATTATCTGCAGAGCTAATAGAGTAACAAAACAAAACACAAACAGTGGGTGTGATATGCTGGAAAGTCACCAACCCAATGAAGATCTACATGTAGTGATAAGAGGGGAAAAAGCCATCACTTTCCAATTCAACTCCTCTGAACTTGTGCCAGGTGCCACAAGGGAATTGTGAAGATCTGGTGCATGCATAATCCATGTGGGAACACGTGTACATCAGTTACTGTGGGAAGAACAACACATGCAGAGGTGCTGCTCTGAATACAGGTCAAGGTGCAATAAGAGGAAAAAACAATGGTGGAATTGGGTAATACAAAGCTGGGAACAATGAGAAAGGCTTTGTGTTTGTGTGTGTCTGCATGGGCTGGACATGCAGGGGGTGTTGTGAAAACAGGCTTTGTCTGACAAGCTTTTTATCACTCCCACTGAAGTATGAAAACAGGCCTGGACCCAGGAAATGATTCGCTTTCCATTGAACGGCCCTAGGAGGCAATACCAGAAACACAGGTGAACAGAGAGCTGCTTTGGGATAGCATGAGCAAAATATCAGTCTCTGCTTTCAGCATAGTTGAGACCCTCAAAACCCTGCAGCCCATCCTGAAGTCCTTTCCCTTTCCTCTTTCTTACCCCTCAGGGTGGCAGCATCCCACAGGGGCTTGTCAACAGCTTATTTCAATGAGATGCTCCCTGAAGTTTTATGTCAGAGGCTCAAGACCCAAGTTTGAGTAGCTGGAATGATCCCTCTGGTTGAGTGGCTTCTTGAAGAGCAAGAAACTTGGTCTTAGACACAGGACTATGTGACAAAGTCCCATCCTGTCAGTAGGAATGAAGTCCCTCACACTAATTTGTTGTCAGCTTTGGGGATATGCAGGGGGTGTTTAGTGAGGAACATGAGTGAGGAGACATTTCCAAAAGCTCTCCTATTGCCAGAAAGAAGGAACACACAGAGCAATTCCTCTTCTACCTACCAAAATACTGGCACTCAAAACATTGCCTCTTCTCCTCAGCCCCCTTCTGCAACATCATGTCACTTTCTAGGCAGAGAAAGCAGGAACTAGAGACTGGACTGGGGGAAGGGATTATTTTATCAGTGAGCCATCATGACTCTACAATGTCCCAGCCCTCCTGTGGTGGTCTGGGGGCCCAGCCCTCCCTGGAGCATTGCTGAGGGGGACAACACCCAGCTGGAGCCCTTGACACAGCAGTGAGCAACAGATCATCACACAGTGCAAAGGAGCCACTGCTGACAAACCTGCCATGCTCAGATGCACAGAGCAGCTCTTTCCCAGGCTATTTGTGGACAGGTCAGTTTGTGCCCCTCCCCCCACCTTTAACTGCTTTTGGACACCCTCTGGCATTTGCCAGTGAGATGGATACTGAGTTTTGAGGCCAGAGGCACGTTGTGGTCTGTGAGGCCACATGAATCCTCCCAGAATCAAAGGCAATGTCACGTTGTTTTCCCCTCCACTGAAATCAATAGGGCTTTGGCATGGAAAAGAGCTGAGCACCTGCACATGGACACATTGAAAATGCCAGCACAATCTCAGGCTTGGGAATTACAGTCTTGCCAGGGTAGAATTATCCCTCATGTAGAGAAGCAGATGAAGTCTCAAAAAAAATCCCTTATTAATCAATGGCAGATCTCTTTAAGCAAATAATTTCCAAATTTAGGATCTCTGCTAGCAGTCGGAGACCCAGTAGGGATTACAGCAGCAGTTTTACAGCACAGAGTGCCACCAACATCAAGTTAATTTACTGATCCCTTAGAAGGAGAAGGGTAAAATTGGACTGTGGTACAAATCATGTTACTACTATAAGTTTAGTTTGCCAGGCACAAATATCCTTGCAGCCAGGTAGCTTAGTGCTGGAAGTTAATGTATGTCAGGCTGCTATAGACCCCCAGTTTAAAGTTTCCATTGTGCTCAGTGGGAATTAATTGTCAGGTTCTGGCTTCTTCTGTTTTCTTTTTAAAGTCAAATGCCCATCTAGCAAGAACTGCAAATAATACCATCCTGAGGGTAAATTGTTAGCTCATTGCTGGTTTAAGTCACATTGAGTGAGAATACTCCCTGGCTGTGCTCTGTGAATCAAAGACAGAGCATATGCAATCATCTGAAGCAGCAGCTGCATTTCCCAGAAACCTTTGGGAAACCTGACACAATTACTGATCAATACCCTCTCCAGTTAATTGATGAGCTATGGAGCCAAAAGGGAAAAAAAAGAAAAAAAGAAAAGAAAGAGGCTATCAATAAATAATCTTAGTTAGGAAACTGAGGTCTGAGAAGTGCTTGGAGTTCAAGGGATGATGACCATGCCTGGGAAGAAAAATGAGGGTTGAGGAGAAGAGGGGCATTTGCAGGTATACGTGTCTTTTTAAGATAATGGGGATGGTGAAAACTGAATAAGATGCAATGATGAACCCTGGAGAGAATGAAACCATTGCATCCTCAAGAAAACGGGCTCATTGCTATAAAATTTCTTCCCCAGACTCTCATCCAGAGCTCTCTGTGCAGGTTGACACACAATATTATTTTCTACATTAAACCAGTCCCAGACCCATTTTACCATGTCCAGTTAATAAGCCAAGTGTAAAACCTTGAAAAGCTCATAGAACAGAGCAAGCAGTAGCAAGAGGCCACAGCACAAATCCAAAGAAGGTGCTGGCCACTGTTTCCTGGCAGTGACAGCTTGTAGCCATGCTGGCTGCTGCTTTTCATCCTTGCTCTGTCTAGACATCTGCAGACAGGCCAGTCATACCTGTGAAACAACAGCACCAAATCACCCTGTGGAGGAACTGAGCCCAGGGTTCACCTCATCCCAGCTATGGAGAGACTTGGAGCCCATGAATTAGGCCAGACATCTCTGTCTCTAGAGCCTGAAACTCAGGCTGGAGCTCTACTCCTCACTCTGCCGTGCGTTTGCTCCATCACTGTGGCTTCAAACCACTTCACTGCACATGGCAGTGCCTCACCCCTCAGAAAACAGGGCAACCAGTGAATTAAAACAGGGCAACCTTTGTCCTGACTTGTGTCTTATTGGTACCAGGAGGCCTCATAACTGACAGCCAGGATAAAGGTGTTGAGAGGGGCTCTGAGCCCTTTGCCTTTATTGAACACATGGGAAAGGCTGTTTTATCAGCTGTCACCTACACGAAAGACTACACCCTCTTGTCTTTCGGCAAAGGAGCTGATGTGCTTTTGTGGCTAATCCTGACCTTTTAAGGAGCCATTTCTGAGCCACTGGTTCAGCTGCATCTGTCTGTGGGCTGAGGGCAGGAATGGATGCAGTGCTTTAGCTGGTTAATCCCTGAATGCTGTGTCTGTGCTGAGGGATTGTGAATTTCTCCATCAGCACTGAGTTTAAGGAGCGGCCCCAGCAGAAGTTCCATCGTTTCTGGAGGCAGGGAAATACGTGTGTGCCTGTGTGTGCACACGTGTGTGTGCCTGGAAATGGGGAAGGGGGAACAAGGGCACCCCTTTGAAACTCCTTCTTGTTCTTGCCTTTGATGTGATGGCAGGGCAGGTGCTCACACACACAACTTCTTTGCTTTGATAAATCCATGCCTCACAGGCAAGATTTCAAAGAGAATTTTCAAGCACCTTCCCTAGCCTCTCCTGATGAGTTTGAGCTGGGAAGGGGGGAAGCTGGGTGGAAGTGAAAGCACAGATGTGAAAATCAGCAGCAGCACCAAAATCACTTCTGGTACAGGCACAGTGGAAGGACAGGCTCTCTCCTTACTTCTGTCTTTTCCCCCAAATGATGATTATGTTCAGAACACACTGGAGGGAAAACAAGAGTGTGTTTTTGGTCAGAAAATCAGGGGGATCTTTTCATGTCAATTCAGACATCTTTTAGACCTGCCTGCTGTGTTCAGCTTGGACATTCCAGGGACTTCTTCCCATGGAGATGAAGTCTACAGACTGAAAGCAATGGTCGCTCCAAATTCTGTCTTTGGTGCTGTACTAGGAGCTCTAGTCAGCCACAGGAGTCCTAATCCTTCACAAAACACTGGCAGATATTCACATGGGAATATCTGGGGGGAATTCACCTGGTAGAAGGTGCTGTGCCTCTGTGGCAGGATTGCCATGTGTGCAGATGAAGATGGGAGTGGGGGGCCACCAAATATTATTCCCACCACTCTGGGAGTTTGCTGCCAGGGTCTGTTTGTTGGGTTCTGGCTTTTTTTTGATTCAGAAAACCAAAATCCACAGTGACTTCTATGAACTTACCTTATCACTTGGAGCCTGCAAAAATGCTGTTGTGTCTTGTCTTGGGAGGAGAGCAGTTTAGCATCAACCACGAAAGGATATCTGTGTCCCTGCATATGGGGAGAAGGAGGCTTCCCTCAATCCTCAGCCAAAAAATGAGATGCTGTCTGGAGCCAGAATAGGATTTGGAGATTATGATTCAGAAAGAGTCTAATGTAGGAGCCAGTGACCTCACAGGAGAAATCTGGTTTAGGAGTTTTAGTAGGGAAAAAAATGATACATGCAGGAAGGGATTGTAATCCCTAAAATTTTTGCAGGGTGAAAATTCCACCATCACCTCCAGCAAAAAGATGCTTGTTTGGTCTAAAATCCTCACTGAGGTGAGAGCATGTCTGGCAGGGATCAGCTGGGTGTGGTTCTGTGCTCCTGTCCCCAGCAGCCACACAGGAAATCCTTCCCCAAAACACAGGAGTCTGCACCCACTCAGGAGTGCTGAAATAAACCTTCACAGGTCTGGTGTGCTCCTAGAAAAGAAAGGGAAAGAGGATCTTTGAGATCCTGCCCTTAATACACATGCAGGTACTGGTCCCTATGTGCGCAAGATTAAATCATCAAACATCATGAAATATCATAAAAACATATTTGCTTTTGCTCTGGGAATTTTACCAGCTCTGCTCAACCCTTCTGAAGGCTGATGGAGGTAGCACATACAAAATTTAGCACACTTCTCCCACAAAGAACACCTTTTCTGCCAGGATATGCAGCAGTGGTTAACTTAATAAACAAGGCAGCTCCAAAACCTGCTGCTGTGTTACAGGAAAATTATCTGAGTTCCTCAGATGAGGAAATGGGCAGCTCACAGGAACTCAGTGACACCACACGAAAAATTTCATAAAGTTCCTTTTACTCAAAACTTCAGTTCTTTGATTTCTCATGTTACATTTTCCTTGACATTACGCAAGTTGATGACAGTCCAAACAAAAATAATTTTTTCCCAAGAAAGTTCTAACAATGTGATTTTATTAGGGGTTGGTTTTGGTTTATTTTATGGGATAGTAAATTACCTTCAAAAAACTGATTTGATTTTTTTTTTGGGGGGGGAATAGGAAATTGAGTAGTTTTATCATGGCAAAGTAAGGAGTAATTTGTAAGTCACTGTCAAAGGTAGAACAAAACCCTTCTTTTTCCCTTGTGAAACATTGCTTTCCTGATCTTCCTACAAATCTCTTTTATTTTTCTTTGCACATTTTTTTAACCACACTTTACCCAACCTATTTGCATACAGATGAGCAAAATAGTTCCTACAATGCTATTCACATGCATCTATCTAACCTCAGACTTCTGTCAGGGTTACAAAAATAAAGACAATTATTTTGTTTCCAATAGATTAACAACCTATCCATTTCATTTTATATTGAGGGATTTGGATTTATTTACAGAGACAGTGGAATATTTGGCTGAATTAACAGTTTTTGCCTGCTTTATGGTGAAACGCAGAAACCCCTCCTATTTCACCTTTTATGTGTATTATAAATCAGCTTAAGTTCATAAGGAATTCCATAATTTTCTGCTCTAATATACTCACAGAGCAACACAAAGGGCTTTAGCCTGAACTGGAAAATGGGAGTAGTCACTATATACCACATATAGCCAACAAAAAAAAAAAAAAAATCAATGTGTTCTTGTAGGCAGCAACATATGGTTTCCAAAAAAATCCATCCTTAAATATACATTGATTTTTCTGAGATGGGAAACTCAAAGTGAAAAACCTGTAGGAGATAGGGTGGTGGACATCAACTGAAATATTATGATCTGCTGAATCAAATCTGAATTTTAGATTGATCTCACAAGCAGCAGATTCTTGCCTGAACTTCTGTAGTGATTTGAAAAATATGGTGTTAGGGAGATTTGCATATTATTACAGAGATACAGAGCCAAATTACCTCTGTCAGGATGAGATAGAATTTCTTCTTTGACTACAGTGCCACAAGGCATCCTGAGAGCCCTGGTATGATAGCTTGTGTTGGGAAAAGGAGTTCAAAAGCCAGAGAGTACCTGAAATAAGCCAAAATGAGACATGCTGGTACTTCCTAATAGAAACTAGTGACCTTATTATTTTGCCTAAGTTGTCTATTTCACATCAACCTGCTCGTAACCAAATGTTGCAATGTCAGAAATCCACATGGGGTTGCAGCTTGCATTTCCTATTAGCTCTAGCAACAAGCTATTTATGTAGGACTTGCCATTGTTCTGTTTGAGTCTCTCCTAAACTTTAATTAATCTGTCCTTTCAACCCCCCTGCAGCCCTGTAAAGTGAGGATACAGCTGGTATTCCTTTTTGCATGATTAAACGCCCTGCCCAGGGTCACCCCAGGAATATGAG
Source organism: Zonotrichia albicollis (assembly GCF_047830755.1). Classification (NCBI taxonomy): domain Eukaryota; kingdom Metazoa; phylum Chordata; class Aves; order Passeriformes; family Passerellidae; genus Zonotrichia; species Zonotrichia albicollis. Next base: position 10,313,749 of record NC_133830.1, read on the forward strand.
ACAGAGCCAGGAACACAGCCTAGCTCTTCTTAATCTCAAAGGGCTATCCTTCTTCAAATCTCTGCCTTTGATGGATCTTGGCAGAGGTTCAGTCAAGTCTCATCCTGCATTCCTTCAGCACTCAGCTCACATTCACTGAGAGCTGAGCTCCAGGGGTGTTCAGTATTGAGCCAGCCTGGCTTCTGCCTGTGTGCTTGGCCAACTCAGCTGAGGATGCCATGGCTGAGCCAAGCCAAGGCTTTGAAATTTCTGAAATTCATCCACTGCTCATCCTTACAACTCACACCTCCAGACAAAGGGAGGCAACTGCTTTTCTGGAAACTAGAAGGAAAAGGAACATCTCTTTCTGCATGTATTCAATCTTATTTAGGTCCCTTTCTCTCTCTTCTTCCAGAATTTATGGTGTATATGTAAGCTATAAAAAGCAATGAGATGCAATTTATGCAAGTAGCATGCTAGTGCACCATAAGTTCCTGTCCCTTCCATGAATTAGGCTGGGTTAAATTTTTATGTCTGGGTTTCATGCTGACGTGTCTTTAGGTGGCTAATCCAGCAAGTGCCACCTGGAGAGCACTGAAAGTATCAGCCTTGCAAACCAAGGTCAACTTCCCATATAAAGACCTGGCCGAAATATTGCCAAATGGCAGTGTCACTGTTCTGCTCTGCTCCAGGGAAAGTGCAGCCATGGGCATTTGTTCCCCTCCTGGCACTCTTTGGTGCAACACATCTGTTGCTTCAGCTGCTATCAGAGCCTTTGGCAACTCCCTGCCCCTATCTGGTCCTTGCCAGCCTGCTTTGCATGGTGATTTGCAGCCCACATCCTTTTCTGTTTGAAGCTATGGCTAATGAAACAGGTGGCTGTCATTATTAAGAGCACTTGCTGTTCACTCCAGCATCACCACTTCTTGCTAGGTGCCAGTGCTATTTCTTCCTTCCACTCTATCATTGTGGGCACAGCCACCAATGCCACCACCTTTCCAACAGTCCTGCCATTTCTTCAAAGGGAATGAATAGGCTGCTCTCAACCCATCCAGAATCCTCCCCCCACAAGCAGAATACTCTCCCAGCCCAGCAATTCTTAATCCAAACTCTGCTGTCCATGGGGAAAGGAAAGAACAGGTGGACAGATGGAGAGGGCTGGGAAGTCTGGGCAGTGACAGTGCCACAGCCACAGGAGATCTGTTACAGCAAGACTCCTCTATGGCAGAACTGCTGGAGCAGAGCTGGAAGAAAGAGCTGACCTGTGGGGTTGATGGCCTGGCCAAACTGGCCCCATCCCTTGCTGCTTTTCCATTCCCTATTTCACTTCTTGACTGACCAGCAGATAGGATTGGTCTTGGGAGTTTCAGTCTGAGCAGGGCTTTAGGAGAAAGCACAAAGAACAGCACAGCAACCATGCACGAGCATCCTCACTCCTGCAGAGTGTAGCAGAGTGATTTTGGGTCTCTTCCCTGAGAGCAATCCACTCATCAGGAGGTGAAGTCAAATGGGAGGGCCACAGGGAACCCTGCCTCCAGGCAGCTCTCAAAGGCATCCTTATCTTTATCCTTATCTTTCAGCATCAAACCCTGCCCACTGCCCCATCAGCCTCACTGAAAGGCTTCTTGCCACCAGCTCCTCAAAAAGTCAAACTCCCTTTTCTATTTTAGGAAGCTATATTTTGGTCCATGCAAGAGCAAACCTTTGAGAGAACATTTCAGAGTCTCTGATTACTGAGAACAACCAACAGTTGGGATCAAGGCTGATTTTGAAAAAGCAAGAAGACATAATTGGTGTGTACTTTAGCATAGCACAGATATCTTATCCTGCCCTACAACAGAATTTCCACTGTCCTCAGTGAAAACATCTCTGTATTAATGAAACATATTAAATATTGCTATAACAAACAACAGTCATTATGTTTCTTGGGGCTCCCCCAGTCACTGCTCACTGTACATCATTAGTAGAACAGTAAAATAAGATTACAGCTTTACAATAAAAGAATACGTTCTGCATGGTAATTTACCCCTTCAGGAGACATCTTCTCAAATCCATTAGATTATAACTCTGATTTTCTACAGTTCTTTGAGGAACACAATGTTGAACATGATATACAGCTCTCAAGTCCTCTTGAGAGGAGACATTCTCATATCCATCAGTGGGGCTTACACAAAAACAGGTTTGAAATTCAATAAGATTCATCTCCCCCAAATGCCTCTCCTGGGTAGAAGAGCAGATTCAGAGACACCTTAAGCTCTTCTCTCCTTGCACCTAAACATCTTGCTAGTGAAGACAGCCTGGGTAAGTTTTTTAGAATCTGCTGTAAACAAAGTTCATTGGCTAAGCAACCATCCTGCAGTATCTCTTGATCAAGTGTTGTAAATTTGTACTTTTAGTGACCTCAGAAATTTACTTGAATAATAACCTTTTGCTGTGGTCTGAATTAGCATTTGATCTTTTCTGCGACAGCTGGTGTGGAAGTGATATGGTAACAAGAGCTCTCACTTGAAGGAAAGATCCAAGAAAGTCTCTTCTCAAGTTGTATGGCACAACACAACACAGTGTTTTCATGACCATGATTTTCTTTGTTCAAACTCTTATGTAGCTTCAGATCCTTGAAAATTCTCTTTTTTCTTTGTATGCAAGGGAAATTTTGCAAGAGAAATGCAAACTATTCTAAAATACATAAAACAACCCTGGAGGAACTTCAGAAGTCCAAATATTTTGCTTTTCTCCTTTATTTACATTCCATTTGCTTGTTTGCTTAAAAAAAAAAAAATTCTTTGCATTCTTATGCTGGAATAATATTATCTGAGAAACCACATAGTCATGCCTTTTCACAAACACAATGTGGTTAAGGAATAAGGAGTAATTTAAGAATGCTCTTCAAATAATCTTGCATAGCAAATCCCTTGTTTTATGAGGATTAAAGAATACATGATAATTTTTTAAGCTCATTGTCTTGGTGATTTTAAAGACATATTCATGGACTCACTGTAAGTCATTCTCAGCACTTAATACACGCAAGGAAAAATGATTCTTTGTATAAATTTGAATAAATCCTGTGTCACTTGGACATAACCTCTTTCCCTACTGACAAGTCAAAGTCATGGCAAGTTGAAGGAACTACCTGTAGATATGATGGTTTCTAACAGAAATCCTATCAGATTTTGTAGAGTTCCCACAAGAAAACCCAGTAGTTCTGGACCGTCAGTTCGGTTTCCCTATCTCATATGAGATGAAATTGTTCAAGGCCAGGTTGGAGGGGGCTTTGAGCAAACTGGTCTAGTGGAAGGTGCCCCTACCCATGGAAGGGGGAAGGAATTTGATGGTCTTTGAGGTCCCCTCCCACTCAAACCATTCTGTGATCCTGTGGTAGCTCTGCACTAAGACTGATGGTTGTGTCTCATCCTAAACTATGAAGACCTAGGGTAGGTAACTTGGAAGAAAAGATTTCTGAATAAAGGAAGAGGAGGAGGCACTTGACAATGCCAGGCAAATAACCTGGCATTTATCACAGCACTGCTGCTGGTGAGAGCCAGTCACAGCTGCAGAGAGAGGTTCTTATCTGTGTTGATTTTATTTCTTCATATTCCCTATATTGAATGTATCCTGTTGTTCACTCAAGCTCCATCCATGAAAAAGATGGAGAAACGCTTTTAGCAAGGAGCACCACAGCCCTGTCAGTGTCTGTGCTGTTTGCAAAGGACCAGGGAAGTCAGGAAGGTCTAAGCCATTGACAAATTATTTCACCCAAAAAATGGTGCTGGTATTAAGCTTTTAAAGGCTGGTAAATCTTCTGCTCTATTAAACCAAACCCACAGAATCCATTAATTGGTGTCTTTCTTACAGTGAAATGCTGGTTCTAATTTGACATATATTTTATGCATCACTCTACCCCTTGGTTCATAAAAATGATCCAAATTCACCTCGCCTCGCTGGTTGAGGCCACTTTCCAAAGGCCTGTCCATAATCTTAGATGAAAAATGATAGCCCTGGAAAGGTGATGTGTCAGGGGAGTGTGAGACACACCAACACATATCCAGATGCAAGGCAACAATCTGCTGAATTAAAATTACAAAAAGAGGAAATGATGAACCACCTCATTAATTTACCTTGTCACTCTGATGGCCACACTCCATGTAAATAAATAGGGAATGGGAGAAGGAAAAGAGCTTTATTGCAGCACAGCTACAACAGGAAAGTACTCAGGTCACTCTAAGTGACATCAGTAATGATACAGCTTTAACCTCATGGTGGTTTGATCACCCTGGCCTGACCATGGCATTTCTGATGTGTGATCAGATCTTGTGAGAGCCTGGGCACTGCTGGGGAAGGTCTCAGCACACCCAGTTCCTCTGGCTGTATTGATAGTTCAAGCAATTCATCCAGGCAATCCCCAGTGCTTAACAGAAAGGACCCCACACTAATCTCTCAGCATTTCCCTTTTCTGAAGCTTGAAGCCATGAATATTCTGTAGTGGACTTTTTTTTCTCTCAAAATTCTCTCCAAATATTGAATGACTTTGCAACACAGAGACTTTTCTACCTATATTTAATCAGTTAATTAAATACAGAAACAAGCTGAAGTTCCAGGGTGCACCAAAAGCAAAGGCAGCTGTTCAATACCAGCAGCTCAAAATGATGAATACCACACTTCTAGCTGAAACACAGAAAGCAGCTTCACACTTTAATATAGCCCCTAGGAAAACTAGAATGAAAAATCTAGCCACATTGCTAAGGCAAAAACAATTTAAGGGGTTTGGAAATTATGTCTGATCTCATGTTATACAAGGTCCTCAGTAAATCACCAGGAAAGAGTTTTCTGGTAAAAGTGCCAGGAGTTCTGTGGAAGGCACAGTGAGGCTATCAGATCCTGGAGCTCAACGTAGCATTTCTTATTGGACAAATTCTACAAGCCCAAGGCTTCTTGCTTAGCTCCAGACTTGCTGATTCTACTTTATCCCTAATTACACCTTAACATGATTTTGGTTATGGGGTAGGCTTTTATTCTTATCCCACTTTTCTTGTACACTCTAAAGCAATAATAATACCTTCTAGCACCCATCCAACAGCTTTATATACAATTCTACATGGATATGCCCATGTCTACATTTACCTATCAGTATAGCTCTAGTTACAGCCACAGCTGGTCCAGGAGCCCTCCTGTGATTTGCAGTGTTGTGCTGAGGAGTTGTGCCACTTTTTCCTATGGACACAGGGCTTTGTCCCAAACCCTTTCCTCTCAGGCTGGGAAGACTGTCAGCTGAAGTTAATGCAAAGTCTTGGGAAAAGAGTTTACACTTTACACCTGAATATTTCATAGATCCATAATCTGCACAAGACTGACGACAATTTGGGAAATGATGGTAAAATAATGACAACAACAATAATAGTAACAATAACAATAAATGTTTTCCCATTTATCCTTTCCTTTTTTGCTGAAAATGTGATTGGAAAGGGAGGCATTGCAAGAGCTCTGAATGACCTACTTTGAATTTTCCCATCAAGTTCTATTTCTGCAAATTTTCTTCTGCAGAGTAGCTGCACAGAAAGGGCTGGAGCACTGTGTGAAAGACTGGTCTCATGGGCTACCCTGGCAGAGTGAATGCTAAAGCCTCTCCAACAATGTTGTTCTCAAGTGGTTTCCTCATTTTCTGGACTTCAGAGGTCCCAGTTATTTCAATCATGGATAACAGGATCCACTTATCCAGATGCCTGTATAAGCTCTCAGAAACTGAAGGCTTTTTTTTCTTTTGTTTCTCTATTCTTTTATATATACTGCATTTCCCTCAGCATGCTCTACTCTCAAGCCCTTCACTATGATACAGGAAAGCAAAGCTTGTCTCTGGACACTGCACTCAATCTGAATGACAGCAGCCAAATTTGATAGCCATATACTGCAAGTTCTCAGCCATCAGACTAGTTTCAAAAGAAATGTGGCAATTTGCTAAATTTTGAATCTATTTTGTGTTCGTCCTTTTCTATCAGATGCTTGGGGAGCACTGATGGAGATGGGAGGCAATTGCTGGCAAACAAACAGGTTCCCCTGAAGATCAGATCAGGGGGCAGAAAGGGCTGGTCCCTGAGATGTGTATAAGCATCCACCCTTTCAGGTCTAAGTGTCCACGCTGCTAATAGAGTTTGAATCTAAATCCACTTCCAGCCACCAGCTGCACCCAGATCAATATGATCAAAGGCACCCTGTGGATGTTACTCAGAGCATACCCCAGACCTAAGCAGAGCATTCATTTAAAGCCCATTCTCACTGGAATGCTGCTGATTTGGTAAACCTCACTTTTCTTTCATCCTAACTCCTGAAAACTCTCTCCTCATGCCTGCAGCTGCTCAGTGCTCTGGGCTGCTCATGCACTTTTTCCTGTTCAGATGGAAGCAGGCTGGAGGAGGCCTGTAGAGAAATTATTTTTTGCCCCTGCACCACAAGAAGTTGTCCTCTGTTTCCAGTTTCTTCCAGCTCTGTTTGCCACCTTTTCCTCCAGTCTCTGTCACCCCCTCAGCAGCAGTGGCAGCTCTCCTGCCCTGCAGGCACAGTCTCTGCTCTCTGTGCTAAAGGAGGGTCCCAAGAGCCCCTCTGAGATCTTTGTCACCTTCTGGTGCAGAAGTGGATGTCTCTCATGGTCTCTTCTTGGTGTCTCTCATTGTCCACAGTTTAGGATCCGAGGTGCATGAGGGGTAGGATGAGAATAGTTGTGGAAGTGACATTTCCTATCCATATTCCTTTCTGTGTCATGAAAACACACCTCCATCCCCTGCAGCATTTAATCATATGGCTTTAACTTTCCTCCCAGCACACAGGGGGAGAGGAAAGTCCCTGGCTAAACTCAGAATGCCATTTTGTGGCAATTTATGAACAAACAAGCTTCCCATCAAACCAATCCTTAGAAATGTCACTCCAGGCTGGCACTAAGCAGAGATTAAACAACGGATTGTCAACCTTCCTTTTTTTATTTGATGTTTTGAATTTCACTGCTCCTCTCTTTCATTAAAAATGAACTAGAGGGGAAAAAAAGCAGAATAAAATAGAATCCTTTTACATCTAAAAGTCAAGATAATTATCTCTTATATCCAACCCACTCCTCCAAGACTCTGAATGAAGCCATCATTAAAATCTGTGTCCATCTGGTGACTTTTCCACAGCTAATTAGGTGAAGAAGCCAGTTAACAGATATGTTCTGCTGAAATATTTCTCTCTCTCTCCATCTTTTTAAAAAGTTCCAGACATGGCCCATGTACAACCTGGATGCTGCTTGTTCATCCCTCGGGGTCTAGGAGAACATGAGGAGAGGCAGGGTGGGAGATGGATGCTTGGTGAGATGCTCACCAAGGCTCCTTCATGGCATCAGGGCTGGGAAAGAAGGAGGAAGGGGATGCAGGAGGCAGCAGGTTTGACTGGTACTGTGCAGGAAGCCCTTTGGCGAGCTGCTCGGATGTTTTGCTGGCAGTGTTTCAGTGCATTTCTGCATGGGACTTCTTTTAATACTGTGATTTTCTCCCTGTGGTTTGTCAGGCACTCAGCCAGCCTACTAAAGACTCTCCACCAGATCCCCATCTGCTGCATTTATTAGAGCTTGTCACCCTAACACCTAGGGGCTGCAAGGTATTGATTCCTCCTGGGCCCAGATGGATGGGTCATGGGGTACCCCCTCCTCCCCCTGACCCTGCACTAGATCTTGCTGTTGGCACTTTGAGGATTGCCAATTTTCAGATAGCCCCAAACTCACAAAAAGGCTCCTGTGAGAACCCTCCAAAACTGAATGTGGTCCATGCTGGCTGATATAAATGTGAATGAGGAGTGTGCAAAGTGCACTGACCTCATTCCAGGTTCAGTGCTGGAGGCAGCATCAGTCTTCAAGTGCTGAAACCATCTCTAGAGTCACAGGAGAAATATCTAGCCAGCCTTACACCTCATGAGAGCCTGGATCTCATGTCAAGGACAATGGGTAAGTGTCTGAGAGTGGCAGCTGAGGGCACAAATCCCTTAATGATTCTGCCATTGAGCACACAGAAGGTCTGGCCAGTTTCTCACACTGCCAGGGTCAAGGAGAGCTGACTGAGGGAGTTTCAGAGCTCACTGTCCAGTCTCTCACTCACTCATCCAGCCTGTTTTTCCCTTTGCAGGTGTAGCTGCCAGAAATCTGTGCCGTTTTCCACCAGGACCCCAGGGCTCAGAGTGCCACAGCCCACAGCAGGACACACAGGTTTGGGGATCAGGCATGCCAGGAATTGCTGGCAGTGCAGTCTGCTCTGTGTGTGTAACACAATTCCATGACTGCATGCACATCCATCACAGCAGTGGGAAAGACCCTTGGGATTTTTAATGGCTTTTCTGGTGTGCTCCATGGTCCCTCCCAGCTGAGCAGTCAGGCCCCACTGCTTTGGGGCTCACCAGTCTCTATGCAGCTGTGCTGTTTGGGAATATGAACTCCTGAGAGTACAAACCCTGCCTTGCTCACTGCCCTTTTCTGGAAAATGTCTGCCTCAGTTTGGCACAATTACATTAATGTGGTTATAATTCTAGAGGGATTGTAACAAGTGAGTAATACAATAACTTCCCAATCTTCTCTCAAAGACAAGTAACAGACCACAAGGACTCTGGCTCAAGGGAAGCAGGACACGCTGACCCAAAAGGTCTTGGCTGATTTTAATTTCTTTGATTGGGTTCATGAAAAGAGAAAGTTACTAGAAGGATTTTCATTGTCATTTACTTCTAAATTTTGAGGTTAAATGTCAAGGGAGCCCAAAAGGGTTAATGTTCACCAGATTCCATCTCTAGCCAATGATTTCCTGCTGCTCCTGCATTTACATCATGCAATTGTCATTATAGCTAAAGATGAGAAAATTGATAAAATGAGTTCTCTATGGACACTGGACAGAAATAAAGCTGGGGGAAGAATTGCAGCGAGGGAAGGATTGCAGGCCATAAATATCTCACACTTTTTAAATACAACCATAGCTTGCTACAGCGTCATCTAAACTGCCATACATCCTGTTTTGTGCTCCACTGTTCATGGGCAGTGTAGGAAAAGCTGTACAATTCAAACACACAAAGAGAATGAACAAAGAATATTTTCTTCAATGTTACTGCAGTTTTCAGGAACACTGGGTTTCTTCAAGGCCATGCAAGGAAGGTGCTGAGCCAATTAAGATATTTTTCATATCTCGTGATAAGTTCACTGTATTGGAGTTAACTCTGCCTTGTACATCTTCATCAACAATGCAATATCCCTTATACCAATTTAATTTTACATTGCCAGCAAGATAAAGGCAATTTATAAGTTTCAATGAGGGCAGACTGGCTGTGCTCCAATCCAATCCAGGGAGTGTAACATTTGCTGGGGAATTGCTCAAGACCTTAATGTCTGGCATATGGTGAGCTGCTTTCATTTCTGACCTGTGCAATTAAGGTCAGCAGCAAAAATTACATTAAAACAGTTCTTTATTAATCATGTTCTATCTAGGGCAGATGATGACAACCTCTAAGCACAGAGACCCAGCAACCACAGAGCAAAATACTGTGAATCTCAAAAACCACTCATTAACAAAGCTTTGAAGGACATTTTCTTCGGTGTTTTGCCCATGGCTTTGTAACAATGGAGGGTAGTGGTCACATCCTGGGGGGAGCAACATGCAGTCAGTGCTAGATGGTGATATTAATTCAAAATGTGGTGGATTTCAGAGGTACCTGGCAAGAGAAACCCATGGGGACTTCTTATGCCTCTCTACTCTATTGAAAAACAGGTTCTCCAAGCAGGCGCTAATTTCTGAAATGGCTCTGAGTATCTCTTCACAAATATGCCCGCCCTAAAGACCAACTCATCTCCCTTTTGACACGCTGTGAAAATGGTCTCTGAAAGCTTGTGGTTAGCAGAGCTTTCATTTTCCTAAAACTCAGCTCTCCACTTTACCCAAAGAGATGCAAATAAAAGTAAATTCACAGTGCACCATGAATTTGCATGATGCAGTGGGGAGAAGGAAGCCACCCCTTCTTGCCCCAAAGGAATTGCCCCACATCACAATCTTCTTCTGGACCTAATCCAAAGCCCACTTAGTGCCTCAGACGTTGGTTTAATAAATTTTTACTTTGATTTTGTCCTAGTCTGCCATGACCCTGACCCTGCAACGTGACCACTTGCAGCAGAAGCTCGTGGATATGCTGACCCATTTGAAGGGACCAGCAGAACATCCTGAGACTCTACAAATCATCACGAGCTAAATCCTCTGATGGACAAGGCTGATTGCTTCAGATTTTGCTACTGATGCAGTGATGTTGTGAACCACAACATCCTGAGTTCACACCCAGTGTCTGGAAGAGAAGGAGTGGCCACAGAAGGAACAGCCTGAGAGACCCATTGAGCAGTGCCCCAGTGATGAGCCTGACCCACAAAAGTAAGGCAGTTCCTGTCAGAGTCAACAGAAACAGAGAGATGCTGGGTCTGAAACACAAAGTAACAGTAAAAAACCTCAACACATTAAAAATTAAATGAAAGAGGGAGGAATCCAGGCAGAGGCAAAGATGAATTTATAATTTTTATCAAGAGAAATGTGTAAATGAGGGAAAGACAATCTGAGCCCACATATCTTTATTCCAGCATTCACAAGCATCTGCATTAGGCGCTAAGAATAGCAATCCTATCTCATCTCCCTTCTCTTTGTTGTGCATTACTAATATTAAAAGAAAGGAAAAATAATGAAAACAAGGTGTTCCTGTCCCTATTGTTCACTGAAACATAAAAAAGAATCAATTTAGAAAGAAAACAATAGCAAAAAGTTTTGGTTTACAGTCAAATATCTTCCCAATCTCAATTAGCAAAATGAGGAGTAAAGCAGGATTTCACCAAAGCTGGCCAGACATCAGGAAGCCATTCTGGTAAGATTCTCCCTGAAAACACCAACAATATGTTTTGGTTTTGTGGTTTAGTGGGTTTTTTTTGTTTGCTTTTTGGTTTTTTTTTTTATTTCTTTCTCCTACTTTCCTTGTCCCCTTACTCACTGTAATTATCCCCATAAATTTTTGTTTCGAATAAATGTATTTTCTTATCCTCTCTCCTGTTGCCCACCTCTTGGGACAATTTTCACTCAGTTTTTTTTTCTGTTTTGTTTTGTTTTCTTTAACTAATTCCTTTTTAAACACTACCTGCACGCTACAGTGCCCTTTCACCTCACTGCTGTGACCTCTTTCTCCTTCCATCCACCTGATAGGTGTAGCCCAGGACTTGTGTTATCCCCATGATAGGTTTATTTATCACACTCTAATGATTCTTCTATCCACGCTCCACATCTCCAGAGCTGGTTCCCAGGGAAGAGGGCAAGAGGTGGCTGTGTAGCAATTTTTGTTTATTTTAAATCTCAGTAAACCACTTGAGCCAGAGAGGTGAGAAGAAGAAACCTGTGTCATCTTTTTTTCCCTTCTTCTTTTTCTTATATTTAATGGAAAAAATACACCTGCAGCCAAGGCTTTTTGGCACATGAGCCCTCCTAGCCAGAACCATCTTTCTGCTTAGGAGAAAAAGAAATATGCAGCTATAAAAGATGCATTTTGCCCCAACTTTATGACTTTAACAAGCAACAATATGGGATAAGTAGCTGTGCAGGCTTGAATTGCAGTGAGGATGTTGGTGTGATGTACTCCAGATGCAGATAATTCATAAGCCAATGCTTTAAGCCCTTGGTCCTAAGTTTAAGTTTACACTCAGGGACTGAGTTTGGTCTGGAAACAGGGCTGAATTTCTCTGTAACCAGCTGGAGAGGGCGATGTACATTTTCTCCAGGCTTTAGGATGCCTGCAGGATCAGATGCAGCACCAGGTCCTGCAGAAAGCCAGCTGATCTGATCACACTCAGCCCATCAGTAGGTTTGGAGCAAATCTGAATTATCACAGCAAGCACCCACCAAATCAGTTCTTTGCCTCAGCATACCTGGCCCTGTGCTGGAGGCTCAAATGGATTTGTTGTATCACCAAACCAGAGGTGGTGGGGAGTGGTTACATGCCTTCAGTTCCATGTCAAAGTGACCTGTGTCCAACCAGGAAATGTTTTATAGATGTCATCAGCAGTGGTGCAGTCTGTGCTGGGGACAAACAACAAACACTAGTCACAAATCTTAATAGAGGACAGCTCCTGTTGGTCAGTGCACAAATAAAAATCATAACAGGACTGAAGACTGAGGACATAAAGGCAATTAGTGAAATGCCTGAAGCATTCAAGGTTCCAGGAACTTCTCATCCATAGAAGTTGAACAGCCCTTCATTTCACCTTCTAATAACTTACAAGCCCATTAAAAATATATATCTATGTATTACCTCACCCCTAACCTTCTCCAAAACCAAATCTTTAATCAGCTACACCTCTAATGCAGAATCAGCAGCAGCAGCAATGAAGAATGACCCTGTAGCAGCAGCATTGTGAGACAGGGATTTATTTTTCTTTTTCTCTCCCTCTTTTTTGTTTTCCCCTTTGCAGCTCAAATTGTGCCTTTGAAACATCTTTAAGCATTGGAGCTTTGTCCTTTTCATTTCCTCCTCCTGTTTGTACATTTTCCAGATAGACTCCCTGGAAAAATTGTTTTCATTGTTATTGCCAGTCAGACATTTCTGCTCTTTCCTAAGGTATACATTATCCTCCTGGGCTGTGCTGCTTGGAGTCTGGACAGGACTTGGCACGTGTACTCCCTCTTTGAAAGCTAAATCTAAAGGCACCACTGCAATGCAAGGAACAGTCAGAGCAGAAATTATCATCCCTTTTAAAAGCTCTTCTTATTCCAAAACATACCCCATACAAAGCATCTCAAATTCAGCTCTTAAATTCAGGGTGACCCAAAGAGTTTTAGCAGAAAGGCTGAAGGCAGAACTTCAATCTGCTGCTGTTGAGTTTTATTCCCCTTCATTGGAGAACAGTATTCATTAGGCAGCTGGTTTTTATGTATCTTCAAATCAATGTTTTGCCAGAATGTAAAAAGTCTTGGTTCTGGAAATGTCAGCTCTGTGTTGGGCACTGGTGAGGATGTGGACAGGGGCTGCAGCACAGCTCCACCAACCCACCTCAGACCTGACAGGCAGCATCTTCTGCCAGCCCAGCCTTGCCTACGCACAAAACTCAGTCAGTGAACCCCATGCCTGAAACCTCCTGCTACTCCAAGGGATCTCAAGGGGCTGGAGATAAAAGACACACTTCTTTCACCAGGAGAAAAATTTCAAAATTGAGCCTCGAAGGCAGCTTCCAGAGGAGAAAGCTGGTAAACTAATGTCTTCTATCCTGGAACAGATCTCAGTAAAAACCAACAAGCCTTACAGTACAAGTTTTGGTATTTTCTGTACAATCCTGCTCAGCATTAGTTGTAAATCTTATCAGGGGATAGGCTGTTTGTTCTCACACAAATAAAATAACAAATGGAGTGAAGATCGCAGAGAGCTGACAATCACCAGAGGCAATGCAACACTCGGGGCTCTTGGAATCAGAAGAACTATTCAGCTCAAGAAGCTTAACAGCTCTTCATTTCTCTCTCCAGAAACTTATGAGCCCATTAAAAATATATATCTCTGTATTGCCTCCACCCAGAAGCCTTCCTGCTCCAACCAGCTGCGCCATTTAATGCAAACTCAGCTGCAATGAAGAATGATCCTGTAGAAGAACCCCAGGGAAAAAGCTTTTTCTTCCTTTCCTTCCTTTCTTCCTTTTTGCAGACCCAGTTGCGCGTCTGAAATCTCTCCAAGCAGCTGGCACCTTGTCTTTTCTTTTTTTAATTTCCTCCTTTTTTGTGTGTGTTTCTAGGCAAGGTGGCTGCAAGAGAGGCTTTCATCTTCATTAGGGCCATACGTTTCTGCAGGTTCATTAGGCTCTTTTTTTGTTGCTGTTGGTGTGCAGTTGTCTGCAACAAGAAAAATAGCCTCAAACATCATTAGCCTGCTAAAGAAAATTTCAGCGCTCCTTGCTGGGGCTTTGGGAATTTGTGCTGTGTTGAAACTTCAGCAAAATCAAAAATCTGACATCAGGCTTCTTCCTTTATTCTTTCTCGTGCACCTCGTGACAGACATGGTTCCTAAGGGCCCAATCTTGCCTTTACATAAACTGTGCTGTAGGCTTAAATATAAGCCAGGGCAAAGCAAGACCCTGATGTTTTTCCAAGGCAGCAACACACCTGCAATGATTGCTCCCTGAGGTGAGAGCTGACCCATTCATCACGAGGTGTGTTGACTCTACACATAGGAATGACAGCTTAAATGGTATTTAACGATATTAGCTATTTCCCAGCTGATCATTTTAGCAGATTCATTCAGCCATGTGCAAGTTGGCAAAGCTTGGGGCAGAAGGCCACACCTGGCCATTCAGAAACAGCCCCCTTGGTAGCTGAGTGCAGGTGAAATCAGGGCCCATTTGCTGGAGAGCTTTTCATCTCACGTCAGCAATCAGGAGGCTCCAGGCCCCCGCTCTGCTGACCCCAGGGTTAATACACACACACAGAGTGTGCAAGCTCCTGCTAATGGTTTTTGGCTTGCAATCCTCTCCTCAGCATCTGTCTTGCTTACATTTGAGGCCAGTATTTTTTCCTAATTTATAGACTAAATAAATTAATCCATGACCTCCCAGCAGACATCCCGCCGTGCCCTGCTGAACACCAGGATTATTTCTAGCTGAGTGCATTAAACAGCCTGGAAAACCCAAAAGAGCATTTAAATTCTAGAGCATGAATGTTGGTCCTCCAGAAATATTGGCCAGTGCTTGAGGTGGAGGACATGACCTTTCATACCAGGGGACTGAGGGCTCTGCTGAGCTCTCCTAATCAGCTGATCATGTGTCAGTCAGTCCCCAAAGTCAAATTTATGTAAACACCTTCTTCATCCACACACTCTACCCACTTTATCCATTTTTATAGCTGAACCCACCTCACATTGATTGTGTTCTACTGGCTTTTCATTGTACTTTTGGCTGCATGTGCACAAATACTGACAACAGTTTGAATCCCATCTGCCTGTTTCCAGCAGAACAGATGAGCCCCAAGGTCATTCTCCTTCTGACACCTCTCTCCATGGAAGGACCCATCAAATTCTCAGCAATAAACAACACTTCACGCTCTGCTCGCCTATGTTTCATGTATCTTTTGCAAATGACCAGTCAAATGACAAGTTGCTGCCCTCATAAACTTCTTAAAGTGCCCACCAGACACATGGTGGGCTCTGCAATGTGCTTAGCTTGCCACTGATCTCCCCATACATGGTATAAGGAAATAATCTTATCCATGCAATAAGGAATTGGAAGGGAGGATGTATTGTAAGCATATTTCACTAAAAAAAAAAAGGCCTCAGATGTAATTGCTCAAACTAGACAGAAAACTAATTGAACATAATAACTGTGGTAATGCTTTGTGCTTCATGGCAGAGGCAGCACTGTTGGCTGAGCTTTATCTGCATTAAGGTGTGTGGGTTCCACAGAGCAGCCCTAGGAAACAGCCTGCAGCCTGGACAGGCTTCACATAAACTGTGTGGCCACCAACCCCACCTCCTTAAAATAATAAGTGATTTTGAGAGACATAGATTATATAAGGTTGTTGTAACCAGCTATTTTCTAAATAAGCAACTCCATTTTTTTACCTTCCTCTCTAACAGTTTTTACTCTACTGATTGCTGTTGTGAATATAAAATTTATTGCATCTTAAGCGAGACCAGGGGATTCAGGGAGAGTAAAGTAAAATGTAATTTGACATCAAAATAACTCACAGAGAAGCTGCTTCACTGACTGTAAGATTAATTGTCATATTTAATGCATTATAAACCTCTACTTGTTAATTTATGTCAAGTCACCCCAAGATTTCCAGGCTGTTGCATCAGGCAGTTACTGCTTTCAGGGTAGCTTGTTCTAACATTTAGGTCCAGCCTGGCTATAGTCCATTAGGATCTTACTGCTCAATTACAAAAGGAACATTAAAAAATTATTTCATCTCATGACATCGATAATAAATCAGTTCTTCAACACCAAGTTTTATGCAATGGTTGACTGACTATATTTTAGCATATCTTTTTCAAAGCCTTTCCATCTTATTTTGAAAACCCTAAAGCTTTTTGAAATCTTGTTTTTGTGCACCTGGATTCCTGTGGCCCATCCCCAACTCAATCTCTGAGCAGATTAAATCATTCCCTCTCCCCAGATCTATGGCAGTCCTTGGGCCACAAACCACTGGCCAAGAAATTGAGAGGTTTACACCTGTTTTTCCACCCAATTTTTAAGAATGACTCCTAAATATCTATTCTTGTCCAGTGTTTAAGAAAAAAGATGGCATGAGCTGAATCTTTGGTCTGATTTGGCAGAGTCCTCCTTGGAGCACAGCTTTGGTCCTCCATCTGTGGAGTCTGTAAGAGGGATGACAGGTGGGTTTGGTAACAGCTGTGTAAAGTCAACATCCATGACAGAGGGGTGAGGCCCAGAAATCTGTTTTTCACACAAAAGGACCCAGAGAACTCCTTCAGAATCATCTGGATGGACTCTCCATGCTGCTTGCTGTGCTGCACAGGAAGCTGGATGGACTCTCCATGCTGCTTGCTGTGCTGCACAGGAAGCACGTTTCCCTTCAGACAAGGGCAGATCACAACAGGTGAAGGAAACCTCTGTTTCAAGCAAATTTAAAGACTATCCATGCATGCTTTAGAGGCTCAAATTAATCCCCCCCTCTCCCCACAAACCAATCAAGCAGCAGTGCTGTAAACGTGGAGACATCAGAGTGCAATCCCCCTCTCTGTCTCTCTCTGCGCTCCACGCGCACACACAGAGTGTTCGTCTCCGGGTCAGTGGGAAAGTTAATTAGAAGAACGGAGTTTCTTGTGATGGAAGATGCCACCCTGTTATGATTCTGAGTCTTCTCTCTGCTTCTGATGAATTACAAATGACAGCGAGGGAAGTGAAGGACACTGGCAGTGACAGTTTGTCAGCCACATTCACTCTGTGTGCGTTGTTTTAGGTGGATAACTCTTCCCTTCTCCCTTCATTTACACCACTCACTACGACTTCCTTCCTCTCCTCTGCCTCCTCTCCTTTCCTTGCCTTCACCAGAGGAAGGTGAGAGAGAGGGCAGGCTCTTTGATCAGACCTGACTGGGATGGAGCAGTGCAGGAGACCTCTGGATGGGGCTTTCAGATGGGACCAGGGCGGTGCTGAGCAAACACCTGAGCAGGTGCAGGGCTCTGTGCTCAGCCGCACCTGCCTCCACACAGGCAGGCAGAGCAGGAGCCCAGCACTGAAACGTGTCTTAGCAAGAGATGCTGCTTCTTTCCTCCAGCCTATCAATCAAGAAGCCAACAAGAAAACTGGAACAGAGAGTGCTCGTTGCTGGTTCTTTATTCTTTGTATTTTTGCAACTTGTTCATCTACTGCTACAAAGTCCTGGTTTTTCTTAAGTGTGTTTTTAATGAGAGGTGCTGCTCTTATCCTGGTATATCATGGGCTGGGCAAAAATATACTCTGCACAGAGTGATTTCTCCCATCAGAGTATTTTATTCCTACCAAAATATATGTCTACCAAATACCTGTTTCCTCTTTCCTCTCCTAATAAAAAACAAATACCTGTTTTCTCTCCTCAGAAAAAAACAAAACCAAAAAACCACCACCACCACCACCAACAAAACAACAACAACAAAAAAAACCCAAAAAAGGACAAATAAAAGGGAGAGAGACACAGAGAGAGAGAAATTAATTTTAGTGAATTTTGCAGCTTGAAACAATGTTTTTTAAAAAACCTCTCTTTGAAGTTGGAGACATATTTCAATGAATTCCAGAGGAAGAAATTTCTGGTTTTATTTTCTTAAAAATAAGTGCAAGATACATCAGTTTGGGAAGAACTGTGGGCTGTGGAAGTCTTCTCAGGGCAGCAAAAGCTCTCTGAGTGATTGGAGTGTGCTTCTATTCTCCCAAGTGCTTCTCCTTCACAGAAGCAGATAAAACACGCAGGGCCCCTAAGTCTTGATCTAGGAGCCAGAATAGGGAATTGAGCACTTATTTCAAAGGATGGAAAATTAAACAAATAGCAATAGAGAAGAGTATGTGTTCATGAATCAGATTATGATCATGCCTGAGTGAAGACAATTGGTTGTTAACTTTGCTCCTATTAAAGTTCATATTCTGAAAGGCTACACAGCTGCTAAATAAAAGCTGAAATAGATTTCTGTGCTAACTTCAAGGTCATGTTTCTGCAGCATTATGGAATACATGAAAATGCTCAATTTATCCTCTCTAACTCAAAAAAAAAAATAAAATGTAGCTTATATTAAATAAACCTTTGCCTGGATCTCTTCTTCTCTCACTTTTTCTCCTTTGACCTCTATATTTAATAGAAAAATGTATTTCAATATGAGAAGATTTTCTTTATTATATTTGCTCTTTCCTCAATGGAAAGCCATTATTGCCCAGAAGGAAAAATATATAGAGTGTCCTCTTGCCCACAGAATCCACTGACCTCAATCCAACTATTTTTTGTCCTACCATAGGACAGCAATGGTAAGAGCCCTGGTTTTCTTTGATTATGAGCAGGCATGTGCCATGTTGTGCAAGAATAATGTGGTTCCTTTACCTCCAGACTAACCCAGCTTGGTGAGGGGAACCCTCACCATGCAGGGGCTGTACTTGTGGACAGCAGAATTCCCAGTCCATATATTCAAGAGCAATCCAAAAATCACAATCAAGCAGTGGAGTGTAAATGAAGACAGCAGATGCAGTGTTTTTGTTGTTATTGCCTGCTGCTGCAGGAATTAAAGGGAAATGTCCCATAATTTGTTAAGACATGCTAGAATCCTTTAGGGAATGTTTACCCTAAGGAGAGAGCAGCATCCTGCTAAAATGACCATATATACAGCTCTTATGCCAGGTTGGGATTACATCTGACCAGTTTGGAGCACACCAAGATTGGCCATCTGGCTCCTGCCAGGGAAGGTACAGCTTCAAAAGCATTTTGAGTTGGATGTCTGCTGAGTCTGCGCTTCTTCCATAGTGCATCCATCAAAATTCTGGTGAGGTAAGGAATGCTTCTAGGCACCCCTTCCATGGGAGCAAAGAACAGGATTTGCCCTTTGAGGTAGACTCACACTGCAGTCACAGGCACAGCCACCCTTGAGTTTGGGTAAGCCGAGGATCACCTTCAGATGTCTCTGGACTCAACCAGAAATGGCTCTTGCTTTGTGACACACCTGAAATTTAAATCTGTCAGCATTTTAGTCCTCTGCCACGGATGGTGCTGTGGTGCAGATGCAGAAAGATGGGCCTCTTGCCAGAGCACTGAGCTCTGAAGGACACACCAGAACCACAGGAAGAGTTTCTGTGAGCTGAAATCACCATTATTTAAACACCCTTCTGTCAAGTCAGAAGTACTGCAAAGAAACCAGCTCCCAACCATTTACTTTACTGCCTCGACCTAGATGGAATTTCACAGGACACATAATTTTTCAGCTAACAAACCAGTTCTTGCTCCTTCTACCACAGTGTCATGCAGGGGAGTCTCTTGCTCTGCAGACCTGGCAGTGCAGCAGCGAGGCCTTTGTTCCCCTCCTTGCCACATCCCTTGGGCTGCCTGGCAGCACCATGTCCCACGGGCTTTGCCCTGAGCTGCTCTGCCAAATGGCTTCACATTTAGAAGAAGAAGAGGAAGCTATTTCCTGCAAACAGATTATGAATTTAAATATTTCCCTGAGCTTCTGTTCACAGGATTTCTAATGTGCTGGGCATCAGCTTAGCCCTCTGATGAATCAAAGTCATTTTGCAAAAATGGCACCGTAGTGTTGCATATATATTGCCCCTCTACAGCTTCCCTGGTATATTTATTCAGTTTACTAGTCAAAACTAGTTTCATGCTACACTAAGCCCAGCAGGGTCAGCACCTAGCCTATGAAAATCAAGCTGTCTCTTTTCTCTCTGCTTCATACATCATCATCAACCAAAGCTGGATATTAGAAAGTAGGTTTTGATCCTGGAATGATTATTGCTGCTGCTGCCTGGGATATGGCAGGAAGAAAGACAAAGAGAAATGTGGGAGTTTGCAATGGTTTGATCCTGCAGATCTGGGAGAGAAAAGCAGGGAGAGTGTGACTTGTCATATCCAGTGAGAGCACCTTGTGGACAAGGTGTAAGGGTGTCTGTGCTGAGGCTGCAGATGCTGGGATGGCTTGGTCGGGACATTCAGAAAAACACCAGCACAGAGGAGCTGGAAGAGCTGCAGTAGGGAAAGCCCTGTCTGCACACAACACAGAGAGAGGGAAAAAAGGGAGTGAAAGGGTATCTTAGGCTTCCAACTGAAAAAGAGCAGACTGAGATTGGATATTAAGCAGAAATTATTTACTGTGGGGTGGTGAGGCACTGGAGCAGGTAGCCCAGGAAAGATGTGGATGCCCCACTCTTGGAAGTGGGGCTGGTTGGATGAGCTTTGAGCAAGCTGGTCTAGTGGAAGGTGTCCCTACCCACAGCAAGAGGGTTGGAACTGATCTTTGAGATACCTTCCAACTCAAACCATTCTGGGATTCTATGATAGGCTGGCCCTGCTTAGAGCTGTCAGATTGTTCTGTGACCAGAGGAGAAAATCAGGAGTTGCATCTGACTATCCAACTCAAAGCACACAATCCCTATATTAAGTCAAATAAGTTATTAAGTCAAATTATTATTAAGTCAAATAAGTCAAAGCATTTTTAAATTGAAAAATGCTTTCTCCATTGATTTTCCTCTCAGTCTCCCTGATTGTCTCCACTGACAGCTTTAGGATGGTGGTCTGACGATACAGCAGTGAGCATCAGGGCTGTGTTTTGAAAATGGCCAAAACTCCACCACCTTCTGGGGGACCAGGATGCCCAAGTACCTGCAGAAGTGGGCATAGGAGCCGGGATGTGTGAGGAAGCTGAGAGCAGGGACACCTACAGAGCCTCAGGCAGATTCATGCACCACTAACTGTGTGCAGGTGTAGCTGATACAGTCCCTCTCTGACTGACAAACCCAGCAAAACTGAGCTTTCCAATGAGATTAAAAAACCCTGAAACATCTCTCATCATCTGTGGAGCATGCACAAGGGGAGGCTGGTAACACACACAAACACACATATTTACTGAAGTTTTGCAGCCATAATTAAAAGCAGACACTCCCATCCCACAGCACACGCTGTGCTGCAGCCCTGGAGCTGTGCAGCTCCCTGTGCTCCCTGCCCTGCTGCTCAGCTCCACAACAGCTCCAGTTGTCACTTTTACATTTCTCTGTGTTTAACATGCAGCCAGCACTCCTCACCTGCCTTTCACTGCAACTCAGCGTGGCCCCCCTGCTATTGATTAATTTGCGCTAATTGAAACCAGCAGCGTTTCTGAAGAAAAGAAAGATGTGTAAGTGTCAATAAATTATGGGAAATTTCACAGATTAAAGATTGCCAACTTCTGCTTGAAAATAACTAAACAAATGTTAATGGCTCCTTCCAAAGAGCCTAAATTCACTAACAGTGCTGTAGGAGTGAGCTCCAGTGCTTTTCTTGGATTTCAGTGACTTGCAGTGGTGCTCTGCCTTGGTTACAAACTGAAAGACTTAATTTTTTCCAACACAGGTATTTCTGTTTTCCAAGATAATTTATGCATCATTGCTCTATTCTTTCTTGCCAGCGACTCAAACCAATCCGTTGAACCAAGATTTTTCACTGCCAACAATATGGCAGCCCTACTGAAATCCCAAGCAAATAAACAGAGGAATTGTGGCGAGCCACCAAGCCAGCAGTGCTTGTTAGCAGCTGCTGGTAATAAACCTGCTGGAAAGCAGGTGCAGTGAGGAAAACTTCGTAAATCTAGAACAAACAGCTGGGGACAAGCCTAGATTTTATGGCATGAAACTGGATTCAGGAACCTGAGGTAGAGGTAATTCAGAGTAAGGTTAGATTTCCATTGCCCCAGACCTGGGGTGCAGATGGAGGGAGCAGCACTATGACAATTTTCTTGCGCTTTTCCTTTCCCTGCCCTGACTCCATTGCTCCTGGTTTTAAATACAGCTCTTTCTTGGTGATTTAAAAGATTTACAAAGTCAGCTTCAGGAGATGTTGGTGAACTGGAGCGGCCTCCCAGTCTCTGCAGCTCAGCGGGGACAGTTTATCCTCAGGGCTTACAGATGCACAGTGGCTAAAATCCAAATGCACCAAAGTTTTGCAGCTTGCTGGCAGTTGAGGATGCAGACAGCATCAGCTTTAGGCTTTCCAGCAGGGACAGTGCACTCACTGATTTTCAGGTGGGAGGAGTGAACTCCCTGGGAATGAGAAGCGTTATGGGGCCTGACAGCACCAGTGAGACTGAGGGCACGGGGGCTCAGCTGTGAGAGGGGTGTGTGCTTTGTTACAGGGTGAGGTTTAATGGAGCCCTTTTGCCCTTCATCTCTGGAGCTGTGTGAGAGAGCAGAGAGGAGGCAGGGCTCAAATGTCAGCTCTGCACTGGGGTGGGTGAATTCCCCCAGCCCTGGCTGGGATGAGGTCCTTTCCTGGTGGGAGAATCTCATCAGGCGTGCTGAGAGCAGCAATGAGAAATCAGGAAGTTCCTGCCGTTGGCTTGGTGGGATTAATTAACTCCAGCATTGTCACTGCCTCCAATTAACTCCGTGGCTGCAGGCTGGGTCCTGCTGGGTTTTGGTGGGGAAGGACTGATGGGGTGGTGAAGGTTGGTGAGTGGGAGCTGTATGGCAGCACAGGGGCAGGAGCAGATCAGGGGCTCAGCTACACACAGAGAAAAGGAAATGCCATTGGAAGTAGACAGAAATGTGAAAGAAACAACAGTTTGAAAAGTCATGCACTTGGGTGCCACATAAGGAAGAATTTTTACGGCACAGCTAGGGAGGGAAAGGAGGACTGCTGTCCTTGGTAAATCTTTCTGTTGAAAGACTCATTTATTAGTCATCCATGATAGAAAAAATGTCATCAGAACAGTGTTTTCATGAGAAAAGGGAAGAACTGATGCCAAGGCAGTAGTAAGACTGTGTTTGGGATATTTTGTACAGTTTTGTACAGTCAAGACAAAAGGCATGATGTTAGTCTGTAAGTTTGGCATGATGGACTTCAGCCTTTGATCTGCAGACTCCTGGGATCAGAAGGTCCATTGAACTTTAAAATGTCCCCTAAAATATTATTTGATTCCAGAACTGGATTGCCACATGGACCAAGGACAGAGATAGGGGCTCTGTGGCTCACACTTCATTTCACTGCTGCTAAGGAATGTATATTTAGTCTGATACACACCTTAGGCTGCAATAAATTAATTTCCAATAGTCCATCTCAATTACTGTCACCCATAATGACCAGCATCTCAAGATGTGAAAGAGTTTATAAAATTGAGGTATAATTTAGCATTACCTGACTTAGCTTGTTGTTTGTTGCAGGAAAGACAAGAAAACAAGATTGACAGTTCTGGAAATGTTCAAATTGCTTTAATCCACAGGTATTCTGTACCACCTGCTGCCTGGTCTGGTTAAAAACTCCAGATGCTGTCCTCAAGAATTCAGTTTGTGGAAACTGTGGAGTCTTTTTGTGACCAATCCAGCATCAAACTGTAGGAGGGTGGAGAATTCTGCACTGAGATACCCAGAAATCAGAAATGGGATTAATTTCATATTCTTATTCGGAGAACTAATCCACTCATCATAGCTTTATTTTACAGGCTAGAAAGAATAATAGGCTTTTTAAAGTGCAGTTCATCTCATGCTATTACAGACATTAGGCTGACTGCCTGTGTCTGTCCTTGGCTATAATTGGAGCCTGGGGTGCCCAGCTCAAATGGAAATATCTGCCTCGAAGAATTGAGATGAATCCAACCCCTTGCATAAAGAAACAGAGGGTTATACTTTTTCTTTCCTCTCCAAGATAGACCATCCTTTTAGGATGCTCCTATTCTGAGTTGCTCAGCATTTTTCTAGACAGGTGTCTTTGTTTTTCTCCATGGTGTTTCAGGACTCTCTTTCCAAGCACAAGCTCATTGTGCCTGTCTGGTTGCCTGCCATGGGCTAACAGGTCTAATCATAGCTTGCATGGGTGCTGTGCCCTTTTGTCACTCCCCCAGCTCTTGGGAAAGAAGCTCCGAACTCTTGTGGAGAGGGAGGAAGACATGGCCCATGGAAGGGTAATGGCCATTCAATCCTGTAAGCAGCAGAGCTGGGCAAAGGCCTCAACTTGTGACCTTTAGGCTGTGATGTCCGTCCAGACCAGGCAATGATGTGCTGCTTGTAGCTGAGCTGGGAGGAGCAACAAATGTCTTTGGCAAGTCTATACGGAAACACGCAGGAAAGAAACAATATCACAGTTATTGAGTTGTGGGTGAGGTATTAAACCATGGTCATTCACACTGAGCATGAAACTTCACATTCAAAACAAAGCACATGCTTTTTTTATTCCTTGGAAAACACACACTTGGGAGACAAGTGGATTATTTCAGAATGCAGTGTTAATGAGGTATTTTTCAACCTCTCCCCAGGTCAGTAAGTCAAGATCTTGCCCCTCATGCCAAATCCTAAGTGATCATATTTACCTCAGCTCTGAAAGACAGCAAGGTACCAGCAGGGCAGAGGCAGGAGAAATGCCATGGAAGAGCTGTGGGGAAAGCTCAGATGTGAGGTTAAAGAGCAGCTTGGCCACTCTGTCCACTGGAACAATGTGAAAGGAGTTCAGAGTCCAAACCAGAGGGGGAGAAGTTTGTGTCAGAGGAGGACAAATTGTGTGCTGAGCAATTCAGGTGGATGAAGACACACCAAAGTGGATCCCTGAGGTGGAACACCAAGAACTGGAGCTGCAGATGCTGGCACTGGTCAGATGGGAAACGCAGGGGGAAGTGGCCTGAACCTTGCACAGAACCTGCCATGCCACACAATCAGTGCCCTGGGAGTTCTGTACCCACTCACAAAGGTTTCAGACAGAGGAGAGAGCTGTGTCAGCACAAAACCCAGCTCCATTATGCATGGGCTGTTGGTTTCCCTTTATTGCCAGCTCCTCTGGATTCATATCAGGAAGCCTGGAAGCTGCACATCCCTAATGAAAAGCAGAAGATATTCATTATTAAATCTGAACTGTTCAAATGCATTTGGTTGCTAGCAGGCTTCAAGGTCTGTTTCAGTGATCCCCATGCAACAAAACCAACACAAGACAGATGGGGATGCAGCAGCTCTGGCTGAGGCTGGTGGTACAAAGCTTCCACTGGATCTTTTTGCTGTCTCCAAGGCTGCTGGTTCACCTACAGAGACAACTTCTGCCCTCAAAGACTGGCAGTGGCTTCTTAATCTGTTCTCTTCTCCTGAGTTTAGCTGGAAGCTCAGTAAAATCAGACATTCTCTCAATGACACAAAAAGCCTTCCCTTTCATTAAATGGTCACTTGGAAACACATCTTCTCTGGACCTCCGCAACATCAGATTTCAGACTATGCCATTCAACTCATGTTTCCTGCAAGACTGTGGGTGATCTGCAGTAATTCCAAAGAAAGTTGGGTATTTAAAGATATTCCACTGCCATACTTTTAAGAACAACTATATTACTGCAGTAAAATGTGCCTAAATATCAAACCATCCATGCTGAAAACAGACTAAGCTCAAATTCAGGGAAGATAAAATGCAAATAAAAATGATTATTTACAATGTGTAACTGCACAACACAGGAGCAGGTGAAGAAAGCAAGAAAAAGCTACTCTATCCAGTTACACAAGGATCAGATCTACAAAGGCTCGCTCTTTCTCCATGTACTTAAGTTTCTCTCAGCTGGCACTACTGTCTCTCTGGATCCACTGCAAGGAGCTGGTGGTGCAGCTTCTCCAAAAGTGGGACTTCTGGGAAAACCTAATGGCTGTACAATCCAGACAGGCAAATCTGCAGAGCACCAACAGACAGTTTCAATATTCCCCTGTCTCTGCACACTGGGATCTTTGTTCATGAAATGCCTCTTATTTTAAACTAAAACACTGCCTATTATCTCGTCTCCAGACACATCAGAACAATGTTTTTCAGCAAAGCTGTAATCAAGAGTGTGATACTTCTCTGGGCCTCATAGCTCTCTCTATTGCTGGAAAATTGGGGGTTGCTTTTTAAGTTGCAGGCTGAAAGAAGCAGGGGATTTATTTCCATTTATCCCAACAGGAACATTTTAGGCCTGAGCTGCATCAGGAGAAATACTTGGGGGCTTCTTAAATTTTCAAGACACCTTCCCTTAATTCATCGTGAAATTTATTTTCATGGTAAATCAGGAGAGTCAGTTTGTCTTGTAAATATGCAGATGAAACCCTGGTGGGCTGAGAGGAGAGGGGAGAGGCATGAAAGATGAGTGCCCTGGGTGCACTAAGGAGATGCAAGCAAGCGCTGACGAGGTGCTGAGCTGACCACAAATGGGGTGACCACAACAGGATGGCGCTGGGCCAGAGCTCATCCAGCATGCTGGCAGCCTGGATTTGTTCAGCTGCTTGGGCTCCCTGTCATGGTGCACTGGTAGTGTGCACTGGTCAGCCTGAGAGCGGGCAGAGCACACCTGGCTTAGTGGGGCTGGGTGTGCCTGCAGCCCTTCTCTCCTTCCCCCCGCTCAGTCTGGAGGGAGGGAAGAAATGTGCCTCATTTTCCTCCCCATGTTCTTGCCAGGAGACTTGAAAACTCTCCATCCTTCCATTTATGCTCTGCAGAGCAGCTTGATTTTAGTGGATAAGTAAATATGAGCAGGAATATCCTCCCCATCTCCTCAGCATCCAGCCTAATGCTCCAGTGGTCAGTATTCAGCAGCTGCAGGGCAGGATGGCAGAGGTCAGGCATCCCTCACCACTCATGGAAAAAGGAAACACATCCTGCTTGCCCATGTGTGAATCTCCAGGCTTGCATTGGGAAGGCACCTGAGGCTTGATAAAGATTTAACCACTCCTCATGGTGACTAAAGCTGGTTGAGCAATGTGCAACTCCCCACAAAAGTCATTAACAAAAGTACAAAAAGCTTGGCTTTTCTCTAAATCCAGTATTTTAAAGGAAATACAAACCCTGAAATATCATATTCCCAAACAGAGATATTTCATATTAATAATGTCCCTGTGGTATCTCACACTAGTCAGATTTGAAGCACTCCAGGCTCTCCCTGTCTTTGTAGGTGAGACCTCCTGCTCAGGCTCCTTCCCAGAGGATTTCCCCCCTGAAGAGGGAGGCACTGCCCCAGGACCTCTTCCATGCCCACCACCAAGGAGGCAGCAGATTCAGTGCATTTACTCCACATGGAGAATGAGAATTACTCTGACAAAATCCCCTGTGTGGCAGCATTTCCAAATCAAAGTATTTTAATAGAGACAAAAACACACACATTGTGGATTGGATTTTTTTTTTTTTTTTGCTTTTTTGGCTGAAGTATTTAGGGTTTCCGTCAAAATGTTTTCATTTTTTAATATTTGTTTTTCTGAGGAATAATTGAAGTTTTTGCTGTGAAGCAGATACTTCACACAATAAACATGTCTTTTTTTCAAAAGAAAAAAAAAACAGATTAGAGGGAAAATTTTCAACCATCTGTCTGGCTGAAGGACTACTGAAGAGGGAATACTAAGGGTTTATGTAGATTTTTTTGCAACTCTTTGAGACTCATTAAAAACCAGAAGCTTTGACTCATGCGAGAAAAGGTGAAGGACAAAGAAGGGAAAGCAAAACAACAGGGTCAAGTGAAATGCCACAGTCAAAGTATCTCTGAAATAATCATGAAAACTTTCAGTAGCCATTTTCTGTATTTCCAGTGTATTTTTCCACATGGGCTATTGCTGACTCTCCTTGGAAAGAGAAAGGGCTGCACTGTGACGGTGGTCACAAGGGCTTGAGGTGAAGAGAGAGACGAGAATGTTGACTTCATGTTCAGAAGGCTTGATTTTTTATTTTATGATATATATACTACATTATAACTATACTAAAAGAAATAGAAGGAAAAGCTCTCAGAAGGCTAGCTAAGCTAAGAATAGAAAAAAAAAATGAATAACAAAGGAGCTCTCTCTGACTCTGTCCCCGAGAGAGCTTGGTCCTTGATTGGCCATTAATTGTACACATCCAACATGGGCCAATCACAGGTGCACCTGTTGCATTCCACAGCAGCAGATAACCATTGCTTACATTCTTTATCTGGGGCCTCAGCTTCCCAGAGGGGAAAATCCTAAAGAAAGGATTTTTATGAAAAGATGTCTGCAACACTGCACTGCCGCACTGCTTTGGGAAGGTCCCTTTCTCCACCAGCACGTCACTGAAATCCCCTGGACTGTTTGTGCAGCAGACACAGAAGCAAAGCCCAGCACCCAGAGCTGGCCCAAGCATCTCTGCAGAACCCCCAGTGCTGCAGATCCCTGTGCTGGTCCCTGTGCTCACACCCTGAGAGGAACAGCAGCAATTGCAGCCAAGGTGCTGATTGTCATCAGGCAGGGAAAGGATCAGCTCGTCAGGGGCTTGTTCCTCTGCACAGCTAAAGGAGCTTAGTGCAGTAGAGGTTAGCTGGAATCCAGGCAGAATTGGATTCCCCCTCACCTCCCCTCCTGGGAATCACCCCCTCTTTCAGCATAAATCCTTAGCTCTGGACCCAGAGGCGCTGGGTGAAATATTGGTGGACCCTCCTCCACCCTCTCCATCAGGCAGCTTTATGTGGTTTAGCCCTTCCAAAAAAATAAAAAGAGGAGGGGGAATCACTAAACATTTTCTATTTCAAAACAGATTTCATCTTCCTTAGAAAGTAATACTGCCTCCAGCCATGTGTAACTTATTTTTTATCCAACAGAGTATATGGGCTTATAACTAGATCCTGATAGGAACCCAGGTTTAAAACATTATTCACAGCAGGTTATTTGATCTTTATTTGCTGAATGCACTCAGCTGAATCCCTATCTCCAAACAATATGAGAAATAAAATGCCGGGCATGCTTCATTGGCCAGCCAGCTCATCTTGATTTGCAGAGATGGCTACATCCCTCTCAGAGATGTGCTGTATCCCAGGCCCTGAGAGGCAGCTTTCCTTTCCTCTTCCCCCACCCAAACACTTATCATTTCTTGTTTTTCTCCTTTCCCCCATTAGAAGCTTTGAAAAAATCACTTCAGAGCAGAGCTTTCCTCTCCCTTCACCATGATTTCTGGGAAATTGTTCTTCCCACTGTGTATTTGTGGATACTCATGCAGAATCCCTTTGCCAGCTGCTGTTGTGCAGAAGGTCAGATGCTGATAACCTGCCCAGGAAGCCACAGGGTTTGGTGATGAGGCTGCAGAAAGATGGGTTGGAGGAGCCTGCAAGACTCTGGCAAAATTACTGATACTTCATTTTATTAACAGAACTGCTGTGACACATCTCAGTGCTGACCTTGTCTCTCCCGCACCAACCTTGCTGCAGCTTCAAGCTGTGCCACAGTTAAAGGTGGACTTGGACATCACAGGTGACCACTGGGATTGCTTTTTTCAAGAAAACCCCTGATGGCTACAAACTGGAATAATTGCCAAGCAGGATGGATAAGGCTTTGCTATCGTGAAAGGGAAGCCAGAGCAGCTTGGGGAGAGAGGCCAAGCTGCACACAAGGAGGTCAGGTTCTTCATTCCCTTTGACTTTTGATGAGACATGGCTTTGAAAATCCTCTCTCACATATCCTAAAATAAAACTCTCCAGTTTCCAGGCCAGAGCCTAAGTACAAAATATATTTCAGAAATTTCAGCATGGAGAGTTCTGCTGCAGCAGGGCTCTGGGATTAGCAAGCAAGTCCTTGGTGGACATCCCTGAATCAGGATGGTGTCATTAAAGTGGCCATTTTCCTGCCTGCTATTGCAGATACAGCAGCACAGGGCCACTTCTCACATGAATATCTGCAGCTCTAATGTTTCCTTGCCTGGGATGTGTTTCAAAGCCTATCTGCCCATCACAGCTACCTCCTCCTGCTTCCCTTTCAAGACATGTCAGGAGGCCATCCTGCTGCCGGGCACTGTGTAGTTCATGCTCATTTTCCCTGGGTAAGGGCAGAGCAGTGTCACTGACCCAGCTGAATGTTTCTTCACAAAAACACGAATTAAAACCACCCCCTGCTGCCAGTAACCAGCTCACTGTGCAGTGTGGAGGATTTGTCCCTGTCCTTGTCCCTGGCCAGCCTGGGAGTGTCACCAAGGCCACAAGGATGTGGCAGCAGCTGGGACAGCCCAGCCTGGGCTCTGTGGTCTGAGGGCAAACAGATTCTGGGGGCTTCACTGCAGAGGGAGGGGGAGATCTGGGCTGGCAGGAATTAAATGTCTCACTTTTCTTTCCCAGTAATTAACCCTGGAAAAGAGAAGAGGAAAAAAAAAAAAGAAACAGAAACCAGTCAGAGATGCAGCTTTGCATGGCTGGATTAGAGTTACAGTTGGCCTATCCCCTTGGGAACACTACTCTGCTATTAATAAAAAGATAAACAAGCCCTTTTATTTATTTATTTTCCCTTCTCTCCAAGCCCTTTGATTTCTCTTTTCCTGCTTGAGGGGGTCCTGCTCCCTTCCATCAGCTCTGCATAGGGGAGTGTTTGCAGAGTGTTTGCAAGGCTGCCTGGGAAAGACAAAAATCAAGGGTGAAGGGATTGTGGGGAAGAAGAAAGTGGGTGAAAATCATTTTAACCATTTCTAGCAATCACATCACCTCTCGGCACTGGCAGAAATGATGCCTTTATTTATTCCTCTTGCCATTCCCACAGGTTTCCTGCAGCTCCCTGAGGCCACCCCATGCTGGCAGGTACCTGTCTGTCCCTCCCCAGCCCTGGGGGCAGCTGTCTGGAGCCCCTTGCTGAGACTCAGACAGGCTGCTGCCTTCCCTGGTCCGTGTGGAATAGGGGCTGTCAGGCAGGGGTGGTGGGGAGGGTTCCCCACTGAGAAAATGCCAATTGCTGCTCTCAGACAAGGGGCTCTGTGAGTCCGAACCATCAGCAGAGTGCAACCGATCTCAGCAGCTCCCCAAGAGGAAAAACACATCAGGCTATTTACCACAGAAGGGATATTTGCCAATTTTGTGGGCAGAAATGGGCAGGGATTAAACTGTGGTAATTCTGTGGTAATTCTCTGTACAAATTGGGCATTCAACTGAGTCTGAATTTTAAATACTCGTCTTAAAAAAATTAAATACCTGAAAAATACTTCCTAAAGCTTCAGAATAAGTGATGAAAGCTATTTTCCAGGCTTGTTCTTTGAGACTTAGAATGGGGAAAAGGTAGATAAATGGCATACACACACACACACCTGGGCACTACTTGTGTGTATTTTTGGGGGATCATCTCATCACTACCTCCAGACATGATCTGAGAAAAATTTGCTTGTTGAAGGGACAGGAATGATCTGAAGAAGTTCAGAGCTTGATGTGTTTATTGCTCCAGAGACACTCAGACTTTGAGCAACAAGCATCAGTCATCAGCATGGGGTTACCCATGGCAGGAGCTCTCCCTGGGCTCTGTGTCCCCTTGGAGAGCTGGCAGAAAAGGAGGAGGAGGAGGACATGCCTCAGGGCTGCTATGGGATCACTCTTTCCCAGCCTGATTACCAGCCTGACATGCTTTTTGCTGGTAAAAGCAGAGTTGCAGGGCAGTGGGGAATGGAGAATCAGGAAACTGAGCTGCCAAGCCACTAGAGAAATATCCCAGGGTCTCACCCCAGACACAAGGCCAAGCACTGCTTCCTCAGGGACCTTTGTCTCCTGAACCATCCCTCTAGTCTTTCCATCAATGTGTTGAATTTTCTTTAAAAGTTTTGTAAATAAAAGCCCTTTTTGCCTTTTTTTTACCTTTTCTTTTTTTCTTCTCAGCAAGCATGGGGCAGGGAAGTGAGAGCAGAGGCTAGCACTGCAGTCAGGGTGTTAATGGCCACATTAGCTGGAAAGGGGCAGCCAAAGCAGGATGTGTAAAACCCCACCCAGGCTGCCCTTTAATTTGCTGTTACATGGAGTGGAAGATTTGAAAGCGTATTTCTGGGTAATTAATTCAAAGAGTGAGTCTAATGGCTAATGCTGTCAGTTTTGACTGCAAGGGAGGTCTGGGGCTGAAGCAGGCAGTGAAGGGAAAGGAAAATGCTTGGAGGTCACAGGCAGATGTTAAAATATTTTGACAGCCCACATCCAAGAGGCTAACTTAATGAAAGCCTTTGGCCAGCACCTTCCAAGAGGTCTGAAACTGAATCCATTTATTTTTCTCCAGAATAGCATGCATGGCTTGGACCATGGCTTGTCCATAAATCACCATTCTCCATTTGGTCAGCAACACCATCAATCATTCTCAGAGCCCACCAGCCTGCTCTCTGTGCCACTGCAGAAACACCAGTAAGAGGGATTTGGTGTCTCTTTGAATTTAGCTCCTCAATTTTCAGTGACACACAGGATAAGCTCTGCCTTTATCTCTACTGATTATTAAAGCCAGTGAGCAAAGGTCCTGCACCTGTGTATGGAAATATAACTGCTCCATGGTGCTGGGAAATGAAATTAGGAAGCTCTATTCATGTTGTTATCTTGCTTGGAAGGATTTAATCAAAGCAGTGCAGTTCTGAGGGGATGTCCACAGCCTGGCAGTTTGGTTCCTCCCGAGCTGTATATCCCTGTGGCATTCACTAAACTCCTTCAGCCTGCCCCAGCAGACTTGGAGCTGAGTAGCATTCGCAAAGGGTTTGCTGGGGACCATTCTGCTGAGGTTTTTCAAAAGATTTCATCAGGAAGCTGGAAAGGCACAGCTCCTGGCAGTCGTGTTCACTGGCTTTCACTGCTTTTTAATTTGTGCTTCAGAGAGCACTTGGAGTAAAGACACAGGGAATGAAAATTTGTGAATGTGGAAAATAACTGGGAAAATATTTGATTCAAGTTTATATTTTGAAATAAGGTTTGGATGAAGTCTGGTCCTTTTGACCTCCTTTGGCTGTTTAAATTAATTCAGTTCCTGCTATGTATCAGCTCATCACTTCAGCACCTACCATTACTATATTTCTTGTAACAGAATGTGTTCATAAATTGGTTCATCCTTAATTTCATGTGCTTAACTTTTGTGCAGGACTGTAATGCATGGAAAAACCTTTTTCCAGCCCAGACCTGGGGTGGCTGCACTTCAGGATGGGTGAAAGAATGCCCTGTGCCTGTGCCATTTGCAGATGCAGTCACAGACATTGATTAGACCAAAGCTGGCAGATTTCCACCCCAATTCACTGCATTAATTTTATTCAGCTCTCTAAAAAGCACAAGAGACAGACATCCACATGCAGAAATGGCCATCTACAGAATGACAGGTGCCAATATGTGTGGTACATGCCAACACAGAATTTAGAGCGGAGCCTCACTATCCTGGGGCTCCTGGAGTTTGAGGACTGGGCTTGTGGGTGATGGCACAGGACACCACCTTCCTTAGCCTGTGTTCTCAGGAGCTGTGCATCACTGAAACACAACTAGGCATCAGAGATGTGCAAATCTCTCTACCAAGCACATGCACAATTGCACCCTGGGTTTATAAGCAGACATTGTCTCTCCAGTGATTATTTGGTGCTTGCTCCACTGGCTGATCATCTGTATGTGGACATGCACTGGCCTTATTGCAGGGCTAAAGTAAGGAAAAGTCTTTTGAGTCCAAAAATGTCTGGAACCCCTGGTCATGTCAATATAATTTACTTCTTTATTCCAGTTCTGCTGCAGACGTGCAGCCAGTCTGTCTGAACACATTTTTCATTAGCAGTTCTCCAGGATGGCCAAAGAACACAATTAAACCATACATAACACACAATTAAACCAATGTTTGCGCAATGTCCTCCTCCAGGCACCCCAGGGGAATCAACAAGCAGCATTTTGGGATCAGCAGCAGGCATCAGCCCCTCTTTGCCAGCAGTGAAGTGCTCTCACCCCGTGCCCCATGTTGAGGTGGCCAGGGAGGGCAGTGTCAGGGTGTTTGGCACATTCTGCCTGGCACAAGCTGCCCTTCCTTCAAACTGCCCTGCACAGAAGGTGGCTCCAGCAGCCCTCGGTATTTTGGCCACTGAGCACTGCATGAGCAATAAGAGCACAGTGATTGGGAGGGAGTGGGAACAGCTCTGCCCTCCCCCAGACCAATCCTTGCTCTCACTGGTAATAAAAAGGAGAGATTTCTCTTTAGTCTTTTATTCTTAAGGAACAAGTGACAACTGTGAAAGATTTTTCCTCCAAGTTCTTTCTTCTCCACTTCTGTGAAGGCAGAGCAAACTTGCCTCGCTGAGGGAGGGTGTGAAAGCACATGGCAGGTTTTGCAAGTGTCCATTAAGCTCATCAGGTACACCCTGTACCTCTGTGTTAACTCACGTCCAAACTTTCCATGGCAGTGGTGGGAGTCAAGCAGAAACTCCCCAGGATCAGAGCCAGGCTAGCAGAGCTGGGCTTTACTCCTAGGGGGAGCAGGACAAGAAGGGCAGCTTTGATTCATTGCAGCCCCCAAATATTTCTGGGGGTTTGCCTTGTGCTGCAAAAGTCTCTCAGATTTGCTCATTCCTGTGAAATTTCTTTCATCTTGGGTAGCATCTCACAGCATCAGCTCTTGGATGATGCGAGTTGTGTCACAGCTGAGGGCTGGGGAGATGTCCTCTCATGGTGAGGAGGAGACAAAGAGCAAATGAAATAAACTACATCGGGGGACAGGCATTCACTCTGAGAGCACCAAAATCACCCAAATAGCTGCTGGGGGAAGGGGTGCTGTGTACAGACTCTGGTATTTCATATGCACAGCACACTCAATAATCAGCATAAGGGGAAGAGCAGTTAGAAACTTGATAGAGTTTCAGAATAATTTTAATGTTTTCTTACTAATTTTTCATTTGGATACTTCTGCAGCTTGTTTTTAACATTTCATCAGAGTGTGCTAGTCTCCTTGTATTCCTGTTTTCCCTTGGAGAAACTGAGGCACAGAGCAATTACATGACCTTGCTGGGGTGATCTGACAAAACGTTGTATTTTCTGTATTTTCTGAAAACCCAAATTCTGAAAACCCAAAACTTGGGAGATTTTAGCTGCTTTGGGGCAGGCAGGTGAGGGAGGGTAGGTAACAGCAAAAAACTGCAGCATGGCTATTAACTTCAGTGCCTTCAGAAATAACCCTTTCTCCTGGAGCCCGGCAGAGCAGCCCTCCTCACTCGTTAATGTGCTTGCTTAAAACCATTGCCCTTAAACTTCCACCAGTGCTGGAGTTAATGCACTGCCCTTTGCCACCTCGAGTGAGGCTCTGCTGGGGAAAGCTGATTCCTGTCAAGGCTGTATAATCAGAAATGGGAAAAACTGGAGAAGTGGCTCTTAGGAGGTGCCTCCCAGGCTGAGACAACTTCTTTTTATGTTGGAAAAATACAGTGTTTTTCTGCTAAGAAAGGAGAAAGTTGCCTGCAAAACTTCTACAAGTTGAAAATTACTTCAGGCTCTCTGTGAAATCCTCACACTTTCACTGATGAGAGGATAAAATACCAGATATCTGCTCAGAATAAACAGGGGAGAGAGGGAGGAAAGGCCACCTCCACAGCCACAGCACAGAAATGCTTTAAAAAGGGCCAGTTTTGCTTCACCTCGAGGATGGATAAAATGCTGGTGTTGTCTCAGATCCTAAGAGCAGCTCCTAACCTATGATTAGAATGACTAATCTCGCTTTCTCATCCACACCCTTCATGCTGCTGAGGATGGGTCTGGCAGCCAGTGTTTGTCAGGCCGGCTCTGAGCCAGATCTGGGCAGGTGCAGCTGAGCTGTGGCCCCTCCTGAGATGTGCCCAGACCTGGCACACACTGGGACAGTGGTGGTGCTTTGGGTAAGAGGCGCAGTGTGGTGCCTTTGGAGCAGAGGAAGGGCAGAGTTCCAGTGGCACAATGAGTCCCACACCTGTGATAAAGCCCAGAGGTCCCATTTAAAGCTGAAATTCAAATGGACTTGTCTTCATCAGGGCCAGGTCTTAACCCCATGCCACAAAACCAGCAAATCCCAAACATGTCATCTATGGGGCTTTTGCTGCTCAGAGTGACTCTGAGATGTGTTAGAAAGTCTCTTTTCCCAGCCTAGCAGTCAAAGAAGGAGCCAGAACTCTTCAGTTCTCATTCTCAAGGTTGTTTATTGTTTCTTATCTATAAAATTCTTTCTTCTGGCCTGCTGAGGTCCATTCAGCAGGTCAGGCAGAGGCACACTGGCCGCCCCCGGGGCACTGTTATCTTTTTATACCGAAAACTACATGTACAATATTTACAATCACTTTCCAATACCTATCACCTATGTTAGACAGTGAGCTTCTACTCTAAACCAATCCAAAAGTGCCAAAATCACAGCAGAAGATGGATGCCAAGAAGAAGAAGGAGAAAGACTGGGCACACCCAGATTCCTCCATCTTGCCTCCTGAACCCTCACTCTAAAAATCCTAAAAAATCCATTTTTGACCTCGTGACAAACTAATTATTATTCTACTTAGACTTTCTTGGCTTGCAGATCCTCTTATAAGGTTGGTAATTTTTTGCATGGGTCACAATCAAAATCACAGGTGTCTTGGGCTCTGTGCCAGGGTCTCTGAGCCCTGGGGTTCTGGCAATCCAGGACAGTCAGAGGGATGTCCTGAATTCCGACAATGTCACAGGTCTGCCATGGTAGCAGTGAGGTTATTTGAGCATAACACACAATTAAAATACTCACAATCACAATTAAATATTCACTTTTTGGTGTGGTGAGGAGAGCACAGATTGATCTTGGGGAGCCACATCTGCACAGGGAGTCGTGCTGCAGGTGATGAGCCAGGACTGGTCACTGGGAGAGGGGGAATGGGCTGCAGGTCAGGAAGGAGGTTCCTGGAACAGCTTCTCAAGGGACTGGGAAATGGGGAAACAGCAGAGCACAGGCTGGCATTATGCCATGCTGGCAAAGCTCTCTGGAGTGCTGGGGAATGGAGAAGCAGAGAATGATTTTGGCCAGGCTTCAGCATCTGCTAGAAGGGGTGTGCATGTGTGAGGGCTGGATAACTGAGGCTTTGGCAGGTGGAGGGATATAAAGGAGCTTTTCTGTTGTGTTGCAAAACCTAAAATTTCATGAGGGAAAAATATGCATGAGTCAAATTAAACCAGAGCATTTGCAGGAGGAAGGATTCAAATCCCTGAAAAAAACATAACTCAGGGGGTAACTTGAAGTTCCCCATTTCACTGAAACAAATAATTCAGAATGTTTAGCCCTGATTTCTTTAAAACTCTCTTTCAATTTGATTCATCTCAGAATGAAAAATGCCATTTTGAAACAATAAAGTTTCCCTCAAAAATATCTTCAAAATGAAACACTGCAACATATCCAAATATTTGTTTCCCTTTAAAGCTGTCAAAATGCAGTGTGTCACACTTGCCTACAGCTTTGCCCTGACCTTTTTATTCAACCAAAATACTTTTCTCAGTGTAACCTGAACAGCTTTAGCTCCCTTGAAGTTTTGCTTTTTGGGATGAATTTACAATTTACTGAAAGAATATCTTTTCAGTTTTGCTTTAGTCTGAAGTATATTAGCAGAGCTGTTTTGGAGAAGGAAATACTCAGTTTTGTTCCTGCTGTTAAAACTGCTGATGGTCTCCATTAACAAAACATCACTTTCATAAGACATGGGCTCATCTGAAAGTGCATAGAAGAGAAGACCTGAAAACAGAGCTGAGGAATAATAAAAGAAAAATATTAACTGCACAAAAAGGCTACTTACATTTATGGGATCTTTTAAAATAGCATTTAGATGGAAAGCTGATTCCTCATTTTTGTCCATGCTGGTATTTTTCTCAGGCTATCTCAAATTTCAGGAGTTAAGAAAAGAAAAAAGTCTTGCATCGCACCATATATGCCAAAGAAATGCAATACAATCTGATTTCACTTCTTTCTCTCATGCCTGAATGTGCTCATTTTTGCTTACAAAAGGAAAGGCACAAAAGGATTGTAAGAAAAGGAATCAGATGGTGCTGCCCGATACTGTTTCACAGCTAAAACGTGAAAACAAGACCAGCTCCTTCTGCTAACACTCAGGTCTCAAAAAAAGGGGGTTATTATTCTTTTTAAAGGGAATTATCTTAAAGGGAAATTGCTCTGAGTTTAATCAAAAGCAGCATTTACTATAACTGAGCGGAGCGGGTGCCACCCGCTGCCAAGGCACTGCGCCTTCTGCCCAGCTCCTCAGCAGCACCAGCTCCCACATTCCCTCCCTGGGGCTCCCACGGGGCTGCACTCTTACAAATGGAGGTGGGACCCACTTGTTGGGGACTCATGGCTTAGCTTTCCCCTCCTTGGGCGGTGCACAGCCATGACTTTTCAAGATTTCTCTTGATTTCTCAAGGAATTTCGAGGTCACCTGGGTAGCCTGGGCTGAGTGGTGCACCTCAGGCAGCACAGTGGGAGGAGTGCATGGGCACCTGAAGGCAGCAGTCACCCAGCAGCTGGTGTCACCCCTCCTGCTAGGTGATCCAAACTCATCCCACCTCCAGATCCCTGCTCAAATTCTAGGCCCAGCTTGAGAGAGACAGACCGAGACAGCACATGGTGTGCCACAAACCTGTACCAGGACCTCTGTTCCTCTCAGAGGCCTCAGTAATGAGGAAAACAAATGGTGTTTTGAGGCTTGCAATTGTTACATACATATAAACAATTTCACCTCCTCCTGTGTCCAAGTCTCAGGATATTTGGCACAGTGTATAAAGCACAAATAGATTCACCCCCTCTCCCAGCTACAGCTCTCTACCAGTAGATGATTTTCAAAGGACCAAATCTCTCTTTAGGTAAGGTTTCTTTCCTCTTTCTGCCTTGCTATTGTCTCCTTTGCCATCCAGAATTTCACAGCTTTCTGCATTGTTCAGGTCAGGATGAAGGCCAAGAGAAACTGTGGTCCTAAAATCACCTAGTCTGAACGCTTTGTGCCTTTCCCATATGCTGGCAAAATAACATCTTAGCACAAGTGGAAATGGAAGTGGAAGGAGAAACACTTGGAAATGATTGTTATTTTTAAGTTCTGCCTCAGCAAACAGCCACTTGCAGCACTTACTGTCTGTCACATCAGAAAAACCTATATCAGTTCCCCATAACCAAACACCAGCCTTGCTAGTGGGTTCAGAAATGGGACCTGCCACTGCAGGCTCTCCTGTGGCTTCTGCCATGGATGAGTCTCCTGCTGGCTTTTATCCTCAAATCTCAAGCAGAAGTTGAAAGAAAGGAAAACTTGCTGCAGAATGTTCTCAGCACAGCTGGCAAGTCCCACACCCAGGCCAAAGGGACAGCTGCTCCATCACAGAGCCAGGTGCAGAGCACGGGACACCCTGGTGTGCCACTGCTGGCACATTCACCCTGGTGCCAAACACCAGATTGTGGCATTATCCCAGCTGTCACACAGAGGGGGCTGCTCTACACTGCTGCTCCACATGGGCTTCCCAGCCTGCAGCTTTCAATAGGCCTCAGGAAATTCAGGGTCTGACTTGTCTCCTAAGCCTTGCACTCTCTCAGCTGAAAGGGAGCCCACCCCTCACATCTGTGCATCAAACAAAGGCACAATATCCTAATGGATCCAGAAAACTTGAAGTCTAGACTTTGTTCATCACTGCTGATGTGGTTTATAAACCTGGGTGAGTTACCGAGCTTATCTGAGAAACAGGAGGCATTTGAATGGTTACTTCCAGCCACTTCCATAAGCTCCCAGATGAAAACCTGTCGATGAAAACATCTTTATGAATGGGGCTTTATGCAGCTTGTGGTTATCTGAATAATCCTTAATACCAGCTCCCTCTTCCTGCCTGATTTCTGCTGTGGTTAAGAAGCCTAAAGTAGTAAGATTAAGAAGCCTAAAGTAGTAAGAAATATGCCCTAAAGCAGTCAGCTAAGAATCCAAACTTAATGGGAACATCTGCAAAGGACTGAGAGCTGGAAAATTAGCTTTGCAATATAGGCTGCTGTGTCTCAAGGCACAAAGGGATTGCTCCCAGACAGGAGGCAGCAAGACAGAGCAAAATCATCATATCATATCCTGTGGCATCATTTGTAGGGCAAAACCCCATCCCAGTTTCAGCCAGGGAATTTAGCCCTACGCTGATGTTGCTGTAACATATTCTGTGGAACAGGCTTTGCTTTCCCCATTCCAGCAGACCTATGAAAGACAACAAAGCACCCCAAAACCAGCTGTCTCTACCATATTCCCAGAGGAAATGGTCTGACTCTGAAATATGAGCCCCAATAGAACCACCCTCCTTTTCCAGAAGGAATAATAGCAAGACATGCCCTCAACCAGGCCAGCACCCTCCCTCCCTAGCTTTCCCTTTTATCACCTGCAGCGGGGCCTGAAAGCTCCCTGAATACAGGGGGGCCATCCCACCAGCCCTTATCCCTTCCTCTTCTGCTCTTCTCCCACAAAGCCCAAAGTAAAACAGGATGAAGCAAAAGACACCCAAGCAAAATACCTTGAACTTTTTGGTACAAACCTGCTGGAACAGTAGCATGCCATGGTGAAGTGGGAACTTCTGAAAATGCAGATCAGAGGAAAATCCTGTCCTGAAGTTCAGGAGGGCAAGAGTTACTTCAGCAGTTTGAAAAAAAACATTCTTTGCCCAGATGGTGCCTTGAACATAAACTGTCAAAGTCATTACTCAGACTTTATTGTCAGGGTTATGTTTTCTTTATTCGCTTTAATATTCCATATGCTGGTCATATAATACATTTCTTTGTATTCCTCTTCCCTTTCATTCTCTTTGTTTGTTTCATTCATGACTTATCACCTTCTGGTGGCAATTTAATTATCGGATCTATATTATTGGTATCTCCTTTTCTTTAATATAATAAAAAATTTCAGTACAAAACACTGCAAGTAATTCAATTTCCATCAGTGAGGAAGGAAGTTGGGTGTATTCAATGAAAGGGAGGAGAGTAGCTGGCTATAACATTTTTAATAAAAATATAATAGCCCTTTGTACTTTTTAGCATCTTCTATTTGGAGAGCGTTGTGGCTTCATAATCATTAATATTGTTTAACTTTTCCTCTGCACTTTTCATCTATAGCTTTCCCAGCACTTTCTGAAGGTGAATCAGCATTACCTTCCCTTTTATTTCACCCAGGGAAACAATATGAAAGCCAATACAATTCAGCAGGACAGGGTTACTGCAGGGATGAGACCTCAGGCATCCTGGAGCCCCAGACTGAAGCCTTTTCCACTGGGCTGTGCCGTCCCTCAATGTGAAGAGCTGCTCATCCCTTTCCATGAGTGATGAACATCCCTATCTCCTTCTCAGATCTGCTGTTGCCCACAAAAGTCAAGAGTTCATCACTCTTCAGTCTTGGTCTGCTTTAGGGCATTCTGCCCTGTCCAATCCGAACTACCCAGTGTGCTCCTCTGGGCAGGACCTGCATTCTGTGTGTGGGAGAACTTCAGAAGGGTTTGCTACAGCAGGGCACAAAAGAGACTCAACCCCAGCAGCCCTACAAAGACTTCCTGAAATGTCTCAGTTTGCTCCTTAATCTCATGGGACAGATTCCTGGTTTGACATTTTGTATGAAAATTCAGTTTCTCTAGAAGCAAAGGATCCCAGATTTGATTGACCAAATCCCCAGTGAGCTGAAGGAGGTGAGTAGGAGTCAATAGTTCTTGTTTAGAACAAGGCTATCAAGTTGCATATTTGGCATAAAAGTAGTTAAATTGTTCTTCAGTTCATGTGGAGCTGAGCTGCAGACCACGGATACTGAGGATGCTGAGGTTTATATGGATGCAAAAGATCATTGGAGAAATCCACAGAAGCGAAATGCCCCAAGGGCTGTTAAGTACAGAGATGCCACCTTGGGCTCAGAACCTCCCAGAACAACCAACAGTGAGGTGCAGTGTTTGGAGGAGGGTAATTCTGTGCCCTCTATCCAGTTCCCTCAGCATCAGCACCAGAGGTGGGATGATGGGCTCACACTGACCTTCTCAGCAAGTGCCAGGCCTGGCAGCCTGGAGGGAAGAGGGTTATTTGGTGGCCCAGATGTACCCTGCTTTGTACCACCTGAGTGACTGGGGGCCTTCAGCTCAGGATGCACCATCTGACTGGAGAAACTCCGTGTGCAAGGCAAGATCTACCTTTGACAGGTGGGTCCCTGTGTCTGTGTTGTGGTGCCCTGACTTTTCCATGGCTGAGACAATCCTCCAGAGAGGGCCTGTGGAACTATCTCCTGAGATGATCAATTTATTTTGTTATGCATTCTTTTCAATTTGTTTTCTTCCTAGTAAAGTTCAAAATTACTCTCTAAGATTTAGTGTCTTCAAATAATGAAGATACTAGACTGGCTATTTTGCCACCTCTAACTTCTTCATAAAAAAGGTAGGTTCTTGCTTTTCCTCTTCATAAAGACAGCTCTGCCCCTAAGTCTCTAAACACAGCAGTCAGAATGACAGAAGATGTTATTTTCTGATGGGTAAAATGTTTAGAGTAAAAGCTTTCCTTATTTTGCTTCTTCTTCAAGTATCAGTCAGTTTTCTTTTCTCATAGATCAAAGCTTTCATGAGGTATTTTTTTTTCTGTAGTGTTTCTTAGGTCAGAAAGTATTTAGAACACAATGGAGAAAAAGAAATCAACATTCCTTTCCTTTTGCTTTTTAAATGAAATCACTAAAAATATTTTAAGTTCCAAAATTATCACCCAAACTCAAAACACCCACAAAAATGATGTGGGAAGAAAA
The DNA here is from genome assembly GCF_047830755.1 of Zonotrichia albicollis. Classification (NCBI taxonomy): domain Eukaryota; kingdom Metazoa; phylum Chordata; class Aves; order Passeriformes; family Passerellidae; genus Zonotrichia; species Zonotrichia albicollis. Next base: position 10,356,327 of record NC_133830.1, read on the forward strand.
AAAAAAGGGAAAAAAGCCAGTAGACATATATTCATGAGACTAGCATGTGTGTGGCAGATTTGTTTATTTATTTATTTATTTAGGTATTTTAATACTAGGGAATTATTGTATCTGCAAGCCAAAACAACAGCACTCCCCAATGCCAACTCCAGCTGTTCATCCCTTGTAAAATTATGAACTGTTTTCAAGAGCTTGATTGAGTTCTGTGATGGAACTTGAGCGTAGCTGTGCAGATATTGTTGATTGCTGTGGTGCTGTGAAGGCTCCACGAGACAAAGGAGTGCACTTATTGGCCTGATTGGAAAGAATCCTCCTGGAGTGCACACCAAGGCCATGGCCATGGTCAGCTTACAGAGACGTAGGAGCAGCCACACTTGTGGGGACAGCCTTGGCATGACTTTGGCAGTCCCTGGAGCTGGCTATAGGCTCTCGGGCTGTCTAGAGCCCAACTCTAGGCCTAATCCTAAAACTAAGCCTAAGCCCAGGCCTCACCTTAACCCAGAACATTGATTATGACTTTTCCTGTTTAGAAGGGTGTAGGAGCAGCCATTTTGGGGCCTTGTCAGGATGGCCTTGGCCTGCCTTTTCCAGCCACAGTGCTCCTGGAGCTGTAGGCCCTTTCTTGTCTAGAGGACAACCATGGGCCTAGGCCTAGGCCTAAACCTAACCCTAACCCCAACCACAACCCCTAAGCTCTATCAGAACCACTCCCCTAACCACTACCCTCTCCCCACCCCTCACCAGATGTTATCCAGCTAGAATGTCCAACCTGATTTAAGGTCCACTCCGAGTCCTTCTGGAGAACACTAGCAAGCAGGCTTTCAAAGGCAGGATGAAACAGTTTCAAACAAACCAGTGCATTAGTGAGAGAGCTCAGTGTCTTCACAACAAGCTCTCCACAAAGCTCCAAAAGGCATCTTGCACTGAAGGCAGCTGCAGCGCTCGTGTCCTGTGGGGAATTCTGCTGAGCTTGAGGAAGGTACAGCACACTGGCAGCTGTCCAAAACACCAGTGGCCTCACTCACTTTAGTCTGTGATGTAGAAGTTTCACTCTGAACATGTTTTGCTCTTAGAAGTCTCCTGGCAGGTATCATGAAAGGAACAATTTTATGTCACCTAATCTGAATTCAAATTTTGTCATTATAATTTTATGTCTGCTGCTCCCCAAAGGAAAGACTCAACTATTTATAGAGGTCTAGAAAAGACCACGGTCAGAACAAGCAGCAGTATCATCAGTCCTGGATAGGTTGTCCAAAGCAACTAAAGTTGAGAGAGATATTGCCAGGTTCTGCTGGCTGGAGGCATTAACTCAAGTACTCCACCCTCCACACATGCTTGCCATAAAGAAAGAAGTGCAGATGACATGAATTATGCAGCCACTAACTAACAAGGTATGTGTCATTTCTGGGTTTGTGGTTTTAAATATTTTCATGCCACAGAAATCTCAAACCACTAAGCAGCTCAAGACTTGTAAGACAAAAGCTTTAAAATGTCTGCCAAGGACTCACAATAAAGGACATTAAAACTTAAATAGAAAATTGGAAAAGAAGTGAGATTATTAATTGCTACCTTTTAAGCAAAGCTGTCTGTAGTATTAGGACCTTTTGTGGCTTGACATTTGTAGACTTGGTAAATTAGAGCCATAAAAGAAATTGGCCTCTCTAGACACAGGTAAAATCAGGTGTAATACCAAGGGTTACTAGTTAGTTCACAGTCCTTCAGCATATTGCAGATAAAAATCCCTGAAGCTTGAGCTTCCATCCCCATTTTGGCTGATCAGGAGACATCCCCAGGTGAGGCACAGCTTCCCCAGCTGTCCCAGGTAGCAGGTGATGCTGTGAGTTACCAGGTCAAAGGACTCATGTGGCAAGAAGGAAAATCATAGATTTATCCTCACTTCTCCTTTCAAATAATTTACATCCATAGGAGTGCAAGGAGCAATCAGCCCCTCTCTCTCTTGCCTGTCAAACCATAAAGAGTCTAATCCAAATCACTGTTAATATTTCATTCGAGTTCAGTAGAATTTGGAGCCAGCCCCAGGCTCAGACTTAGCATGTCTTTTTGGAAGCTCAGTACCTGATTTTTATTAAGATGTGAGAGGCTCCTGTGAAGCAGAAGCCTTAGGATCCCTGTTGAAATGAGACTTGAAGCAGTGAAAGGAAGAAAAACTAGATTGTTTGGGCTGCATCTTGCCCTGTGCCCAGGAAACTCAGCACTGCTCCAGGAAGAGAGGGAAGATATGGAAGTGATGTACTACAGATGTTTTAACATGATATCAGGCGGCCTGCAGCTCCCAGTGCAAGCAGCACATAGGAACTTGCTGTTTTCTGGGATCTCAGGGATAAACTCTGATGTTGTGCCCATCCTTCAGACACTTTGTACTTGTTCTGAACTGTGGTGGTGGAGCATCCTCTGCTCTGCCTCGTCATTTACATTGCACAAGGTGTTGGCACAGGCCCCCAGCCAGGTAATAATTAGCATTGACCCCACGATTCTCAGAAGGCTGATCAGTCACTTTATTGTACTATACTTACTGAGAAACCCATTACCCTCACACAGTCATGATACAGGTGGATCCAATTAGTCCTGAATCCAAACACCATGACCATTGGCCAATTAGGAAACAACCCTTTGGTAAACAAATCTCCATAACACATTCCACCTGTTCACAACAACTGGTGCAGCAAGTGAAGGTAAGAATTGTTTATAATTCTTTTCTCTGATCTTCACACAGCCTTCTCCAGGTTAATGCCTGGGGAAGTTGTGCCTGTGTGGCCAGAGAGCTGCTGCCACACAAGGCATAAGGGAGTCAGTGCCACGGTATCAGGTGATGGAAGCTGTTTTTACATCCCTTTCTTACACTGTGTGTAACTTGCCTTGACCTAGGGAATAACCTGAAGGGGTTGGAAGCAGATAAGAAGACACCTCAGCCACCTCCTACCTTAGTTTGCACCTCCTCACACCATGGGAAGGGACTGGCAAGCCAAATGTGGTGTCAGACACCAGAATTCCTCACACAGTTTGGAGGTAAATGGTGTTTCCTGTTCCTAATGATTGAAACTCTCCCAGTACTCACTGATGCTTGTAGTGGTTCTTCACTGCCATGCAGTTTGACACCTCTGTGGTTTCCCACTGCTGCTGGGAGGATGTAAAACCCAAGAGGTCTAGGCCAAATGGAAGCACACCTTGCTAAAATGTAGTATTTTTGAGAATGAATAATAACAGCAGATTACAGAGTTCATATGTGTTTCCAAGATTTTATCTTTAATAGCATTTTTTGATACAGCTTGATGTAACTGACTAAAGAAATGTAGCATCCTGAAAATTCAGTCTGGGCTGATTATAACTTTGACCTCTGCACAGGTAGGGTCTGTCCAGAGCTGTTTGGTCTTTTACCATCAGGTAAAAGTTTGCTCAAAGGTGGTGTGAGCTGTTTAGGAGTCTCTAAGGAGTTTTGGTGTGTGAACTCAACAAGGATCCTCCCTAAGCCAGATAATTACTGTATCAGGGTGATCAGAAACAATGATCCTTGTGTCCTTATATAGACCCATAGAAAAGTGCATTAGTATCCTCAGAATAGGCTGGAGAGACACATGAGGAGCCTGGTTAAGCTTTGTGAAGTCACCTTAGTGGGACGCCAAGATGTAACCCTCATGCCAGGATCATTTTAATGCCTGGAGAACCGGGAATTCTGAGAGGCAGAACTCCCATGGGCACTCTTTGGGCTACACAGGTGGATGGCAAAGTGAGGAGCAGAGCCCACTGCTGTCTCTCCTCTGAAAGGATTAACAAAGAGTCTGTCAGTAGGAGCCTGGGAGTGAGAGATCCCCATAATGGCAGAGCAAGTGAATAGCGTGTGTTTAAAGAGCCCATAATCCTATATTTACACAACAGTCCTTAATGGCTCATTCAGAGCCATTGCAAAGAACCAAGTAAATAGTGTGGTTAGAAAGTCTGTTACTTTATATTTACTCACTAGACCGTCTGCTGTGGGAGCTGTGAATGTCATGGAGAGCTAAAAGGAGCATTCTTTTGATTTTCATTTTCTTTTTTTTTCCCTTTTCTTTTTTTTTCTTTTTGCTATGAAAAGCTAACTAATAATGATACTGAAAACCACTTTCAATAGGAACTACACCTTCACTTTGCACCAGTGGAGAACAACCATTAGCACACTTTGTCAAGGAAAGGGATGCATTTATCATCACCTGGAGCCTTTTCATAGACGCTGGATGTGCTCTAAAAGATACACTCTTACTCAACAAGATGTTATTGAACTCAATAGCACTCACCTATGTGGCGGGAAAAATTCATTCCTGTCGCTGCAAGAACTTCTGGGAAGGCATAAAATGGTCTGGTTTACACATATTTTATACAAATAGTCTCTTCTGGCTTTAAAATATGCTACATGTGAGACTGGACACTAAATTTATTCTCTCAAATGTTTATTCATGTAAACAATCAAATCTTCATTAAAGTCGAAATTATACACACAAATCAGAGTGAAGCAGACAACTGATTAGCATGTGAAATGAAGGTGACATTAAATATTTGGAGATTTGCATAGCAAATAATTATAAATCCAAAGTTAGTGGTGAGTTATGAAATACACTGTTAAGATCTAACAAAGTCCACTTAAATAAGAAAAATTCACAGAGGCAGCCTGGTATCTTAGATCCCTGAAACATTATTCAAGATCTTATCTGAACTTTAATTAACTGATCCTCAGAATTCCCATGAGGCAACAGCAAGCTCTGGAAAAGAGCAAATAATTAATAAGTAATCATTTATACAATGAATTTTTCTTCTTGTTTGTGATCATCTACAGAGATCATTAAATCTATTTATAATACACAATGACTCACAATTTTGTCAATAATACTTTGCTTGTAAATAGTTTATAATTTGCAACTAGAAGGAAGGACAGAGGAATCCTGTGTGTTTACTGCTGTTTCCTGACTATTTACAAAACCCATGAGATCAGCAAGGGTGACTGTGAATTCAGAATCAAATATTGAACAAAATGTGTAATTTAAAATTTCTCTTCAGTAAAAATAATAAGACCTACTATCTAAGGAAGAAGGTGCTTTTTCCTAGAGGAAAAAGGTGAGAAGAAATGACAAACTGTAGTTCAGGCAGTCCAGTGTGTGTTCACACACCACTCAGAGTGCCCAGGGTGGGTGACACATAGAGTGGCTGCAGCCATGTGGGAGAAAGGGATAATGCTGAAGCCTTCCTGAACCTCCACCTGTTGGGGAACCTAAAACTTAAAGCCACCACTGCAACATCTATCCCACCTTATTCAAAGAGATCTGATGAAACTTCACTCTGATAAAATCTGCTGTTTCCTTCCTCCAAGCACTCGTGCTACCAAGGTATGAGAAATAAACTGTGCCAGGCAAGTAAACGGAAATAGATCAATAGAGTATTTGAGAGCCAAAAATATAATGTGGGAAATCCAGTTTAAGCAACAAAATTATTGATGACTGGGGAGAAGGAGGCACAGGCCAGCAATGAGGAGCCAGTAATAACAACCAGTATTTTCCTGTTGAAAGATACAAAGTTTGTAAGGCTTCATCCACTGCAAGGAGGGCAAGCCTATGCTCCTCTCTGTACCACAAAACCTCAGCAGTATTTCTGCTATTTTCATAGGATATTCTTCACAGACAGCAGACCCTTTTCTACTGCAAAAGTGTGCATTTCTGCCTTGACTTTTGCAGCACATTAACAGAGCAGAATGGTCGTAAGTACCTACAGAGCCTGTGATATTGGATATTGGATTTGGACAGCACCCCTTTCCTCTTGTTTGCTGCAGCATTCAGCCCTGCCTTTCTCACTCCACATTTGCAGCCCTGTAAGGAATTATTTCAGTCTGGATGAGGGCTCTTGTCTCAGACACTACCATGGCTATATGTATTTGTGTAAGGATAGCAACACCCATCCCTATTTGTGCCTTGCCATTCTTAAAAGGCTTTTCTCATGGCAGTAGAGGGAATGAGATTTGAACAGCAGTTCTGAAGCATTTTTTTCAGTGTATCCTTTTTCTTCTGCTGCTTTGTCTTTTGCCCCTGAGCTGATGTCAAAGGTCTCATCTGTAAGTGCAGCCAAAATGTCTCCATCAGTCCTGACCAGGCTCAGGGGCAAATGGACACCCACATGAGAGGATGTGCATGAGTAAAACCTGGAGTGAATCCTCCAAGCCCAGGGGTCCTGGTGCCTTCATCTCATTTCCCTGGGGTTTTTTTAGTACAGTCAAGATACTGACTCGACCACATCTGGGGTTTTTCACACAGTTTCTTTAGCTAATTAAATGTTTTAAGATGCCACAATGAAGTTATATAGACACAAGCAATTTTTATGAACTGGTAGCATTAATTTAAACTTGATTCCAGCAGAGCATGCCTTGATGTTTCTGGCTATTAGGCCATCACTAATACAGACTATAGAATAGTTCCTCTCAGTCCATTCAAATCCAAGACATATTTTGATTTGCTGAATAGCTTTAATTCTCCCAAAGCTGATCAAATAATAATAACAACAGTAACAATAACAATAAAGGCAATTCCAGTGTGATTGGCTAATCTGATGGTTTTGCTCCCAGTTTATTTTTAATTTCTGGCAGCAGTGATATTGGAAATTAAAAAGCTCTCTTGACACTCAAGTGGCTCAAATCTCAGACCAGATGAAATGAGGTGACTGAAGCAGCTCTGGGCCTTTTATTCTCTCCTATCATTATCACAGCTAATAAGAAGGAACTGTGAGGCTGCCCAGCAGTGAAGGCTGAGGACTTCCTCCCCCCATCCTTTCTTTCCTTTTTGTGCTATCCAAGATAAAGTACTAATTATCAGGACAGCTCAAGCTCATTTGTAGGAGGAAGGGAATTGAATGCTGCTTCAGTGAAAAGACTTAGCTCCTGTGTGCCCTTGGGCAGGAATTGTGGTACTTTGGTGATTTAAGCAATCCAAATTTAAGCACCTTGAAATGACAGGCAGACATCCCAATGGGCTTGCTCCTAGGACCTCTGTCCTAGCTCTTGTTGCAAGGTGCAACAGATAAAAAACCCAATAATTTCACCCAGACCATCATGCAAAAGCTCAGGTCCTTCTCTGGTTTGGACAGTCAAACTGGGAAGCTCTGAAGCATAAGTTTACCCCAGGACACAGGGAGGTGTGGACTGGAAATTCACACATTATTGGATAGCAAATGAATTGTGTGGCAGAGCAATTGGATGGAAGGTCTGGGGATGAATAAGACTTTGGCCTGGTTCTGTCTGGAAAGGACACACTTCTGTGTGCACACAGTGTGATGGCACTGTCACTGCTGCCACAGCACAGGAAGCACAGGATGTGCAGGCTGACTCAGCCTACAGCCATCTCTTTGGGTGTTTGTCACACCTCTTTTTGAAGCTCCCCAGTGATGACAGGGACTCTGCAGACTGCCTGGCCTTTTCTTCCTTGTCAAAAGTCACCTACACTGTGACATTGTGAGGAATGCCACAAAGAGGACTGTGGTTGTGCAATGGGCTCAGCATCAAGCTAAGATTTCCCCCAAATCACTGCTGCACTCACTCTGGAGCTGCTGAGGGAGGCCACAGTGAGAATATAGGATGAGGGGTTGTGAGAGGGGCCCCAAAAACCCTCCCCAGTGCAAGGAACATCCAACACCCCCTCTGCTTCATGGGTGAAGATCCTGCTGTGTTCTACTTGTCCAGGCAGCAGGCTGAGTGAACAGAAGGAGTGTTTGGGCCACAGGTCTGTCAAATCCAGGAACTAATTATTTTGAAATAAAACATTGAGTTTTCATTGCTGGTATTAAAGTGCTTTATCAGCAGGAATCTGTGTCTGCCATGTTGCAGATAAATGCTGGGAGAGGAGCAGAGCACTGTGCTCACAGGCTGCCCCATCATCTGTTTTGTTAATGGCTCCATCTCTTGCCTGCCTGGAGAGGATGATTCTCACCATGCATCATGAGGATGCTGAACATGCTGTCAGGCTTTGGTGCCAGAGGAGAGCCATTCCTCCTTCCCACCCTTGCACCAAGTGCCCCAGGAGGGAAAAAATTCAGCTCTGCCACTTCTGCCCATGAGTAGACAAAACAATGTGTGATTTTGCTGATTGCTCATAACAGCCACCACAGGTGAGGGCAGGAATGGGAGAAGTTGGGAGGGAGATTTTGCAGAACATCTTCCCCATTGGGTTGCTCAGGGCTCCCCAGGACAGTGGCACAGTTTTTCTTGTCTTCTAGGCATTTAATTCTTCCTTTTCCATTGGATGTCCCTCAGGATGCTTCACCCCCATTAATCCCACAAGTGTTTTAGAATGGTGGTTTTTCACAGACATCTTTTATGAAAAATCCTTTCCTTAGGATTTTTCCTCCTGAGAAGCTGAGAGGCCTCAGGAACAAAATGTAAACAATGGTTATCTGCTGCTGTGGAATGCAACAGGTGCATCTGTGATTGGTCTCATAGAGTTGTTTCTAATTAATGGCCAATCACAGTCAGCTGGCTCGGGCAGAGAGCCAAGACACAAGCCTTTGTTATCATTCTTTTCTATTCTATTCTTAGCTAGCATTCTGATGAAATCCTTTCTTCTATTCCTTTAGTATAGTTTTAATATAATATATATATCATAAAATAATAAATCAAGCCTTCCGAAACATGGAGTCAGATCCTTGTCTCTTCCCTCATCCTCAGACCCCTGTGAACACCATCACAGTGGTTCACACTGGCAGACATTTTCTGTCTTGTACCCAAAGCAAAACCAAAGCAGGATTTGAGGAGTGTTTCCTTTGCCTGGGCTGTCTGGGAGCCCTCTCGTGTCTGAGGGGTTGGAAATCCCAGGGGAGGATTGCTGACTGTGGCAATGGCCCCCATGTCTGCCAGAGGACAAGGTGGTAAATAAATTTCAGGCTAATGAAAGTGGGTGTTAAATATTTGCTGTACTTGAGCAGGAGGGCCTTTGTCACTAATTAGCAGGAGATGTTAAAGGAGATGGGATGTATTTAAACCTCATTGTTTGCCATTAAAGCACAGATTCTTTTACTTCTTTTCTGGGCTAAGCAGCTAATACATTTCAAGCAATAGCAGAAGGGCTTGGTGAATTAATCACTGTCCTTGGAAATAAAAAATGATTTAATTTAATGCATGCAAATGCCAGGCAAGAGATAGAAGCAAGTGGTCACTGGCTTGTGAGCCAGATCAGGGTCTGGGATCTGGTCTCTGAATCCAAATCCAATCTTCAGACTCAGCTCTGAACTGAGGGAGAGCAGAGGCTGGGGAATGTGCCAGGCAGGGGTGTCCTGAGCATCTTCACCTATGCCTTTCTGGAAGCTTAAAGTCTTTGTAACACCTGCCATCCAACCTCAGGGCCCAGCACTGGGGAAAACATCAAGTCCTTCAGGCTTAAAGAAAAGCTTGGTGGCTGCAGAGGCTTCTCTACCCATTTCTCACCAGCTCAATCCTTCCAATACACGTGATTTGTGTGGCCCTTGGCAGCTGAGTAGATGGGTGAGCAGACAATACTAACTATGCCATTAACTCCAGCTCAGTAACTAGAAGGATTCCTTGGCCCTTTCCCTGCTGCTAAAAGTACAGCTCAGAAAGGCATAAAACCCTGCAGGGGAATTCTTGCCAGCTCCAATGCCTGTGGTGCCATCCAGCCTGGCACCCAGAGCAGCCCAGGGCACCCATGTGCATCAATCCCCATCTGCAGGTGCCTTGTGGCTGAGACTGAGCCTGGCCCAGGGAGTGGGGAGGCTCTGGGGATGCAGGCAGGCTGTCAGCCTTCACTGCTCCACAGTCCTCTCCTCATTGTGCACTAACACCCTTATTCACCCTGGGTGAATCAGATTAATTACTGCAACAAGAAATTTCCCCTAGCAAGTCATTTTCCTGTTCGGTGCACTTTGTAAATATGAGCTGCCTCTTCCAAAGTCTTCCTGTGAATCAACAGAAAATCCTGGTTTTCCAAAAAGGAAAGTGAGGCATAGGAAAAAGTAAATGACATGCCCAGAGCACAGGGAAGTTTCTATAAATGAAACAAGAACAATCTTATCAACACTTTTATGGGAATTTGAAGATTATAATTACAGCAGGTGATGGGGCTTATTTTCTCAATGCAGTGTGTGAAAAAACAATTTTAAAACATTCCCTACCTCAAGTGTTTTCTGGCAGAGGAGGGAAGCCCTGAAAAGTACATCTAACTGTCTGCATAACAAACCTGTTTTTCTCAGTTATGTCTTGCAGATCCATTATAAATAGTCCATGAACTCCCTTAGATCCCTGCTGCAGAGATTAGGAAAAACTGTAGATAGAACATTTACATTATAGTGAAAAAGAAGATGTTAAATTATTGGTTTTAATCCAATGCAGAACCAGAAAACATCTGATTTCCTAGCTGTCCACCAAGCAGAATGCCCAGCCAATTTTTTTTTAATCTAAATTTTATATTACAATATTAAGAGGAAACATTGTGCCAAAAAAATAAAGACATATTTCTATTAGTGCTAAGCAGCAACTACTCCTGGGATTTTACTGATGGGATGCAAAAAAGAATGGCAGAGTATTTCCAGCAGCACATCTGTGGAAACAGGGTCTATTGGCATAGGTTATTATTCTAGTTTTTCTTTATGCCTTTCTGTATGGGAATATAGAAGGCATGCAGCTAAGAAATTTACAGAAAAAAATAGAAATAAAAATTTCCACATGTGTCGCAAGGACCAAAAATTTCAAAACTTAAGAATTTACCAAACAAATTTTTTCTTTCACCACAGTTCGGATTTTGTGGGGAAGAAGATGCTGAAATTTCAAGAAAACCAAGAAATTTTGGTTTTGACTGACCAGTGTTTTTCAATAGGAAACAATATTGGCATAGTGTTTCTAAGCAGCTCCAATCCCAAATCAACATTTGCAGCACATGGCTGCAATGGCTACAATGGCTGAAATAAAGACATCCATTTTCTGGAAGTTTAACTACATAAAGGTTGGGGAAAGCATCACAAAGCCTGGTATGACCTCGTTTGCCTAAGAGAAGCACAGATGGGTTAAAAGAAGGCACCAGGTCAGGGATTCAGGAGGGTTAGCTAAGCAGTGCCAGCATTCCCACCAGGTTTTGATGGTCCACCAGAATCAAACTGTGGAAAACAGATGGTGTGAAGGTCAAGGCAGTCAGGATCAGCAGGACCAGGGTCAGCAGGACCAGGACCAGCAGGACTAACCCACCTCCTTGCAGGCAGCCTTACCCCAGGACAAGGCTGCCCTGCCCCAGGGCTGATTCCCAGTGTCCCAGCCACAGCAGGTATCAGGGCTATGAGTGCTCACAGGGGATTCACCTGAGAAGGAATGGGGTGTGGTGAAGAGGCAGTCCAGCACTCACACATGTCAGGAGGGGTAAAAATCCTAGGCTGTAATCCCCAGTGGGTGGCAAGAGTGTAACTGGGGCATAGACTGAGTTGCTAAAGATACCTGGTCTGTGTATTGCAGAAGCAAGGAAGGATTGGGAGAAACACATCTCCCCAGTTTCATGTTCTCATAGAATAATTTAGATTGGAAAAGACCATTTAAGGTCATTGAGTCCAACCATTAACCCAGCACTGCCCAGTCCAACACTTGCCCATGTCCCTTGGTGCCACATCTTCACAGCTTTTCAATCCCCCCAGAGATGGTGACTCCACCACTTCCCTAGCAGGCTTTTCCAATGTTTGACAACCTTTTTTCCTAATATCCAATGTAAACTTCTCCTCTCATCACTATTTATTTCTCCTTTCCAAGGACCTTGATCTTGCCTCTTATTCCTAAGATAAACACAGGAAATTTTATATCAGGCTTGTGCCTGCTGTCTTCCCTGGATTTAGGAGACATTGCTGTGCTCTTCACCCCTGGGAGCCCTCCATTTGCAGGAGGGCTGGGAGAACTCCTTTCCCAAGGCAGTGCTGAAATGAGGATCTTTTGGATGAACCACAAAGCAGCTTATTCCAGATGAGCCAGGAGGAGCTAAGTGGAAGTGTGTCCCAGCTGGAAGTCTCTCTTAGCAGCTATTACAACAGCAGGGTTATCTCTGCTGCTGAAAGGAGATGTTACTGTGAGCTATGACAAACTCATTGAGTTTTGCAACAACACAAGCAAACTGAAGGCAATGAATTTAGAAAGGATGCTTGGGGAATGCTAAGCCCGTTCCTTCCTCTGCCTTTGGCTTTGCACCACTCATTAAGCCTTGCTCCAAGGCATGAAGGAAGAGTTGGGATTGAGGACACATGCATACACAAGCATATCTTTTATCTTTGCTCACAAGGATATGGCCATGGGGAGGTGCTTTATTTTAGTGAAGAATACAGAATACTGAGTTGATTGGAATTGAAAGATGGTGCAAGAAGCTCCACTAGCATTTTCCTGAATTCATCAGAGAGCAATATCAACAGGCATGTGAAATCCTCACCATTTCAACCCACTAATGAGAAAACACACATGCGGCCAAAGGAGTGATTGCAGCTCAAGTTTCTTGGCTTTGAATCTGCCTTTCAAGCTATGTGAAGAAAGAGTTGTGGCTAGCAGAAATGCTACAGCTACTTCACCAACACTCTCCCAGACCTCCTAGCCAGACTCAAGCCCTTTACTTGACAAATATCACTAAAGTGGTGTCACCACTGGTTTAGGGCAGTTAAAGAGTAAGTTTATGCTCAGAGACTTCAGAGGAGACCTGGCAAGGGCACTGTCAGGCCCAAGAGCTATTCAGGTGCCTACACACAGAAATCATGGACAACACATGTGGGGTCAGAGATGCCTGGAAGTGGTGGGCGGAAGTGATATTGGGAGCTCTTGGCAAGGTGGGATGCCTGAAGGTCTCTGAAATGCCACTGTGTTTCACAAACTACATTGCTCACCAGATAAACACGCTGTGGGGAGCTCTATGCCCTCAGCAGGCAGTGCTCTGGGCTGCTGGAAAGCCCCAGCAAGGACATGCTTTGCTCCTGACACATCCCCTTCAACAGCACTCCTAAGAGGACAAGGCAGGCCAAAGTCTAGCCTGCAGCTGGTGCCATCCAGAAAAAAAACCAAAAACATTTTAATAGAAAAGCAAATCCACAATGGCAAGGTGAGCAGTAGGAGCTGGAGAACCAACAGAGCATCTCCATTGCTGTAAATCTTGCAATAGCTGCAACTGCCCCAGAAATTTATTTTGTTCTTTTCACGATGACTTTTTCAGAGGAAAATTGAGGACCTTATTGTTATTTATTATGATCACAGCTAGTTCTTCAGAGATTTCCTTAATTAGCATCATTAGACACACAGCTTAATCTTAAAATCCTAGGCTTGTCAGCATAGCAAATTAAAACTTCAGTTTTTTTATTCCCTTCTATATGCCAGGTTGGAGAGTGTGTGAAGGAAAACTGGGGGTCTCCTGACAGTTTCTGGGAGTGTGGGAATCTGTCTTTAATCTTTGATGGCTGGAGCAGGGTATGCAGAGTGGGTGAGTTAGAGGAGTCAGTTCTGTGGCAGAGAGGGAAATCAAGGGTCACTGCATTCAAAAGCAGACCTACCCTTTTTCACACCAGATGAGCTGAGCATACAGCTTGCTGGCTCCCCCCCCCACCCCAGCAAGAGATTTCTCAAACCCTTCAGGAATAATGGGGGAAAAAACCTGCTGCAGCTAATGAACACTGAATCCTAGCAGAAAGAAACCCTACAGAAGTATCTGTGACATCCACATTAATAGCAAAGGAGTTAGTTGTGATTGATGCTATTCCAGTGAACACTAAAGGAATTAATAATGATTAGGGCCATTATTTTAAAGCATTACCCCCCAAAACACCCAAAGGAAAAACAATTAGATGTCTTCAGTGGTTATCTTTCACAGTATACTTACTGCAGTGATCAGACACGATATTATGCCTATTAATCAGCAAAATGATGGAAAAGGATGTAACTCGTGTATATCCATGAGACAGTGCTTAGCAGCACATACCTTATTTGCTAGTCTGATTATGAATCTGCTGCTGGCACAGAGAAATACATTTTATCTTTTCATACCAGTAGAAGGTGCCTCATGAGCTAGGAAACAGGTGGAGGAGTTGTTCATTAAAACGAAGAAAACCAATAAAACCAGCCACTCTTAGGGATTTTGCATGCATATGACCCTGCTTACCTCCACTGGGTCTGAGGGAGGGTGCTCCAAGCCCTGTGAGATCAGTTTTTTATCAGCAGTGAAAAGTTGTGATGGGCCTTATCACTATATTGCAGGTGAGGAAACTGAGGCTCTGAGATATCATGAGATTTTCCTGAGGTCACACAGTAATCAGTACAGAGCCAGAGGGAAATCCTGATTTTTGGCACTCTGCATTAAGCACTGAGTTAATAATCTCTCTTTTGTCCGTCTGTGGTGCGTTGATTCACTTCTATCATCAATGGGTCATGACCCAACGTCATTGCTCATCTGTGTCACGGTCCTGCAATGCAAAGCGAGCTTTTAGTAATTCATCTGAGCCTAATGGGTGGGTTGAGACACAAATGCCGGCAGGGAGAGGGCTGTGGGGTGCAACGCCTGTCCACCCCTGCAGGATGAGAGCACTGAGAGCAGGCCAGCCCCAGCTGCAGTGAAAGGCAGGCGGAGCCTTCTCATGCCCAGCAGCACCAGCAGGTGCAGGATCATGCCCAGTTCAAGCCTGGCTGAAATTAATGGTTTATATAGTTTATATTCCTTCTGCAGGTTGACCAGGGCAGGTTGGGAGGAAAGATGGTGGAAAAGTTCATGATGTGATGTATCTGCTCGTGATGTGATGTGATGTATCTGCATTTTCTCAGGCAGGGGCAGATGGGATTCCACTGTATCTAAAGCCACAACATGCCAAGAAGCTGAATAATCACACCAGCTTCTCTATTCTCTTCCAGGGGCCAGTTATGTTCACTGTACCCCTATCATAGCTGAAGAGAGGAGAGCTTGAACACAAGTCAAAGACAAAACAACATCAACCCTTGGGATCATTTTCTTTTCCAAGTTAAATTTCAGCTGTTATTAAACTCTTTCAGACCACATAGACTTGGCTTCCATTTTCCTTTTGAAAAGTGATCTGAATTTTCCAGCCAATTCTCTGTACCCCTCAGTCCCAACTTTGATGATTAACGTCCCCAAACGGGGCTGAGAATTCAAATAGGAGCCTGTAATCAAATTCCTCATTGATTCCCATGATACAGGATCAGAAGCACAATGATGAAGCAATCCTAATTTTGCAGCCAGAGCCAAATGCCAATTAGATCCTCAGCGGGTGTAAACTGAGCTGGCATTGTTCTCCCTGGAAGAGATAAAGCTGATTTACACCCGGATGAAGATCTGCCTTGCCAGCCCTTCCTGTCCTGTGTAACACTGAGCTCCCACAGTGGCCCAGTGGCCCAGAGGGAAGTGAGCAAAAGTGTATTTCCATGACAATGGATGTCCATGTAAGTGGGAAATATTCCACTTTCTGTATGCCTATCAATGGGAGTAAGCACAGGCCTTGTTTTAGAGGTCATTTTGAAGCACTAAAATTCAGCCATGGAAATAATCTGTCCATACCTTCCTTTATTTCCAGCCTGGCACCCCCCCCTTCCCTGGAGCTCTTTGGGAGAGGGACCAAGTCAGGCTCCCACACCCTTTTTCCTTGGGGAGCATTCTGCTGGCTCATGGCTGCAGCTCTGGTTCTGCCCAGCTCCCAGAGCATCCCAGCACAGCCCTGCAGTGCAGGACATCCCCCCCACCTTTCCCAGCTGCTCATCAGCTGTCACTTAGCCCTTCCTTTCCATATCTGTGCTTAGCATTGCTTTCAGAGACAAAATCCTTGTGATTACACTACCACAGGAATCAAAGCGAGCTAGAGAAATAAAATCTTAAAATCTGTGTTCAGAAAAGGAGCTGTGGCTGCATCAGGCTGTGCAGAGCCACCCACCCATCTCGAGCATCCTCACTGAGCTCCTGGGAGCCTGGATGTGGAGTGCTGCTCCTAGAGGGGTTATCCTCCACCCAAAGAGGAACCACCCACCTTAAAAATGGCAGTAGCAAAAGAGAATATATTCAGGGAATTAATTGTATGGGAAATTATCCAGGCTATTAAAAGCCACACGAACAGGCTGAATATCATGCATTTTAAGCATACACAGAAAAACATCATTTTGAAGGGGATTATTGTTGAAACAGGCAATAGGGGTTCTAGCAGATAAGCTTCCTGCTCCTGTCTTCTCTTATTGTCTGGAGTACATTATCTCCACCATAATATTCTCAGCTCTCTCCAGGAGTATTGTCAGAGTGAAATGCTATTTTAAAAGTATATGTTTATGTTTCAATAGACTTTATAATAGCAAACACATCCACCCAAGACACAGTAAGTGAGAAGAAAAAAAAGAGAAGGAAAATCAAGAAAAAGAGGTGGCAGCTTTCCTGGCATGGAGTATAGGAGGAATAAATGCTACCAGCTGAAGGTGCTCTGGGTTTTTTCCTCCCTGCTGAATGCAGGCATCCAGGGGAGGATCAGCTAATGTGCATTTGTCCATGGGACAAGCAGCCAGCAGCACAAAACCATTGGACAAGGACACGTCTGCACAGGATCTCAGCCCCTCTGTGGGGCTCCCCTTCAGCAGTCACTTAATTGCATTTTCAAGCTTTGGTTTAAAAGGTGAAAATCCAGGCCAGGCTGGATGGAGCTCTGAGCAACCTGGTCTAGAGGAAGGTGTCCCTGCCACAAGCAGGGGGCTGGAACTGGGTAATCTGTAAGGTTCCTTCCAACCCGGGCTGATCTAGGATTCAGTGAAAACAGTCCAATGCAAGGCTGAGCTACCACAGCCTCCCACCGATCTGCTCTGAATTAGGGAAAAGCTCAAATGACCCCAATCCTGCATCTTGTGTTTGTCCAGAGGCCTGGAGCCATCCTGTTGGGATGCCCTGTGCATGTCTGTGCACACATGGGGGTGGACCTGGCTGGGCTGTGGGATTTGTACATGGCAGGAGGTAGAAGCTACCCCGAGTCTGTAATTCACTTTTGAAGCTGTCAGACATCATTACAATGTATTTCTGAAAGATGTACTGTACAGAGTGAATTTCTAACAAGCTTCCATGTGATTTTAATCTCTCGAGTGAGAGGAACCTGATAAAGATATAGATCCATTCTCACATCTTGGCATAAAATCATATCTTATTGGTTTAGATCATTCTGTGTTTTATTTTTTTATAGTACTAGTGTTTTCTAGTTGCAGCAGAAAATACAAACACTCAAGAGATCTCATTTTTCTGCTAAATGGATTTTCATTCCACATGAGTTATCACTCTCTAGATATAAACATACACACACAGATATACCATGTACACCCCCTCACATTAAATGCCAAAGACACCATTAAATGTAATGTTAAAATAAAAAATCCCCAGGCTGGCGCTCAAAAATCCCCTCTTTTAAACATTCACAATTTAAAGATACTTAAATAGACATTCTTCAAACTTGAGTCAATTTTAGCCTCTGTAGCATAGCCCATAAAACAAGCTGAGAGTAGTAATTTTTGGGGGGAGCTATTCTGGGAGCAGTGCATGGGGAACATCTCCATTGTTGTATGGGGGGTGAATGTGGTCTCCACTCATCCTCACCTACCTTAAATAGGTCAGCTGAACCACACCAACCCCCCAGTTACCATAATAAAATATTACATAGAGGAGCTAAATTTGAAAAGTGAGAATCACTTGCTTCCTCCCTCAGAAAAGGGAGAAACTACAAAGGACAGTCTGAATACTGAATTTATGGCAAGCTTTTTCTTACAGACTCAGAGCCAAAAATCTGCTGTCAGTTACATTAGTATAAATCTGGAGCAGCTCCACTATCATCATTAGAGTTACAGGCCAATTACGTAATGAAAAGAAGTATTTTGGGCTTGCCAAAAATCTTAAATGTAGGTCCTGCTTCAGGCCATGCTGAAAGCCCAGATTAGTGGCCTGAATTTCAGTGCACCCTTCCCCAGCATGTCATGTCACCTACCAGTTATTATTATGCCTATCAACAGTTGTATGTATAAATTTATATTGTTATCAAGCATGATTTGACCTCTAATTCTGGGAATAAAAAGAAAGTCCACCCATTGACTTTCCATGTCTTTGATGTTAAACTCTGCAGACAAAATACTATTCAGGAGATCCTGATAGATGGCTGGATAAAATATCCAGGGAGATCTTAATGCATTCATTTGCCCTTCCTTTAAGACATGGCTGTCAAAGGAGATTGTATCACCAACAGTGCTGGAGAGATTCAGCTTGACCTGGGATGTTTTAGGTGTCACAGTCCAGAGGAAGATTTTCTCTGACTTTGGGAAGGTACATTGTGGTGCTGACCTCTTGCTTCTCACACTTCCCCATGGCAACCCAAGGAGAACTTTGGGGTATCAGCCACTGCTCAATTTACTGGGCAGTGGCCCTTTCTGGTTTAGCTAACACAGCCAATATTGGACTGAAAATGCATTTCCCTTTAAAAGCCTTACCTCCTCTTACCAGCTCTTCCTCTTTCCCCATCTTACAGTACCAAAGCTGGTGAACTTCCATAAAAATAGAGGGGCAAAAAAGGCAATTTTGCTGAACTGGAATTTGCCCAGAAAAATATCCTCCAACCATTTCTGCCAAACCCTAAGCCCCTGCAGAGCATCCCCACAGGCACACACATGCTCACACATGCATGCAGTGGACACAGATGGGTAGATACCCGTGCAAGAGTCACAAAAAGCTGGTATTAATCTCCAGCCGTGGCTGCAGAGCAGGAACACTGATCAATTCCTATTCACAGCATTGTTGAAAGGTAGAGCTCACAGAGTGCCTGGTGTGATCTCTTCCCCCATTTCCTGAAGATGCAGAGTATGTAGAAATGTGAAGGGAAAAAAGGCAGGTTATTCCCGGTGGTGTAATTGGCCGGCAGTGCCTGGATGGGAGCCAGAAGATCAGAGGAAGAGAGGAGAGCACTGAGTAATGAACCACATGCTTTTAATTTCACTTAAGAACTCAAAGCAGGAAAACCTGAGCTGTATCCATGGGGATTGCAATCAATAGTCAAGCAGATAACAAAGAACTGCTGCTCAGGATAGAAAACTGCCTGGGCCCATTAGTTTATTGCCCAGCCTTTCTTTGGGAATTTGCCCTTTCTTTCCTGAGTTTTTGGCTCCAGCTCTGAATCCTGCTAACACTAGGGAGCAGCAGCTTCCTTTGAAAACATCCTGGCTGCACGATGGGGCTGGTGCTGTCAACTTTTGCCGTGTGCCAGCCCTTAAAATAAAGAGAGAGAAGCGGGGGAAAGGGGGGGGGGGGGGGGGTGGCTGTTGGGAAAGCGTTCTTGATGATAATTTGATTGCATGCATTAATGATCAAAGTGTTGCAGACTAATTACCAACACTTACCTCTCAAATATTAAGTTATCATTTATTCCCCACCACCACCCCAGCTTCAGCTCTGCATCTACCCCCCTACATTCAGGGCAGTCTGCTGCTCAGTGACACCTCACAGTGTCAGTGCCCTGAGACCCGACAGCCTCACAAGCTCCAGCCTGGATGTTCAGGGAGCATCCCCTCCCCAGCACCACCACCACGTGTTCCCTTTGGAGTATACTCTCTCATTCCAGGGGAACCAGGTCAGCCTGGAAGAGGGAAGCAGAGTACATTTTGCCATGTTCTGGAGGGGTTCTTGGAAAATCAGCCACCTCCTCTTCATCTCTTATCCGAAGACTGCTCCCTCCACGTGGGTACCTCAGTGCAAGGTGCCTGCTCTGGATTGGTCCAGCTGGGTACCTGCCAAGCCAGAAATGCAAATAATGACAGTCCCAAACAATGTGCTTTTCCATGCTGCTTCCAGCATCCGTTTTAACTAGACAAATGCCAGCCTGCTGCCATCTGGTAACAAGAGGTACTAAAAGCCTCAGTGAGGAGCAGAGAGAATCTGGGGGATATTACCAGTGGCAAATAGGTTGCAGAGGAGGAGATTTCTTTTTAACCTGGGCTATTCATACTCAAAAATGAGCACAAAGGACTCTAGTAGTGATGGGGACTGAGGAAATACTCATTTTAGTGTCCCCTCTGTCTCTATCCACTGTGACAGCAGGAAAAGCATCCTTGCTTCTTTCAGTGCCTCCTTTTTCTGGGGGAAGAGCAGGCAGGAGCAAATGCTGGGTTGGATTTTATGTTATGTTTTTAATTAGGTTATCTTTAATTGACTAACACCTTCCCCTGAGCCATCTTGCTCTGCTCAGAGACAAAATACCACGGAATTGGCCCATTTTCCATGAGCACTGTGGTATTTCCTCTATTCACACAGCTAAATAGCCTCCATGCAGATTTGGCTACCTCCTTGCAACTACTAGAAATAACCAAAATACAAGGACTAGATTCAGAACCTGTGGCAACCAGCTCAACCAGAGCGCAGTCAGAAGAGTTGCATCTCTTCTGCATGCTGCTAAGGAGCACTCTTAATGCTTGCAAGGGGCTTTTCCTTGGCATCTCTGGGTTTTACACCCCATTCCTTTCACAGGATGAAACTGTGGTTACTGCTAAATAAAACCTTCAGAGCTGCTCGTTCTGATGTGGTGCTTGAGATACAAATGGGTGCACAGGAGCTGCCAGCTCCTTCATCTGGAGCCTGGCTGTGTCTGGGGAGGTTCCCAGGTGGGCAGGTCAATGCCCCACATGGCAGTGACGTTTTTGGCAGCAGCAACAGTGGCCAAAAGCTCCGAGAGCAGGGCAAGGCTTTGCTGGAGCACACACACAGCAGATGAGATGTCACTCTGTTTACTCACACGTACTGTGCACAAACTGCCCATTATTGGCACTGCAGAGTTCCTGGCTGCAGGAGGCACAGCAGCATCTTTCAAAGGGCTGTAATGAAAGTGGGTCAGACGTTTTCCCTTCCTGGGGCAATACTTTAGCATAAGCAGGGATTTAAGTGCGCACAATTCCCATTATCTGTGATTGTTATACTCTTTCTCACAAAGAAAGGGCTTGGTAATTCAACCAGATCTGTCAAATGCACACACAGTGATGAAAATGGCCTGTTAGATGATAGGGGGTTGCCCTTTCAGTGCTGAGGAAGGGCATAGCCCTCCTGGGAGAGAACGATTCTAATCCTGAACCGATAAACTGTGCTTGATCTTAGAGAAACGTTTGCAGAAGAGGATTTCCTTGCAGCTCTGGTGCTCATTTTGCCACAGGGTAGAGCCCTGGGTCTCCTCTACAGCCAAAAGGGTGGGTTCAGGCATGATCTAGCTGCTCCTGAGCCTCACAGCAGAGCCAAGGGTGAGCAAGGCCAGCCAAAACCAGACCCTCCACCCATGGAGAAGTTGTCAGTGTGGTGCACCTGCCATGCAGGGCAGAGGGGCAGGTCCAGTGCATGCAGGCAGGACCTGCACAACAAGGGAATATCTGAACCCTGTCAACTGGCATTAGACGTTCAGACATTCTGACACTGGTATAATGTGATCCAAAGCAGAGCGGGGATAACTCCAGTAGCAAAATGTCTCTTTAAGCCCCTGAAAAGCTGAGCTCCAAGCCATTTTAAAGATACATGAAAGGTCCATCTGAGTGGCCAGTATGAGATCAATCCCTCATCTCAGGCATTAACATTTGGTGTCAGCTTTGCTCTCACTACAAACTTAAGAATAAAAAGTGGAAAATGGGAATAGAACAGACCATGTTGTAAAAAGTCCTATCTCTATAATAGTCTTAAAAATTACTTCTGTTGCTCTCCTTGAAAGAGAGTGTTTCAAAAGCTTTTGTTGAGCTGACCTTGCTTCATTATTCTCTTCCTCTTTGGAGGATGTAAGGGCAGTAGAGAAAAAGAGAAATTAATAGGATGAAAACACAGAAGATGAAGAGAAATCCTGTATTGCACAGGAAGGGAAGACAAGACGAAGAAACAAAATTTTAAAAAATCATCATCATCATCATTCAGGTAAGTATGGGTGAGAATGTTGCTTTCCTTTGGGTCTGAAGGCAAATTTTGGGTCTGTTCTCACAGGGCATTTCAAATAGCTTCTGATTTCCTACCCTACTCACTTCCCAGGAATTCACTGGTTGTGTTCCTCAGGTAGCAAGGCTGTCTGGCAGCCCTTGGAAATAAAACCTCTTCCAAAGATTCAGAGACAGACCTAAAGGGAAAAGTTCTCTTTTTCTCCCATTTTGCTGCTTCTTTTAGAACAGCTGAGGAAATTATACAAATTGACTCTCAGGTGCCACATACTAATGAGCATTTGAGAGCTTCCATGTTTCTGGATGACAAGATGGAAGCAAACCAGCACACAAACTAAAAAAAGCAACATGAAGCAGTCCCTCTCCACAAGAGACTAAAGCACAACAGCAGTCAGGAAGGCAGCTTTCTAGTGGTGACCTCCAATGGATCCAATATTTTTTCCACTTCCACGGGTCTCTGCTCAGCACTCAGAATGATGATCTTTCTAAATGCCAGCTCATCCAACTCTACCCTGATCAGAGGAGAATTCAGTCTGGCTCTTGCCTCCTCACTGGCAATAACGATTCTTCAAATGGAAATTAGCCGACAGATTTGATGATGATGCACGAGCCAGAAGAGAACACAGCTCACTCTGCCATGGCTCTGCAATCTCCTCAGGGAAAACAGGAGTAAAAATCCATTTGTGTTTGCAAACAAGATATGTCTTGAATGTTCACGGGGGACCTCTTGAGCAAGGAGGTGCCAATTTTACTGTCGTCTTTTCTAGACATCACATAAAACCAGCAGCCCAAGTGCATGAGGTATTTTCTTCTCCAATAAAGACCTTTTGCCCTTGTGTCCTATACTGAAAGTGCTTCAATTCCTAGAGGAATTTTTGTCCTTCCTAATGTGATTACTGATCTGGGGATCTCTCATGCAGAGAAAGGGAGTCCACAGTCTGTGTATTTTCCTTCTCTTTCCTTCAAGGCTGCAGAGAAGCGCAACTGTTTGTTAGTGCACACCTGCAGCTACTGGGTCTCCATCAAATCTGGTGGGACCACGTTTAAGTCAAAAGAGTTTTCTCAAAAAGACAGGAAGGCTCAGGCTTCTGAAAACCTCAGCTTCCAGTGCAGCCAGTGGAATTCAGGGCTTAGGCTGCTCCAAGAAGGTACTCCCAGATACTTGGATTAAAGTTACCCCCTCTTGTGAACACCTCCATTGCAAATTTTACCCAGAAATTACTCAGAAACTGGGTAGCACTGATAACCTGAAGAGTTTCTGACACTGTATTGTCATTTTCCCATGCCACAAGCTTGAGTTTCTGAAAATGTACCTCGTGGCTAGGACGGACTTACAAGATTAGAGGCAGAAAGCTATTAGCACTCTCAATTTCTAATTAAGAAGTAAAAATCTATAGCAAATTAGCCATCTAAATAGAAGATAGCACCATAAATACCTTTGTAGAGCTTGGGCTAAATCCTTTTGCTCCTACCATAAATGATTGTTACCCTACGCTCCACGTTTATCTCGTCAAGTGGGTCAAATGTGAAAAAGCTTCATCAAATTTAAACAGTGAGTATAATTTCACAGAGGAAAATTAATGAGAAGTCTGATTTAAGACCACAGACACTAACTGAGAGGAAAATTTAGCCTGAATATCTGAAAGCAGTATGTAACAATTCTGTGAGACTGGAGATATTTCTCCACAGAAAGCAGGAGAAAGGAAATTCAGACCTAGTCTGGAGAAAACATCATGGCATTGAGGGAGAAGCCTGTGGTGAGAGAGGAGGACAGAATGAGTAAATAAAGCTTTTTGCCCTGAATTTTTGTCCTCAGTGAAGGGACAAAGCCTCCCCGAGTTTACAGTGACAAAGGGAATGTTGCTGCAATCTCTTTTCATTTAAATTAGCAGGTCATCCTGGGAGATGTGGGGAGGAGGAGGAGGGAGAGGAGGGGGCCTGCTTCAAATGACTAAAAGAAAAACAAGGACATCTCAAAGGATGAAGCGAATTGCTCAGAAAATGGAGTTCACTTACAGATGCCAGCTTAGCATAAAAAGGCACTGAAATGCAAAAGCCCCTGAACAAAATGCAGTGACTACAGCAAGTTGGAGATGTGGTCACAAGGAGTTTGTATCCAGGTGCTGGCTCAGTAATTGGGTCAATGTCTGCAGATTCATGAGTGCAGGTGTCCCACAGGGAAGCAACAGAGCATGCTCATAACCTACCCTGGATCTCCTGAATCCATCATCCATCCCCAGATAGCCTAATTCATTTAGAAGCAAAAAAAAAAAAAAATCATTTGTTTCT
This sequence comes from Zonotrichia albicollis, assembly GCF_047830755.1. Lineage (NCBI taxonomy): Eukaryota > Metazoa > Chordata > Aves > Passeriformes > Passerellidae > Zonotrichia > Zonotrichia albicollis. Next base: position 10,380,550 of record NC_133830.1, read on the forward strand.
AAACCCCGAATGAGGCAACAAATTTGACAGTGAAAGAGAGAGAGAGTGGCTGGCTGTATGTCCTTGATAGGCTCTTTGCTTTCTCTTGGTAAACCATGAGAGGTAGATTAAAAAAAGAAACTGATGTTTCAGACTTGCATCTCCAAATTTTTCCTTTGTCATAACTGTTCTGCTCTGCTCTCCAAGGGCTCCTGTGGGCTGTCTGTTGCTCTCAGAAAGAGCAGCCTTTACAGGAGCACAGTGCATCTTGCCTCCTGCCAGCATCCTGTTCACAGAGCCCCGTGGCTGGCAGCAGATCTGGATGTGCCCCAGGGCATGCTGAGATAAGGCAGGGTGATTTGAGGAGGGCTCTGGACAGGCCTGGGGTGCCCACAGGCTCACAGGGGTGTAGTTGAGCACACCTGTCTTCAGAGCAGCCCAATAAAAACTCTGCACCAACCCATTGTCCTCCTCACCTTCTTCCACCTGCACCTTCCATGCCAGGATTGGCATCTGCCCCAGGTTCCTCTCTCCAAGGAGAGAAACCCCTGTAGAGCCAGCACTTTTATTAGGGAGTCCTTTTTTAGTGCTGGAGTGCCTTCATGGTAATAGGGCAGGAAGTGGGTAGAAGGGACCCATCTGGCACTTGGAGAGGGACTCAGCAAGCTTTGCAGTGGGCTTAATTGCTGTGGGATTTGCTGGCAGCTGCAAACTGAACTCTAATACAGAGAAGCTTCCTCCTGTGGTTAAAGAGATCAAAAAGGACAGGTGTAGAGAAAGGAGTCTGTAATCCTGCTGAGTCTCTGGGTAGTGTGAGGACCCATAGGGAAGACCTTGAAGCCTAGAGCAGGCAGCCTGGTGGTCTAATTTAGAAGAACATAGCTGGTCAAATTAATAGCTCAGAAGTGCAAGGCACAATTGATACCTCTAACTGCACTCGAGTTTCCCCCAAAATATCAGCCCAGACTAATGTAGTTGTCTCATGCTATTTGAGCACACACTGATAGCACACAGTGCAGCCTAAGGATTATAAGACAATGACTGTTGTAAATGTAAGATCATGAACAGGGTCTACTATTTGTCTTCAAAGCAATTTTGCTATTAGAGAGGGAGAAGAAAACAAATCAAGCAAATTATATTTGTTTTAAAATGATCAATCTCTTTATCTGATTCGTTTGGCCAGTGTCCATGCTTGTCAGGTGTGACTGCCTGTACAATCTTCCATTGTTTCTAATGACCTGCTCAGGCTCGGGTTAATTGACCCACTCAGACATCTTTCATTAGCCTTCTTATTTTAATAAAAAGCACTTGGGAAATTTACAAAGGCTAAGATGAATCAAGATAAAAAATAAAGTTAAAGAAGGTTCTTATTTAGCAGTTTCCCTCTTTGCTTTTCCCTGGGTAATGGCTACAAGCAGGCAGTCAGCAGTAAGGAAAGATGTAGTGCAATAGGAGGATTCCTAATTGCTCCTTCTGGTTACAAAGAGCAGGAGCAGCCAATTTCTGCACCTCCATCAGAAGGGCATTAATTCAAAGCCCATTGTGTTTATGCCTATCTTGGATCAAGCCTTGAAATAATTTTAAATCTGTTGTAAATACCTGAAAAATGTGTAATTACAGTCCCTCATGAAGGTAAATCTTTGATGACCTGAAGCCATAGGTGGAGCATTGGAAAGCATGGGAGAGTTGTTCAATATTTAACTCTCTTGCAAGCTGGGAGAGCAACATTTAAATTAGTAATAAACTCACAGGCACCTCCAAGAAAGGCCAGTGGCTATAAAGGCAAAACTCCCATCAATTTTCCTTGAAATACCTGCTGGAGAAACTCAGTGTTCAATAGAAATTCCTCCTGAAGTTCACTGAAACTTTTCACTCCACAGAATTCCTGCAGGGAGAGGATTTGTGAGGTGTGTACTTGTCTGTGTATGTAATGTTGGTTATATCACACACTACATTTGCTCAGTGAGGACTGTTTGGAATCCCACGCAAGGAGCAGCCATGAATCCAGAAAGTCTCTGCAGGTGCTCAGGAGGGGATGGAGAATCCATTCCTTTCCATTCCCTTTGATGTCCACATCCAGCCCTGCTGTGATGCCTGGACCCAGCAGCAACCATGGCCAGAGGGGATGGATGTCTTCAAAGAGCATCTGAGTGAGGGTGAGGTGAAAGGATGTCCAAAAAACACACAACAACCCCAAGGACAGCACCTCAAGAGTAGCTCAGCACAGCAAATAATTGATGGAAATGGCCACAGTCTAGGCTTGATAAACACATATTTAAGACTTATTCATTCCACCTCCTTTTCTTCTCATTCAATGGCTCAGTCCTGTGCTGAAACAAACTGTGAATGGGCAAGAGTGACAAAATTATAATGCACTGTGGGAATGAGAGACTGAGAACCAGGTAGTGGCACCTCGGGGAGAGACAGAAACATCCAGGGTTTGCTGGGAGAGATCTGCTCAGAAAGACCCTGGGGAAATGTGCAGCCAGCTCTGTAATTGTGACAGTATTATTAATAAAGCAGGAGCACTGTAGAAGACAGACAATCCAGAAGAAGCTCAGGGATTAAGGAGAAAGCTTTGCAGAAATTTTCAGATACCATCGGGTGTGCTTTAATATCAGCCAATGCTTACTGGAAAAGAGTGAACAAATATTCTGCTGTAAAACAGTTCTTCCCATTTTGCCACATTTTTCTACTTAGCTTTTAGTAGTTTGGGAAATTTTTGATCTTTCAAACACAATTAAAGGGACTGAGGGGGGGAATTCTTCTTTCCCTCTCATAGGTTCCAGGTTGAATTAGCTCAGTTCCCAACTCTATTTCGTTATTTTAATAAAATTGCAGACATATGTTTAAGGGTTTTATACTAACATATTTATATATACAGATCAATAGAAATGCATATTAACAAGTAGGTAGACAAGTATACATTATAAAAGATATGTTTTTCATATGGAAATCATTACACACAGCTTAGCATTTTGGTGATTGACACAACATTATTATAACTAAATTGGAAAGCGTCTTTTCCTGTAACACCTGCCTCACTCTTTGTTGCAGAGAACACAGATGGAAGTTGTGAGACTCTCCATACTACCCCTTTCCCTTTTATTTTGCATTAATAAATGCACACAAAAGAGGGCAAATCCTAAATTTGGAGATGGATTTGAGATGTCTTTTAGGCCAGACACGTTGGGCCTTTACTTCTTCCTTGCTGTCAGAGGTTGCACATCCTGGTAGAAACCCGAGGACACCAGGACACCCTTCTAGAGGGGAGGACACTGCAGCTTCCACTGAGCTGTGCCCAGAATGTGTACACAGGTACAACTTGTGACTCACATTCACCTGGGGACACAGTGCTTATTTTAGCACTGGCATCAGGGGGTGCCTTGCAGCCAGCTCTCTCTGCTCACTGCAACTCCTGTCTGCCATAACACTCCTGTGTTCCAGCCAGGAGTATGGATGGCCATTTTGCCAAGGTTATCACTCTCTGTGGTGCCCTGGAGCCCAGGATACATTTAGATCCCATAATAATACTGATAATGATAATAATAAATAAAGCTGGAATCTTGGGAGGACATTTATTTTAATGATTCCCGCTCTGCCTGCTACATATCAGCTATCTATCTATGTCTTCTTTAATCTGGCCAAGTAATTTGAGGTAATATTTATCACATAAAGACTCTGGGTATTTGCAAATACCTCTTCTGTCCATTCATAAGTCTCAAAACTCAGATTTCATGCAGCAAAAGATTCCCATGGCTAACTAGCCCAGGCTTGAGGGATTTTCAGTTTTGAGCTCAGTCCTGACAATGCTGAATATTTTTCTGTGGTGCTGGGCTTGTTCACTGCTCTCACCCTTCAAGGAAAATGTAGAGATAAATAAAATGTTGTGCAGGGGTACAATGATACATATCCAAATAAGCTCCCATCCCATCCTCCATCTCTTCATGATTCAGGGCTGTGTTGAGCCAGAGATGCAGTGTCTTACTATCTCGTAACACAGGTGGACTCCTCTACAGTGAAAATGCTTGTCTCCTCCCTGAACCTACACAAACTACAAGTATCCAGAATTTCCCATGGAAAAAGGATTTCCATAATTCACACACTGGGCTGAGAACAGCACCCTTGTGCTCACTCTGTGTCTGCTGAGTGCTCACCTCATTTGGTGCTTCCTTTTTTCTTCTGGTAAAAGTGGGGAGCACTTTGTTCCTCAGGTTTGCAGAATTCACAGGGAAAACCTATCAATCTGGGACACCCAGCCCTCATGCCTCTTGCAGCAGGCTGAGACACATGTGGAGGGAAGTTAGTGGGCAGAATCTCATCTGGAGCAGATCTCCCTGGAAGGCTCTGGCTTGGTGAGCAGCTCAGAGGGCTGAGGCCTCTGGTTTTCCTGGCAGATTGTGCTCTCACACTCCTGTTCTCTCACCTTGTCATCCAGTGAGATGACTCATGCAAATGAATAGCAGCTGAACTTAAATCAGAAAAGTCCTCAGGGACAATCAAAGGGCACAGAACCTGGAGAGAGGGAGGGGAAAACGTGTTTGCATAGTCATCATGGCAGTCACCAGAGCAACAAACAATTAGATTCTTCCCTGCTGATGAATTAGCAATGCTTCAGCAGCAGTGTCTATTGTGCAGTCTCTATGCAGGAGTCAACCAGGCCTTCAGGTGTTTAAAAATCCTCAAAAAGAGGGAACTTCACCTTAGAGAGAGCCTGTCCTCCCTCAGGCTGTCCCTGGAGAGAGAACTCCTTGACTCACCCACTTGGCTAATGACTGTCAGGGCTGCTTTGTGCAAAAACTCCTCAAGGTGAGTGAATCTCATAGGAAATACACACATGTGAGGGCACACAGAGGAAATCTTTGTTTCCTACAAAAGAAAAAAACAAAGGTGAGTGTATCTGTGTATGCACAGCACCCTTCCTTGTCCTTCATTCCCACATCTTCCTTACAAGCTTGAATTCCTTGAATAAAAGGGGGCAGTGTTGAAACAGTGTCTCTAGGTCAACAAATGGAGGCTTGTTTATCAACACGTAGCTAAGGCACTACTGAAACACCATCTTAATTAATAACATGACCTTGTTAAATATGGCATCGAACTGCACATGCAAATTCCTGCTTATTTCTCAGTTGTGTTTGCTTTCTATTCCCAGCAAAAACAAGTGTTTACTCATCACCTAAGCTGCAGGGAATGCAAAGGGGAGGGATTCTGCTATCTTCCCAGCTGCACAACCTCTACTGGTGGTGCAAGGCATGGAAAAAGCAGAGCCTGAGTTTCTCCAGTCTCAAGCAGAGTTTCCCATGAGCACCCTCAATAGATGCTCTGCCAGCCTGGGGCTTGACTTTTTGAGTTCTGTCTGACTTTTTGAGTTCTGTCTGACTTTTTGAGTCTCTGGAACTGTCAGGACCCAGGACATCCCTCTGGCTGTCCTGAGCAGCCAAGACCACTGCCAGGGGTCTCAGAGACCCTGGCACAGAGCCCAAGATGCCCCTGTGGTTTTGACTATGACCCGTGGAGCAAGTTACCGACCTTAGATGAAAATCTGCAAGCCATGACAAATTAAGTAGAATGATAGTGAATTTATCACAAGGTGAAAAAGTAGATTTTGGGGTTTTTAGAATGGGGGTTCAGGGGGCAAGATGAAGGGATCTGGGCGTGTCCTGCCTTTCTCCTTCTTCTTCTTGGCCTCCATCTTCTGCTGTGATGTTGGCACTTACAGATTGGTTTAGAGTAGAAGCTCACTGTCTAACACAGGTGATAGGTATTGGAAAGTAATTCTAAATACTGTACATGTAGTTTTTAGTATAAAGACACAGCACTGCCCCGGGGGCAGGCAGAGTGCCTAGAACTGTCCTGCTGGATGGACCTCAGCAGGGCAGGAGAAAGAATTTTACAGACAAGATACAATAAACAACCTTGAGACTGAGAAATGAAGAGCTCTGGCTCCTTCTTCAAGTGCTGGGCTGGGAAAAGAGACTTTCCAACTTTTCTTGGGGTCACTCTGACCAGCTAAAGATCCTGACATGGAATGAGGCTGAGGATGGAATCCCTGCTGGGAGGGGTTTGCAGCACCCCCAGTCTCAGAGCAGCAGATCTCCCCTGCATCAGAGCCAGGGCCATGAATGGGAGTGAGAAAGGCAGGTTTCCTTCTCTGGGACCCAGCAGTGTCCTGCAGTCCCAAAGTGAACCCTCCTGCACAATGCCCTCTCCAGAAAGGATCTCTTCCTAGAGCACATGGTGCTCTGGGAGGCCTCTATGGACTTGCAATATTCTTCCATTTTAAGGGGTGAGTGGGAGAATTGAAAAAGCAAAACAAAACAGAGAAATCCTTTCTGTCTCCTGGCATCTTTGCTACTTCATTGCTTTATAATAAATGCACATTCCCAGCTGGCCTGAGGGCTCTTCTCTCCTGCCTGGGCAGAGGTGCTATTCATTCACAGTTCACAGGGGAGGGAAGGAGTCACACACTTTGCTTTCACAGCCATGTAGTCCCAAATCAAGAACCTCCACAAGACACTATCTAATCAAAACCAGACACTCCCTGAGGGCACCATATACATTTATGAAACAAGGGCATTCAGCCCTCCATGACCAAATTTCTCAATGAAGGAGGGAATAGTCCTTTCTTTCACCACACCCCCCAAGCTTGCTTGAAAAATGAAAAATGGAATAATATTCTCATCTCCTCTCAGTTCCCCACCCCCAAGTTCCCCCACTAAAGCAGACAGAGAAATAGCATCACACTGCTCAGGGATGCTCCTGCCTCTAATCTCCTGCTTAAGACAAAGGGACTCTTAATATAACAAATGTATTTCTTTCTGACTTCCCCACAGTGGGACTGAGGAAAAACGTCCACAAACAAGGCAGAAATGCTACTAATAAAATGAGAGACATGAAGAGGGTGCAGGATTCCTGGGCTTTGTTTCGTGTCCTCCCACTGCTCGCTGCAGGGAGTGCAGAGAAGTCATGCTTAACCTCCCTCCACAGTTTATCTAATGCCATCTGGGTTTATTTTTCTGAAGTCTCAAAAAACTCATGCTCACGTTCACTCTGTTAGTGCCCATGTACAAGATCACACATGAAACAAAAGCTACTGCCTGCCTGTCTCTGGGAATGTGTGACCCCTGCCCATGACAAAAGAAGCCCCCTGGGATTGCTTGTGGCCTTGGGAAATGGGCTGAGCCGGCTCTGGAAATCCCAAGGAGAGAGGGGAGAGCTGCAATGAAATTCCTGGGAAAGGGAAATGTGTCCCCCATCCAACTTTGCTGAGGAGTTGACATATACAAGGGTTTCTTGGGAGGAAAAATGCTGCTCTCCTTTCCCTCATCCCAGGCATCATCTTCCAGCCCCTAAATGATGGAGAATGGTTTCCCACGGGGTAATGTTGGTAGGGCAGCTGGAGTCACTGCCAGCCATAATTCAGCTCCAAATGCTAAAATCCCTGGGGCAGAGGCAGTTTTCTTTGCTCTACCTGTTCTGTGAGGAGCCTTAAATCCTGTTTCCAGCCTCAGAGTACACCCACAGGACAGACATCAAGAGAAGCAGAGAAGCAGCAGCTCTGCAAGGAGCAAAGCCAGAGTCAGCCTGCGAAGAGGAGCTGCTGAGAATAGGGAGTTAAAACCAGAGGGTTTTTCCCAAGATTGTTTTTCCTGCTAAAGCAAAAGGGTACTTAAGGATGGGCCTTAACTCCTTCAGTGTAAAGCACCATGAAGTGGAGAATGGCAGCCCTGCCTCCCCACTCTCCTGCTCCTAAATGGAAACACAGGACTTTCACCCTTCCCTCTCCATTACTCCTGGCTTCTGCTGCTTTGGGAGGCAAGAAAGGGGACAGCTCAAAATGGAAAAGAAAGCACTGAAAGGGATGATTACATGTGGGACAAAAAGAAAAAGCCCACTTTTCTCCACACAAAGGGAAGCTGCTGGCTGATTGCTTTAGGCAATACATGAGGTTGCTTTGTAACACATAGTTTTCTATCCAGGGTCCTCTTTTAAGTGCTGCAATAGAAGAGGAGGGAGAAGGAAAAATGGAAGTGGATTCAAGTCCTCTTCACAGGGAAATGCCCAGCCCACCTTGTAAGGCTTTTATCCCCTCTTGTCAAAAATAACTAGATATGGTTGAGGCTTACAGAGCTCCCAGCTCTCATTGCTCCCAACTACCAAGCCCAGATGGTCATCCTGCTTCTCTGAAGCTGGAACACCACCTCCTACTCCTTGTCTCCCTCTCAGGGACTGGGTTTTCCATAGCCTTCCTGACAGTGTCACTGTGTCAGGTCAGACCTACATGGCTGGCTGGTGTCTCCCCACACTATGAGAACACAGTCATATTTCTAGCTCTACCATCAGCTGATCTAGCTAAAAAAAGGGCTGGAGGTAAGAAATAAGAGCAGGAGTGCAAGAAGCAGTAGTAAAGATGATGAGAAAGTTATGTCCAAATTTGGGAGATATACTACCTATGGTGATGGACAAAGCTTTTTTTCAAAACTGCAAAGCCCCCAGTGACTCATGACAATGATGGTTATACACTCACTAGTCCATGTGCTAAACTTGGCACATGGGAAGCAGATGTTCATGCCAGCTCTCCATCAAGACCTTCTGTGTCTCTCCAAAGCCATGTCCCTTTCAAAGTTCTCATTCCTCACCTCCCACTGAATCCTGTATTTTATGCCATCCCTCCTCTCACTGGCCACACATACATCTTCAGTAAAGATTTTGGCAGTTGGGAGTGGAAAAGACAGAAGAGTGTTGCTGTTCCCTTGTGCATGAACTTCTCTGTGTTGCCTCCTTTAGGAACCAATCCAGAGTTTCCAAATCCCCCAGCCTGATTTCCAATGCACAATGATTTATCACTGTCCCCGTTGTCTCATCCACTCTTTACATCCAGCTATATATTTTGTGGAGGGAGATTTACTTTTTGAGTGATGTGAAAGCATTTGCTTGACATGATGGAAATTTATGAGTTGTGACTCCCAGCTCCTCCCCCAGGACCCAGGAAAGCAACTCCTGGCAGGGGATGAGGAGGGGAGAGCAGAGTCTGCAGACAGAACCAAATGGACATGGCTTCCTGCTGACAGGAGATATTTATGGATTTGCCAACATTTTAGTAGAAAAATAAGGAGAGTTACTGAGGTGTGGGGGGAATAGGGCAGAAACAGCAAACTCAAACACAGCCATCAATCTCCTGCCTGCCTGGGGTGACAAGTGGAGGAGAGACCTCTGTTACCCATCATTGCAAGCAACCATTACATAAGGATGCAGATGATGGACAATTTTCACAGGCTTCTGCTTTCTTTTTCCAAAGGTCTCCTGCCCCAAGACCATTGCCTGGAAAAATGGCTCAAAGTAGACAAGACTTGCGTGTGCCAACACATTACTGCAGCGGGGCAGGACCTTGGAGGGATGGGTGGTGTTTTCCTGGGCAGTAATTGCACAGAGAGAGCAGTTCAGGTGTGGTGGTACAGCTGCTCCTTGGTGTCTGCAGGGTATCAGCACCAGGGCTGGTGGGAATGTTTGTCAGCTGCTCCATGGACAGGGACTCCACACCTGTATAATTGTCAGCTGGCAGCCTTTCACAGCCAGGGTGCTCAGAATTATCAGAGATCGGTCCCATTAAGCAAGTCCTAGTCTGCTTCCCTTCTACTTTCTACCCTTTTGCCTGTTCATCCTCCCTTGCTTCTCTCTTTCCCTCCCAGTGGTTTCTTTCTTTCCAAGAGCTTCTGCAGGTAAGGGCTGAAATTTCTGCCCTTTGGTCACATTCCCCACTGAAGGTCTCACCTATGAGATGACACTGAGAGCACTTCCAGTTCTGTGGGCTTGGAGAACATAGTTATTGACTCAAAAACTGCTGTTTATGTGCTCTGATGTGGAATCTAGCAGCCCCTCAAGTGTTCAATGTGTTGTTCCTCCAGCCCCAGTTTTTCCCCCAAGTTTTGTGACCAGTATTTTGGGATCCCCCACAAATGCAGCAGCTTTACAGAACCTCTGAGAGACAGAGATGGGGGCACAAAAGGATTAGCCAGCATTCCTGGGAGCTCAGCATGGAAAAGGTAGGGTGCTATAAAGGGAAAATCATGCTGTCAAGAAAACTTAAAACTGAACAAAAAGTGTTGATTTTGGCTTTTTTTTTGTGGGGGGCTTGCTTGCTTCTTCTGTTTTTCAGTTGTTTCAGTAATAAATCATTAAGCATTTGTGCATATGTGTTCACAAATTGCTTGTGGATAGTCATTTGGCTTGTACTATTTTGTGCTTTAATTGTAAAGGATGAGCATTTTATGGAAGCATATTTCAGCTTATGGGCTACCCTGAGGATACAGCTGTCTTGTAATTCACAGTGTGTTACTGGTCAATGAAGTCTCATGATATTTATTTCATCTGTAGAAACAAAACTGCATTTTCCAAAAGCTGAACATGTCCCAGCATGAGAGAGGATTCTGGGAACTCACATTTGGATGCAAGAACCATTCTGCTGCACCCTTCACACAAGCCTTCTCAAGGAGGAGGATGAGACAGGCATGGACATGGGTCACTCAACCCACTGCTGCAAATCCACAACATCCCCGCCCACCATGTGTTGTATTTGCCTGACAAAATCTCCAGTCAGTTCTTCAAGTCGCACAGTTTGTCCTTGGGGACCTGCAATCCAATTGCATTCATTCCAACACGCGTGGCTTTGTCACGCTGGCATGGCTGAAGAATAAAACTTCTGGGCTGCAGGATTTGTGCTATGAGCCCAAATGAGAGACTGAGGAGAAGATGCTTCCTGTGAGAAACTGCCCAGATAAAAAGGAGCAGCTCTCCACGCTGCATGTCTATTTAATTTCCCTGTTTTCAATCAGGCAGTGCATTCTGGAGGAGTGATGGACTGCCTGCTCTGCAGCTACACTGCCCCTTCCATCCTCCCCTCCCACCCCTCTGTTCAAACCCGACCAGCTGTGCACCGAAGGCACAAACAGCAGCTCCAGCACGGGTCAGCAGCAGAGGCACCAGGCAGGAGGTGTCTGTGGGCACTGGGGGCGTGCAGTTGGCACGGCAGAGCTGGAGCTCGCCAGCTGCTGGGACCCACCCCTGCAATCTGCCGGTGCACACAGTGCTGCACACAAGGGCTCTGCAAAGGGAGCAATCAAACCCGTGGTAGCAGCAAAGATTATTTACCCCAAGCTCATGAGTTTGTTATTAATGATTTCTCCCAGCCCCGTGTGCCCGTGCAGTTCTGAGTGCCCACCCTAAAAGCAAATATGGGGCGAGGCAGCACATCACAAACAACTCCTGAGCACCACAGAAACAACCTGGCCCCACTGCCCTCACAAGCAGGGACTGGAAACCTGCACACCTTATTGCTCCTCAAACACTTTCTATTCACACATCTCCCCCAGACCCCTGATGATGTACAAGCCTGCAGATGGAGTGTGTTTTCTCTGCAGAGCCACAGCCCATGGCTGAAAGTAGTGTCAGACAACAGCAGCTATGGGGCACAGCAAAGCACTGTCCCACAGAGCATCTGTGGTGGTGCACTGCAGTTTGGTGTTGGCTGTGGTCAGCCCATGCTTGTGGGTACAGTGGGCAAGCTGGAGGTGAATTCCCTGGCAAGGACTGCTCCAATGGGACTGCAGAGGGGCATCTGCAGCAGACACGCTCAGACAGCCTGGCACTGATGGACTCCTTCAGTGTATTTATCCTCCAACTCCTCATTAGATAAGGAACATTATAGATGATGAATTGGAGAGCAGAGTCTAAGCAGGGAAGGAGCTGTACACTGTAAGACTGAGCTAAGGAGTTGGCTGCCCAACAAGCCCAGCATCATCTGCACCATGGGGCAGGTCTTCTGAGGCTAAAAATATCTTACATTCAATACACAGGGCAAAGACATCAAGCCAGTGGTATGCCAATATTCCTAGCAGGAGTAAAAAGTCTTATTTGGAGTATTTTTTCCTTGGCTGAGACTGTCACCCAGGAGTTGTCCTTATCATCGTGTTTTGTAGTTCCTGCCTGCCAAACAGGAACTGGATTTTAATCAACAATTTGTTTCCCTTCAGGGCACCAACAAGCAGTTCTGCTTAGACTTTGGGATATGACCAACACTCCTCTACCCTTCATTAATACAAATGAGCAGTGCTGTTGCTTAGTAGTGATTTTTAAGTAGTTATAAGGCTAAAACTGGCTTTTTACACAATTTTCTCTGAGAAGACAAGCAAGGCTCAAAGTTGTGTACCTCTGTGTCAGCTGTTGGGATATGGGGTGTTTGAATTTTCAGTACTCACTGAAGAATATGGGAGAAAAGTGGCAATATTTACATTTCAGTTGGGAGTTGAGTTCTCTTGCTCCTAACTTTCTTGAGACCCATTCCAGTTGAGACACATTTCCCTGAAAGCAGGTCTGGACTAATCTAGGAATAACACCATGGCACATATCACAGGGGATTACATCTAATGCCAGTCGCAAGAAAATTAAAACCAAGGGCTTGCACAGAGCAGTTCCCATGTAGAGCAATTCCTTCCAAATTGCCTTTTTTCCAGGAACAAAACTGGAGCTGATTATTGCTCTTGTTCTGGAGGGGCAGAAGGTTTTGGTTCTTTTCTGCAGCATCTTTCACAGCTGATGGTTGGCTTCCTTGCAGGGGACCTTGTCCTCCCTCCTGTCCTGGCAAGTGGCCCAAACATTTTATCTTTTCAACTCACACACACACACAGACCCTTGTTTGGGGGAATGTAGATAACATTTCTGCCTCTTGCAAAGGCATGGCCACCTTTGCTCATATGGATTGTTCCTGTGCAAAGGGACTGGAGCCCTCACACCATGGCAGTGTGCTAATTCTCATTCTGACTTTCAGCTTCCTGAATTTAATCCGAACTTTTCTGTGTAACACTAATGTTATGGAAAATCAGTTGTAATAGACGAGGACCATTATTGTTCTTCAGGTCAAGCAATCAATGCAGTAATTTCCTTCCACTTTAATGCTATTATTTGGCTGTAATCATTTCCAGTTGAGTTTGCATGAGAATGAAGTTGAAATTTCTCCTGGTCACATTTATCTGGAAAATTTCAAGACTCTGCTCTAGAAAATCAAGACTTTGTTCCAATGAACTTTAATTAGTGGTGATCATGATTCTGCTGCTCTCTAAGGATTTCATACCTTCTGGAGATGTCACCAAAGACACTCAAGGGACACTATAATTCACTGTATATTTCTGTCTGAGAGAGACCTCACTATGGCCTTGAATTGCAGCCTGGGTGCATTTTTTGCTAGCTTTTTAGTAGCAAAGCTAAACCAGAAAAAATCCCAAACCCTCTCTTTTATGGGCAGTCAGATCAGCCCTCGGTGATAAAGGAAACCAGGACATTGCCTGGAAAGCAAGGCTCAAAACACTGGCAGTTTTCTGCCATAAATCCTGTTCCTTAAACAACACATCCATATATAATGGTTTAAATAAAGCAGGGCCAGATGCAGTTCAGAAAAGAAAGTAGCTAAAAAGAATGCTGTTATTTAGGGCTTTCCATAATACAACTACCATGGCTTATATATTGGTGCAGGGGTCTACAGCCCTTTAATTTTCCTGACAGGTTTATGCACAGTTATCCCTTCAGAGGCTGCCTCTGATGCCTCTTCTGCACTGTGTGATATTGCAAGTCATGAAGAATGTCAACACAGATCCCAGTCTTTTTTGCCTAGGACGTGTCTTTCCCCAATATGTTGTTGTGTGGTCTGGGAGAAGGGGAGGAGACCTCAAATACAGCAGATCTGGGGTTCTTCAGCCAGCAGGGGCTGATTCAGACTGTGCATCAGATGAGACTCCATTGTCCAGAAATTCCCTGGGTCTCTAACTAGTTGACAGGGAAAAAGGAGAAACTTTGACCCAGTTTCTTAAAATCCTCTCAGAGACGTGTTCCAAGAGCATCCAAAAGCAGCAGCACTTCATAAAGGCCATTGTTTGCTGAGATAGACTTGGCCTGGCATCCTTGTGCCTGTTAGAAAGCTCCTTCTGCATTGTAAGGCCGGTGTCCAAAAGCAGAGGGACTGTTGGAGCAGAAAATTTGAGGCACACTCAGAAAAGCATGGAGTTGACTTTGCTAACCAGGTTTCCCTTGTGCTTAGCAACAGCTCCAGTGGGCCCCTGGGAGTTTTCAGTAGTCGGGAGCCTTGTTCCTTGGCAGAAACATAATGTTGGCTGTTTAGCATGCTGCTGAACCTGTAATCTACAGCCAAGCAATAGCAAACGCTGGAGCCAAGTGAACAGCAGGCTTGGAAGGGGGCTGTTTGCGAGGGCTGATTTCCTCTGCCATTTGCAAAAGGGCATCCTGCAGCCAGGCCATATGATTCTGGACTCTGCCTCACCGTGGATGTGCTGCCTCAGTGCTCTGCTTGTACAGAATCCAGTGCCACTCCTGACAGATTCAGGTGACATCAGTTCAGTAGGCAGGTAAGAGGCTCATTAAAATAAAAGAATTTGCTACCCCAGAACATGCAGACCAAAGCTAGATGCTGCAAATGCTTTTCCCCAAGGTGCTGACCAAAGCAGAGCTCTCTTGTGCACCTGGCATCTTCTCCAACACTGTTTTGTTCTTTTGGCATCATTCTTATTAAAAAACCTCCACCCTGCTTTGACCAGCTTGCCTTTTTTATAGAATCACTTGTGGCTGTGTCCCAGTTCAAGAACACATGTAGGAATCTCAGCCCACTCAAGACCACAATCACTCAGAACCACGATCCACAACATCCCTTGCTGCTTCTCCCCTGAGTAATTTTGAAGCAATGGATACCAATCACAATAAATTGCTCCAAATGGCTCAGCAGTTTGCTGGTATGGAGAAATGATGAGCAGGACAACTGTAGATTAATTTTCACTTGTACTCGCAGCCAGAATTGGCATGGACTAATGACTATGGTAAGTTGAGCAAATTCATTTTTGCCTGTGACCTCTGCCAGGATTTTAATGCAAGGTCTAGTACACTAAATGATTATCAAAAGACTAAATGATTATCAAAGGACTGTCTGTGTGCGTCTGTTGAACACATCAGTGCACCCATTTCCAGGGAAGTGTCATGTGTACTTCCAGCACAATCCAAACTTGGGGGAAATGTTTCATTTTCCTCTCACCAAAATGAGTTATGTATTTGGATAGTGAAAACAGGCACATCCTCTGCTTGTGGAGCAGAGTTCCCCTCCTCCCCTCTCCCCACAGTGGAAGGTGAAATTTCTCACTCAACACCATGCTCTGCCCCATTATGTCCATATCTTTGTGTGTTCCCACACCCCTTTCCTTTCCTGTCATTTCCAGCAGGCATCTGGGATAATTTGTACTAAGCTTTGTTGACAGAGGTAAAACAAAAATAAAAACTGACTAAAGCATAATGCATTCAAAACAAAAACTTGGGCTTCCTTTAACTTGTTAAACAAAAAGCCAGGATACAAACATTTTTGGGAAATTCTAGGCCATGTCCCAATTGTCCTTTTTTTAGTCCCAGCTCCAAATGAGAGATTTGATAATGGTTTATTTTAAGAGCGTCAACCCTTTATGTCATGTTTCAAGTGTCCAGATAGCACAGGCATGCAAGACAGACACCATGCACACTGAAAAAACAAGAGTGATACAGGGTTCATGTCCAGGAGATGACAACACATCCGTAATGCTCCCTGCTGTGGAGAGGGGTCTGAGCTGGACTGAGCTTCCCAGGCTTCCTGGGCAAACTGGTGGCATTGGTACCATCAGTGGTTCTGTGCCACTGATTTATGGTGTCACTGGGGTCACCACATGCACTGCTTCCACATCAGCCACTGTGGCTGTGTTGGGGGTTCTGGGACAGCCCTGCCATCCATGTCCCCTTCTCCTCACTTCTGAAAGAGCTAAGAGGGGTCTGCAGACGGGAAGAGGTGACACTTGCACTGCCAAAATCATCCTGGGGTTTAGACAGCACTATCCCCCGTCCCAAGCTGCCGTGTGAAGTTTGGCTCAGCATCATTTGGTGGTGTTGGAGTCTGAATCACGCAGCATGAGCCTCCACTGAAGCAAACACATGACAGGCAAAAGAAAGCACAGAGCACCTTGGTCCATGGTAAAATCTCACTTCCTTGAGCTTGTGTCCTCACACATTTCCTCCTCAGCCCCCCTCTACATGCCAGACTGGTCACTGTCCGTGGAGCAAACTCCATCTGACAGCTCCCTTGCAGGCTGACAGCTTCACAGGGGGCTCCAGGAGACCCACAGGTTGCCCTTTTGCCCTTGTTAACATCTGTATTATGAGCAACACTAATGGCAACATGACAAGCTGGAGATGGATGGATATAAACAAACTCCCAGCAACAGTCATAGGAGAATTATTTGCATCATTATCTCTTTCTTCATTACCTGCAAAGCATCAGGACATTTATATTTTTGACATGTGCTGCTGGTCAGTTTAGCAGATGCAGGTTTAATTCTTATCCTTCATTGAAAAGGGGAAGAAGAAGAAGGATTGGAAAGGCTTTGCCCTTGTTTATGGGAAGGCTCTAAAGGTTGAAGGAAAGCTGAAGATCACCCTGGCAGTGGTGCCAGCCTGTTTATAAGCTATGGGCACAAGAAGCAGAAATTCTTGGGTTAGAAATCATTCTTCTTCAAAAGGAAAGAAAACAGGTATAGGGGCAGCACACGTTACAGAAATCACATGGGTATTGATTGGATTAAAGGTCAGTGGATGAACAGCAGAGCACAAGGTGCAACTGAACCTGTGAACCTGTGCTTCCTGTCAGTGTCCCAGGGTATTGAAGGGACAGAGAGATTCATAGTGCCTAGGTGTGGGAGATGGTTGGGGAATATTCATTTTTCCCAGGGTGATCAAGGGTCCTTTTGGCTGCTATCAAGACAATCTCTTGGAGAGATCCAAGGAGGAGAATGCAGCTAGGAAATTCCCTGAACAAGAGCAGGCAAAAACCTGCTCAGAAAAAACTAGCCTAACTCTGTCACCAGTAAAAAAATCCCATGGAACCAGACCCAGCAAGGAATTAATACAACATGCCACGTGATACAATTACTTATTTTTATGGAGTCAAGCCATCTGGTTGTTTTGTTTTTTTCAGACATTTTCCCTATAACAGATCTCATCCCTTCATATGTTTTTCTTATTTAAGGGAAAAAAAAAAAAAAAAGAAATCACCAAATCTCAAAATCCAAAGTATTGAGATTTCACACAGGAAGGACTTGGAAAGTTTCACAGAGAAAACTCTATATGAGCTGTTCTGTGCTTTTCCAGAGGACCCCCAGGATTTTCTTCATTTAGATTTATGAAAGGACCAGCATATTGATTATGTAACTGCCATCTGAAGTTTAATAATATATAGAAGAAGTAAATGGAGCTGCTGAGGAATTTAACTGGCCTATAAATAGAGAGTGGCATCCCCATTAATTCATTAAAGGTATATGGGAAGTGTAACGTATTCCAATTAACATTTCATAAGATGGTTGTAGCTTGTTAGTTATGAACCAACATTTGTCATTTTCTTTTTAGAGCAATTAAATGATATCCAATTCCCTTGGCAGGCTGGAGCTGTCTCCTTTGATAGCTTTCAAAGTTTCTAGAGAGGACACATGCAAAAGGTAAAGAGGTTCCTGTTTTGCTGATCTTTTTCTTTTTCTTTTTCTTTTTCTTTTTCTTTTTCTTTTTCTTTTTCTTTTTCTTTTTCTTTTTCTTTTTCTTTTTCTTTTTCTTTTTCTTTTTCTTTTTCTTTTTCTTTTTCTCTTTTTCTCTTTTCCTTTTTCTTCCACCTTTTCTTTTTTTTCTCCTCTCACTCTTTCTCTCTACCAATTAGAAGACATTCTGCATCCTGAATGGGCTTATTCACCCATCATTCAGTGAAATAACCACTAGCTAGATATATCTCGCTTAAGCACAACAACTGGCCTGGTACCAGATGAGCTTGATATTTATTTAACAAACAGTGCTGTCTTCATAGATCTAAATTAGAGCCTTATTTGAAATACTTAAAGTTTACCCATTACTGTTTGCCCTCAGTGAAAATCCAAGTTCTGGTTACGTCCCTGCTCACTAGGATTAGAACTGTCACAATATTTATTTAACAGGAGGAGGCATGCTAAGCCATGCTGCAAACATTGCTGTGCCAATATGAAGAGGAACTTACTGCTTTTTACAGTGTTTCTTTCCCTGCATGTGCTCTCTCTCCATCCCTGCCTCTTTCCTCTCCTTCCTGCTGTCCCCATGTTCTCCTGCCCCTCCAGCCCCTCCACATGCCCTCTCCCACAGGTGCCATTTCTGTCGTCCACAGAATGATCCTGATGGAAAAATATGTCTGAAAAACATATGAGATTGGTGCCGATGGAGGGAAGGAGGGCAGGGCATGGCCTGTCCCCTCCTCTCCTGGTGTCCCTTGTGCCCCAAACCACACTGATCAATGCAATGGACACATGGTAGGGAACAGAGCCGTGGCCTCTTGGTTCCTCATCCCCCTTGGTGGAACTCATGCTGCACCACAAACTGCCTCCAGCTGGAATGTGTCCCTTAGCCATTAGTTCAGGTTATTTCCCACAGCATCAAGGCCAGGTGCACTTTGGGTCCTTTCCCTTCTCCCTGTGAAAATGTAAGCCATGGTGGGAGAGAGAAATTGTTCTTCTGTTTCACTGGTGATGCAAATTCCCAGTGAAATTCCCCACAGGGAATGGATGAACAAATACCCTTGGTACAAGTGCTAGGATAGCCTGGCATTTTCCCCTTCTTTTTGAGATACAAAACAGAGATCCCTCCCTCCAGTCTGCAAAGCCTGCTCAATTTCCAGAGCTCAGCAAAGAGAAGGGTGGTTTCCTATCTCCAGCCCTCTGGAAAGATAGCAGCACAGGGGAAGGAAAAGCAGCAGCAAAAAGGTAGGAGGAAGACTGTGGTAAGCAGTATGCATGTATTTTATGCTGATAATTATGAAAGAACATAGTTGCTATCTCAAGAAGTTAGTATTTTCAGCCTGATTTCCTCAGCAATCATCCTGTCTGTCAGTTCTCCTTTAATAACTTTTGAACCAGTTGGCCAATTTCAATCAGACTTGACAGACAGATGGAATTTTGAGTGGTACCAAGTTCTTGCTGGGTTTACAGAGCTGGTGCCACGTTGAGCTCAGAGAGCACAGCTCCCCACTGAGGGGAGCAGCCCATGAGGCAGGGCAGGATCAGCCTGTATGCTGGCAGCACTGGAACCACCCCAGGTATGGAAACATTTCTGAGCCCCAGGTGAGCTCTGGGTCTCCAGAAAGAGGAGAAGGTGGGGCAGAGGAATGGGAGGGAGAGATTGCCAGGTGTCCTTTGGGACAGATGCATCACTGTGTAGAATAAAGAAGAACTCCAGGGAATACCCTAGCACTTCAGAAAGGTCTGTAAAAGCAGGGCAAAGTAAATCCTACAAGTACAGCATCACAAAAACCAGGAATGAAGGAAACACTGCCATTCAGTCCACTAAAAGCATAATGAGGAAAGCAAGTCCAACTGCTTTCAGCTAACCCATCCCAGTCTCTGGGTGAGGAACACTCCATTCAAGGACTGAATTCCAGAGCCAACAGACTTATGACAGCCAATTATCATTTCAACTACAGATGGGAAAACCTGATAAAATGAGTCCTGTATGGACAGGGGATTGAAATAGAGCTTGGCCAGGGATTGCAGCCAGAGATTATTGGCCATAAATACATCAAAAGCAAAGGACTTTAAGACACATGCACAGCACCACCATTTATAAACTGCCATGTGTCCCAACTCATACCTCACCATTCATGGGCATGCTGGGAAGGCTGCACAGACTCCTCATGAAGAAAGACCCTTTTCCTTTAATGTTACTGCAGCTTTCAGAAACTGCAGTGGTTTTTTGTTTGGGTGTTTTTAGTCCCAAGGCCAACCAAAAAAAAAAGGAAAAAAAAGCATCTGTGCCTATTAAGATGTCTCTCATCTGGTGTGCTAAGCCTGTGCTAGAGTTAACTCTGCGTCTGCATCTTCATCAACAATGCGACATCGCTTACACCAATTTGATTTTACCTTGTCTGGGAGATGAAAGCAATTTATAAGTTTCAAAGAGCACTCTGGCTGGGATCCAAACACAGGAGTGTAGTGCTGAAAAGAGAATTGCTGGAGACTTTTATGTCTGGCATATGGTGTGCTAGTTTCCTTTCTAATCTGGGTAATGAAGGTCAGTAGGAAGTGCTGAGTTGGTTGTGTTGGCCAAGGCGTTTGATGACCTGCTCACACAGGTGGGGATTCCAAACCCTGACCAATGTGAGCTAGCAAAAGGAAATCTAATCACTCACTATACTGAAAAGCTGGAAATATGTGTTTTCCTCCTCATTTCTGCATACATTTTCCTGGAGAAGACAAAAGTCGTGACTGGGCTGCAGCAATGGAAGATTTCCACAGGCTATGCCACTTGGGGCTGTTCAGTAGTGCACCTGGTGGATCCCACTAGCATCTGTGACTAATTGAGAAGATAAATCCATTTTGCTGGAGTGGTTTAGATTTCCAAAAGTCCTTCAGTCTATTCCAGCTGAGCTGATTAGAGTCCAGCTCACTGGGAGTCATTACTGTCAATCCCACCAGCTGGCCTGAATTTTGCAGGGAGAAAAAAGCAAGAAAAATGCATTAAAAATGAATAAATCTATATTTCATGACTTATGCAAACTGATTTTCCCCAAAGGGGGTCCTATTCCTAGCATCATCACATCTTTGTGATGTTCCTGCATGGCTTGGCTTGCTTGTGGATCTCCTTCAAAAAGAGAAGAAGTATTTCAAGAGTTAAGTGTCAGCATCAATGAAATTAAGAGCATTTTGGATACAGATGAGATAAGGGCACATACAGCCTCTGGATATAGACACATATAGAGGTAATGAATTCAATATCTAATGCAAGATCTAAATTCTTGCATTCAGCCAAGTTATATTTATCACAGACTCGGCTTCTTAGAGTACAGTCATAGCTGGAGCACAATTAGAAGTGCAGTTCATTTCAGTTACCTCAGACTATTTAGTAGTTGTATTTGCTGTAGATTTTGCTCATCTGCCAGTTCCAGGATTTTTCAGGACCTCTGACACTTGTTTTGCAAATGGGAGGAAAGTGTCACCACCTTTGGAGGTGACCATGCTGGCTTGGGAGCCTGTGTTTGGATAAAGCCCCCCATCTTCCCTCCACCTCAGGTATTTCTTGCTAGTGCATCTGAGGGACCTGTCACTAGTCCCACTGCAGAGAGATGAGCCTCCATCAAGCCATAGAAAGGGTCGGGGTTTTTTGTCACTCAATTTTCCTTTTTTCTTGTTCCCTTTTCCCTCTAGTAGTTTATTTAAGCCCAGAGAAAGAGCTTCGTCCCTAGCTCATGTAGAGCTCTGATGTATGCAAATCCTCCTTGTGCTCCCATGGCCCTTTTTTTTCCTTCCTTCTTTCCTTTTAATTCTAGATTTGAAAATAAAATGCGAGCTGGCTGCACAGAGATCTCTCATGTGTGCAACTTCCAATTGTGGCAAATTGGAACTGTCGATGCAAGCAGCTCAGATTTATTTATATATTTAAGAGGAAGGAGGGAGGAGAGGGAAAGGGAGGGGGAGATACTCGTGCTGGAAAGGAAAAAGAAAAATAACAGATACAAGCAAAGGGGGATTTGAATCTCAAATACTGCTCCCTGGCCCATATTACCCAAATCCCTCCAGTTTTGTCCATGGCTGCCTCTTGTCTAGTTAAAAACAACAGGCAAAAGATCAAAAACATTTTCTTTTTCCCCCCACAACACTAAGAATTGTTGAGTTTTGCAGATGCCATTAGGCAACCAAAGTCTAACACCGAGACTGATGCAATTAATACTTGGTGCTTCAAAACATTAACACAGCTATTTATATAAATTAGTAACCTTAAGCCCAGGCGGTAGCATTATTACAGCATTACTAATTAAATCACAATAAGCTTAGTTTGCAGTACTATTAATTATGAAGCTGACATAGTGATATTGGAGATCTGATTGGCCTATTGTCAGTCATTACCCGATCAGTAATGAAGCAGACAGGCAATGAAAATCAAAGCTGATGCTCCAGCAGTGCTGCTCCCAGCTCCTGGGAAGGAGGGCCACCATTCCAGCAGAGGCAGCATCAGCATCCTCCATCAGAGCAGGGAGGCAGCAGGAACAGAGGTTAGGGCATGTGGGGAGAGGTTCTCTCCTGTCCTGTCTGCTGTCCTCAGACCCAGGAGGAAAATTTACTCATTCCTATGTCTAACAAAGAGGTAGTGGGCCTCTTTTGTGAGAGCAAGTGAAGAAAGCCTTGTCACCTCTAGTGGAGTTTCTGACTGGAGAATAACTTTCAGGGAGTTTTATGGCTAGATTAGTGTAGGGAAGAGCATTGATGTGGCCAGTCTGGTGTGGGCACTTCTGTGATTATTTATAAAGGGCATTTATTAATGAAGACCTGTCCAAATGTCCTTTTTAATGGAAAGGGCAGCAGGACAAAGTCTCCATCTCAGGGAAGTGAGGCAAATAGTGCTGTGCCCATGGGCAGGGGGAAAGGAGGAGGTGTCAACATCAACCCAAGGGTGCAAATGGGGAACAGAGGCTGTAGGGCTTTACTCTGGTTATGTTCCCCATTGAACACTGTCTGCCAGTGCTGGGGCTGAGGAAAGGCAGAGGTTGCTGACAGGAGGCTGAAGAGAAGAAATCCAAGGTCAGCCATCTACCAACCTCATAGGCTGGACCTACCTAGTCCAACCTTGTTAATTCTGTGATTCTGTGAACACAAGTCAGTTTGAATTTGCCCATTTGTAACATGGCAGTAAGAGACAGAACAAGGATATCTGCATACTAGTCTTGGCCTCTGCTTTGGGTAGAAGATGATGAGTTTATCCAGAACAAGAAGCTTGGCCTGGGAAACCCTAAAAAGTGCTTTTTTCAGAGTTGTTTGGTGTTTCCTTGTTCCAGCAAGACACCTAGCCATGGTACTCTCTCCTGGGTTACAGCTGTTCTCCTGCACAGCCAGAGACTCTTGGAGCAAAGAGCCCATAAACCAGCAGGAATACACTCAGTGACAGCTGTGCATGTCTCATTAAAGTAAGAGCAAATGATTGACAGCTGTCAGTTTTGCCTCCACCTGCCTCTCATTTCCTGATGGACATAAAATTATGAGCATGCCATAGAAATGGAAGTAAGCCAGCTGTCTTCCACTCCTGTTATCCACAGCAATGACCTAAAGCAATAAAACCATCAGAGTTTGGGAGGGCAGATCCTTCTCCCTCATTCAGAGTTATCATCTCAACTTCTGCCCACAAAAGGGAACATCTTATGAAAAACAAAGCAAAACAATCATTCAAGCAGGGGGAAAATTATCATGGAAAGGTCTGGTAGCATGAAAAGTTCTGCTCCTCTGATGGAATTGAAGAGATGGCAAAGGTCTTGCTCAGGTTTTCCACCAGTTAAAGGATTTGCAAAGCCCTGAGAAATTTGTTATCATCACTGGCCATTGGAGAGATGGCAGATATCAGCCCTCACTGCCAGCTGACAGATTCCTCATCCATCTCCAGCCCAAGGGAGGCTTTGTCCCTCCTTTGAAGGTGGGCAGAGGGAGGGTGCAGGTTGTATTTCTACCCCACCCTGCTTTATGTGTGATGGCTAGTGTCAGAAACTGCTCTGTGCTCACAAGCCAGATCTTGCTGGCACCTCCTCTCAGCATCAGCCTTAAAACACCGACCTGCAGCAACAACAAAGAAAGAACACCTTGGTCTATCCAAAGAAAAACACAAAGAAAATGTAATCCCTAAATTAAACAGCACAAGGCTCCAGGACAGGCCTCAGGATGTAAGTCCCTCACTTTCTAAGATCACAGAGCTAACAGGGATTTTCTTAGTGCTGCAACATGTACAGCTCCATGTTCAGGGGAGCACAGCATTGTCTGCCATAAATTACATGCTCTTTCAAGAGAGCCCTGGATTCTCCACCAGCTGAGGCTGTGACCCCTCTTATGCCCTGATGAGAGAGCTCCTGGAGCCACAACCCCAAATCCATGGGTATTTTGCAAGGATTAGGCTCTCCACAGCAGCTACAAAGGAAAGGATGGATGCACTCCTTCCCTAGACACTGACTTGTCGAGCCTTGTGTTCCTGCTGTTGCATAGGTCAGCAGATGGCACTGCTACATTTAGACTTACAGGGTTTTTTTTCTTCTTAACGTGCAAATGTGTCTTTTTCTAGGAGAAATGCTGCATTGCTGTACTGCCTTCTCTTTGCTGTTTGACTGCTCCAAGTCCAGTGCTGCCCGGGCTGCTCACAGCCCCCTGGCAGAAGCTGCTGTTGGAAACTGGGTGATGGTGGGACAGGTTGGAACTGTGGACTCTGCAGGTCAGATTTGGACAAGTCTCTTCCAGGGCAAGTAGAAAGACTATTATTCTTAGATTGTACTCAGTTTCTTATTCTTAGATTATACTCAGTTTCTGCAGTGCTGGTTTCTTTTTCAGAATTACCATTTAATAAAGGTGTGCTGTAACAGTGGCAGAATCTTCAGCATTTCAGGGTGCTGAGATGACACATAGGAATGTCTGTGGTGTCTCTATTCCCTCTAGATCACATCTGATCTTCAAGCAGTGGAAATAAGGGGATGCTGAAGGGATAATAAGTACAGGTGAGCTGTCCCCTTAAGAGTGCCCCAGCCATTTTCACCCTGGGGTTATCCTGAGCTGCATGCAATATCTCTGCTGTGCGCTCCTTCTCCTGAAGCCCACCTTGGTGATAGCATCCACAGCATCCCTTAACAAGGAGCTTCACTGGCAAACAACCTGTTGTATGAAGAATTTACCCTTTTTTTCCTGGTTTTGAGCCTGGCTCCTCTTAGTTCCATTTGATGGTCTTGACGATATTTAGTGTTCAAGGCAGGGAGTGATCCCTCCCACTTTCTTCATGCCACTGACAGCTCTGTAGCCACTTGTCACTCCCCATAGCTGCTGAAGAAGCCAGAACACGTGGAAGAGAGAAGGGTGAGAAGCAAGGACAAGCTCAGACAGCAAGATGAGCAGCACAAAGCAGGGATCATGAGATGGTCTCAGCTCTCCACAGCCATGCCTTGAGGCAGGTTCTGCCCCATCCCAACAATGATGGGGTGGACAGGGAAGCAGGGGATGGGCCTGGGCAAAACAGGGCTGCTCATCATAATCCATGAGGGAGGATAAGAAGCCACTTTGCTGGAGGGGTTGCCAGGTTAGCCCACAGCATGGCTCAGAGCCAGAGCTGCTCAGAACATGAGGAGATGCCTGAAGATATTGGCAGGCATTCTAAGGAGGTAAAGACTGAGAGCAAAGAACAGGAATACCACAGGAGAGAATTAAACACATTTAGGCTTAATTGGAATGGGAAGACCCTGGAGGAATACCTGCTCTGGCAATGCCCAGGCTGGGGCTGGAACCAGAAGAAGCAGCTGCTTATCTGAGGCTGAGCTGGGAGCTGTCAGAGTCCAAGGAAGTTGGTAAGTAGCTATCAGTGAGCACCAAGAGCCCTTGAGGAGCAGGAACACTCCAAAGCAGCAGAGACAGTGCATTTGCAAGGAAGCCAGAGTCTCTCAATAAAATTTGTGTTCTTTCCACTTTATGGTCAAAGAGTTGCTTTCGCCCCAGAGAGCAGGGAGAGCCAGCTGCTCTAGAGAGCTGGAGCAGGTGTTGGGGAGAGTCAGGTGGCTCCAGACACAGCACACACAGCTTTTCTGCAGGGCTGTTGCAGCACTGTGATGTGATATGGGGGTTCAGAGTGGCCAGACTCACAGGAAGGTCCTTGTGGCTAAAGCAGAATTCCTGTAGATCCCATCTCCCACATGCTGTGGCATCCTGAGGGATAAGGATACTAACTGATCCTTTGTGTCCCAAGGGGAATTGCTCTGGAAGAAGCTGTTCAAGGGCCTTTGCTGTGCATTTCTGGCAGGGTGAGTGAAACCTGGGTGTTGCCCTAAGCTTTCTGGACATCTGCTTATGGGCTGTGGGAGCAGCACCCCAGGGAGATGCTGCGGTGTTCAGAAATCTAGAAAGCAGAACCAAGGATTTAAAAGAGGAGAGAGAGGCCTTGGGAAGAGACAGAACACATCTCCAGACATCAGAAGGGTGAATATAAAGGATGGTTTGATCCAAGACTGGGCAAAGGTATCATGCTAGGTGTGTGGGAAGAGACAAGACTGCATTTAAACAGCCCTACTGTGTCACTGCCACATGCCCAGGGAGACCTAGCAGCCCCACAGAACAAATAGCCAGCACTGCCCTGAAGCTTCTGTAGCTCTTAAAAACATCAAACACCATGACAGGCATGAAGTGCCAACAGCAAAGGGATACCCTCCAGCCCCTGGGATGGGGACATAGTGCTCTGCATAGCCAAGCACATCCAAAGATCCCTCAATTGCTTTGAAGGTCCTTGCTGACACTTGCACCACTTTCCTGTTTTAATTTGCAGGAGACAGGAGCAGGAAGGAGTACAGGAGCCAGAGGATTCTGTCAGGCTGTGCTGAAAGCAGCAGCAGCCACTGTAGCAGCAGGCAGAGCCCAGTCAGAAATGACCTCACCAAGCTGCTCATTTTCTTTGTGCATTTCCATTCCTGGCAAAAGCCCTGCCAAGGCAGAGAGTTCTCTGAGCAGGCCAGGCAGGAGCATCCAGCCCACAGGAGGAGCCCACTGTCACTGCAGCTGCTCATTAGGGCTGGGAGAGGAGGCTGAGCACAGGAGCAGGGACTGCTTTACAGGCACCCTGGGCAGATCTTAGAAAACACAAGGTGGGCATAAAAACATGCGCTGTGATTTCATAGATGATTACAGTTCTGAGCCAGGCTGCTGAAGGAAGGGAGGCAGGAGCTGTGATATTAAATGAAAGGCTGCACAGAGAACCATTGCTGAGCAGAAATAGTTTTAGGGTACCTGGAAGGCATCACTGTTTTTAATCCTTGCAAGAGATTTTTACAAGAAACAAGATGTTGCTTTGCTTTGTTTTGTTCTCCCTTGAGATGGGATTCAGATGCAATGCTGGAATACAGATTTCACCCAGCCTGGCATTTTGGGCAATCTCTTCTCAGAACTCTGGAGATGTTTAGAACTGGATTCTGATTTGAACCCCATTGCTCACATATGAGCTCAGAATGGGTTTGGAAGGAGCTTTGGTTTGGTGCCAGCCCCTACACACAGGGAAGAATGGAAGTTGGCAAATACAGTCAAAAAACCCCACAAAGACACCAGCTTAATGCAGCTACAAATTTAAGCTTGTCTTGGACTCTGAGACATTGAAAACAGTGTGTAAAATAACTCTAGTCTTGCTTGACAGAAGATGGAAATGGTGAAGGAAATGTCAAAAGCAACTTGGAACTGGAAGCCAGTTCTTTAGAAAGCAGTCAGAAAGAGAATTTGGAGGACAAACAGATGAATATTTGAATCTTATAACAGCAAGCAGGGACTGTGCTCGTGCCAGGGGATGGGCACTGAGCTCTGTGTCCCTCCAGCCCTGACTTCCCACTCATCCAGAGCAAGGGACTGTTTATGGCACACAATGCTGGTTTCCTCCTTGTCCATGAACCTTTACAGACTGGGAGGACTTCTGGATCCCATGGTTTGAATAACCCCAATGTGAGAACACCAATCCTCAGCAAAAAGCTGTGCTCAGACAAGCTGTGATGCCCTAGAACACATTACTTGATCAAAAGCTTACTAAAGTAGTACTAGATAGAAGACAGGCACTGGCAAGGCAGCATCCAGCTTTTGACAAAACCATGGATAAGCCAATGTTGACTGAAATTTCCCAAATCTCCACCTAAACTTCAATTTCCAACTCAAAGTGCTGATTCCAAGGCATCTGGTTATGGCATAAATTCCTCCTCACTGCCCTGTCTCCATGCAGCTGTTCTTTATTTTCTGCTCCTCTCCATCTCCCAACAGTGCTTGCAACAGCAATATTGTCTTGTTAATAGGAGGTCTTCTTGTCCAGAAGAATTAGCACTTGTAGAAGGGAGGAAGCTGGGCAGCATAAATGGGTCAAAGCTCAGGAAAATTATGATGCTGTCCTAGAAGCAAAGCCCATGTGTTGGGAGTGAGATGAGAGCAGGGAAGGAAAAACTGTCACAGACATCTTTTCATGAAAATCCTTTCCTTAGGATTTTTTCCTCCTGAGAAGCTGAGAGGCCTCAGGAACAAAATGTAAACATTGATTATCTGCTGCTGTGGAATGCAACAGGTGGATCTGTGATTGGCCCATGTTGGATGTTTATAATTAATGGCCAATCACAGTCAGCTGGCTCGGACAGAGAGTCTGAGACAGCTGTCTTTGTTATCATTGTTTTCCTTTCTATTCTTAGCTTAGCTAGCCTTCTGAGATGAAACCTTTTCTTCTATTCTTTTAGTATAGTTTTAATGTAATATATACATCATAAAATAATAAATCAAGCCTTCTGAAACATGGAGTCAAATCCTTGTCTCTTCCCTCATTCCGGGATCCCTGTGAACACTGTCACAAAAAACAAATTATGAAGTGAGTGGATAAAAGAGGAGGGGCTTCACTGGGTAATGGGGAAAGATGACACAGTAGATGGTCAGTAGAAAAAGCCAGTTAGGGAAAAAGAAGGAAGTAAAACCAGCTTCAGGATTTGGGATCTTCTTCCATCAAATTCCTGTAAGTATGGCATTAACTGGCATATGATACTAAACTGTCATTCTGGCCACTGGAAGCTTTTATCATCCTCTAATAGCCTGCTGCCCCTTCAGGCTCCTGATGTGTCACCCCAGCAGCTCTGCACCCCTGCCCCAACCTCCAGCTGCCTTCCAGCAAATCAGCGCCAGCAGCTGCCCAGAGGCGAGGCAGGACAGGAAGAGCAGGGGAAGAGGGATTATTTTGGCCTTTTTTCAAAGCAGGACAAGTGCTTAGTGTTAATATGCAGAATGTCTGTATATCTCAATTACACACCTCCCACAGGGGCCTATTACAGCTACCCTGGGCAGCCAACATGTGTCAGCAGAGCAAACATCCAAGGCTATCCCAGTGTACTCCAAAAATAAAAAGCAGGGAAAGCAGGACATGAGCCTGTCAACAGCTGCTTCTTTTCCCCCCTGCCCCTTCCCCATGTGGTTTTCAGGTCTAGCTGCCAGGCCTGTCCCTCAGCATTTTAACAAGTGTGTGAAATTGCAATCCCCCCTGTCCCTCCCTACATGGTGGAAATCGGGAAATTAGCATTGCCCCATCACAGCTTGTACAAGTTCATGTTACAATTCAATGTTGTTTTTATAAATGGTTGATTGGAGATTGGAAGATAGAAAAAAAATGGAGATTGGAAGGGAAGAAAAATGTTTTTCCAGGATAAGAATGATTTTTGGTGTACTGACTCCTCCCTGACACACATATTATTCCCACAGCCTGGGTACCTGAAAGGCAGAAAAAAATTAAATACATCCTTTAAAACATATAAATTTACCCTCAACAGAGATTTGTGCCCTGGAAGAGGCAAAAAATCTATGCAACCTGAACACTTCTGTACTTTTGTTATTAAGATCTATTTAAAGGTGCTCAGAAACAGCCGGAGTGGAGAACAACAGCAACATAAAGATGGATGAATTTGGCAAAGTGGATCATGGAATTGATGATCCACTTCACTTTTAGTAACACCTTTTAACTTCTAATCTTCCCCTGTCTACTGCCCCCTCACCCCATAGATATTTGCATGGTAGCACCAGGATATTCACTGAGCTGAAGCTCCTGGTGGAGTTTCACACAAATGCAAAAACTGAAGAGAAATACCTTGAATGAACAAACCGTGCACGGGAAAAAGGGAAAAGCCAATTCTAGTAATTCCTTGCCTGTGAATTTATTGGGAGCTACCCAGTGGAGCTCACAGCTTCTGCTGGGTTTTTGGCCAGCACTGTCCTTGCATTGCCAAGACTGGAGCCCTGCGGAAAGCTGAGCACAGAGGCACAGCTGCCACCCTTCCAGTGGCAAGGGGGTTAATGTGACAGGGATGCTGTGGCACAAAAGCCAGGCAATTGTGCGTCTCTTCTGTTTTCTACTTGATTTCCTGTGACTGAGCAAGGGAGAAAAAGCATTCAAAATTACTACAAATAAGTGCAAAACCATTTTGAAATGCCCAAAGAAAATCCTGGTTAGAGAGCAGCCTGTTGACTTTCTGTGGCCCAGAAATGGCTCCTGTCTTCACAGATGTTTTCCTGACATATTATGCCCCATATATTACTGCACCTTCTCCAAACTATCTTGCTCATCCTTTCACTGTTTGCTGTCATATCTTTCTATTTTCTGAGAACATTGTATTGTTATCATTAGACTGATGCTTATCCACTCTGTGCCTTCCTTTTTATCTTACCTAGCCTGACTGCATTTCCAACCACGCAGGAAAGTGTTTGTTGTTCTGAAGAAATTCTTTCTGGCTATAATATTTTGCACTTTCAGGTTTCTGGTTCTGATGGATAGAAAGTGTCTCTTTTTTGTCACTTGCCACATATGGAGCTCAGGCAGCAAAAAGAAGTGAGCTTCACTTTAGAGTAAAGCCCAAGGGTCAGATTTAGGCTGTTCAGTAGCTGACACTTCTGAGATGGCTTCATATATCCCTCTTCTTGTAATTCCAAAATCAAAGCATTTAACTCTTTTGAAAATCTGATTTATTCAAAGCATCTGATGGAGAGGCAGAAAAAGAGTTCTTAGTGTGACAGTCTCTGTAAGAAGAAGAAACCAGGTGATTTTACATTGCCATATTGCCTCAGTGGGGTTCCCTTCAGCTCACGTGGAACAGGAAAGCAGCAGGCTACTGCCAGACTTGGCACTGAATACTTTCTGAGCACCACAAAAGGAGCTGTATCATCCCACCTGAAGGAATCCACAGCTCCTAGAGGGATGGGAAGGTGTCCCCGGAAGGGTATGGCCATGAGGTGCCACCTCCTGTTGCCCAGCTTGGCTGCCACCAGACTGGTTCCTCACCATCATCTGTGTCTGTAAGCATCAACACAAACACCACAACATCTTCAGCCTTGTGTCAGTCAGGGGCAACTCAGTTTCAGAAAACGGTTTCCAGCCTGAAGATGTTACAATAGTCTTTCATGAGAGTGTGGAGATGTGCTTACATTACCCCAAACCTCATTATTTCCTCCATCAATTTCCCCTTTCTTGTATAAATTAGAGTGAATTACAGTATTCATTCAGAATAATGTATAGCCACAAATGGATTCACATCAGTCAGAAAGGATACGTTTATTCATGAACACTTGGGTGTTTATTTCAAGAATATTAGGGGGGATAAAGGAGCTTCAGAGATGCTGGTGCTGTTAAGTAGCTGGGAGTATTCCTTCTGGAAGTGTGCTTCAAGATTTTTTCAATGGCTCCTATTTATTACTCACACAATGGATTAGCAGAGCACTTCCACATGCTTCCTAACAATATTTGAATAAAGGAGTCCTTTTCCATTTAATGTGTCCCTCCCATCCATCCAAGCAGCAGAAACAAGACTGCACACCATGGATGGCCACTTGTACAAGCAGTAAATCAGAAACAATGTCTTACTCATTGCAAGAGCCATTCATGGAGGGAGCAGCATTTGAATTTGGCTGTGCTGACTATAGTTTGAACAGTTGTGAAACTGCAAGTAATCAACACTTTAATAAAACTCATAATCTGCTTGCAGATAGTCTGGCAAGGAGAAAACTGCTAAAGGAGCTAAATCATTTGCAGAAATCATTTTCAGTGGATAATTTGACCAACTCCAACATGATGGTATTCATGTGCAAAAGCTCTGAAAATCTTTTCTCAATGGACTGCAGAAAATGACTGTAGATTTCTTATGGCTATGGATCAGAACTGCTTTCAATGTTCATAAAGTAGAGACAGTATCTGCAGAAGACACCTGTCCAAAGGCACAATTTGTTTGTGCAAACCACGGAACTTTTTCAGTTCCCTGAAAGCTCCTGGCTTTGCAGTGCTGCAGCAGTGCTCTGCACAGGGTCTCTGAGCTTCAAGCATGCACTCAAAGTTTAGATGCCATGTGAGTATATAAATTTATTGCTATACTGAGTTAGATTCTGCCTGAAATCTGTAGCTGCATGAGGCTACACACAGCAGAGACTCTTGTTCAAAATACTTAGCTAATAGTTTACAGGGTGATTCAATAATTTAAGAGGATTAGGAGCTGGAAATGAAGCCTTGCAGCTATGCACTGCTTATTTAGTTCCACTCCAAATTTACAATTATCTGATGGTTGTTTGGTGGTCGAGGTGAACTGAGTTGCCACCTCCAGACTCTTTTGTAGGAGTCTGCTGTGTACGTATTACAGACATCACATCTCCATCACAAATGGCTGGGCAGTGTAGCAGCTGAAAAAATCCCGCAAGGACTGGCAGCCAAAACGTGATCCCTCTGCTAAAGCTCCACATGCAAAAGGCATGTGGGAGACAATTCTGTGGTGGGGGCCCAATGTGAGGGACCTGATAGGGACCCACAGGCCACCTTAAACACCCTTCAGTGTTGATGGATGGCAGTGTCAATGGATGGCAGTTACTGTCAATTTGTCAACTATTTAGGGATCTGAATGGGAAAAGACCTTTATCCCATTTGAATTGGCTAGGGCAATTGAGTCTCCCACTGTGGTATTTCCAACCTCCCTTGCAGCCTCTGCTCTGTGCATCAGAATTATTAGAATGCCCCATTTCAGTGAGTAAATTTTATTAACATGCATTACTATCACCTTGACCTTTAGTGCTTCTTCCCTTGATTGGCTTCCCATCCCAGAGCTGCTTCCAGGTGGGATGGCAGGGATGGATGGAAAGAGCAGGCAGCTCATCACAGCATCACCCCTGAGAGAGATCAGCAGGTTCTGCATCAGGAGAGAAACACTTACTGTCCCAGAGGTTATTCCCATCTGGAGCTGCCACCTACACAGGGAGCTGGGAGGAAGCGATGGATCCTTGTGATGGATCAGCAAAAGTGGAAGCAAAACTGATCTAATGCTTTTGCCTTAAGGAAATGCAAGTCTGCATTTCAGGCAAACAGCCAGACTGGGGTTGAATGAGAAGGCAAAACATGAACAGGGGCATTGCCCTGTTTCTGGGGAGATCATTCTCCTCTCAGGGAACAGAGCAGAAAACTTGGAAAACATTGTTTTAGCACTTGGAAATCCTCAAGGACATTGGTAGAGAGTGTCCAGACCTGGCCTCTAAGCAGGGGAGAACTTTGGGCAGTAACACTTGTGATGTCTTCTGTAAGAAGGTCTGGGATACAAAGGACTTGCATGGAGGATTAGGGAATAAACAGAGGGCAGAAGCAGCAAATTGACAATTTTTGGCACATCAGATGAGCCCAAAGTTGCATCCCAGGAGCTGTGTAGATACCCACCCTGGGATTCTCTATTTTTATTTCTTCTGCTGAAGAAGCACTGAATCTTTTTGTTTTCCTTTCCCTTGAAGAAAGGGAAAATAAGTTGAAATGGCTTCTTTTGAGGCATTTCCACCCACTGAATTTAGAAGAGTTGTATTAAAAAGACAATGAAAGGAAAATTCAATGAAGTAAAAATCCATTGAAATTCCATAGTTTTTTACATATGGAGGTTATCTGCAGAAGGTGAGCAGCTGTCTATAATCCCATGGCATGCACAGCTCCATTGCAATAAGACACAAGCCCAGCCCTACAGCAGCTTTGAATCCTCATGTTTTTGGACACTGGGGTGATCACTGCTTCCTGCTCCCCACCAGGTTTCTCCCCTCTGACCCTGCCCAGCCATCAAAGTGGTTTTCAAAGGATTTCCTTTCTACCACAAGGCCAGGGCTTTGGGGGCCACCTACCCAAACAAGGCTCCAGATTGGATCCAACCCCACCTTCCCATCTTTTCACCAGCTTAGGATGCCTCTGGGCCTTCTTTGCCTGCCTCCCTTTCTCATTCACTGCTCCCCAGAGGACAATAAGCACTTTAGAAACTGCTTTAGGGATTCTCCACAAGGATAAAACAAGGAAACCCAGAGACAACAACCTAATCAGCAAACAGCTGAGCCAAGGATAAATTCACATGGAAAGTCTGTGTTTGTTTATTACTAATGGGTAACAGAGATGATAACCTTTTAATCCAAAACCATAATGAAATATGCATATTTGTTAATGTGCAACTATAAAATGCAAATCTTGCAACACAATGGAGAAGGGCAAAGAAAGTACTCAGCACCAATACTAATTTATTCCTTCGGCTTCAGACATTTATTCAAATTGAGTTGTGTATGTAATATAAAGTCAAATGAATATGTAATTGTAATGTATATGTATAAACATTTTCATCTCAAATATGCAAACTGTTTATCATAATAGGAAGTAATACATATTTTGCCGAATAAAAGGTTACCTATTAAAATATTTTTACACTCTTCCCACCCCAAGCTTTTGTGCTCTCTGTAAAAGCTCTATTAACATAGAGACAATTTCTGATTTTCCCTTTTGAGTCACGCTACCCAAATTCAAAAGATTTAAAGTATTAACAAAGTAGAATCAGAAAGACTTTTACATGAAGATTTTCTCTCTCACTCTCCTCTTTTCCAAGCTACACAGAAATTGCTCTCCTAAATATCAATTTAAAACATTGACTAAAAAGCTGAGCAATTTTCCCCTTCTATTTCCAGCCCCCAAAGAAACAGCTTTCCCCTGTTGCTGTTGGAGTAACTGCATATTCATCTACATATTCATGCAGTGACAACCAAGCTTTATTGCTAGTCCTGGTCACCACTGCTTTCCTAAACTGTCTCTGGCAGTTTGGCAGCCTGAGAGCTAGAACCAGCTTAACACAATGTATGTGAGAAGATCTGAATCAGTTTGTGAATATGACAAATAGCGAAGGAATCAGGAAAATAAAGATTTTGAGACAAATCTTCTTTTCCTAAACTCACCTGAAATCAAATCTCTTCCTGCAAAGGAAAAGTTCAGGTGGATTTCCTTCGTTTTTTCTTGGTGGGACAATCATGCTCATGATTCATGAGCTATTGAGCCATGAGGAGTATTTCTGTCTGAAATTTAGCATGTATTAATTGTCTGAAACTTGAATGCATTCCCAGGAAGTCAACAATGTTTTTTCACTGGCTTCACTGAGCACTGGAACAGTGGAGTCAGGGCAGAGCACAAAGGATTTTGTAATCAACCTCCACCCATTGCTTCTTTCATCTCTCCTGACTGTGCTATTCCCTTTCCCACTGCTGCCATAACTCTGCTGCTTTTAGTCAGCCCTGCCTGGTGCATTCAGCATTTTCTTCTCTTGTCTTCCAAACAAAACATTTCCCACCTCTTTGTGTTTTCTGACTCTCCCGAGGACCAGAGCCATGTAGCAATAACCAGAAGAGAAGAGGAAATCCCATCATTATTTATAGCCTCAAATTCTATGAATTCAGGAGTTCTAGAGAAGCACAAAAAGTGCTGGTGGGTAACTGAAGCTGAGTAATTTTCCATTCTCTTTTGCATATACTCCTGAAAATTGAAGGAAAGATAATTTTGATGCAGGGCTATAGCATAGTCCCATGAAATCAGTACAGGGAGTGCACAGATTTTCTCTTTTCCCAGTGCCCTGAGCTAGACTAACACAGCCTTACAGCAACATGCCCAGGTTCATCCACTCCTGGCACGAAGGTCCCGCCAGGAGTCACCATCCCTCTTGCTAATGTGATTGATCCCTGCAGAGTAGTTTAAAAATTCCTTGCTGTAACCTCTCCAAACTCCAAAAAGATTTTGGCAGCACTCCCCAGGGCTGCCTAAGCCACTGCAGAGTCACAGACTTGGAGAGCAGTTACTAAAGTTCTTGAGAAAAGCAAAATGGATCCCTTTTCTCCCTAGCATTTATTTGCTCAAATAATTTACCAGGAAAGCAGCCAGAAAGCACCATGCTTAACCTGTTTCTCCCCACTTGCACCATCCACAGAGACAATGCTTTGCAGACAGCTTGTGCAGGAGAAGAGGTCTATTGGCTTTTGAGGAAGGAGGGTGAAGGAGCAAGGGAGAAAAGCCAGCAGGCCAAATGAGAAGCACTCCTCTAGAAGCCTTCCATCATTTAAGACTCATAAATCATGATGCAGATTAATGAGGAATTAATGCAGTGCAGAAATTACAGGGGATGAGGAGCTGTCGGTCAGCAGCAGGAATGCCCGTACATGAGACAAAGCAGAGAAAACCTCCAAAAAGAAAGAGGGCTCAGCAGCCTGGACCAGCTCTTTAATGAGGAAAGACTAAGAGGTCAGCATGGGAACAAGATAGTGTGTGGCTGCATCAGGGAGACAAGGGGCACTATTTAAAAATCCTGTCAAAAGACTCTCTGGACTGATTTGTATTAAAGCCTTATTCATATCTTCTAATGAAAAATCCTCCTGCATCGAATCATTATATATAAGCCTTAAAAGAGAGAGAGAGGGAGAGAGGGAGAACGTGTGTGCACAAGAGCAGAGGGGAGGATATCAAAGGGGTAGAGGTTAATTTCACTATGCACCTCCTCTGTTTGGGGGAAAAAATAACACAGGCAAGGAAAATAGCCTACTTTACCTCCTGTCCTTTCCCTGAGATCCTCCAGTGACATTATTTTAAGCATTTAACTTTCTGATAGCAGTTAGACTGGTCACATTTTCCCTCCATTTAGTGGCAGGTTTTGAGCGCATCATTTAGTACAGCAGTGGAAGTGATGGAGCATGGGCATGATAGATGACTCCCTTCCCTGCTGCTGGGGCTTTGGGGGCTAACAAGTATCTTACCACGTTGCTGGTTCAAGCTCTCTGCAAAGCAGGGCGTGCAAAGGTGGGGAGAGGGCAAAAACTGATCTTCCTTCTTATTATTTCACATTCAAGGGAGCTGACTACTGTCATCTTCTAAGATAAATTTTCTCTCCTCCTCTATGGAAAGTGTTCTCACTAGAAGTCCAAGCCAAGAAAGTGTAAATTGAGCCCCAATATCCCATCCATGCAGATTTGCAAAGGCAGTGACAGAAACTCGTGGGAGTGATTTTGGAGAACATGGCTGTTCCACAGCAGGTAGGGAGTCCTTATGCAAATACTGCAGTGGTACCTTCACTTACAGCTCCTGTTGGTCCCACTGCCCACAGGATGCCTGTAACCATAGCAATGGCTCTGGTGGAGGGTTCTCTTTGTGCACAGAGCAGGCAGTGGCAGCTGATGGTATCAGCACAGAGGATTATCCAGACAGGGCCACTGTGGCTGATGGGGAGAGCACACTCAGAGCCCAGGCAGATGGGAACCCATGACCCTGATGGTAAGCCAGGTAGAGAGCAGTGCTCAGACACCGTGGGGAAGGGCATGGGAGAGGAATGGGAAGGGAACAGAGGGTAAATGAGGATGGATATTTGTCGCAGACAACTTTTATGAAAAATCCTTTCCTTAAGATTTTTCCTCCTGAGAAGCTGAGAGGCCTCAGGAACAAAATGTAAACAATGATTATCTGCTGCTGTGGAATG
The DNA here is from genome assembly GCF_047830755.1 of Zonotrichia albicollis. NCBI lineage: Eukaryota > Metazoa > Chordata > Aves > Passeriformes > Passerellidae > Zonotrichia > Zonotrichia albicollis. The sequence continues at coordinate 10,417,919 of NC_133830.1, forward strand.
CAACAGGTGGATCTGTGATTGGCCCATGTTAGATGTTTGTAAGTAATGGCCAATCACAGTCAGCTGGCTGAGACAGAGAGCTGAGCCACAAACCTTTGTTATCGTTCTTTCCTATTTTATTCTTAGTTAGCCTTCTGATTAAACTTTTTCTTCTATTCTTTTAGTATAGTTTTAATGTAATATATATTATAAAATAATAAATCAAGCCTTCTGAAACATGGAGTCAGATCCTCATCTCTTCCCTCATCCAAAAACCCCTGTGAACACGGTCACAGGTGTTCAGCTGGCTCAAAGGTGAATACACCCAGGTGTCACTGTATACCACATCTAGTGGAACTACATACCCTCAGTTTGGTTCACCCAGGTTTTCCAGCTCTGGGACAGGGCTGGAGGAAAACTGGGATGTGGCCTCAAGTGTTGAAGCATTTTGGGAGCACATTGAGGACAACACAGAATCCTGCATTTGTATGAGTTGTATCCAGGCTGGAGATGGTGCCTTTATGTGAGCATCTGAGAACAGGCACCAAACATGCAGATTTTGCTATAGGCAGTTCTGGATGCAAAATGACATCCCTGCTGACCAGTGGGTACTAACATCTCATGTTCCCCAGCTCTTATACACTCCCATTTTTCATTTAGGGGATAGAGACCCAGGTAGAATGGAGTTTCTTTAAGCCTAGGGGCACCACAAGTCCCTAAGATCCCAAGTAAGCCATACATTTGTGTAATATCCCCTCTGACAGCTTCTTCTGTTTTTAAGAGATTCCTGTCTTTAATATTACACCATCGGGTGGAACATCTTTTTTTAAAATCTGCTCACATGCACACATGCACAAAGAATAAAATACAAGTGGGGGAAAAGAAATCACAAAAAGGACTCTATTTATCAAAAAAACAATGGCTCAGTAGTGGCAGTGAAATAGAGATATTGTTACTTAGTGATAATAAGGGAAAAAAGCCATTGTCAAAATGATAAGGCCATTTCTGTTGTCTCCCCAAGTGATAATATCTCTGCTACCACTAGTGCCTGAGTATTGTTAGGATATTTCATGGCAAGTGTTAGACAGAATAAGTTATTCACTGAGCCCACAGCAAACTCCAAAGCCTCCAACTTCACCTCCCCCCATATCCCTGTTCACACAACAGCATCTTCTTTAATACCTTTGCAGCAGTGGTTTCTATTCCCCATGGCTTTTCATCTGCTTCTGTTTAAATATAACACTGCTTCCAAGTTGGTTGACAAGATACCTTTCACTGATAAGTAGCCCAACTTTCTCTTGCAATAGGTCATCAAAAAGCCAGACTATCACATCTCAGAAAATGTAGGAAATGCTGGTAAAACTGCCAGTGAAATGAGTTAAGGTAAAGAAAAAAATAAGGAAAAAAAAAAGTAATAACATTGTAGCAGGAATACAGAAAGCAGCTGGAAATCTCTGGCAGATGCCCTGATGTTCTTGCAGAGTCTACAGATAAAATTTACCTGTCCACTCAGGAGCAGAGGTTGTCCTCTTTGGAGACTTGACACAAAGGTGCCCTTCAGGGGAGCTTCCATTCTCTCATTGCAGCTGGAAAAGAGCCAGACTCATGGCAGCTCCAGCCCCACAGGAGAGCCAGTCCCACAGCAGCTCCATCCCCATGGCAGCTCCAGCCTCATGACAACTCCAGCCCCAGCTCCAGCCCCAGAGCAGCTCCAGCCCCACAGTAGTTCCAGCCCCAGATCCAGCTCCACGGCAGCTCCAACGCTACTGGAGCTCCAACCCCACAACAGCTCCAGCCTCATGGCAGCTCCAGCCCCACAGGAGGAGCTCCAAGACAGCTCCAGCCCCAAGGCAGCTCCAGCCCCATCCCCAGCCCCACAGCAGTTCCAGCCCCATGACAGCTCCAGCCTCACAGGAGGAGATCCATATCCAGGTGAACTCCAGCCCCTCAGGAGGAGCTCCAACCCCACAACAGCTCCAGCCTCATGGCAACTCCAGCCCCACAGGAGATCCAGCCCCATGACAGCTCCAGGCCCACAGGAGGAGCTCCAGGCCCAGGGCAGCTCCAGCCCCAAAGCAGCTCCAGCCCCACAGGAGGAGATCCAGCCCCACAGCACCTCCAGCCCCATGACAGCTCCAGGCCCATCCCCAGCCCCATGACAGCTCCAGGCCCATCCCCATTCCCACAGGAGGAGCTCCAACCCCAAAGCAGCTCCAGCCTCGGGACAGCTTCAGCCCCAGCTCCATTCCCACAGCAGCTCCAGCCCCACAGCAGCTCCAGGCCCAGGGCAGCTCTAGCCGCTCCCGTCCCAAGCAGCCCTGGACATCAGAGGTTCATCTCGGTGCTGCCCAGCCACTCAGGACCTCCCTGCAGCAGTGAGCAGAAAGGGAGAGAAGAGAGGGAGAAAGTCTCATGCAGAGGACAAATATTCCTCTTTTGTTAAATATAATTTCCTTTTCTATATATATCATCAACATCGCCACCAGCTGATGGAATCCACAGGGGCCCTGCTGCCCACAACACTGGTTCTGTAGAGGCTTTTTTATCTTGCAGACCATCAAGCAAAAGAAACAGGGGTTGGCAGGACAGTGGAAGGAAGGTTTACAGCAGCACAGAGGAGCCTCTCTGAGCAGAGGTTGTGTGCTGTCCATGCCAGCCTTGAGAAACTCTGCAGGTCCAGGAGTCACTGCTTGGGAAACCAGGCTTTCCAGCAGCTCATGCAGGAGAGGGAGCAAGCAAACCTAGCCAGGAAAAAATATCCAGGCTAATAAATCTAAAAGCAGCCTCATCCCCTCCAGGGAACAAGGATCATGATTTTGCTCTGGGTCACACATCAATGTCCACACTGTCTGGGGCCAGAAGCCTAATTTCTGCCTCTGTTCTGGGAGCCAGCATTCTGCCAGGAGCTCTGTCCTAGAAGGAATGGGACAGGGAAAATACAGTGTCCTGAGACACACAGCTCCTTGTTTCACATGCCATTCCTAAAATCTGGGATGGCACAGTGTCCTGGAGACTCCCTTCCAATTCTGGACAAAGATCTGTTTTCCAGAATTGTCCTGGCAACTGAAGACACGGTATTATGTCTAATTTTTAAGCACACCTTACAGCCAGTCAGTAAGGAAAAATACAAATCTTGGCAGAGAAAATTGCTCAAATTATAAACTCTTGTTGCTCAATATTTAGTAATTCATGGGGAAAAAAAAGAAAGCCAACAACAACAAACCCACAAAAAAGCAGCAATTCAAACACAGAGCCATCTTCCTCACTTTTCCCTACCTTGGTTGAACATAAGGAAACTGAGTTCCTGGCACACTTTTATGAGTCTCACTTTAAAAAGTCTTTGTTGGATCTGGATCTTTGCCCTGTCCTCTGCAGAAACAAGAGCAGCCCCAGGCAAGCGAAATGCAGATTGTAGGTGGATGGGCAGCGTGCAGCCAGCGCTGGGCTGGGACAGGGCAGTTCGTCACCCACACAGCACACATGGCTCCAGAGTGAGCCTGTGCCTGCCCACCTGGGCAGAGCCATGACAAATGCTTACAAATTATCTTTGCAAATGCCTTCACCTCCTTCTTTGGAGACAGCTAGTGATGCTTTCAAAAATAAATGAATAAACAAAAAGATCAGCATCCTGCAAGTTCCCCATGGAGTGTGGCATGGGAAGATTCAGCAGCAGAGGCTGTGGGGGAAACAGCCTGGAGAAGATTTGGGCGTTTTTTCCTTTTTTTTTATTTTTTTAAATAAATATTTGAGGCACAGCATGGGAGTTGAGCAGCAGTGTGTAAGTATATCAAACACAGAGAATCCCCAGATTATCCTCTCTGAAGGTATTAGCTGTCTGCAGGAAACAGCCATCTTGAACCCTTAGAATTAGGAAGGGTGCAAAAATATGGAGAAGTATTAAATAAGGTGTGAAACGGCATCAGGAATAAAACAATCCCTAACAAGCCATCTGAATAAACAGGATGAGAAAAAGCAGCATTGCTGCTGATGACTGGCTCCCTTCTCCAGGCATTTTCTCTACTCCTTTTCTGCACCCTTACCTGCTTTTGAAATCAAGATGGCAGAGTGCTGTGCAGCTAATCAGGATGGGGGGCAGCTGCTCTCTTCAAACAATTCCTGAAATTCCTCTTTGAAATCATCCATCTCCTCTTTGTCTCCAGTTTACGTCTTCCCAAGGCCTTTAAAAGCCAGGCTGTAACGTGGAGCTTAACAGTTGGCAAATACAGGTTTAAAGTGAGCCTGTACATTTGCAGATTGATCCCAGAATGATCAAAGATAAATAATCTCCCCAGTGCTCCTTTGTACAAACTAATGAAACCTGGCGGGGAGAGGGAGGCAGTGCAAAGCAGGCTTCCGGTTTCCTGAATTTTTTTGATCACTTGATTGCAATTACTGAAAGAACTTTTCCCACCTATCCCCCTCTTCCTGGCACCCTCATTCCCCTCATCTCCAGTAAATATATTTAAGTAATTAGACCCACAGAATAAAACCTGTTGACAGCAGTTCTCATTAGTGCAGCACCCTCTGGTTTGACTGTCTGTGCCCACCCTTCATGTTCTTCATGGGCAAGGGCACACACTGCAAATACCATCAAGGAATGGAAAAGGTCCTTGGAAGGTTCCTTTCCCTCCCTGGGAAGCTCCTGTCCCATCTGAGCCTTCCCTTCCCTCTCAGGAGTGAGCTCTGCTACAACTCAGGCACCAGCAGGGTCTGGAACTCTGCTCCTGCCGGACTGGGAAGGGGAAAACTCCTGACCCAGCCTTTGCTCCCATTTCTCATTCTTGGGCATCTTGATGGGTCTTGGAGCAGACTGATACTGTTTTCACAGAAAACTCTGATTTGGCACAATCCCTGGAAATTCAATAAAACTACAAACTTAATGGTGCTATTAATGCCATCCTTGGGTGGAAGAAAATGTCTAAAAAGAACATTTGGCAATCTTTTTAGCCTGCAGCCCTCCCTGACATCTTTGGGTTACCTATCCTGCTCACAGGGTGCTATAATGAGCATCCTTTCCGGATCAGCCATAAGGGGCACTGAAGGAATCTTCTGAAAGTTTATGCTACTCTCTTAGCTTTGCTAATTCATTAAGCAGAAGGCAGACAGAAATATTGCTTGGAGAACAACAACAGAAGATTACAAATCCCTGAATTTAAAGCCTTTCCTATCCAAACTTCTAACGATTTTTCAGTGCTCATAAGCTGTGATTAGGCAGGTTCTGTGTCCATAGATTTGATGTTTCATACACTGGAAAGCTTTAGATCTGCCTTTCATATGGGGAAGAGACTCAAAAGGAAACAGAGCCCTTTTAATTGGCCACAGGGTCTGTTCTCCATGAACATCTGAACCAGCACCAGGACCAAACATAGGCAGCAGCACAGTGTGCTCATTGTCCCTGCAGGCTGCTCCCAACTCCTGCAAAAACATTGCAGAGTCTGCACTTGCAGAGCTGGGCCAGTCTGAGCTTCACACATGAGCTACTGCCAAATGTACTTGGTAAAATAAAGAATTCATAATGGTACCTCTCCCACCTAAGAAGAAGCAGAAGTGACATGAAGACTGATCCTGTAGTCTCTGACAGCTGTTTAGACTCTACAAATATCCCTGGCACTTTGGTCCCTGCTAGATTTGATAGACTTTATCCAAACTTCAGAAATCATCTCAGAATATTGATAGGGAGGTTTTAGTGGAAGCATTCAGCTAAAACAAGCCAGCAGAAGTGAGGGAAAGAAGGGAAAGAAAACATTAGAAAGGGTCATGGCTGGATTTGCTGAACAAATGAGCTCTCTGGTGACTTTGAGATCTCATCACATTCCTCTCAATTTTGTTGTAGGAAGCAGTATAAGACAATGAATGACCTTCAAATACAGTGTGGAAATATGCAGGCTGACTCTCAACAAGAAAACCCTCCTAAAAGGGTATAATCAGATTTCCCTACAGGAGATCTTTTTCTGTGCTGCTGTTTAATCTCTCCTGCCATATAGCTGTGTGTACTTCTAAAATAGATCCATCATGCATTTAGGAAAAGAGAAAGAAAAGGAAAAAGGAGGCTGTGTGAGGAGGTTTGTGCCTGTAACATCAGCTGGAGTGGAATAGGGGGTTGATCAGAGGCAGGCACAGCTGGCCTAGCAATTCCTCCAGCTGTGTGGGACAGCAAGGCAGGTATGGATATGCAGGCAGGCAGTGCATGCAGATCCAGCTGTGAACATCCCAGCAGCTGCCTGCAGCCAGCCCTGCCCAGCCCTGCCCATCTCACTGATGCCATGCTTGCTGCAGCCACACACGGAGGCCACAGGGACTGGAGGCTGCTCAGGAAGGAGGGATGAGGAATTTCCCTTCCCAAAGTTTTGCTCTCAAAAGCAACAGGGCAAGTGAGACACTGGGAAAGAGGGATCAGCCTTAGCTTGGAGGGAGAGGCTGCACCCTTAGAATGCAAAGGTGATTTATAAGAAATTGCTCAGCCAGTTCCCATTCACTTCTGATGGGATTTAACTGCTCAGTTTTAAAATGGTTTCAGACCTTCAAGTCAGAGCAGGGGACTCATCCCCACTAAAGAGATATGCAGAAGATTTTTGAAGCTAAATTTACATCTGAGAGAGGTAATTTTTCTCCAGGGTTAAGAATGACCAACCCCTTAGAGCAGTTATAACATCAGGTCCTAACCCTGAGTTCTCTTCCCTCATCATGAAAACTTTTACCTGTGTCCCTTAGGGTTTAACTTTCACTCTGATTTTATAAGCAAGGAGGAGTGTGGGCTGGGTCTCTATCAGACCTATTTTATCCCCTGCATTCACCCTGACATAAAGACAAAGCCTGAACAATTAAAAATTAAATCCCAGAGTAGTCAGTGCAGGATCCAACACAGATACAATCTAACTTTACTCTCTATGGTTTACTTGGTTTTTTCTTGTTGTCTTCCTGCAAACAGGTCCCCAGGCTTTTTGATTTATACTTTACTATCTGAAATGCATAAAAGATGTGGCACTTTTGCTCCTCCATGAATCTTCCACAGTTTTGTTCAAAATTTTACTGAAGATGACATGACAAATTACTGCCCGAGTCAATTTGTGCTGGAGGAGGGCGTCATTAAAAAACAGAACACTTGTGACACAAAAAAAGAGTAAAGGGAGGGTGGGGGAAACGATGAGCTCACGACCCCTTTGAATATATCACACTCCAAAGGCAGTTGCCACCAGGATGAGACTGGCAGGCTAATTACCCACACAGCAGATTGGCTGATTTAGGGGAAAGGGAGAACTCAACAGCTCTGTTGACCCATCCAGTAGGACTGCACCGTCTCTTGTTATCAGTTCTGGAGAGAGCAGAGGAGAAGAGAGAGGTAGGCTGGTTCACAGCATCACTCAGAGCTGACCTTCTACACCCACCCCATTGTCCCATTGCTGTAACTGTGCCCTGCTCCCTCCTCTGGCTGCCCCTCCTTGTTTCCTCATTCTAACCCCAAATTCATGGGCAGCATCTGTTAAACAAAGGCACAGCTATTTTTCTCCAGCTGTTCTCTTTGATATTTACTTATATCCTAATATGGTTTGTGGAAACACAGGCTGATGGGTACACACCAATTTGTGTGAAATAATGGGAAAAGGACCATTTCTAGTTTAGTGTGTCGTATGTGAAGTGTGAGAAGCCCTGTTTCTCAGCACAAGTCTCGATTTGGGAAGTAGTCTGAATACTTGCGGTATTGAACATGAATATGTTTTTACACAATGACTCTCTATAAAAGTCTGATTAGTCTGATTCTGAGTAGTCATATATTTAAAGGCAGGCACTACATTATGTCATTTGTTGATATTGCATCCCTTTCTGCTTAGGAACTGGATTGTCTCGGTTTGCAGCACCAAAAAAATAAGAAAGTATTAAAATTTTAAGGATTAAATATATTGAAACTTAAAAAGACATTAAGAATTTTCTTTATCAGTAATGTCTTTTTAGTCAATAAAATTATGAATCTGATTGTTTCAATGTGGTACCTCCACTCCAAAAGGATGAAGATACATTTTATGTTTATTTTTGCATTTTTTTTCAAAACAAATCTGTTTCTGCTTTATTAACTTGCTTTAAAATGCACTTACAAACATTTTATATTTTACAGCCTAGATATACTAAGTTTAAATTATAAATAAATCAATATATAATTGTTATTGCTGTAGAAAAAGTTAAACAAAGTTGCCCTTTGCTGTCACTTTAAAAAAAGGAGACATTCATATTTCTAGGATATAAAGTAAACCCCCAAAAGACAAATAACCATCACTTATGTGTTCTTAATAGACATACGATTCCTGCACATAAGAAACCATTTGGTTATTGCAGGTACTTCACTGTTTGCACTGTATAAAGAATATTTTGTCTTTGGTGCAGCTCAGAACAGTCAAGTAACAACAGGTAATTTGATATAAAGAGAAAAACAAACATATAACCTGCTCATTTTATTTTCCCAATGAAAAGCAACATGGTAAGCAGTATGATTATGAGCCACATTCCTTCTCACAGGTCTTTCAAAGGTGTTGGAAGGAGAGCTTGTTTCTGCAGTGAATGGTGTCCCTGGTGTTTGCTTCTGTATCTTGTTTCAACACAGTCTGCAGACAGAAAACTTGTATCCCTGTTGCAGTCCTGGGGACATTTTTCTTAGTAAACAGCGATTTTCACTGCAAATGCCAAGGTATCAGCCGGGATCAAATTCTGAAATGCTTGTGAAAATATCTGATTTCACACATGGCTGCTAGCAAAGTAAATATTAGCTAGGTTACCCACAGTTCTGGGCAGCACTTGGATCTGGTATGTTTGGTCTCTATTGGTCCTGCAGGAATTTTACCCTATTTATTTTCTTTACTAGATCCATTGCCACTCTGAAGTGCCTGATGTCATGTTAATTTAGTGTTTCAATTTCTCACCTAGAACGGAATCATTTCAGGAGTGACTTTGTAATTTACCTTTCACTTCCTAAGAAAATCTGTCTCAAATGATGTTTTTGCCCACAGATTAGAGCAATTAGAAGATCTTGAGTATTATTTCTGTTTACACTTGGCTTACTGGGAAAAGAAAATGCAGAAGAACACATGGGGTTTAGCACAAGCGAAATCCAGTGATCTTTTAAAATCACTGCACCAGGCTTAACAGATGCACCCTGCCTAGATGCACCTGGAGTGTTCCTGAATTTACAACACACAGAATGTCTAGTTTAAAAAGTCTATTTTAGGTACAGTGACTGCAGGACACAGCTGCTGTGCTAGCAAACATCCCAAGTGCACCTTAATGGGCATGGTCTGCTGTGCACCCAGCCTGTGTCCAGGTAAAAGCCAGCTTGGCTCACAGCCAGACCTGCTCCAAGGGTGCTCAATTGCAGCATTTACCCAGCAGCTGCTTCCAAGGAGGCTCCCTGTGGAAGGCCCTGCAAGGGGTGTTGCATCCTAAGCCCACCTGGAACTCCTGTGATCTAAAGGAATTCCCATTAACTTCCTCAGCACACTGCTAATTTTCAGGGATTTCAGATGGAAAGGGCTTCCTGAGCTATTGAGTCCCAGAGCTCTGTTACTGCCAGCCCCATGTCATTCAGCCCCACTTTGGCCTCACTGTCCCTTCTGAAGGGGAGGTGGTGACACAACATGGTGGATCTAATGATCAGAACATCTTAATTACCACTCTGAATTTACCTGTAGGGCACTTGGTACCCTTTTTCCTGCTGAAATACATTTCTAGCACCTGCACATTCCTTTACTCCAGTCTTGATCCCCATTCTGGTGTTGATCTCTCAGATATCTTTTACCCCTCCTGCAAGAAAGGAGCAGGCCAGTAAAGAGAGTGTGATGGGGAGTCTGGGGCTAATAGGGAGAGATTTTACCCTTCCTTCTGTCACAGCTGGGAGAGGCAGCCCTGGAGGGAGGTGCAGGCTGGAGAAGAGACCCTTCCCAGAGAAATTGGGCAAGCACAGATGCCAGATCACCCTGGCTCTCTGTGGCTGCTGCTCCAACGAGGATGCCTGGGATGCAGGGAAGAGTTCTGCACCTCAAGGGAGTGCCAGGACATGCTGGAACAGCAGCTGAGAGAGGCATCAACTAAACTGGTCCCAGTATGAGTGAGAGCCACCCAGGCTACTGCAAATCACTGTCAGCAAAAGCCCAGCCCAGATGTGTGAGTGCAAACAGCTGGAGGAAACAGCAGCAATCACAGAACTGCACAGGGCAGCAGAGCCCTCTGAGAAGGCAGAAAGGAGAAATGAGCTCCTCTTGAAAGCTGGCCTGAGACGAATTTCTGGATGGCACTTGGGTTAGAGCATTGTCCCCCCTGCATTTGCATCTAACAGCTGGTCTTCTCACATACCTTCACTTGGCTTGGTCCTTCACCTCCCCAGTTCCCACCTTTCTCAATTTTTAGCTGTCTCACAGCTGAATACAGCGTGCTTCATGCCCTCCCCCTCCATTATTCCAAACACCCACTTTTCTCTTTAATTCCTTATTTTCCATGAGAAGGAGTTGAGGACACAGATTGTCTGAAAACTGTGATGCAGTATAAACAATACCATAAATAGATTTCTAAAGAACCAACAGGAGCCTGGTACCCCTGAAAGATCAAAACCACTTTTCTCACTTCTTCACACAGGAAAAAAGAAGCCACCTGCTCTCACATGCCTGAAGCAGTCACTGCCTGATAGGGTTCTTTGCAATGACCTCCCCATTCCCTTGTTCCTTGAGACCTGTGCCATGTCCACACCTTCTCTGCTAACCTGATGATGGACAGCACTGCCCTCAGCATCTTGGATTTGCATTCACTCCCTTCCCTGCTGTGTCATTGGGGGGGCTGTAATTTTCCAGGGTTGCTTTGTTTTATTATAAGCAATACTCCCCATCTCCCAAACTCCTCCTAGCTTGGTTTATCTATTCCACACACATGCTGCTCTCTAATAACAGTAGTGCAAGCCCAGTAGCAGATTTTGCCATCTTTCAGGAGGTAGCTGATAAATTAGATTGGATGTTCAGTCCCATCATGGAGCAGTAGACCTGCAGGACCCTGGGCACGCAGGCACAGTCCCCATTTAACCCTGAGACTTTTAATACCTTCCTCATTATTTCTGTGTAGCAATTCCTGAGCAGAGTAAGCTGTCCTGTGAAAATGGCAAAAAAACCCCTCAGGTTTGAGAGTTTTGGTTACCCTGAGAAGAGTTTCCCTTTCCAGTGCCCAGTTTCACACATGTGCAAACTGGGCTTCCAGAAAGGACAATCTTTTCAAGGCTTCTCTTAATACAAGAGATGGTTAACAAGTCATCCATTCTTTTCACCTTTAGCTCCTCTCCTGAAAGGAGACACAAATTACAAAGTGCCTGGGGAAAAGGCTGTCCAGGAAGGCTCCTTTTCTTTAGGTTTATACCTGGAGCATCTAAAGAAACTCAACAGAGCTGGGACCCAGCCAGGCTGCCAGGAAAGAAAAGCACTGGGCAAACACCAGTGCACAGTCCAGAGGATCCCATATGCCTGGGTTCAAATTCATGCCCTGCTCCAAAAGTTCAAGGGTATTGAGATCAGATGTTTTGATTGACCTCATTATATATAAAGGGACCATCTGCAAAAGCTCAGATCTGGCTCCAAGCTTCTTCCAAGTCCAGGTTTGGGATTTTGATTTGAACCTCTGCCTAACTCACTCAAACTCTGCCAGGGCACAATGAAAGCATGGTGCAAGATACCAAGAATCCTTTCTTGAATCCAAGCTGAGCTCAGCTCCTACTCTAAATCCCCAATTCTGGCCTGGCTTTCAGGTGTGCCCAGCATCCTACGGCTCCCCTGCACACCACAGCCTCTCCCTCCTTGCCTGTTTTCCACCTATGTGCCACACTGAGCAGCCTCTCAGAACACCTATTAATAGAGTATACAAACCTGGAAACCAGTGAGTAGTGATGCATACACAGACTGTCTCTGCTTGCAAAGGTATGTGGCAAGGGATCCCTTCCAAAGCAAATGTGGAAGATCAACAGATTCAGCACACTCCCAGATTCCCTGTAGGTCTCACAGAGGCAAAACATTTCATAAACAGTGAGCAGCTGTGACAAGAGACCTTTTCTCTTTCCTTTATTCCTGAAAAAAGAATTGCATCTTTGAGATCCCATTGACAGCCATTCTCCCTTAACAATCTGCTTGACTCAACACAGGCCATGCTCTTGAGACTTGTTAAGGGAGGGGTGGGAAAGACATCTCCGCACTGTTCTCTTCTTTCCTCCTTCCTTTAATCAGAGAAAGAAAACAAGGGGGGAAAAAAAGAAAAAAATAATAAAAAATAAAGCAAGGAGGAGGAGGAGGAGGGGAAGCAATAGCCCCCTCCTCCCCAGTCCTTGGCTTTCTCCCCTATCATCCTGGCTGTCAGATGCTCTGACATTCCTTGCACGTAAGTGTTTTGCTTCAAAAGTTAGAGGAGAGGGAGAAAGAGAAACTGCATTGCACAGTCCCTGTTGATAAGGTTCAAAGCAGACAGAGATGCCTCAGAAGCACATGTGGTCTCTCCCTCTCTCCCTGCTACAAGAGAAAAAAGGAGAGCTAAATTCCATGGCAGACTTTGCTTCCTCCTGCTGCTGTTATCTTCCCTTGCACACAGGCTGGAGGTAGGGGAAAAGATAGAAAATGTCCTGTTTACCTTGCAATTTCTCTCCACACCCAGCCCCCTTTGAAATGTCATCTCTAAGCTGCTTTTTCAGGCCCAATTTTTAATGGCATTTGTAAAATGAAAGAAAAAATTATGGACATGTTTATCTGCCAAGCTGTTGTTTCCCCCCCACCTCCTTGCATTGTTTTACAATTTTCCAGAAGTTAGGATGAGCCCAGCTGAGGTTAGTCAAGGAAAAATCCTGTCAAATATCCTGTCAAAAACACCATACTGTTATTATTTCCCCAACTTTGTTATTATCTGGCTTTCCCCTTCCTCTACCCTTTGATAAATCCCTCTCATTTTTCCTCCCTGCTTAGCATTGGAGAGGAAACACTACAAAGTTACCACCACAGCACTCACTTGGGGAGCCCAGCCAAGAGTGCTCTGGCCTAGCAAAACCATCACAGCCATCTGTCTGTTTGTTGTGCTGGAGGAGAAACAACCGCATGCATTTGCTAAAAAGAAAGAAACCCAAAAGCCATGAAAGTCAGAAAATGGCCACCAGGATCAGCAATCACAGACAATATTAACACAGAGTTTCAGTCACTCCACTGGGATTTCAGATGAGCCTGGTGAACTAAAAGCTCTCTCCTTATTGCCTTCAAAGGGGAATTAAAATAGCTAAGAGCCTGGAAGAGGGAAGCCAGTAAAAGTTAAAGAGCTCGTCAGGCTGCCCTCTCACTTCCCATCTGTCTAACAGCAGCACCAATCTGCTCAAGGTGGAAGATCCCCTTCAAGGGCACCTTAGCACAGCCCCAGCTGCCGTGGGGGTTAATTTCTGCTTTCTGGTTGAGGTGGTTGGGCCTCAGCTGTGGGGTGGGTACCTTGGGATACACAGGTGAGCTCCATCAGCTCCTGCCTCTCTCTGGAGCCTCCTCCCTCACAGCTGAGGTATGTACAGAGCTTAGAGCTGGTCTCTGTAACCCTGATCAAGAAAAGCCCAGCCTGAGCCTCCTTCTCCCTTCCTAAGTAGGAATAAGGCTTTGACTGGCTCATCCCACTGTGACTGATGAGGGCAAAGGTTTCATCTCTCTTGGAGCTGCACCTCAGGAGAAGACCTCTGAGTTTGCCTCCCACATGAGTTCTTGCATGCTCTGGGCTGGGTTAGCTCTGCACCCATCAGAGAAAAAGTGGCTGGAGATAGGAATGGTGCCTGGTGAGGGCAGGACATGAGGGGACAAGAAAGGATTTATCTCTGCAGTGAGTATCTGTGTATTTATCTTTCTCTCCTGTTGTTGCATCAACTGCCTGAGATGAGTTAGCAACTCAGCAATAGCATTTGAGGAGCACACCAAATGGTTTTGTCAAAATATGAATGATAAGAAAAGCCCTTGGTGTTATCAGTGTTTACTAGGGAAAGCTGGCATGAGAGGAAAAAACCCCTGACTAGCCCAGGATGTTAACTACATCCAGATTGTCACTAAGTTAACAATTTATACCAGACATTAAAAATTCTCTTTCCTATACAGCAAGGAATTCAGGCTGTACATGGAGAATATTTCCATGCACAGCCATGCAGTCACTCCAGGAGGGCACTGGAGGCTGCAGGCTGTTTTCAGCCTGTTTCAGAGCAAGGGAGGGAGGATTTTTTACTGAAAGTAATAAAACAATCCCTGCTGCTGGTAGCTGGACTTGGTGTCAGTACACTGAAAAAACAATCTTATGTCCTTTCCTGGGTATTTACCTGCCAAATGAGAAGAAACTTGGAAAACTCTGAAAAGTGAAGACCCTTTCCAGCTTCTACTTGGTCTGACTGTCCAAAGGCAGAAGAGCTCTACTCATTTAAAAATAAGGGATATTGATGCTATTGAGCTCTCTCCATCCTTCTGAGGAAGAGTGTCACACGTGCTGGTTGATATTTAATGCTTCCCTATCCCAGACTGTCCTGGAGATGCTGCTGAGGGATGACTTCACATTGAAAGCAGCTTCCTAATTCCTCATGGAAAATCTTTGCAGGGGAAAGCACTGACCACCCTTCCCAGCTGGCCAGCTGAAGCTTCATGAAGATAACTGGCCCCTGTCCATGACTATACATTTGTCCAGCTTTGCTGGGAAGATTTATCTGACATCTGAACTATGAATTCCTAGTCTGAGGATCAATATCCACAGCTGAGACCTTCAAAAACAGCCCAGGAATGTGACAGGAGAGCAGAGTGCTCTTTGTTTGTTGTCCCTATCCTCTGAGCAGTCCTTACTGTAGGTGAGCATTTCGCTGCACCTGGTTCAGTCCCTGTGTCAGAAAACATCCTCTTTACTTCATCCTCCTGTCTTCCTCATCACACAGCACACCTTGTTTCCCAGTTCACAATCACACTGCAATGTCAAGGATTTTCTCTGTAAATTACAGTCATCAAGAAACAGAGTGCATAAGTTGTTTGCCCATGGAGGTGACACAGTGGGAAAAGGGACTGGTCTGTGCTAGGGATGGCTCTGTGCAGCCTGTGGTGACAATTCTGCATTGCAGTGAGGACATTTCACAGCCAGAGGAGCAATACTCCAAAGCAGCAGGACCCTTGCTTGGAAAGTGAGTCTGAAATCATTTCATAGCTGCCTCCATCACTTCCCTTCTCAGTTCATAGGCACAAGAGTGCAGATGCAAACTTCAGCCTGCTAATGGAGCAGTTTGGGAACACCTATACAAGCTGCAATTCAGGACCTAGTTCCCCAAGTGCACATTTCAGACTCTGTTGCTGTAAAAGAATCATTTGGACCAGAAAACAACTTACTGCAGAATAATAAAAGCAGGAGACTTGGACTTTATAATCTGTTCTGAAGAATGTGAGTTCACTTAGCACACAGTGAAGCAGCAATAAAGTTCCCAGTAGGTAAGAGCAGACCCATGCTGGTTACCACTGTACATCACAGCCAGCCTCGCCCAGCCTGTCTTGCCTCAGGGCATGAGATCAGCTTGTTCTGCAAGTCACCTGCACTTGAGGCAAAAAAACCCCTAAATTTCTTGCCCATAACCTCTGAAGCAAACATTTCAAAGTTCAACATCTAGTCTGTTTTCAATTTTTCCTTCAAATACCAGAAGTGAATGCACCACATTATGGACTAATCGCCTGTCAAATTTAATTTCTTAAGATGAGGTTGCTTTAGAGCCAAGTGAATGAAAAGGAAAAAATACCCTGTCCAAACCTACTAAATTGTTATTTTTATGCTTGTAGAGTTACCTGAAAATTGGAGCTTTTCTTTAATCTTTTGGTTTAACTACATGGCAAACACATTGCTGTCAGTCTAGGGCATTATTTGCAGAATTTGATCTTCCAGTAGGTCTTCATATTTAAACTGTAATGAAATTAATTTCATTAAAGTAGCACAAGGTCCAGCAAGGGGCAGAGTCCTTTTTTGTACTTATTACTGAAGATCAAACACACACCTTCATTTTCTCTTACTTCAAGTGTCTGCACTACCTGTTGGGACAATGCCTCTCACATCATCTGTGTTTTGGCCCATCTGAAGGTCTCAGAGATATAAAGGTTTATTAATGTTCTTCTGTCCTAGGGAGAGGCCTCACCTTACCAGCACACACATGCTGTCTGCCATAGAATGATAACCACTGCTAGCACAGAGAAAACTGGGCTCTTTTGGTGGGATTTTGGTGCAAACATAAATCCAGGCTCTCATCCCTCACCCTACTGGAGGATAAATCTCAAATTTTGACAGGAGGTTATGGTCTGATGCAAGTTCAGACACATGGGGAAAAAAATCTCAGAGAAGCCTCAGGGTGCAAACTTTTGTTGGGAATACCTTGTACTTCAGCTGCTAAAACAGCAAAAGTTTGGGTTTGAGCATCCCTGAGTGCCTTGACCCTGAGACTGTGAAAGGGAGGACAAGGATGGGGGAAAAGGACAGCAGAGCCATTGAGGATCTGGGTGGCAGAAAAGGAGCCTAAAACCATGCAAGGAAATTGATAGAAACAGGGCAGCAGTAACAGCAGAGGCTCACAGTAAAGATGATAACCCTACTGCTGTCAGTAGCTAGGATATGACACCTGTGGAGGCAATCTAAACTTTTCAACTCTCCCAATTAACCAGGTAGGCTGTGTGCTTCTTTTTATTATTTTTTTTTATTATTATTATTTTTGGGAGCTACTTAAGAAAACACAAAGCTAGAAAATTACTTGAGTGGAAACATCACTACCAAAAAGAAAGTTACTTTGGACAAATGCCAAAAAAGAGAGGCAAACAAAAATTAAGACTGTCTGTGAACCAGTGGAAAACCTTTTGAAGTAACTATAATCATTCTTGATGTATTATCAGAGAGACCAAGTCCAGCTCTGATCTGCTGGTGTTTTTCATCTGCAGTTTCCAGCATGCTTTATAGCCTGCCTCTGCCTCCTTTCTTATAGGAAAGCAGAAGAGAAATTTGTTATGGCTGAGTGCCTCAGGTCACACAGCCAGCCAGTGACTGGCAGAGATACCAAGCCTGCTGCCTCCCAGAAGCAGTCTAATTTATTGATTTTCCTCATGTGGGTGTAGACTGTTGCTAATGAGAAGAAAGATGGGTGTACAAAAATGATTCCCAGCTCCTGCCACCTACCAGAAATATCCAACCCATTTTGTCAATGGCTGATTTTCCCCTAAGTCTCTCTCATTTCCACCTTGCATACCCTGGTTGGCTCAATCCTCTCTCCTCAGCAGTGATTTCACTGCCCTGCATTGTGCTGAGGATAATATCAGCCCTTTCTGTATCTAGAGGTTGAAATATTTATTGGGTAACAGGGTGTTTCTGAAATGATAAGAAAACTTGTAAAATACATAGTTATTTGTGGAAACTATCATCAGTAAACAAGTTACCAGGCAAGAGTTTCCAATTTCTAGTTAAGCCATGTCGAAAGCAAAACATGGCCTGAAAGAAAGGCTTGAGGAAATTTTACCAAACTTCTTCTAAGTTTTTAAGTGATAACACAGTGGTTTTACAGCACACACACAAACCCATGCACAGTGAGATAAAAGTTTTGCTCTCACATTGGCATACCAGAGCAAATGGCTGGGAGTTCTTCTGCAGTCTCTTGCTAAACCCACATTTTTCTTGGTTCAGGTTAGTTTTGTGTGCAGTACATCTGCACAGGGCGACTGAAGGAGGCGAGCATTACTGGCCTCTCCTCTAATGCTGAAAATTCCCTTCTCAGAGGGAAAATTCCCAAATTCCCTTCTCAGAGCCTCCAAAGAGGCTTCAAAAATTACTGAAGTGGTTTTGGCAGTAGGCCCTGGTAAAGGGGAGAGTGGTGCCCATTAATTTCCATGTTCATTCAGGTCTCCACCTTTGTGGCCAGTATAGTTTTCACGTGGATGGATTGGTGCTGGTGCCTGGGGCTTTGAGCAGCTCAGTGGCAGGATTTGAGAGGGAAGGGCAGAGAGTGATGGTGAAATGTGGCGTGTCCACAAATAAATGTGACCATTTCCCTCCCCCTGCTCTCTGCCTTTTCTATTTCAATACACACAAGCCCTGATGTTAATAGAGCTGACTTCAGAGAGGCAGCAATCACAGCAAGCATGAAGGTCTGGCTATTAGCCTGGAAATAAGATGAACAAATAGCCTTGGGAAACTGCTTGCCTGCTATCTCTCCAAGCACAGCCCCTTGCTTCTCTGGGAATTGGGACTCCTCCTACAGATTGGTTACACCACTGAACTTGTTTTCCCTCTCTGTCCCATGTCCATCCCAGTCTCTGTGGTTCTGCAGTGCTCTTCAGGGGCCTGATGTCCAGGGCAGACCTCAGACACATCCTGAATCCCCATCCAGAGCCAACCTGGTGCCTCTCCCATCCCTGCACCACACTGAAGAAGGAAACCAGGGCCACAGGCTGTGCAGGAGCCACAGTTCCCTCTGTAGGTCTCCAAGATGGACATTCAGAGCTGTAGGTCTCACTGTAGGAGATACCTGTCCCTCCTGATGTGAATGCATCCAGAGCCTGGTTCCTCTTGGCTGGGTGCCTCTGCAGGCTTAGAGCCAAACCCTGGGAAACATGAGATAATGGGCACTTGGGTGGAATTTGTGCTGGCTGCATCCAGCTCATTTAATGCGTTCTCAGAAATTCTATTTTTTTCAGAAGAAAAGCAGAAAACAAGGGATGGTTCTCTATTGTTCTGCACTTCACTGGCAATAGAAATGGAAAGTATTCTCATCCAAGCCAAGAGCTGCTCAACACTTTTGGGAACAGGGAGGTGTAAAAGTTGTCTGCCAGCTGCCTTATCCCTCCTTCCTGCTTTTTAGTCCGAGGATGGGATTAATTGTGCAGCCAACAACTGGATGCCTCACCTGCATCTGCTCTCAGCCATGCAGTGCAGTCCTGTCCTCTGCACAGCACTGCCTGGGGGAGCTAAACAAGCAGAGTTATTCTCTTCTGCAGGGTTGCCTCTACTGCACTGTGCTGGGAAGTGTCCCCCCATAAATCAATAGGCTGCAGGAGGTCTCTGATCTGTGTGTGTGTGATAAGAAGTGGCCAGCACAGAAGCTCTGCCCATCCTGCTCCCCTCCACAGCTCCTCTGAGAGGTCCATCCATCTCTGAAGTGGCTGAGAGTCATGTTGGAAGGCAGAAAGTAGAACAGCCTTTAAGCCAGTGGCTTAAAAGTTTTCAAGCTCTCAAGAACAGAATCATTAAGGCTGGAAAAGGCCTCCAGGGTCATTGAGCCCAACTTTTGACCAAGTATTCGGGTAATGGAAATACTGGCAACCAGACAGCATCAGAGAGGAATTGCTCTGGAGAAATCAAAACTTGGAGGGTGGATCAATGGCAACAGCTCCCATCTTCAACAAGGATAAATCCTCTCAGCCAGCCTATTCACCTGTGCAGAAAACTGGTTCTTGAAAGGCTGGTGTAAAACGATAGGGAGGGTGGGGACGCTCTTTGTGTGAACCTAAGCATCTTTCCTGAGAGTAACAGAAACACCCATTAGCTTCAAAGCCTGGACTGTTTCTTTCTCCCTTTGAGCGAAGAGAGCCCCAAGGAAGCATCTGTATTTGGAAGGCTCCAGAGAGACTTTCTGTACTGAGTACAGAGGAGAACAGGACAGGAAGCAGCCTCCCTGCTCATGCCAGCCCCGTAGTTAGGGGAGGCTGTGTTTTGTGTGGGAAGGACAGTTCCTGGGCTATTTGCAAAGGGATTGGGAAAAGTTGCCACAAATACATTGCAGTGAATAATCCCCTGCTAGATCACAGATGATTGAGGGGGATGGGGAAACTCAGACATTTAAGTTGATACCTAATAGGTCTTTTCCACCTCTGATTTCTATGATGTGCTGTACACAAAACAACAAGCAGCAGCTAAAATCAATGCACAACCAGAGCCAAGTGTGGAGGTTTTAATCAATCTGAGAAGCTGTTTATTGTGAGGATCCAACAAAGCCACAGAGATTATCATTACTACACATGAAACAGGGACAGGGAAAGCAAAAGGGAAGCATTGAGCTCCTGCTTTGTGGGGACTGAAAATTGTACCTACTGCTTCTGTACCTGTCAGAATTAATAGCGGCATAGCAAGAGTAAATAACTTGGGCAGGGGTGTGGAGAGAGGGGATCATTAAGTCCCAGGTATTGATCAATGCTGGGTTTAGAACAGGAATAGCTTTTGACTACGTCTGCTTGGGAAGGAAAGCTTAGCCCCCAAGGTAAATGATGTTTTCCACTGACACATCTGGGTGAAACATTGAGGGGCTGTGAGCAGACTGTCTTGTGACTGAAGGGACAGTGTATGTGAAGGCAGATCTTCAAGACTTGGAAAAATCAGTAAATAAATATCCTGCACACCCATCTCCTTTGCAAGTCAGAACTGACCATTCCTCTTTCCCTCAGCAGGGTTTTAAGAGGATGGAGTATGCCATGGAAAATGCCAATAACTGGGAGCAAACAGTGCAGAGATGGGTGCCATGCCCTCTGAGTGCTCCTGCCTCGGGACAAAAACCACCTCCGACTCCAGAAAGGGAATCTTGTCTTTGCTTCCAGCACACACTAGATGCCCAGTCTAAGCAGACTTAATGTTAAAATTGGATCCAACTTCTGAGTCTGGACCAGTTTTCTTCGGAATGTAAAGCCATAGGGGCCTTCAGGCTCAGGCAAGAGCAATTGCAGTGTTGTGCTGGTGGTGACAGAAGTAGCCCTGATGTTGAACAGCAAGGAACTGTAGTTCATAAATGATGACCTCATAAAGTATATTGTTGCATCTCAATATGATTACCAAGTAGATGGTAATTAAACTTCAGCAATTTCAGGAACACAATAATTTTCATTACACAATATTTGGAGGGGTTGTAGAGGTAACGGAAGGAACTACATAATCTAATAGACCTTTGCAAGACCTTTTCCATCTTCATCTTCTTTGATGTTCTAAATGTAAAAACTGAGCAGAACCATCACTCCAAACAATAAGGAAAAAATGCACACTGTAGCAGAAGTTTGCAGCTGTCCAGAAGAAAATGGGAGGATAGTGCAGACTTGCTCAATTGTCTGTTCCACCAGGAGAAACTCAGGGTTTCTGTACCTTCCTTGGCTCCCAATTCTCTCAAACATTTCACTCTCCTCTATTAGGACACCTAAAGTCTTCCTACTTTCACACCCAGCTCAGGATCACGGCTGCTGAGGTGGCTGCATAGGGACAGGGACACTGAACAGCATCAGACATGGGACAAGACCCAAAGCCCGGCCTCACTGGGGTTTGTGATCTTCCCTTTCCATCCCACACAACCCAAATGCCCCAGCAGCTGTGGCCAACTTGGATTTCAACTAACAAAAGTCAATGTGGGTTCAGAGCTTTTTCACCACTGGGTATTTTCCAGATATTTTCTGCTGTCCCCACGCAGCCCCTTCAGCTCCAGCAGTCACCGTGGGTTTGATATCCAGGAGATCCTGTTTAAAAGCTCACATGGGCATGGCTGTGGAGCAGAGATACCTCTCAGTGACCACTCCTTGTGTGCCTTACTGCAGAGCAGGTTCTGAATTCCCTGAGCACAAAGTGGTTGAGGAGGCCATGGCTGAACCCCATTTATGAAATTCCAGACAATGCAGTGCAACAAGAGCCAACATTTCACTGCTCTTTAGCCATGTCTCCATTCACAGCATCCCTGCATCTGGCATCCTCCTTTTCATTCCAAAACTTTCAGTGCTGTGGCCATGAGAAATAACATGCAGAACAAGAGCCACACAGAGGAGAAATCCCAAACAAAACAAAACATTCATTTATCTCTCTTTAATGTATCTTTTCCCCTTTCCCTCCCCATAAGAGGAGATGGTGGGGGCTGGCAAGGGGGAGGGACGATCCCAGCAGAACAGCCTAACTATAAAAATATGAGTGCAGTTGCTAAAAGCCCAATCTATTTTCAAATGATGTGCTCTAATGGAATGTTGCTGTACATCTTTTGATGAGACAGGAGTCTATTTAAAAAGACAGGCGCTTTCGAATGTGCTTTTAAACCCCGTCTGTCAATTAGAACAACATCAAGGGTTCAGTGGCTGGGAAAAAAGATGACAGTAATGAAAAGCTGGGAGGGCATCAGAAGAAAAGAAAGATAAAGACAAAAAAAGGTGGGGGGGGAGGGGGGGGAAGACAGTAGGAAAAGAAAGAAAACCATATTTAAAAAAAAAGAAAGAAAGAAAAAGGGCAGAATAAAAGGGCAGTGAAAGGGCAGAATAAAGATTTATAAAGAATAGAGGAGAATAAAGATTCATGAAACAAGATTACACTCTTTTACCCCCAAAATTATATATTCATTCACTGCCAAGAAGGATGCTGAGTACAGAGAAAACAGAAAATGCAATGCCTCTTAAAATCTGATTCCCTGCATTACTCAGCATCTCTCAGTAAGGGGGAGGAAAGTGTTCCTCAGCCTTTCCATGGATGGATCCCATGCTGGGACCTCTTCCTGCAGCTCTGCTATGAACCTGAGCAAACACAGGAAGATAATTTAATCTTTGAGAAGCATTAAGGTGAGGATCACTGTAGGAAAAATTCCTCAAGGAAATTTATAACTGGTATTAAGTGCAGGATGCAGAGAGCAGTAAATAAGTCACTAGGCCACAAAGTGAACATGGCAGGAAAAAAACTTGGGGCTGGGTCCTCCCCAAGGAAATGGTATCTCTCCTGCACACTGGAGGTGTCAAGAAAAGTGAAGGTGGATGTGGGCACCTGGAGGTGAGTACTGTGCAAAGAAAGTAAAAATCATGTGTGGTTTTGGTTTGGTCGCCCAAGCCCAATACCCAAGATGAAGACTCAGGTATAAATGCTCCCATAAAACTCAGAGACAGAGTTTGTGTGCCTCATTTCCCTATGGTGCAGACAGCTCTGACATGCAGGGTCTCTTGGTGCTCACCTGTATCAGGGACTCCATATCCATGCCATACCTGAAGCAGCTGCTGTCCTGCAGGAGGAGCAGAGGTTTTGGCAGAACAAGTCATATTTCACACCTTTTGCCCTGGAAAGAGCAGGTGCACTTGCCTAGAAGCAGTCCTGAGCTCTCACTCATATTGCTGGGATTTAGAGACTTTTGTTTTGCTCGTTTCTACAGCTGCACATTGTTTATGGCCTCTGTTGCAGCGAGTCTTAAAAAGTCATAACATTTAACATATCCAGCTCCTCAAGAAACTGAATAAATCCTCCTCACCAGTTGCCTTTGCTGCTTGTGGAGCTGTTCTTGAGAGGCAGAGCACTATTTCTCCAGGTTTAATTGCAGGCCCTCGCTCAGGCTGGAGCAGAGCACGCTGGCAGAGCAGGAGCCATGGGCAGGGTTGGTGCTGCAGCTGGATGCCTTGCAGGAGCCCACAGGCACCCTGGGCTGTGCTGAGCTCCCTACAAAGGTACAACCAAAGGGTGGAGGTAAATCAAACCTGTGTGATGGGGAATCCTCTCTCCAGATTGGACCCAAGTGGATTTGCACACCTTAATGAGAAGAGCTGTGGGTTTTCAGTGTCTTTGCTCACATGATGTTTGAAGAAAGGGATGTGCAATCTCTCTCACATGTGGCAGTGTAATTAGGCAGTGTAATCTGCAGGGAGGGAGGGAAAAAAAAGTAGCAAGCTAGCTTGAAATGCTTATTTTTTTTGCATCATCTGCTGATGTATGGTAACTTGTTGCCTATGCTGGTAACTTCCTCATGTATCTCTATCCTATTTCTGGACAAAGCAGTGCTTGTTCAGCCAAGAAAACACTTTACAAGTATCAGCCATGCAAAGACATTAACTGGGGATAAATACTGGAGCTGAAGTTTCCCAAGTTGGACAAGAGAATCAAGAGCCCCAAAGGCCCTTTTATGCAGCTCCCTCAGGCATTACTCCATATATATAACAAAAATACTGCAGGGAAACAATTAATGGCAGAGCTGGCTGCTGCAGGAGTTTCATGGCCACAAAAATATGAACCTCTTATCAGGCCTTGGCACCCACAGGCATTCCTTTGAGTTCAGTGAAGGTTTCCCTGGCAGCCCTTATATTCCAGGGTGGAATATAAGGGTTTAGGAGATATATATGTACACACATACCTATATATATATATATGTGTGTGTGTGTGTGTGTATATGTATGTATATATCTATTTTTTATATATATATGTATGTATTTTTTACATATATAGATATAAAACATATGTATGTATTTTACATATATATATATATATATATATATATATATATATATAAAAGGTGGTTTAGGATAAATAATTAGATAAATAGAGCTCTCTTGCAAGAGGCTGTCAATATTTGCTGTCTCTGAAGCAGAGGGGTCAGCGTCCCCATCCCTTGAGGACCAGGCTCTTCCTCTCTGTGTGAGAGTCACAGGACACTGCCAGTGCTGGGAGTGCAGAGAGGGTTTGGTGTGGGCATAGGATTGCACCAAAGCTCCCATTTGTGCTCAGCTCAGGCAGCAGCAGCACAGGAACCATGTCTGGAGGAACAGTGCTTAAGGTTTGGGGGGCTGGGGTGGGTCAGGGGTCCCCTCTCTGCCAGTCCCATTTTCCTCTCCACAGAGACACCCAAACTCCACATATTGAAATAACACCCTCCCATTTTTAGAATAAATGCACTGCAGAGTGTGAGGTGCTTGGAGGCTGTGGAAGAGAGGTCTATGCAAGAACCTCCAAGGTATGTTTAAGCAGCCACCACTCAGATCTTCAGTCATCATTACCCAGGGAAACCAGCTGTTCTTCTGCTATTTATGATCTCCCCCTTAAATCTACCCTCCCTATGACTAAACCCACAGGCTTTAAAGTGTGCAGTGTATTGACATTTATATAGTACATTTCATACACTTCCTCTCAAAGCTTTTTACAAAGCCATGAATTACATACCTGTCACCCACTGAATTCATTCATCCAAAAAAGCAGCAGTCATTACCCACTCAGCAATAAGCCTCATAACACTGCCAGCCATTGGGTCTGGAGATGTGTGCACCAAAGAGATAAAGTTACTTTAATGCCATCTCTTCTTTTAATGCAACGGGGAGCAAGGGAGGGAAGGATGAGGAGAGGGGGAGTAAATGATGGGTGGGAGGCTCTGGGTCTTTCTCCAGACCTAGATGCAGAGATGTAGCATACATTAACTGCCTAAGAGGCTGCAGCTGCAGGAAGGTAATTGTGTGAGTGGCAAGGTGCCTCCATCCTGGTCTCCAGGAGAAATACTAAACAATGGAATGCTTTGTATTTGTTTTGCTCCTTTCATTCTGGGATCCCAAAGTGCTTTTTAGACAGTAATTAATTCTCACTAAAGAAAAAAACATATTACAACACCACCATAACTTTGGAGCTGTTCTCATTTTGGAAATGGAGGCACTGACAGGTTTGCAAATTTTCTGCAGGCTGCAGAAAGAATTAATAGCAGAAATAAACCCTGCCATCTTGGTTCCCAGCTCACTGGTCCACCTCACACACTCACCTCCTTTTCATCTACTCCTATCAAGCCTGCTTCCTTTTAATCAGTATTCCAGTGGGATGGCTTTCACTGCTGAGAAAAGGCTGCCTTAACTTTTGTCTCAATGAACCAAACATATGCACAGCATCTAATTAATATCCCTGGACTTGATTGCAGGCAGGGAAAAAAACCTTTCTCCAGATTCCAGTGATTTTAGGATGCATTTTCCACCAGCCCTGTGAAGCCCATCTGTGTTGAGGGACTGGAAGCAATCAGTTCAAAGACAAAAAGACTGAACTCAATCTGCTGCATCCTGCACAAGTCCTGGATTTCCCCTGAATGGAGTAAACCCTGTGGTGTGCTGTTTTTGAGCCAGATTTTACCCAAACATTAACCCTAATTCCTCCTCCCCATACTGTGCTGCAATGACATTTTTGATTGCAGGATTCAAGAGATTCAGATTTTGATAGTCCAAAGCCTACCCCAAACCTCAGTGGAAAAGGGCTCCCCTTGTCCAGAGCAGATGAAGAAGAACTGGGAGGGGACAGAGCATAAATCACCTCTTAAGAGATGTATTTAGTTGATGGACTGAAATTGAACTGTCGTAAAGTGACAGCTCCTGGTCTCACTTGAACTCTCCAATTTCAGAAGAATTCAAAAGCAGGGCTGAATGAGAGAAATCACTAAACTGGGGAAAGGAGTTAAATGGGTTTTTTTCTCTTCATGTTGCTAGTTCTAATCTGTCTTTTGTAAGACCAAGTCCCTCTTCAACCCCCAGGACACCAAATACATGAAAGGTGTTGCTCTGCAAGAAGAAAGAGCAGAAAACAAGGAATGAGAAAATAAATGCTCTCTTGCTGAAGACTGCCAACACCTTCATCTTTCCCATTCCAAGAGAAGCCAAGAGGAAAATGGTCTCTTTTTTTCCCTGGTGCAACCTTCAAGTGGCAGCAAACTCATTTCCAATAGATGAGTTTCATTTTAGAAGGGTGGTAAGAGATTTACCTTCACCAAAAAATCAGTCTGGAAAAATTCTGAAAAACCACTGTCAAAATGTGATCAGCTAATGATTTTCAGTCCATGAACCATTTTCTGGACTTTTCTGTCAGTGGTTGGAAAGGATGAGTCCATGTCAACACCAGATGCTCATAAAAACTGTCTTTGCCCAAATCCTTTTCAATTCTCTCACCAATTACTGCAGTCACCAAGGAGGAAAGTCATCCAGATCATCAAATGACCATGAAAATTTCTGCTCAGGAATAAAGGAACCAAAATAACAATTCTAGTATGTGTTTTCTGAGTGTCTTCTGGCTCAGGACACAACTTGCCAGGCACTGAAAACTTCCAGGTGATACGGCCAGTCAGCCCATGATGAGTGGTTAGACAGACACATGGACAGACAAACAGAATACACAGATCCTTATTTGCACCCATCCAGTGTTTCATTGCCTGCCGGGAGGTGTCATCACTCATTTCAGAGGGATTTCTACTCACTGTGCCAGGTACATGAAGCAAGTGCAGGCCATTTGAGGGCTTGCTGTGGTAGAGACTGATTGGTTGTGTGGATTGTGTAGAGCTGCACTGATGACAGACCCTTATAGAGAAATCTCCTGCCTCGCTTGGGGATGACTCAACTCAAGCCCAGAGTTCATAAACCCATTTGCAACCAGTGTGTTGTTTAGCAATGACAGCCTCTTTCTTAATTCAAGTCATTAATTTAATAGTGTATATGCAACTTAAATTAATAACACTAATTTAATATCAATAATGTAACTTAAACACATTTCCCTGTATTCTTTTCCTCCAGGCTGTGCCCACAGCACTGAAGGGTACCACACCAACATGCAGAGTGTGCTTACAAGGCTGGGAAATTCATCTGAGAATCAAACATGTCAATCACCAAATGGCCCCTCTTCAAAACCCAAAGGGAACAGGCAAGATCCAAATCACTGACCCTCATGTAATATTCAGAAGCAGCAATACCTGTCTGTCCAAAGTGCTTGCCTCTGTCTGTAAAATACACAAATGTGGAGTTCTCTTTGCCTCTGTTTTCACCAGATCACAGTTCTCAATGGTGTTTAAATGTTTAAATATGTTCTCTCAATTGGAGATACGTTCAAAAATCCCTCTACAAATGGCAAAATAGAATATAAAACAACAAAAAGGGCATTGCTTTAAGTCTAGCTAGATTGCAGTTATTATGAAAAAAGATATTTTACATTTCTTTAGTAAATTCCACAGTAAAGCATTTAGCAGCCTACTGCAATATGTTGGATCATATGCTTAAGGCCCACTAATTTAAATGAAAAGCAGAGATAGGCATTTACATCTCCTACATATTCCATCTCTCCCTCCCCAGCACAAATCCTTGCAGACTCTTGCATGCACACAGAAATCCCGGTGGCCACGTGGTGGTTTCTGTGGTGGTTGTACTGCTGAGCTGATTGTTTGGAAAGTCCAATGCATCCAACTGGCAGGCAAGAAGAATGAGATCTCACACTGGAAATGGAGGCAGGAAAGGGAGAAGAAACCCCATTTTTACTCACAGGGCGTGTGTTGCAGATATCTTTTATGAAAAATCCCTTCCTTAGGATTTTTTCCTCCTGAGAAGCTGAGAGGCCTCAGGAACAAAATATAAATTTTGATTATCTGCTGCTGTGGAACACAACAGGTGGATCTGTGATTGGCCCATCTTGTATGTTTAGGATTAATGGCCAGTCACAGCCCAGCTGGCTCGGACACAGAGCCGGAGCCACAAACCCCTGTTATCATTCTTTCCTATTCTATTCTTAGCTAGTCTTCTGATGAAACCTTTTCTTCTACTCTTTTAGTATAGTTTTAATGTAATATATATCATAAAACAATAAATCAAGCCTTCTGAAACATGGAGTGAGATCCTCATCTCTTCCCCAATCCAAGAACCCCTGTGAACACCATCACAGGCGCGGAGAGAAGACCTACGAACTATGCCTAGAAGGGGAACCACAATTTCTTGGAGAGGTAAGATGCTCAGCGCACTAAATTTTGCATCCTATTAGAGGTAAGTGCTGGAGAGGAAGAGTCCCCATCCTCTGCCAGGCCCCTCATCTCAACCATGACCAGAATTCCAGCTGTTACACCCATGGATGGTGCCGCTGGGGCATTCTGTAAAGCCTGTCTCACATTTCAGACCAGGCTAATCCCACCTGTGAGAGCACACTGTATCCCCCAGTGTGTCACAAAGGAGGGAGCTGCTGCAGGAGGCTTCGTGTGCTGCAGGTGAGGGCAGAGTGGGCTGGAAACTGTAGGAAATTTAAACCTAGTTCCAGTTCACAGTGATGTCAAACCACAGGAAATGAAAGCAGAAAGTGGGGATTTATGAAAAAAGTGGCAGAAGTCATTACTATGTGTGCAGTATTGATTGAAGAAGATCGTGTTGCCCCCAAATCGAAATGGCTTTTACGTGTTTGGGCCCATCCTGACAAAAACACTTTCTTCTCTGTTGACGAGGCCATGTTGCCATGGAGATGCAGGGCTGGATGCTTGGCAAAAGCACGTTTCGATAAGGCAGGTCTAATGGATATATTTTCACAACATTCACAGTTCCTTTCTGCTCATTTTCTCCTGAGCAGACTTGTCCACTTCTTCCATTTTGCCACTTGATGAAAAAATATCATTTTAATCTTTTCATTTAGCTTAGATTTCCCTCCCTCCAGCACCAGAGCTTGCCAATTAAACTACTTATCTGAGATGCTCCACACCAAGGCCAAGTGCTTGCTTTTCATTATCAGGTTGGGTGGCTTGTTCTCACCCTCCCTGCTCCATGTCTGAACCTCTTTGCTGCTTGCTGTATGTTGCAGATGTTGTGATACAAGATATGAGCTTAGAGTTTCATGTTGATGGAAGAGGCCAAAGGTTCAGCTTTTCTTTAAGGCAGACCTTCTGAAGTCCTTAGGACAACAAAACAATGTTGTGGTAGCTGGTACATGTCTGGGAGCACACACTGATGCTGCCTGGGCCAAAAGCAGGGATAATAATGCAGTGTCACCTGGAAGAGAAGCATAGTTTAATGTTTTTAATTCTGTGTGTCTGTTTATCTTTTTACTATAAGCAAATGCAAGTCTCTTTTAAACGAATTTGAATAAAATAGCAATATCTGTGCTTATGCAGGTACACAAATACAAGCATTCCTATATGCAGAGGAGTAACTTCACATCCAGTTCCATTCCAACATCTTTTCCAGGTTTTTGTTTTTGTTTTTTTTTAGTATCTTTCGATCATCTTCTGGAATCTGTTTGAGTTTCTTTAGCAGGAATAACCAACAGGCATATTGACTAGAAGGGATGCTCACAAGAACAGCCTATTTGAAAGGAAACAGCAGACTCAAAGAATACTTTTAGTCAGTGAATTGAAAAAATATATATTCATGCCACAAAATGCATTTATGCCATGTGGCCTCTGTGACCAATTAAAATTAGTCAATTCCTTTTGGTTTGGGGATACTCTTAATGAACTTCTCCCAGAGAAAAGAGCAGACCAAGAAGTATTTGCATCAGCAAACAATTTCAAACAACCAATTAGCTGGAGAAATCAACACTGCAAGCATAGAAAATTCACAAATAGAAAAAGAGGCAAAATTCATCCAATAAATTATTCATCAGGAATTATTTGTCCAGTTTCCTTTAGATCTGGCCTGAGTTATTACCAATTAGTTATGGACACCTTCACCTACCAGGGCAGTCTTGGTTGAGGAGTGGAAAAAACCATTTTCTGCAGCAGTGATTCGAAGGCAGCTCCCAGAAGCTGGTAACTCAAAGCTTGCATCACCAAGTGACTCTTGCAAGCTCTCTTGTTCCAGCTGACAATAACACAGGCTGATTTTCAATGGCAACAGTTATCAAAGACAGTATTCATCTCTTTCCCCCCGAGTCAGGGCCGAGGCGTGCTGTTGGGTCAATATTTTGGAGGCGTCATTGTTCAGCACATTCAGAAAGTGCCCGAAGGACTGCAGACACCAGGGCTGTCACTCAGACATTTCACAAAGATTGGGATGTTTCTTTGTCCTTTTGTACATGCCAGCGTTCTTGGAAAAAAGAAAAGAAGAAATGAGATTTAGTATCACAGGATTCCTTGTTTCTTTGGCTTTGCCTCTGTCTGGGCCCTATGTCATATAATAGGGCTTTGGCCCAGGACGTGGGCTCTGAGATGTGAGGCAAATGGGGCAAGGGAATAATCATCCAATAAGCAAATTCATTTCATCTCCTCATGCTTCAATTTTGCCATCCACAAGACACTGCTAATGACACTTCCCCTGCTCTGAGGTCTTTGGATGCAAAAACCCAGCATTAACTCTTTAAAGAGGCTAATCCTCTTTGTGTGCTTTAACCACAGAAGCATGCAAAGCTCAGCGTTAGATGTGCCTCTGCACTGCAGAGCAGCTATAATTAGGAGCTCAGAAAAGCATGGGGGAGAAGGGGCAAAGCCAGCCAGGAGCAGGGAACTGCTTCAGTAGGAGGAGACACCAAGCAGGACCCTGTGGATGCTGAGGGAGGGATGAGGTGAGGTCTGTGGGACCACAAGAGGTGGGAAGGCAGTGGAGCAGGAGCAATTTTGCACCATGTTGCATGAAGAGTGATTTGTTAACACATTTGAAACATGTAAAACACAGTCCTTTCCACACCACTCCTAGTGACTCTGGGATTGCACCCAAGAGCTTGTTATCACCACAGATGGAACTGTTTTTTATCAGCATCCCTGACCAATCTACTGACTCTGAGGAGAATCAACAGACTTCCCCACCACCCTTAGGATAACTATCAAATTTTGCAGGGTTTTGAGGACTTGTGCACAGTCCTGTCCTGAGCATCAGAAGATTGCTGCCACACATCTCAAAATGCCATGAGTGGGAAGATATTACTGAAACGGAGAAGGTATCCTTAAAACAGGACATCTGCATCTGCACACAGCCAGTAGATGAGCACAAGGCTTACTCTGGTTACCCTGTTCATCTGATTGCAGGGTGGGAGATCAGAGAGGAGGAGGTCTGGGTACACCACGCCTTCCTTGTAGATTTTCTCTGTGGAGTTCTCACACGGTCACGCTTCATTGATAAAATGAGTCCCAGGAAGGTTTATTCATTTTACTGCTTATTGTTTTCTCTAACAGGTGCAATCACCATAATTAGGTCTGTACAACAGCATTTTCTTGTTACTCAAATTCCTTCTGTCTCTCAGATGCTCCTGGCTATAGCACTACAGTGGCTGCTGCTCAGAGAATGAGTAAAAATGAGTTGTTTTCTTTCCCTCCTTTTTCTTCATTCATCCATATTAAGCCAAAAAACCACACCCTCCTTTTCACAGAGGTAATTTCTTCCTTGTTTTGCTTGGGCTCAACCAAAGTGTTACCAAAATGCCCCACCCCCTACTGATACCATCATCTTCCTTGAGAACACTGCACAGACCCACACCAGAGAGAGATGCAAGCACCAGAGCAGAGCATAGTTAGTGTAAAAGGGGAAAGAAAGTTTACACAGTTAATGTAAAAGGGGAAAGAAAAAACCAGACTGACCCTAAAAAACCAGGCTGTCCCTGGGTAACTGCCCTTTGCCTCCAGTTTTGGATGGAAGGAGACCAGGCAGCTCAATGACTGACCATTCATGGCTCCTGCAGGGAAAATGTTGAGGCAAAGGCTGATATCCAACAATTGAATACATGCCCACTACATCTTTTCCTGCCTTAGAGGCTGTGTTTCTTTCCCTCCAAGAAAGAATGCACACAAATACATAACCCATCAGGCATGTGGTGTAATACACAGGAATGTGTGGATGCATCCAGTTGAACCAGGAAAAAACTGCCTTTTGAAGCCACATCAAACCAATGCCTTCCCTTCCAGAAAACATTGAGCTAGAAAACAAGGGAAAACGCATCTCTGCTGGCACTGTACAGAAATGGGATGTTTTCCCTGTCATTTTCTTGCCTCATTACATGATGTGCCAAAAATGCAAATTCAAATAGTGCCTTGGAGTGGGGTCTTTCTGGAAATTATGGGGTTGCATGTTGGCAGAGGCCTCAAGGCCCGATGGGTTTGAGGCTACAAGAAGCAACATCTCACTGAGAAAATGAGGCTCTCAGGATAACAACTGGGGGGATGTGTGCTGCTTTCAGTCAATCAAGCCCAAACTCAGCCACAGAGTAATCAAGCTCAATTCAACTGACTTCTGTGTTATTATTGTTATTATTTATCACTTGAATTACTGGAGCACCTTGAGGAGGCAACTGAAATGAGAGCAGAGAGAGCTGCTGCTGTACAAAGATGCAATGGGAGTGTGGCAGTCAGAGTGAGCACGCAGGCTGCAGAGAAGAGGCTGAAACAAGATGAAGAGAAATGGGGTGGCAATTAGGCATTGGCAGCGTTCATCTGCTGGCCCTGAGGGGAAGATCCTGCACCCTGATTTCAGCATCTGGCACACTCAGGGCTCTCTCCACAGCTGGAGCCAACAGAGACAGAGTGCAAAGCTCAAGTCTGACACAGTCCTGTGCAGAGTTGCATGGAGCAGCAGGCTCAGGCTATCATGCTGCCCATCAGAGCCTTCATCTTTCCCACTCTTCCTCAGATAGGAGCTTTTTCATCTCACTGAAGTCATTGGCCACTGCTTGCTTCTCTCAGCACCCGGTGCTCTCAGCAGAAAAGCTGACACATCCATTGGCATGTCAGCTGGGATCTGTCCAAATGAGACAGGAGTCAAGTCCCTTCCCTCTGCCTCGCTGCTGAGCTCACACCAACTGTCATCTGTAAGTAATATGCTAGACATGTTTCTTTTTCAGTTAAAAAAAAAAAAAAAGAAAGTAATTTATTTTCTAATTACAAAAGAATATAGGATAGGAGAAAAAAAAAAAAAAAAAGAAAAGAAATTATGACTACCAGATGGCAAATCACCATTTAGCAGGAGCAGGCAAAGAGAGGACTCAGTCAATCACAGGGTAAGTGATAAGACACCAGAGGGAACTACCAAAAAGAAAGGCAGCTCATTACACAAAGCACTAAATTATTCTTAGTGGGACTTCTCCTCCTTCTTTTCCCCTTTCTATTTTTTATTCTAAGCCATAAAGCAAGTAATTCCACTGAGGCCCTCTTTTAAATGATTAACATTTCCATTTTAACTTTTGTTTTTGATTGTGTCCCTACCATTAATCTTCCTGTCTTTTTCTGTGCCCTGCTGTTCACCTCATCTTCCAACTTTCTATTTCCCCTGGCCCATCCCTCGCACCCACAACACATCCATAGGCTTTTCTGCTGGTGGGAGCCTTGGATGGATCTAACCAAGGTTGGGGGAATGTCCCAACACAACATCACACAAGAGCCCATCACAGTTACCATCCCTCTAAAGAGACATCCAGACCAGATTGCCTTATTTGCATGGGGCAATTTAGAAATCCCTGGTAAAGACATAATCCTGAGATATACCTGGCCAGCAATCCCTGCTTGACTGATGATATCTTTAGCTGATGATATCCAAAGCTGGCTGAGATCTCTTTCTGGCTCAATTCCTTTCCACTGAGCAGCTAATTCATCAGTGGGATGAGAAGTTTTGGGCAGTGCAGTGTTTTCAGGCAACATCACAGCAACATCTGTCTTTGCTGCTTGAGGAGGCAGGATACAAACCACAGCTGCCTTTCCCCAGGGAGGACACTGAGGAAAAGATGGCAGCTCAAAACAACCTGCTGTCCATTCTGCCCGCTTCTGGGTAAATAGGAAAATTCAGGGAGTGTTCATGATTCACTGATGGCTCTCACTGTGCCACGGGTCCCAGGAGAGCCGTGGGCTGCTGGGCTGCATTCCTGTCCTGCCTTTGATCCTGGTCTGCGCTGGGACATTTCCAAAATCTCCTCCTCCCCCAGTTTCCCTCTGTTGCCAGAAAGGTAAATATCATTTCCTTCCTTTGCAAAGCCCCTGTAAAACACTGCTAATGTGCAGGGAGGGCTCAGGTTTTTACAGCTGCTGCTGGCACAGGAAAAGCCTGTCCCCTCAGCAGCAGTGAGCCAGACATGGGTGTTGCCACCCCATAAATTCCCTCACACTACCTGTCTCCTGGCATTGCTGCCATTTAGAGCTTGTTCATGTGCTTTAGGAGCATTAGGCAAAATACTGACAGTCAGGTATTTTATTATTCACATTTCTCTGGCCTTAAATGGTACTTGCTAATGAACTGGGCTGAAGCAAATGTGTTGGCAGCACTAACTGAAGGGAAAGAAGTGAAACTTCACCTGCCTGGCCCCTTTCACAGCTGTGGCCATGGGTGTGTCACTGGGAATGCTGGCAGGGCTCACATGCTGGGGGAAATCCCATCCTTGGCTATAAAAGCAGCGTGGCTGGACCTGCAGAGAGAACCTGGGGAAAAGGAGTGAGGAAATCCCAGGGTCTGGTCAGGAGTCCCATACACTCCAGGCAGCCTCCATCCTAGAGATGAGCTGTTAAATGATGCAGTTTTGTGTTTTCTAGAAACCATGCAGGCAAAAAGGAGAGGTTTCAGTCAATACATAAAGCACTTTTTAGCAAAATGAGAGAACTTCAGCTCTGAGCAGCACAGGGGCATCTGTTAACTGTGGCAGCTTTGGAATATGGGCACTCACTTGTCAATGAAAGCCAAATCTTGCACTTGAAGCAAAAACAAATTAAAATTAATTAATCAGTGGAAAACACTTCATTTGAACTGGGAAGAGCAGATGCAACTAGCAGGTCTAGGTGGACAAACAAGATAATCAAATCAATACTCACACTCTCCTCACTGGCTGGCAGCCATAGGCTGCTAAGTGAGAGCAGAGGTGTGGATCTGCCTTGTTTTTATCAGCCATCAGCTGGTTCTGTAATTAACTGGAATTCAGACCTGCTGGGGGAGTTATTACCCTGTCCTTGGGTAGATTTGGTGTGCACATGGGGGGCAGCTTTCTCCTGCTGCTGGTGTCTCCTGAATCCCATCTTGCTGCTGCACAAACCTCGCTCCCTCCCTGCAAACCAGCTCTGCCTGTGAGATGTGAACTGTAGGAGGGTGCTGGATATGGAGGGATAGACCCAGTTCAGGGCTGTACCAGCTAATCAGTGCCATTGTCAGCAGGAATAGCTGCAAACGAGTAGGGCCAGGTGTAGGGCTCAGTTAATAATGCTGTAATTGACAGTAGATTATCGGGGCCCGACACAGGAGCGGGGCTGCGGGGAGATTTTCCTCTCTCTTTGTTTTTAGCTGTATTTAGCTGTTTATGAAACGCTGCTCAGATTTTGCAGATGGCAGTCATCTTGTTCACGTGCCAGAATTGTGGGGACATTCCCTCCAGAGCAGTCGTGGCTTCTGTGGGTACTCCCATAATGGATTACCCATAGAAAATAGCTAATATATCTAGGAAGAGAGCAGTGTCCCCATTCCTGTCCACCTGGCCCCGGGGCACATTGTGTCCCGAGGGCTGAAAACAACGCTGGTGTCAGTTAAAGACACCCTGTGAAACCTGGGCTCTAACATTTGAAAAGCAGGAATCAGAAGATGGGAGTTTCCCCTGGCTCTTACCAGAGGTGGCCCAAGAGCCATCTCAGCTGAAGAGAGGTGGACTTTTATTTTCTTTAATTACATTTTTAATTATTATTTGACATTTTCTTTTTGCTAGAAGAAGCTGTCTTGGTCCTAGAACTGGTTAGATACTGAGAAGAAAGACTCATAAATATGCATTAAAACTACTCTAAATTAATTCCGGAGCAGTTCGTTGTGGTTTTTGCTTCCCACGGACATTCAAGGGAAGAAGTTTTGCTAGGTGAGGCAGTAACCAAAAAAGACAAAATTTCACAGAAGTGTTGAGATTATTTGCCAAGCCACCCCCTAACCCCCCCAAGTTTCTCACTTTGAAATCACAGGCAGTTTCAGTGGTGATCAGAGTAGAGCATGAAGAGTTGGTGCCATCCTGCTGGGGCCAAGGAACACATGGTAACACCTACATACTCAAGCCAAGGGGGTACACTGCAGATTTCAAGTAGCACCAATGACTCGTGGGTCAAACCAGTGGCTTGGAAATTCACTGGAATATAGAATACTTAATAAAAGGGAAAAAAATGGGGGGAAAAAAAAAGACAACTCACAAAACAGGAATGATTCTCCCTAGACCCACATTTCATTGTTAATGAATGCTTAGATCATCTCCCCTGTATTCTCAATGCCTTTTTTATTGTCCCTGTCCTTAATTTTGCATTAGTTACACTTGAAGCTTTTTGTTTAGGCAACAGAAACATGTATTTCACCTGCAGCACTTCCATATTCCTGAGATGAATGTGGATCTGTTTTAGAGGCTGGGAAAAAAATCATTACTCTGAGATTCAGGGTCTGTTTGCTATTCCAAAAGCTTGTGAAAGAGGAGAAGCTGAGTCCCAACGATCAAGATTGTCTGTGTGTGTGTTTGCATTCACACCTTAATGCGCATCTCAGTGATTCTGTTCCTCCCTCACCCCCCTTCCTCCACCCAAGGTCTAATTAAAACAAGAATGCACCAGGCTGCCTTTTCCTCTGTTTCATCTCCTGGTATTTTTTTGTTAAATCCACCAAGGAAATCTCCTGAAGTCTTTGAAGTCTTGGGGTGTGTGAATAAAGATGTCACAACGGTAGACACAGGGCTTCTTAATGAGGACACAAGGTTTGATGTCAGAACACTTCAGTGCCCAAAGGAAAGAGATGCTCTCCAGCAGGCCCTCCCTTTTTCTCCTTCCCTCTCTTTTTTTCGTATTCTTGCTGCAAGGGCCTAACTTTTTTTTTTCTCTTTTATATTTTTTATTCTGTCCCCATCTTTCAAGGAGGAAAGGGATAAATGAGAGGAAATGTAGGGAAAATGCAGTTTTACAAATCCTATTGTTGTTGATGCCACTGTTTCTTTGTCCCATTTAATCTCAGTATCACCTGATATCTAACCTGAACCCATCCATATTCCCACTGCTTCCTTTCCAGGCTGGCCTGAGGTACCAGACCCTCTCCCTGTCTCTGTCTCCCCCCCAGCCAAACTTCTGATGCAGGGAAAGAAAGTTCAGCTTTATCAAGAGCTTAATAAAACTGAGGGGAACATCTGATCTCTAGAGTAAAAAAAAATCATTACCACAAGCCTGGTCAGTGACAACAGCTCCAAATACTCCCTGGGACCTCGATGTGTTTGAGGTAATTTGTGTCTGCTTTGAATTCACCTGCTGGATCCTTATCCCTATTGCTTTCCTCTGTTGCACCTGGGAAGTCAGCCTGCAAAAAATCATGGGCAAATAGAAACCAAGGAAACTTATCCCGTGATTCTCCCCCACATCTAACCAGAAGAACAACAGGATACCATTAAGGCAGGGCTGAGCATCCTCTTGAGCATGTCAGTTTTATGGTGGAGAAAGCTCCCACATTTCATGGGAAAAAGACACTTCCCACAGATGGGAAATCCTTGGAGCCAGGTGTTTCCTTCCCTTTGCTGTGTGCTCTCTCCTGAGGGAGCTGCTGGCTGTCCTGTGCTAACCTCTCAGGCAGGACCTGGCTCACACCATGTCCTGTCCCTGCTGAGCAAAGTCCCATTGTCAAATATGGGATCCTTCCTTTGAACACTGTGCTTGGGTCCAGCCACAGCCCCCTGGCTGATTTGCTCCCCATTTATCTCCCATCACAATGGGTTTCATGGTGGGATCCCCCCATGACCTTCTCCTGTTGTCTCCATGTTCAGAAGGCTTGATTTATTATTTTATGATATATATATATTACATTATAACTATAATAAAAAGAAATAGAAGGAAAGGTTTCCTCAGAAAGCTAGCTAAGAATAGAATAGAAAAGAATGATAACAAAAGGCAGCTCTCTCGGACTCTGTCCAAGATAGCTTGGCCCTTGATTGGCCATTAATTATAAACATCCAAGATGGGCCAATCACAGATGGACCTGTTGCATTCCACAGAAGCAGATAATCATTGTTTACATTTTGTTGCTGAAACTTCTCAGCTTCAGCAGGAAAAATCCTAAGAAAGGATTTTCCCAAAAAGATGTCTGCGACGGCCTTCCCTCCTATGGACCATTTGAGAATCTCTTTACTTTTTTTGCAGGATCCTACACCTCATCTTCCCAGTCTCTATCACCTTGCAGCAGCACACAGCACTCAGCACACTCCAGTGCAGAAGCTGAGCCCATACAATGCAATCCTTGCAGACAGAAGGGACCTTCATTGGCAGGGATGTTGTTTTGGTGCTGCTTAAGTGTGTACAGGCTCCTGCTTTCATGCCCTGGATCAGTGAGCCCCTGAAGGAAAACACTAAAGCCTTGAAGCCTCAGAAGTTCATATCTTTGTGAGAGGTGGTGGGGAGTTCTTTCTGGTTTGTAGCAGAGAAAATAAAGTTTGGGGCAATGCTGAAAATCCAACCTGCTGGCTGCAGAAGCCAGTTTAGCTCCTGAGGATACTGCCTGTGTACTTTTTCATTAAGCTCAAGCATAGCTGGAGTTCCTGCTGCAAACCTCTGAATTTCGAGCTCAGCATGAGTCAGCCCCAAAGTGCTGAAATATTTAAGGTTTTTTTTCCACTGAGGAGCTAGATTTATTGACACCAAATGAGCTGCATCATTTTTCAGCTAAGAAAACCCTGAAGTTCAGGGTTGATAGTGATGATGACGATGATGATGATTGCTGAAATTAAACCCTTTGCATTGACTGACCACATCTGCTCTGTTCCATCCTTCTCAAATAAGACACAATCTTCCTTCCCCATCAGGATTCCTCCTCAAAGCCTATTGTCTTCCAGCCCCCTCGGGTGATGCTAATACATTTTAATAGGGACGTGGGAGCACACTCACCTCCTCAGTTTGTACTTTGATTTAATTGTCTAGACCTGTGGGCTTTTGTTCCCACTGCTGAGAGACGTCTGGAGGAGGGAGGTGAGCTGTGGGATCCCAGCCTGCCTGCACAGGGACCTGGTACAGCAGCTGGGCTGGAGCTCCCAGCTTGCAAAATACCTGTGCCAGAGCAGGCTGGGTGGTCTCACAGCAGGGGGAACGTGAGTGCTTTTGCTTTGCAGTTTTGTTCACAAGGAAAGCTGGGTTGTCAGCCCTTTCCTTCCCCCTCTAAGAAAGTCACAGCCATCTTCTTTCTTCTCTCCTTTCAATAAAACAAA